>NC_141696.1:339111705-339713099 GCF_964263255.1 Lissotriton vulgaris | reverse complement strand
AGGCCCATCTCAGACATAAATTGGGCCAGGGGAGTCTGGGTACCTCGGTTGTTGACCACCCCGGATCTATCCATAGCCCTGTCCATCACGTCGTTGAAATCACCCCCCACTATCTGTATGGTATCGGGGGTATCTAGAAGTATGGACGCAAGTAGCTTTAGCGCATTTGCCTGAAGTTTGGGCGGAGCATATACTGATACCAGAGTGTAGGTGCGCCTGCGCCATGTCCCCTGTATCCCCACGCATGTTCCTAACGGGTCCCCCCACGTGCGTGTGATAAGGAATGGGAAGGTATTCTTGACAACAATCGCTACACCCCTGGAGTCAGTAGTGTATCCCGCATGGCCCAGTACCTCATATCTTCCTCTCGCTATGAATGGACAGGCCGTGCCTCTCAAGTGTGTCTCCTGCAGGAAGATGACGTCTGGGCCTATTCTCTTCAAAAAATTGTTTACCAAACCACGCTTAATCTTATTCCCCAGACAGTTCACATTCCACGGCAGGACCTTCAGCGTTTCAGTGGTCATGGTTACAGCAGTAGGACACGTGCACCTCAAGACGCGGGGTTCAGTTGGCGGGCAAGCACTCGCAACGGTAGAACCACAAAATACTCCAGATCTCATGACTGTAATCCCCCCGCATCCCCCCCCAGAAGCAACCAAACAACACAAACAAGCCCTACCCCCCCACCCCCACCCCACCTGCACCACCCGGCCATCCCGCCCGTGCAACCATCGACGGTTCAGAATACCAGGGAGCAAGGGCTGTCGCCCACCCTTCAAACAACCCCACCTAGGAGATACCTAGTTGTCCAAAGTCACGTTTTGACGTGGAGTGTTCCCACCCCGCAAAACAAGAAAAACAGTACTTGTGTGTCCCTAGCAGGGAACTGCTAAAACAGAATCTCAGGTCCTTAGCCCCTCAGGAGTGAGAGTCTTGCGTTTCAGGTTCAGTGCCTTCCGTGGTGTTCGGCTCACCCTGTTCCAGTTCACGGATGGCCACAGCCAGTGGGTGAAGTGATGGCTCCGTGCGTTCTTCCATGTCCGACGCGGCTATATCTTCTTCCTGATCCATCCCGTTACCAGACCCGGGGAGCAGGCACCGGAATCTCGATCCCCGATCGGGGTCTCTGGCCGCAGCGGCAGCATCGTCACCCCGGCCCTCACCAGTTGCGCCCTGACGTGACGGATATGGAGTCCGTTGAGATTGCCTGTCTGCTCTTTGATGTCGTGAACGCTGCGACCTGTTTGGGCTTCGCCTGAAGTTGGCCACCGCGAGTTCCTCTCGGATCCTACGACCCTCCTCCTCCGCCTCTCTCAACAGGGGTCGCTCCTCCAGCCAGTGCCAGGCCTCCTCCGGGCGAGTGAAGAAATGCGATTTACCCTTGTATAGGACTTTTAGTTTGGCAGGGAAAAGTAGCATGTATGATATGTTCAGCGTTCGCAGCTTAGCCTTCACTGTATCGTAAGAGCGTCTTTGCTTTTGCACATCCTGGCTATAGTCAGGGAAAATCATGACAACAGTGTTCTCAAACTTAAGTTCTCCCATTTTCCGGGCTTCCCTCAGGATAAGGTCTCTATCTGCGTAATTCAGAAATCTCGCTATGATCGGGCGGGGTCTCGCTCCTTCTGGTGGCCTGGCCAGAAGTGCCCTGAGTGCTCTCTCAATCATGAAACAATTAGAGAAGGAAGCCTGTGGGAACATAGTCCTGAGCCACGAGTGAAGGAAGGCCGCAGTGTCGTTCTTCTCAATCCCTTCCCTCAGGCCCACGAAGCGCAGGTTGTTTCGGCGAGCCCTGTTCTCCGCATCATCTACCCGCCACAGCAGCTGCCTATGCGAGGCCTGTAGTTCCGCCATATCTTTCTTGAGGGAGGAAACAGATTCTTCCGTCTCGGAGATCCTGGTCTCCGTTGCGCCCACTCGGTCCGACAGGTTCCGAAAGTCTTGGCGTAGCAGGAGGACTTCCAATCCCACTTCCCCGATCTTGGTTTCAAGGGCAGCTCTAGAGTCTTGAATATCAGTTCTGGAGGCCTGGATCGCCTTCAGGAGCATGGCGGTATCCGCGTGCGGTTCCCGTGCCCCTGCGGTCACATCCTTGTGAGTGCGTGTGGTGGTGAAGTTCTCAATGGACTCCTGCCTGGTGGATCGCGGCACAGGATCTCTCTTGCCCATATCGTCCACTCGGGGGTCCCCAATACCTGCAGTCCGGTAACAGGAGTACTGGGGCAACACAGGGTCCGGGGCCGGCCTCGTGTCTCGTCCGCTCCGCTCAGGCGCCTCGGCACACCGCCCTGTCCCGGGGGTCCTCCACCGGGTGAGCACCGCTGGACCGGCTCCCCCTCCGAAGCAAGGCCTCCGATGGTCCTCCGGGCGCCCCAGGGGGGACAAAGGGGGGGAGCAGCAGGCGACGGTCTGCAAGCCGCCAAGGCAGGGCCACTATCCAGCCAGCGGCCCTAGTTCTCGCTCAGGGTCTCGTGTGCCGTTGTCGTCGGTGCCGCCAGCGGGGGGGGGGGTTCAGGTCAGTCAGTAGCCCCTCCGCGACCCCCGTGGGGCAACGTCGGGCCCAGGCGCGATCTCCTCGCACCGGTCTCACAGGCCAGGAACAACGCTCGGCGGCAGGCAGCCGCAAATCCAGCCCCCGGCTTCACAGGCCTCGATCCGCTACAGCCCCCAAGGTTCGCCAGAGGGGGCCCCCAAGCGTGAAATGAAGGTTCAGGATCGTCCGCTCCCGTGCGGGAGGGGGAGCACGTCGCTCGCCGCTCCAGCAGCCCAACACTTGCTTCAGCCAAGGATCTCGACGTTGCTGGTCGCCGCCATCTTGGGTGCCTCGGGTTTCGGGGGAGAATCTTCCGAGTAGTTCGCCTCCGCAGCAATGCAGAACCGAGCCGAAGGGCTGTATAGATGCCTTCAGCCTTCCTCCACCTTCCCATCCAAGTTTCGTGAAGTTTTGCAGGCTATTAGATAGTTAGATCGCCGGATCAGGTGCAGTTTTGCCGGGAGCTACGCCGAGGCACGTCTTACTCAGCCATGCAGCTGGCCACGCCCCCCGATTGACAGCAAACTTGACATGGTCACCTAAGTCAATGCTGCCACCACCTCATGCTTCCAACCCCTGCAGATGCTGAGGAAAAATTTCAAATGGCTTCCACAGTGGCGGTTTGTACATAGGGGCGTTTGGGCGCCGCCCCCCTGCTTTCTCGCCGTGCGAGAAGGCAGAAACAAATGGTAGTTATTGCCGTAATATAACTACCATTTGTGATTTGTTTCTGCCTTCTCGCACGGCGAGAAGGCAGAACTTCTGTGGTTTAGAGTCAGAGTGGGCGGTGTGTTACGCGAGGGCAGGGGGAGTGGCTTGGGGGAGTGGCTTTCTCACTGTAGTTAATACTGTCTGTTCGGGCGGCCTCAGGCTGCCCGAATAGACAGTATTAACTACAGTGAGAAAGCCACTCCCCCAAGCCACTCCCCCCTGCCCTCGTGTAACACCACACACTCACTCTCCCTTTTCTCTCTGTATGCTGCTGCTGCAGCAGCATACAGAGAGAAAATGACGTAGCCTGGGGCAGCCGGCCGCACCAATGAAAAATGCGGCGGTGGAGGGGAGGGAGGCTGCCTGCCGCCTTCCTGTGATGACGTGCTGCAGGACTTCAAAAGTAGGAAGGCGGGAGTCTGAGTCTCCGGATGGTGAGTTTATTTTTTTTTTATTTGATATATATTTTTGTGGCCTGTTTCTATGTATTTCCTTTTTTAAAACTCTTTGTGTTGAACGTGCATGCTGCGCAGCTGAGAAGGTATGCGTCCAGTAATGTTGCCACTTTGCTTTAAACAATATGCTAAGAATTCTCACACTCGTTAAAATAATGCGCACATGTTCAGGTCGGATTGAGTGGAGCGGTGGACCTCTGGAAAACGTTGTCGCTTTAAAAAATGGGAAGAATATCAGTGGTAAGGATGGTCTTCCTGCCTTAGCTGCGAACTTCTTTGTACCCTATCCCTAACCAGTGCAGTTCTGTTCCTGCTGAGACCGCTTGTTGAGCTTCCGTTCGGACAAAATAAAGGTCTTCGTAAAAGAAGAGAGTTCGCAAAGGTATATAAGTGTGTTGTGCGTTTCTGAAGTGCATTGGTACAGCTCGAGATGCATCAACTAAAGAGAGACAGGGCAGAGAGAGACAGGGCAGAGAGAGACAGGGCAGAGAGAGACAGGGTTGGTTTTTCTGGGTTTCAGGAAGTACTCGGGTGTAGTTTGTCAGCCACAGAAGATACGATGTTTGTTTGAAGACATGGCCTAAAGCCACATTCTTTCGATTGAAATGTGCGTGCTGCTTTGTGCGTGGCTGTGAAGCCTGGTCAAATGGGATACACTAAAACTTTAGTGGGTCAATGCTTTAACTAGGTATGTACTGTCCGGTACAGAGTGCCTTCAATTGAATTTGAAAGGGAAAGTACCTGCACTTCGCAGCACTGTTGCTGTCTGTCTGTCTCCTAGCAGTTTGAGTAATCTGTAGGGTCTGTGGAAGAAACAACATGCGGGTGACGGGTCTCTAAAAGTGGGCAATTCCCTTCCATGCAGACACCTGTGGTCAGTGGTATTAGATTTTCTGTATCTTCACTTTCCCTTCTTTTAACCCCCTTCTTCTATTACTTCTTCCTTTTCCCTGTCCTTGGCCTGTCGAAAGTTTAAAATATAACGGAAAGGGCATACAGTCCTAGCATGAATGCAGCTGGTAGAGAGAAAAGTGCAGAGTGCGTTAAAAAAGTATGCAATCAATACTACTTATAATAAGGTGCTCTGGCTTACATTTAAATATTTGAATAGCGAAAGTGCGAGGGTCCTTAAGAGCCAGGACAGTTGATTCCAATAGTTTAATAAATGCTGAAACAACTGAGGTGTAAATAGTCAATGATGCAATGCTTTCCGTGAAGAGTCATCTTGCTATATTTTCACTTTTTGGTTTAATGCAATGTTTCATCCTGGCGGCATCCAGTTGTGTTACCACTGTGCTCTGTATTTACTCTAAGCATGCAGCAAACAGATCATTCATAGTAATAGGTCAGCCGCATGACTAATAAAGCAAAAACTGCCGGAATAAGCTTCCATTGAAAGCATATTCTCTAATCTCTAGTAGTTACGCTTGGCACTTACTCCTGGTCAGTTATAGGGCACTCAGCTTTGTGCAGTGGTTGTTTATCATTTCAAAGATTTGTTTTTTCCAGCTACGAGATTAGTTATCCAATAGTTACAGAATATTTTGTATTGTTTTGATTTTTAGCCACACCTTTTGAAAAACTGATATTCTGAACTCACATATTTAAAAGTACTTTTATACATGATAAGGAAGAAAATTGAGTTTTGGTGAAATAAAATATTTGCCTAAGTGTGGTAGCCATGATTTATACATATTTTTTGGTTTCACTTTGTACAAATTAACCACTAAATTGGTATCTATTTGTCTTTCACTATGTTAAGGCTTTGTTTTTAACCTCTTCGTTCAGTTTTTGTACAGTGCAAACTTGACCTAAAGTAATTTAGTGCTCTCATGGGTACTAATTACATTACACAAGGTCACAATAATTTTTTTATAGGCACATGTGAGATTAAGTGATTTCCCCAGAAACACAGGATAGTCATCCTGAGTATTAAACCTAGTTCCCCAGTTCCTAAGATGGCAACTCTGACCATAACACTACATCCTGGGTAGAGGAAGGATGACAGGCTGAATCTAGTATAAGAGCTCTATTTGTTCTGTCCATTTATGACAGTAATATTGCTGAAACTAGCACCAAAATACACCTATTTTCAAGATTTTTCTCAGGGTGAGTCCCCGAACCCTACCCTCATAAACATTGGCCTCACTCGCACAATAAATAATTCACTGGTTTTACGCCCCTCCACTTTCAAATTCCACCAGCCGCCACTGGGCTTCCAATAGGCACCCAGAAAACCGCCACAAATGCCCTTTTCACAAGCAAGCTGTACCTCGGGAACATCCTCTGTACCTGAATCAGCAAAAACTCACCAGAAGCCAAACCTTTCAGAATTTGGAGGCCAGAATCACTCTCAACTTCCCATGCCACACTCTGATCACACCACATCTGAAGGAGTTCCACCTGCTAAGCAGATACAAACAAGCACAATACAAACTCCTCACCCACAATTTCAGGGCACTAAATAACACTGACACAGCATATCTCAACAATTGCATCTGCTTTCACAAACCTTCCAGACACCTCTGCTCATCTGAACTCCCACTTGCACACATCCCACAATATGTAAAATCAGATCTGGTGGTCAATACTTCTTCTATATAATTCCTAAGGTGTGGAACAGCCTGCCGCTAAAAATAAGAGCCTCCTCCTCACTTCTTGAATTTGACAAGAAATGAAGACTTGGCTTTTTGAGTAGTCCCACCAGGCCTTAGGTTTGGCTAGACATACACCTGCTCAGTGCCAGGATAATCTCATGGGTGATAGTGAGCTTTGCAAATCTGCATAACATAACAACAGACACTTCACCTTCATAATTTTTTTGGCAAGAATGGCAGCATGACTGGTGTTTGGTGAAAAAGCATAGTGCCTTTGCTATGAGAGTAATAACATTTGTTTGTAGACTAACAAGCATTGACAGTGAATTTTAACTGTACATACATAATGATCTAAACAAAACAAGCACAACAGTGCAAATCAAAACTGCATTTAAATATGCACTTTAAAGTTCGTGCTCACAATATTACGTTTTTGAAGTAATGGTGCTTTTGTACCATTACTGGAAACTATTGAAGTGTATTTTTTCCAGAAAAAGACCATTCTGCAGGTAGTAGTTAGATTCATTGCATATAAATCCTTTGCCAAAAAAAGAGATTACTTTGCAGTACAGGCATGGTGAAGCGTTCATTGGGTACAGTAGTGCTGAATTCATATTCATGTGGAAATAGTTTTTTCTCAATTTTGGATCAGGAGACACTGCAAGCTTGAACATAAGAAATAACTAACTGGTTCCAATCACATTCCTTTACTTTCAAAGACTCAGTCTTGAAGTGAAGTACAGAGGAACACATTTCAATGAATAGATCGAAGGTTATGATGGATAGAACACAAGCTGACAGCCTGGCACCTTACTCTTCAGAAGCCCACAAACTCATGTGCAGGATGCCTCAAGGTTTGTCACTCAGAATCACCCTCATTGATGCAGACATGGTTCTTCTGGGCAACGTTATCCACGTACACATAATCAACATCCTCTCCTACCCAACAACATGCAACTAGCCCCCACATCAGGAACCATGGAAAAAACTGGACATGACCACACAAGACAATGCTGTCACTACATCTTGCTTCCACACCCTGAAGATGCCGAGGAAGATCTTTAAATGACCCTCATGCACCACCAGAAAAACCTTTCCTCATGCCCTAGTCACCGTCAAGTTGGATAATGAGATCACCAATCAACTCATCAGTAGACAACAAATCAAATAGAGCTCAGCAGCCACACCCCAAGGAAGCTCCACTGGTCCCTGATACAGAAACACACTAATTTCAAAAGCCTCATACATGCATGCAATGCACTATACAACTTAGGTGCCACCAACCTGAATAGTTGTTTCTCTTTCCACCAACTACCCAGACACCTCTGGTCCACAGGACTCTCACTCACACACATGCCACGTATACTGATAACCATATCAGGAGCACAGGTGTTCTCTTACATCACTCCTAGAGTGTGGAACAGCCTCTTACTCCACATCAGAGCCTCCTCCTCTCTTGAATTCCACAAGAAGCTGAAGAGCTGGCTTTTCAATTAACCATCCCAACCTACGCAGGGATAGGCACACACACATGATCAGCATCAGGGTTCACTTATGGGTGATAGTGCGCTTTACAAATTAACATAACACAAAATATAACATAACACAACATTGTTAGAATAAAAATAATCCTACTGATGCATTATTACATGTATGTTAGCATTTGCTGCGCCATTTCATATTTGGGCGCTATTTTGGGTTACAATCGAAACTTATACTCTGCTATTTCTGAGAAAAGGCCTCTGTTAGGTTTTGCTTCTCCAAGGTTAAGTTTTGCTTCACTAATGGATACACTGTTCATATTAGTGCATACCTTTCCCCTTAGATAGAAACCTTGTCCCACTTGTCTAGTGGCGGGCACGGTCAGAATGACCTTGACTGCTAGATAGTGTGTGCCCGACTGCAGCAACAAAACGTATTTTTTGTATTCCACTGTTCTGCTGCATCTGCTTGGAAAATTCCATTGTGGCCGTGCCTTCATTGGTTCCGAAAATGTACATAATGTATCTCTATGCTTGCTGATGCCAGACGCTCTGCAGCACTCCTAAGTGACTGAGAAGACTGGGCTCCACTCTGAGTGTACCTGAATAAACAGATATTTGTTTGTATTCGCTACTGTTTCTTCATTTGGTATGGAAGGCTGAGAGGTGGTCATGAGTGACCCGGGTGACCCTTATCGGGTCACTTCCTTCAGTTGGAACCCGAACAGGTACTCCTTCCGATGAGGAATCCATCCCCTTCCGCGGACGGGGGGGGGCGGGCAGGTTGAGGCCATCATCAAGTTGGACTGACTGTTCAGGGATCCCTGTATGAGGAGCAATGATTGCTCGCAGCTGCCCCTTCCATCCTGCTGGACGGTGCCTCGCCCAGCGGTCATCCCGACTGGAATCCTAGACGGTGAGACCCTTAATTTTGACCGTTTGGACTGAGAAGTCGGCAGTGGAGAATTAATTTGCTTTGACCTGCATATATCAGGTGAGTTTCTTTAGGTTCTTTGTGTATATGGTATCATTTTGGATTGCATTAGTTATGGTCTGAAGACCGTCTTTAGGATAAAAGCATTTGCAATTGCTTTACAAGGCGTAAAATAGTGAACTTGTTTTCTTTTGAGAATGCCTGGGATAAGTAAGTTGTTTTATTTGTGCTTTCGTTATTATTCTATAGATGCTTGATTGGAAAAAGCTCAGCCGGGGCCTCCAGAAGGTACTCAAAATTTTGATATGTATGTGAAACATGGCCATGCCCATATTATGTTTAGTATATTATGGCACAAATATAGGAGGGACAATGCCGAGTTGCAGTGGCCGTTAATGGGCACTTTTGATGAACCAAAGATTGGGTATTTACAGGAACAGTTATTTAAGAGGCGAAGTAGACAGTCTATGTATAATTCTCTCAGAAGGCAGTTAGGCAGAGACGATTGAAGTCAGAGAAAGAGGCCTGGAAGGAAAAATGCAGACACTGACTCAGAAAGCTGTAGCATATGATATAGAAAAACAAGAAAAGGGAGTTGAATGCCAAGATAGGAGGTTCTGATTGCATATTGAAATCAAATTTGGATCAGGAGGAGACTGATACTTCTGTGGAAGAACTGTTAGATACTCGACCCCCGCCACCGTATGCTCCGCAAAGGATATATCCTACTGTCCCTGTGCCATCACAGCCGCCTGTAACAGCTGTTCTTTCTATTCCTGCGACTACTGCTGTTGTTTCAACAGATAGACTTCGGCTCCTTCTCCTCCTATTTCTTTTGTTTCTTTACCGTCTGTGGCAAAGGTTACTGTTAGTACACCTGCCACACCTATTGTTTCAGCATCCTTGTCCCCAGCTCTTACTCCTGTGACACATCTACCAGTGACAATTGTGCCTCTTACTTCTGTTGCTTCTCCCTCTATCCCGCAATATTTGTAAGCACTGAGACATCAGTTCGTGGGTTTGAGGATAGCGACTTATTAAACTTTCATGAGCGCACGGGCATTTTTGTGCAGTCTGCAGTGGGAGATGAAGAGAAGAAGGTTGTGGCTGCTCAGGCCGCACAGTGGGGTCGTAATACCATTTACAGTGTGGAGGATGTTTGGGATGTGATGAAAGATTATGAGCCCTTTATACAGCAGTACACTCTTAAGCATATGTCCTCTACATAATTGGTCTTTGGGCAAAACTTTGAGAAATGCTGTGCTGCAAATATTTGATATTAAAGATCGTGTGTATAAGAATAGTATGAATCCAGGCCAAGTTTTTAGTAACAATACCACATTGGTTGCCTATTGGGGCAGGTTACATGATAGGGGTCCTACTATAGTTTCCCAGTTTCCGATGATAACGAGATAACGGAGTTAACGGACCAGCATGGAAATGTTATTTGAGCGGCAGTGACGGGCAGGTTTCAGGAGCAATAGGTTTATTATCTGTGGAAAAGAAATGAGGTTTTATCTCTTAAAACTCATTTGCCTGATCCTAGGAAAAATCCTACTGTTTATTATAAGGAATTGACTGAAGTTGTTTCTTCGACACTAATGACTCTTGCTGATATTGAAATGTTTTTCGGTCTTCTTGTTCCTGTTGATATTTGGAGGCAGGTCCACACTCAAGATCATGCTCCAGAGTTGGGTGGTACTTGGGAACAAATTAAAGCATTGGACCACGAGAGAAAAGCAGGTGATAAGCCAGAGCGGAAATGTTAGCGTTGCCATGCCACATTATTAGGTATATGGATTCTCTTATCCCGCTGAGGAAAGTAGATTGGGATAAATTGTCGGCATGTCGCCAGAAGAAAGTCTATAGTCTATCTGATTTTTTCACTCGGTTTGAGGACACATTTTTGGATTACAGTGGGCAGGATTTGTCTGTTGAGGGGGGTGTATGTTAACAGATTTGTCTCTAATTTGCTTCCTGAAATTGTGACTCGATTGCAGACTTCTGAGAGTACCTGGTCCATCTCTTCCTCTTCAGTTATTTTAAACATGACTCAATATTATGAGCATCGAGACAATGAGAAAGAAAGGACAGAGAAAAGCATAAAGATTTAAAAAACAAAGGTGTTGTTGCAACAAGATTTTAGTGGGCATGGTAGAGGACATGGTGGTTCTGCCCAACAGCTTCCATGTACTAGTAGGCAGCCGAATATGATGACACCTCAGGGGCCGAATCAGTGTGCGTATTGTAAGCAGGAGGGTCACTGACTTAGCGAGTGTTCGATGCTTTTGCAGAAGGTGGCAGTCCCCAGAGGATGAGGTTCTCGTAGACTGGGTCATGGAGCTGGTGGGGCTGATGGGGCTGATAGGGCTCAAAACGCTCCAGCCTCACAGGGTGGTTCTGATGATAATTACTTAGATGACACTCGAGATCGGCAATACTACCATGAAGACTATTATATGGATAAAGCCAGGGACAGAATGAGGGACCAGTTCTGATACCTGTGGACCAGCGTGGACCTTATGTAACAGCAGAACTGCAAGGTTCGGCTCAGAAATATTTGGTGGACAAAGGTGTGACGAAAAATTCTGTTTCTCGAAATATAGACCCTTGATTGGCTCTGTCTGGCCATAATAATGTTTCGGTAGGTTTTTCTGGTGTACTGGTAGTAAACTCCATTTCAAGACCCCTTACATTGACTGTTGGTCCTTTTACTGTGGATTCACTATTTCTGCTAACATCTAATTATGGTGAGAATTTTATGGGTTTGGATTTGTTAAAAAAATTGCATGCTACGATTTATTGCTCCCCGGTTTGTATGACCATGGGTCCAAATGTGAGTACTAGACAGTATCTGTCTCTCCCTCTTCCTGCTGAAATTGCTGATATACCATCAACTTTGTGGGCAACTGGTGATACAGATGTGGGATTGATGCATATCCTGCAGGTTTCGATAATGGTTAAAGACAATGCTGTTCTGCCTCATATTCCTCAGTATAAAATACCACAGGCGGGAGAGCGAGCCTTATTGCAAATTCTTCAGGATCTGATCAAGAAGGGAGTAGTTGAGGAGAGGTCTGCCAATATGTGTAATAGTTCTATTATTCCTATTCTTAAACGGACTCCCTCAGGTTCCCCTGATGATCATGAAAATTATCATTTTGTGATTGAACGAAGTTAACAAAATAGTTGTTTTCTAGTTCCCAGTGGTCCCAGACATTACTACACTTTTGACAATGATTCCTTGCACTGCTAAAGTTTATTCTGTCATTGATTTGAAAAATGCCTTCTTTAGTATTCCTATGCATCGGATAGTAGGTACATGTTTGGTTTTATGCTAGCTGGCAGAAGCTTTAGGTTCTGTTGAGCTCCTCAGGGGTATACTGAGAGTCCATGTATTTATAGCAGGCTTTAAAGAGTTAGTTGGATTCCATTTCGCTTCCTACAGGTAATGTATTGGTGCAGAATGTTGATGAGCTCCTTATCGCTTCTGATACACTGCAGGGTTGTAAAGATAGTGCAGTTAAATTGTTGTTGCATTTGGCTCACCATGGACATAAAGTTTCTCTTTCTAAATGTCTGTATTTTCAACAGGAGGTTACCGACTTAGGTATCCTACTGTCAAAGGAGGGTAGGGGACTGACCCTGGAGTGCATCAGTACCATTGTTAAAATGCCTGCTCCGCAGGGTCAAAAGGATGTGTGTGCTTTTATAGGTATCACTTCCTACTGTCGGCAGTAGATACTTAATTATTCACTCCTAATCAAACCCTTGCTTGCACTAACAACGAAAATGTGCATGAGCCTTTGCCTGAATGTCAGCAGTCTTTTGAGCTATTGAAAACTGCTTTTTGTTCGGCTCCAGTACTAGGCACCCCAGATTACAATAAACCGTTTGAGTTGTATGTTCATGAGATGGCTGGTTGCACGCTTTCTGTTTTAACACAAACATTTGGAGATAAGCAACAGCCATGTGCTTATTTCTCTGTTGTTCTTGATCCAGTCGCGAGAGCCCTCCTGAATTGTCTAAGAGTGGCTGCGGCAGTGGCCACTTTGATTAGACAATCGTCCGGACTTTTTTTGGATACTGATCTCACAGTCATGGTACCCCATGCTGTGGATACACTTTTGTATAAGACAAAGACACAGCACCTCACCAGTGCACGTCTGACTGGCTATGAGAAACACATCACAATCAAAAGATGTGCAACTCTGAATCCAGCCACGTTACTGACCCTCCCTTCCGAAAGTGATGAAGTCGACAAACATGACTGTATCTACCGGACGGAAGAAGAGATGAAAGGGTGGGTAGACTTGAGTGATGTTTCCATATCTGACCCACATGGGAAACTTTATGTTGATGGCTCTTGTTTTTAACTACCAGTTGGCACTACTACTGCTGCTTATGCTATTACTATACTGTGTACAGTAGTGGAGACACCACAAGTCCCTTATCAGTCGGCTCAAGCTGCTGAGCTTGTTGCCCTTATACAAGCTTGTGAATTGAGGGGAGGACTGGTTGTCAATATTTATACTGACAGCCATTATGCCTTCGGGGTCGCGCATAGTTTTGGGCGACTCTGGGCAGAGAGAGTTTCTTACTTTACATGGAACCAAAATCCAGCATGGGCACCTTATATTGAGGCTTTTGTCTGCTTTGACACTCCCTAAGAAATTGGCTATAGCGAAGTGTAGTGCCCATCTGAAAGTCAGTGACGATGTGGGAAGAGGAAATGCTTTTGCGAACTGATAGCTAAAGAAACGGCTCAGACTAAAATGAAACAGATGTTTGTAGCAGGCCCGGCTTGGTGGGTGCCTGAAGTTACCATGTTTGAAGATACACTTCACAATGTGAAAGAGATACAGAGTGAAGCCACAATAGAATAATTAGCAGTGTGGCAGGAAAGTACAGCACAATTGAACGATGATGAATTTTGGATTGATAAATCAGGAAAGCAGAGAGGGATGTTGCCTGATGCATATGTTCTTCTTGTAGTTACGATGGCTCATGGTCCAGCCCATATGAGTGCTAAGGGTATTTGCAAGTTGTTAGACTTCGTATGGCGGAACGACAACATTCCAAAAACGGCTGCGCATTTAGTGAAGTACTGTATGGTGTGCATGATGCACAATCCTGGAAAGGGTACCCCCACACTGCCTGGTAATTTTGCACCACCCACTTTCCCTTTTGAGGTCCAAGAGATCGATTATATAGACTTAGAAAGGTGCAATATTTTGAAGTATGTTTTGGTAGTCGTTTGATGCATTCAGTAAGTGGGTTGAGGCCTATCCCACTAAGGACAATACAGCCATTACAACTGCAAAAGTACTCCTGAAGGAGTTCTTTTCTCGTTTTGGCTTGCCCCATTTGATCTGGAGTGATAACGGTGGTCATTTCAATTAAGTATGGGTGAATTTTGCGGATTTGCGGCCCGCGAATTTGCGTGGAATCGCAAAAAAATCCACAAATATGCAGATTTTCCAGCAAAATCGCACATTTTTTTGAGATTTGCACTATACTCAACGGTAGTAATTTCTACTGGCTAATCACGAAGTGCTACCTCGTTGGGTAAATGTATAGTGCTTTTCCTACACTGCAGCTGGGTAAAGGGCCAGAAGATTTCTCTCCAGTGACCATGTGTGCCTGTAACTTTGCCACCGCGCCAAAAGGCGCTGAGGTCCCTTGAGTGAGCTGTCCATCGTAGTTGGAAAAGGGCGGGAAGACGTTTGATATCGCTAGTGTGTGGTGCGGGGCTTTTATGCGTGTGCACATGCCTCTTGTGTATAAAGGGTCAGAGAGCGAGCAGGGCAGCAGGTGAGGAGAAAGCAGCCTCCTGGCCACAGGAACTACACGGGGATCACGCTCGATAAAATCATGGATGCAAACACCTCCCTAGAGTATTATAGCATATTTTCGATGGCAGAGACGGCGTTAAAGCACACTTGGCCAGCCTCCACTGTGCTCACTAATGTTTTGGGCTGATTAAAACGTTACTGAATTTGAGACTCAACTTGGGCACCTGCTTTATTTATATCTGTAAGTGCTGTTGAGGTTTAATTTTTGTGACAGGAGTCTCGTGCCAGAATGAATCCTGCCCTGCATAGTTATCCACGAAGATGCCACCGTTTTGTGCAATACCTCTACTCAACTGGAGTACTGGCTAATCCAGTAGGTGCTACCTCGTTGGGTAAATGTATAGTGCTTTTCCTACACTGCAGCTGTGTAAAGGGCCAGAAGATTTGCCTCCAATGACCATGTGTGCCTGTAACTTTGCCACCGCGCCAAATGGCGCCGAGGTCCCTTGAGTGAGCTGTCCATCATAGTTGGGAAAGGGCGAGAAGACGTTTGATACCGATAGTGTGTGGTGCAGGGCTTCTATGCATGTTCACATCCCTCTTGTGTATAAAGGGTCAGAGAGCGAGCAGGGCAGCAGGGGAGGAGAAAGCAGCGTTCTGGCCACAGGGACTACACGGGGATCACGTTTGAGAGACTCATGGATGCAAACACCTCACTCGAGCATTACAGCTAATTTTCGATGGCAGAGACAGGGTTAAAGCACACTTGGCCAGCCTCGACCATGTTCACTAATGTTTTGGGCTGATTAAAACGTTACTGAATTTGAGCCTCAACTCCGGCACCTGCTTTATTTATATTTGTAAGTGCTGTTGAGGTTTAATTTTTGTGACAGGAGCCTCGTGCCAGAATGAATCCTGCCCTGCTTAGTTATCCACAAAGATGCCACTATGATGGACGAAGATGTCCATCACAGTGGGGAAAGGGCGGGGAGACGTTTGATACCGCTAGTGTGTGATGGGGGGCCAAACGGGCAGGGCTTCTATGCCTGTTCACATGCCTCTTGGGTAAAGGGTCAGAGAGCAAGCAGGGCAGCAGGTGAGGAGAAAGCAGCCCCCTGGTCACAGGAACTACAAGGGGATCGCGCTGAAGAAACTCATGGGTGCAAACACATCCCTCGAGTATTACAGCTAATTTTCGATGCCAGAGACGGGGTTAAAGCACACTTGGCCAGCCTCGACCGTGCTCACTAATGTTTCGGGCTGATTAAAACGTTACTGAATTTGAGCTTCAACTCGGGCACCTGCTTTATTTATCTGTAAGTGCTTCCTGTTGAGGTACAATTTTTGTGACAGGAGCCTCTTGCCATACTTGTAACTATTCTCTGACCCTGCTTCGAGGGTCAGAGAATAGTTGCAAGTAGGCAACGAACTCTGGAGGCGCCGCTCAGGAAGCACTTACAGGGTTACAGCAGGTGCACAAGTTGAAGTTATTTTCTTTGTAACCATTTTGTAAATGGTTACAAAGAAATTAGCTTCAACTTGGGCACCTGCTGTAACCCTGTAAGTGCTTCATGGGAAAACAATTGTCCCGCTCGCGGATTCGTAGATTTTTCTGCAATTTCACAAGATTCACGGATCGCGAAATTGACAAAAATCCGCAAATTCCGAGAATGGAACGAATTTTCGGCCCATACTTAATTTCAATGCAAAAGTGATTCAATTTATTTGTGATGGTCTATGCATTAAACAGAAGTTCCATGCTGCCATTCATCCCCAGTCAGCAAGTTTGGTTGAGAAGTACAATGGTACTCTCAAACTTAAATTGGCAAAAATTCAGGAAAGTACAGGGTTAAAATGGCCAGATGCCTTACTGTTAGCTCTTTTGTCAACAAGAACAACAGCACATTCTAGGACAGGATTGACACCATACAAGGTCATGTTTGGATGCCCAGCAAATGTCTGGGGCGTCCCGCGCCCTCAGCGGATTTCTGACATTGAGTAGCTGTTGTTGATAGACTATCTTTGCCAGTTAACTGAAAGTCTGCATTCTATTCACCAACAGGTCCGAGAAACCCTGCAAGCTATCCTGAGGGGCCCAAACACAACATTCAGCCTGTGGACTACATCCTCGTAAAGAATTTCCAGCAGAAGCAAAGTTTGGAGCCGCACTGGAAGGGACCAGAGCAGGTCCTTCTAGCTATGCGCAACACAGTCAATGTCGCTGGCTGTAAGAACTGGATTCATCCGACTCACTGTCCCAGAATCTCACTGCCTTTTTCCCTATGACCAGTGAGTGAAGGATGGAATAGGAGACTCCGAGTGTGAGATGGTGCCTTGGTTTGCCCCCTTCAGCGAAGTCAGGCTGACCTGGACGCGAACAGATGAGGAAAATTATGAAGTGCTAAATGTGTCATTTCCTCTGGAAATACGTGCTATCCAAGCCACTTTTTACTGATCCTTCTGTGCCTGGAGTCACTAGGTACAACTTGCGCCCTCAGCTGGGAAAAAGTGCACCAAAGAAGAAGCCATATTAGTCAGGGATGGGCTGTGTAAGTTAGGGTGTACAATGCTATAGTACCAACGGAGTTAGTTTAGGGTGATGAGAAATGTGTACACTATTTGAGCATTGGACAGGATAGATCAAAAGTATCCTCTTAGGGATATATTATCCATTAGGATGTGACATCATGTACTGAGGTTAAAGTTACCCCTCAAGTTCGACAGAAAAGAATGACACAGAATAATATCTTTTTAGACACACATAAAAGATTTTTGGAGGAAGTTACAGCTTGCTATCCTACTGCATCTGTTACAAGTTTATGGACTGCTTACCCATTGTCACTTGCCAAATATACATATACCCGTCCATCCCAATTTTGAGAGGTTAGGGGTGAGTTTGGTATGGGCTATCCTGGCCCTTGTCTATATTACAGGAAGCCACGAGGAAGGGGATATCCGGATGTAACAAAAATACGTATTGTGATAGTTTGTATATGAAAGAGCAGAACGTTACCTTATTGGGCTGGCATTACCAAGACTTAACAGTCACCCGGAAAGCTGGTTATTAATTATCCTGCCTGTTGTCTGATAATAAATAGTACTGACGCATTTCTGTACATTAATTGTTCTTGGATAGTGTTGTTCAAAAATACAATATCTTTAGTGAAAAATAAGGATCTGAGCACCTTTGGAATGAATACCAGATATGCTCCAGTAGATTATGAAGGACCACTTTATGCACACCTGTTAGAACTGGCTATTTCTGGTTGGCTAAGGCTGAAGCCAAAGCTAGGCAGAAACCACCATTCTAGTCAAGGCAAGGAAGTCACACGCCAAGATAACCCCTGCTCACCCCCTTGGTAGCTTGGCACGAGCAGTAAGGCTAAACTCGGAGGCAATGTGTAAAGCATTTGCGCCAGCACACAACAGCAACAACATACTAGGCACACCACAAAAGGAACTCCACACAAGGTTATTATAAAATAACTTTTGTATTGTAAAAAAACATCAGATAGTATCCCACAATATACATGGTGCCAACTGGCATGGGCAATATTCACAAGGGATTATGTACAGGACAGGGCCACATGGGCCACTGTCAGAATCAGCACTTAGTAGAAATTAGAATATAGGATATAAAATCACTTCTAGAACTTAGAATAAGTATAGCACAAAATAACAGTTATAAATCACATCCAGTAACTACTGGGATCAGGTACCAGGACCTCACTAGGACCACCTGTACTAAAAGGAACAACCACCTAAGAATAAAATACATTTAGGGGTATAAACAAGAACACATTACCCATGATGCATGAAACACATTCAGAGGAGTAGTAAAGGAAAACACATGATCCCTAAAACATTCAGAGGTGTAAGACAAGGGAAACACATGATGCGTAAACCTACACATTCAGCGGTGTTCAGAACAAAGCACATGATGCAATAAAATACATTCAGAGGTGCAGCGCAAGAAGACACATGATGCCTAAAACATTCAGAGGTGCAGCGCAGGGAAAAGGAAGACACATGATGCCTAAAACATTCAGAGGTGCCAGAACAATACAATAGCGCAAAAATCACATGATGCCTAAAAACGTTCAGAGGTGCAGGAATAACACATGATGCAAGAAAACACATTCAGAGGTGCAATAACCATACAATTGCGCAAAACTTACATAAGCCACCACCTGTGGCAGTCCTTAGGCCAACTGGCCTTGTTGGGGCTCAGACGTCCTGTGTCCAAATGTCAGGGCGCGATGCCATGCAGCGCCAGTCCAAGCAGAAGCCTAAACGTAGCAGGTGCCCACTACTTGCTGGGCACCTGGGCAATCCCAAGACCTAAACGGTGCAGCTGCCCACTAATTGCTGGGCAGCTGGGGAACTTCAGAACTGCGCCAGGGCCCTCACTGACCCTTAGGCGCAAACTGCGCCACTGCTGGAGCCACACAGGCTCTGAAACCAGACACTGGGCACGTTGGAGCCACTCAGGCTCTAAAAATACTGGTGTCCCCCAAGAGCCTCACGGGGCTTTAAACATCATGGGGCAGGGAGCCTCTCAGGGCTCTAAAAACAATGGTGTGCCCAATCGTTGGAGTCCCACTCGGGAGACTCAAGGGAAAATGGCCCCCAGAGCCTCTCTAAGCTCGACACACAAATGTGGGCATGGGAGCCTCAGGCTCTGTTAACACGTTGGGGTGGCCCGCTGCCATCTGGGGCCGCCCTACCTCCACTCTCGCTATGGTGCCGTCTCCCAGCACCAGCAGCAGTCCCTCTGGAGCCCCTAGCCCTCCCGCACTCACCGGCTGCTCAGAGACTCCTCCGGTGGCGGTCCTGGGCAGCGGGGCTCAGAGCGGTGGCGCCTTCCCTCGGCGCGGGGCTTCCCTGGACTCCCGGAGCCCGGCCCGGCCGTTGGCAGCCTCGGCCGCCATTTCAGCTTCACCCGGGCCCCCTCCTGGGACCCCAGACTTTGGGACATCACCGCTGGGCTGTCCTCTCGACATGGGAGCCCCCGCGGAAGCTCGTGCCACCTTCCTCCTCTTTTCCCAGGGCTCCCTCAGCACACGGGAGCCCCAGCAGCAGGCCACGCTTCTTCTCTTGGGGCTCCCTCTCGGTCACGGGAGCCCCGCAACAGCCGCCATCTTCTTCCTCCTTCACCGGGCGCTGGCCAATCCCAGCGCGGCTAGTCGGTGCCGCCTCCAGCGCTGCACAAACCACAGCGCGGCCTTCAAGGCGAGCCTCCCGCGGCCCGCCAATCACAGCGCGGCATTTGCTGAGGGGGCTCGTCTGTCTTGACCAATCAGGGCTCCGCTCCTTCGGTTCTCGGCGATCTCAAGCCCCGGGCAGCGGCGGTGAATGGGAATCAAATGCCGGGTGGGCTCCGGCTCCAAATAATTAAATAAAAATGGGGTGGCACCCGTAAATTACTTAAATAGACAAGAATAAAAGCGCTACCAAGCGCTAGAGGACCAACAAGGTCCCAGTGGAAATGAAAGCGCTCCCAGGCGCTTAGTGCAGGGATAAAGCGCTCCCAGCGCTAAAGGCAACAATAAAGCCAATAAAAAGTCCTTCAGCAGTCCAGGACCTCAGCAGTCCAGGAGTCAGAGAGGGAGCAGCATAGCCCCCCGCAGGAAAAGTCCATCAGGTGACCAGGGGCTGGGCAGGGCCCAGGGATTCCCCTGAGCCCAAGCAGCAGCACGCCCCTGGCAAGATTCAAGTCCACAAACAAGAACAAATTGGAAGGGGACACAGGGAAAAGTCTTTGAAGTCTTTGTGCAGGCAGTGTGAGAACCAGCTAGAACTGGTTATAGGGAAGTCCCTTCAGTGTCAGGGACAGAGGTGACAGTCGCCCAGCGGGGGGGGAGGGGGTGGAGCCAGCATAGTGGTCAGGCAGGCACAGCCCTTCACTATCAGGTGCCATCTCCTCCCACTTCCCTGGCAGCAGATGCTGACTTTCATCCAGGGGCTGACTCAGACAACCTCCTGGGCTTTCCAGCCCCTGTCACCCTCAAACCAGACAGTCAATTCACAAGCAGGCCCAGGCACTCCTGGACCAGGCTCACCATCCAATCACACGCCAGACACAAATATACCAACTTCCAAAAGTGGTACTTTTAGACTAGACACAGTCATGCCGCATATATCATTACGCAGCATTCAATCTCACGAGTTCGCACATATCAAACTCGCCCCTGCACTCCCCACACATCAGGAACTACCATGGGCATACATATTCCCCATTCATTCCTATGGGAGGGCAGGTCACTCACCACACATACACAGAGAGCTCAAGCACTTTACACTGTACCACAGTGAAAAAGTGCGCAGAGGCCTAAAATCACCAACACCAGGTCACAGAAACAGGCTAGGAAAAAGCAAAAAGTCTAGGGGTGAACCTGCCTAAAGGGCCGGGTCCAACACAACCCCCTTCCAGCCAAAACGCAGGGTAGACCAATCACTCCACTGATGAGCTTCCTTGCTTTGGGCGGCAAAACACAGACACGGACCCGCACAGCAGGGACACCTTCCGGTTCTACGCCACTCTGAACCCACCTGGTTACCTCCAAACCAGAACTCTCTGACCCAACTAGGATACCCCACTGGTACACACTAGTCATCCACAGCCAGGACCAGGCCCTAGGCCATCCAAATATCACAGGTCCTAACCAATCCACAGAGCGGGGGACAGTAACCCCTGGCACACAATAGCCATTCTCCACTCTCTTTCTCAGTGTAGCTACAACTACCACTGATCCTTCAACCTAGGGACCATACCCTCAGGCTGACCAGGGGTCACGGGCAAGAAGCCCCACCCTACCTCTACTTCTGGGTTTCCGCACCCTCACAGAGAAGCACTCACCAGAACACAGTTCTCCTACCAGATCAGGACCTCACTCCATCACTGGTCTACCACCTGGAAACTATTTCACTTCAGAGGTACAAAGCACACAGCACAGTCCCTCTTCAAGCAGGTGGGGGGGGGGGGGGGGACACAGCACACAGCAAAGTCCCCTTTCCTCTACCTTAGTGGAAACAACAAACTGCAGTTGAGTCCCAGAACACACAGCAAGGGCAGCCCCCTCAGTCTCTTCAGCTGATCCACTTTGGCAGAGATTCCTCTTGACCTAGAAGTTTCCTAATCTCCCAACCTAAGATCTAAACCCTCAGGTTGCGCGTCGGTCAGAAGTACACCGTGCCTCTGCACCCCCTTCCAGAGTTCTGCACCCTCCCACCTTGGAGCGGTACCCCTAGAAGCCAACACCGGTCAGGACACTGAGTACTGATTCCCTTCCTCCAGGTCAGGCTGAACCTGAACCTGGCCTCCCCACTCCTCGGGGAACAACCTCAAGAGGTCCCAAAAAATGGTCAAGCACTCTAGATGGTCAAATGCTCAGCGAGCCAGCACTTCTGCACCCTCCACTTAGGAGCGGTACTGCCCAACACTAGGACTGCCGGAGTTCTGGTTACAGACACTCCCCATCCTCTAGACACAGGAAGATCCTCCTCAAATGCCCTATGTACAGCTTAGGCCCCTGACCTGGCGCTCCCTTAGGGAACCCTCCAGGCCCTGAGATAGGGTTTCGGGCCAACGTGGGACACACCGTCCCACACTCACTCCGCCTCCACTGAGACAGGGCGTGAGCCCCTACACCCCTACCATACTACTGAGACCTAGCTGGGTTACACATGAACCTCTTCCCCTTCACAGGATCATCAGATACACAAGCCACTCCTTTTAGAATCACTTCCTAATGCCTCTGCAAGACATCTAGCACACCGCCAGACATCCACCTTCTTGTCCAGTGCCTCTGCAGGACCTCCTGCACACCACCAGAGGTACACCTCACGTGCAAGCTCCTTAAAAAAACACTCACACCGACTCCTCCAGTTCAAGACACCACTCATCCACACACTCCCCCTCCAGACTGGTGAGACAGTTCCTCACTGCCTCTGACTCTCAACCTGTACCCCTCTTACTGAGCACCAAGCACCATACTCTGGGAACTGGGAATGGGACTTCACACGCACTGGACACATTTAAGCTGCCACCACTGGATCCTATCATACTGGGGAATCCAGACACACACACTACACTCAGGCGATAACCACCCTCCTGAGCTAGTCATTTCTCCTCCACACTCCCTCTCTTCCATCTACCCACACAGGGACAGGAACAGGATTGGGCACTGGACCCAGCAAGGGATTCCTAATCTATGGGAACCTCCCCCTCTACTGGCGTCCCGCCCTGTCACTTTCTCTCATCTGCCACTAAACATAAAGCGCAGGAACACATTTGAAAATGACACTCTTGAGGAAAAACAAAAATCAAAAACAATAATCCCAAACATGTGACTATCTGAAAAAAATGGCAGAGTTTTGTAATGTAGCCAGTTGTCGCTGTGGCACTGCGCAAACACCAGTCCAAATCCGCACCGCTGACCAACAATGTTAGAACTGGCTATTTCTGGTTGGCTAAGGCTGATGCCAAAGCTAGGCAGAAACCACCATTCTAGTCAGGGCAAGGAAGTCACACGCCAAGATAACCCCTGCTCACCCCCTTGGTAGCTTGGCATGAGCAGTAAGGCTAAACTCGGAGGCAATGTGTAAAGCATTTGCGCCAGAACACAACAGCAACAACATACTAGGCACACCACAAAAGGAACTCCACAAAAGGTTATTATAAAATAACTTTTGTATTGTAAAAACACATCAGATAGTATCACACAATATACATGGTGCCAACTGGCACGGGCAATATTCACAAGGGATTATGTACAGGACAGGGCCACAGGGGCCACTGTCAGAATCAGCACTTAGTAGAAATTAGAATATAGGATATAAAATCACTTCTAGAACTTAGAATAAGTATAGCACAAAATAACAGTTATAAATCACATCCAGTAACTAAAGGGGAACAGGTACCAGGACCTCACTAGGACCACCTGTATTAAAAAGAACAACCACCTAAGAATAAAATACATTTAGGGGTATAAACAAGAACACATTACCCATGATGCATGAAACACATTCAGAGGAGTAGTAAAGGAAAACACATGATGCCTAAAAACATTCAGAGGTGTAAGACAAGGGAAACACATGATGCATAAACCTACACATTCAGCGGTGTTCAGAACAAAGCACATGATGCAATAAAATACATTCAGCGGTGCAGCGCAAGAAGACACATGATGCCTAAAACATTCAGAGGTGCAGCGCAGGGAAAAGGAAGACACATGATGCCTAAAACATTCAGAGGTGCCAGAACAATACAAGAGCGCAAAAATCACATGATGCCTAAAAACATTCAGAGGTGCAGGAATAACACATGGTGCAAGAAAACACATTCAGAGGTGCAATAACCATACAATTGCGCAAAACATACATAAGCCACCACCTGTGGCAGTCCCTAGGCCAACTGGCCTTGTTGGGGCTCAGACGCCCTGTGTCCAAATGTCAGGGCGCGCTGCCATGCAGCGCCAGTCCAAGCACAAGCCTAAACGTAGCAGGTGCCCACTACTTGCTGGGCACCTGGGCAATCCCAAGACCTAAACGGTGCAGCTGCCCACTAATTGCTGGGCAGGTGGGGAACTTCAGAACTGCGCCAGGGCCCTCACTGACCCTTAGGCGAAAACTGTGCCACTGCTGGAGCCACACAGGCTCTGAAACCAGACACTGCGCACGTTGGAGCCACTCAGGCTCTAAAAACACTGGTGTCCCCCAAGAGCCTCACAGGGCTCTAAACATCATGGGGCAGGGAACCTCTCAGGGCTCTAAAAACAATGGTGAGCCCAATCGTTGGAGTCCCACTCGGGGGACTGAAGGGAAAATGGCCCCCAGAGCCTATCTAGGCTCGACACACAAATGTGGGCATGGGAGCCTCAGGCTCCGTTAACACATTGGGGCGGCCCGCTGCCATCTGGGGCCGCCCTACCTCCACTCTCGCTATGGTGCCGTCTCCCGGCGCCAGCAGCAGTCCCTCTGGAGCCCCCAGCCCTCCCGCACTCACCGGCTGCTCAGATACTCCGCCGGTGGCGGTCCTGGGCAGCTGGGCTCAGAGCGGCGGCGCCCTCCCTTGGCGCGGGGCTTCCCTGGACTCCGGGTGCCCCGCCCAGCCGTTGGCGGCCTTGGCCGCCATTTCAGCTTCACCCGGGCCCCCTCCTGGGACCCGGGGCTTTGGGACATCACCGCGGGGCTCTCCTCTCGACATGGGAGCCCCCGCGGAAGCTCGCGCCACCTTCCTCCTCTTTTCCCGGGGCTCCCTCAGCACACGGGAGCCCCAGCAGCAGGCCACGCTTCTTCTCTCGGGGCTCCCTCTCGGTCACGGGAGCCCCGCAACGGCCGCCATCTTCTTCCTCCTTCACCGGGCGCTGGCCAATCCTAGCGCGGCTAATCGGTGCAGCCTCCAGCGCTGCACCAACCACAGCGCAGCCTTCAGGGCGAGCCTCCCGCGGCCCGCCAATCACAGCGCAGCATTTGCTGAGGGGGCTCGTCCGTCTCGACCAATCAGGGCTCCGCTCCTTCGGTTCTCGGCAATCTCAAGCCCCGGGCAGCGGCGGTGAATGGGAATCAAATGCCGGGTGGGCTCCGGCTCCAAATAATTAAATAAAAACGGGGTGGTACCCGTAAATTAATTAAATAGACAAGAATAAAAGCGCTACCAAGCGCTAGAGGACCAACAAGGTCCCAGTGAAAATGAAAGCGCTCCCATGCGCTTAGTGCAGGGATAAAGCACTCCCAGCGCTAAAGGCAACAATAAAGCCAATAAAAAGTCCTTCAGCAGTCCAGGACCTCAGCAGTCCAGGAGTAAGAGAGGGAGCAGCATAGTCCCCCGCAGGAAAAGTCCATCAGGTGTCCAGGGGCTGGGCACGGCCCAGGGATTCCCCTGAGCCCAAGCAGCAGCACCCCCCAGGCAAGATTCAAGCCCACAGACAAGAACAAATTGGAAGGGGACACAGCCCCTTCTTATACAGGGAAAAGTCTTTGAAGTCTTTGTGCAGGCAGTGTGAGAACCAGCTAGAACTGGTTATAGGGAAGTCCCTTCAATATCAGGGACAGAGGTGACAGTCGCCCAGCGGGGGTGTGGAGCCAGCATTGTGGTCAGGCAGGCACAGCCCTTCACTATCAGGTGCCATCTCCTCCCACTTCCCTGGCAGCAGATGCTGCCTTTCATCCAGGGGCTGACTCAGACAACCTCCTGGGCTCTCCAGCCCCTGTCACCCTCAAACCAGACAGTCAATCCACAAGCAGGCCCAGGCACTCCTGGACCAGGCTCACCAGTCAATCACACGCCAGACACAAATTACACATATATACCAACTTCCAAAAGTGGTACTTCTAGACTAGACACAGTCATGCCGCATATATCATTATGCAGCATTCAATCTCACGAGTTTGCACATATCAAACTCGCCCCTGCACTCCCCACACATCAGGAACTACCATGGGCATACATATTCCCCATTCATTCCTATGAGAGGGCAGGTCACTCACCACACATACACAGAGAGCTCAAGCACTTTACACTGTACCACAGTGAAAAAGTGTGCAGAGGCCTAAAATCACCAACACCAGGTCACAGAAACAGGCTAGGAAAAAGCAAAAAGTCTAGGGGTGAACCTGCCTAAAGGGGCGGGTCCAACAACACCCATGATTTTATTTCCTTTCTAATGGTACTTACTTAAATGTTTATAATGGCACAGATGATGTTGCTCTAGGAATGGTGCTTCCCCTAGGCGTGCCTTGTGAGTACAGTAAGCCAAGTGTAAGATGGGTAAAAAGAACATCGACTTCAGAGTTGTATGATGGAGTGATAGATTTGGAAGTCAACAATTACAGTAATGGGATTACTTTCAGAGACATTCTCTCCTGCATATTTACGTTTGGTGGTACTGCTATGTCTAGTGGTGAGAGAGATAGAGAGTATTTTGGCTGTAAGCTACATATATTATCTAATTCCACCATAGCAGCTTTGTGTGACATCACCACTCAATTGGAAAGTATGCAGATTTATTCTGAGCAGACTAGATATTCGGTTGACTTCATCTTGGCAAAGAGTGGTGGTGTGCGCGCTGTAGTGGGGGACCAGTGTGTAGTCAGGATTAAGAATATGGAACAAAATATCACTAAACATATATTAGATATCTTGGAGAATGTCAAAGGAATGGAAAGTGGAAATTGAAGTTGGTCGTTGTTTGGCAATTGGGGTTGGATTTTTGAGAAAATAGTTTATTTAGTTGTAGTGCTGATACTTTGCTGTATCCTCATTCAATGTCTCCAATTCTGTTGTTCCTATTACACCACTGTTTTTCTTCCAAAGAAGACATCAATCCATGAAACTAATGCTTCAATTATGGTACAAAAGGACATAGATTACCTTATGCATATTGATGATGGCATTTTGAGACTTCTTTCCTCCTTACTGTTTCTATCCCTGATTCCGAGGATAAGAACTGTTCATAGCCAACTTTACTTCTGATTTTTGTTCTATTGTTTTGCATATTTTATCCATACTAATATAATAAAGAGAGAGCCCAAACCTTTGAGGCGGGTAATCTCAGGAACCACAGCACCAATCACAACACCCAATACAGCGTTGGAAAGGGCAGTTGCAGCAGAAGGACTTAGGCTATGCAGACGCCCACCATATACATTTAAAAGGTAAAAGAACCGTGCCAGTAAAGTAGTACCTTGTGGGCGTGTCTGTGTTGTGCTGTGGGCATGTGCTGGGGGCGTGACAAACGCTGGGGGCGTGTGGTACGTTCCGCCCTTCATGCCATGTCTCATATTGTGTGCTAATCCCACCCTGCTCCCTTTAAATACCCCTGCACCCCATAATTATAACCCACCCTTACTCCTTAAAATACCCCAACACCCTTAAACACTAACCCATCTTAACCCTATAAATATACCCTGTACCCCAAAATACAAACCTATCCCTAAACCCTAAAAATACCCCTGTACCCCAAAACCCAAACCTAGCCCTGAACCCTATAAATACCCCTGTACCTCAAAACCCAAACCTACCCGGAACCCTAAAAAGACCCCTGTACCCCAAAACCCAAACCAAGCCCTGAACCCTAAAAATGCCCCTGTACCCCAAAACCCAAACCTACCCCTGAACCCCAAAAGTACCCCTGTACCCCCACACCCAAACCTAGCCCTGAACACTAAAAATAACCCTGTACCCCAAAACCCAAACCTACCCCTGAACCCTAAAATACCCCTGTACCCCTGTACCCCAAAACCCAAACCTAGCCCTGAACCCTTAAAATACCCCTGTACCTCAAAAGCCAAACCTACCCCTGAACCCTAAAAATACCCCTATACCCCAAAACCCAAACCTAGCCCAGAACCCTAAAAATACCCCTGTACCCCAAAACCCATACCTATCCCTAAACCCTAAAACTACCCCTTTTAACTCATAACCCAAAACTATATCTGAACCCTTAAAATACCCAAGTACCCCAGAACATATACCCCTATACCCATACTTACCTTATCCAAACATTTAAAAAAACATGCTTTTATCATTCATGCATTTACAACGAATTTTGTTGTAAATGTATGCGTGGTAAAAGCATATAAAATGTAATACCATGCGTTATAATGGCATTGCGGAGTCATGGTACTTACGTAATGAAAGTATGCAGAGTGATGGTATGCAGAAAGAAAGTTGCGGAATAGTGGGTGTTTACCCTCCCCCGGTAAGTACATTGGTGGCCCGGCGGCCCACATCTCCAGCAACATACTCATATTTTTTCACCACCTATTTGAAAAATGCACAGGTCTCTCTCATTGATGGCCAGCACCGACTTACACTTTTAGACACACCTCCCGCCACAAGTTCTAGAATCGCGAACTTTAGAGCTGGGGAGCTACGTTCGAATCTCGGCATCAGCTCAACATCCTTTTATTCCAGGCAAATCGTTTTGTCTCCCCATTGCCTACCACAAACTAATGTGTTCTTCTGTAATGTAAATTGTGCTCATGCCATGTTGTCGAGTTCGCGCTATATAATATTGCAAGGAAAAATAAAGTAGGGAAACTCGAGTTCACACACTATTGAACGCGCCCTCTTAAGTGCGTCAGCAGTGCACTGTGAATCGGAGCGTTTCACAGGCCTGTCACAGATACGAAAGGGTATCAAAACGAAATCCTACAAAACAATATACTACTGACCTGCAGCAATTCTACCCGGACAACGTCGGGACGGGCTGCTAGTAAAGTAATAAAATGTTAAGCTCATGCTAAAAGGAGCGTCTGTTAGAATAAAAAGAATCCTACTGATGCATTATTACATGTATGTTAGCATTCGGGCGCCATTTCATATGTAGGTGCCGTTTTGGGTTACAATCGAAACATATACTCTGCTATTACAGAGAAAAGGCCTCTGTTAGATTTTGTTTCTCCAAGGTTAAGTTTTGCTTGAATAATGAATACACTGTTCTTATTAGTGCACACCTTTCCCCTTAGATAGAAACCTTATAGTGTGGGCCCGGCTGCAGAATCGAAACTTATTTTTTGTATTCCACTGTTCTGCTGCATATGCTTGGAAAATTCCATTGTTGGCGTACCTTCATTGGTTCTGAAATGTACATAATGTATCTCTATGCTTGCTGATGCCAGTCCCTCTGCAGCACTCCTAAGTGACTAGGCAAACTGGGCTCCACTATGAGTGTACCTGAATAAACATATATTGCTTTGTATTCTCTACTGTCTGACTGACTCTTCATTTGGTATAGAAGGCTGAGGGGTGGTAGTGAGTGACCTGGGTGACGCAAATCGGGTCAGTTCCTTCAACATAACATACCAAAACATAACATAGCATAAACTATTACAAATTGCAACAGTGGCAGAAACCAACCCACACAGACCAGCTCCCAGCGTATAATGAATTTCCAATGGTAATCGTAGGAGGGCGGCGATACAGACAACACTCCTGCTGCAACGAAGTGTGAAAAATGGAAATTACAAAGTAATTACCAAATATAGTGTACTATACTGGACTGGAGCACACCCCTTTAACAAATCAGCCAAAAGTAATTTGATTACACAAAATATATCAACATTTATTCCGATAACTTACTACCTAGAAAGTGCTGTTTTTGTTAAAATATTTAAGAACAACGATAATATTACACACAAATATTAAAGAACAAAAATCCCACGATCATCTGCTGATAAAAAAATGTATGTCCATAGTATTGGGAATAAAATGCAAATTGCTAAATACTGGGCAATATGTGGATATATGAGGCCAGCCACTGATCGAACTGCAGCATGTCCGGTTGTTGATCCAAATATCAGCCACATCAGTAAGACTGCACCTGTGGCTGGTGATGCATTACCCCTAGATAGAAAGGGTATTGAAATTATTCTTTTGGACTTTGTTATCTGAAAATAAGAATCACCATACACACTAATGCACTGTGGTTGCTGTTATGCCACCTTTGTCGAGTTTCATAAAAATTACTACCTCAGGCCCTGAAGAAGTCTTTATAGATGAAACATGTGTTTGCTGCATTATCCATTTGGTCATCATAGAAGAAATGACTAACTATAGCCTATTTTGTTTCTTACCACACTTGGTATTAAACATTACTCTAGAGTGAGGAATTTGCCAGGTGTAGTAAATACATTACATTCCAAACTTTTCTCTTTGAGAAATAACCTGTGGAAATGGTATTTAAAGCACCGAGGGGCATATTACCAACAATGGGTGCTAAATGTTGCTATGCGCGAGTTGCGCGATGTTAATTATCCCCGGCTATCGCAGGATTTTATCGCCCAGGTAGCACGTTATTAACAACGCTTATCACCCAGGCGATAAAAATCCAGCGATAGCCTGCGAAATGAGAGAATATCGCTAGAAATCCAGCGATATTCCCGCAGCGATAGGGAATCACTTGTAAATAGCCCATGGTGGTTGTAGCCTGAGATCCCACCCCCATTACACATATAGCTAAGTCTGAATTGCAGCAGATGTTAGCTTTCAGTGATAACCATGGTTAGCGAGGGTTTTGACATCACTATGTGTGTCAGGGCAGGCCTTGTAAATACCGCATGTGCGTTTAGTGTTTTATTTTCTGTGGTTTTGCTCAAGAACGCCTACTTTGCATCTCATTAGAAATGCGATGCAAGGAGTAAGCAAAACCGGTGCTTCGACAAGGAAACATGCTCTAGCGTCTCCTTGCTGATACTGCAATGCCATTATCGACGCTTTTCGGACGAAAACGGCTGCTAAAGTGGCGATAATGGGCTTGTTAATATGCCTCCTAATTCGACATGTTTTGCCTTTGTAGTGGGCGTTTTTCACAGATACATTTCAGCAGATTTGACCAACTGAAAACAGTTGGGCGGAAAACAGCCCGTTTTGATAATTATTGCACAACTTGAAATTCAGATCCACAGCAAACTACTTGTAAGGGAACGAAATTTAAGCCCCACACCACCTATTATTCAGGACCCTTGTGTGACAGCTTGTTTGAAGAAAACATACTACATACCTGCCAACTTGAAGAACAATCTCACGGTGTGAGGGGGGGGGGGCAAGGGCTTGAAGGGGCAGGCCTTGAAGGGGCAGGCCTTGTGCTGAGAAGTACCTACGAGGCACTTTTGAACCCCACACCGGCCCCAAAGCTCTCCTTCTCTAAAATAAAAAGCTTGCTGAGGTGGATACCGATGTCCTGGGGTGTTTTCACACCCATTAATGTGCGTCAGCAGTTCAAGGCCTCAGAAAAAATCCTGGAAATCTACTATTTACAGTCGTTTGCAGCTCGTTTCCCTGCCAGCATGTGATATCAGCTCCTCATTGGGAGACAATGTGATGGGAGCAGATATCATGTGTTACAGGGTGAGGGACTGTGTGAGTTGGCAGGTATGATACTCCATGAAAACATTCACTGAGGTTGGGGCCGGAGAATTGCAATTTACCTCGAAGCCCATTAGTTTTGATAGCAAGATGTGGTCTTTTATCCGGCGACCCGGGAGTCTGAAAACAACTAAAGACAATGGAAGAAAACATACGTAAATCACTGAAGATACATTGATTTCAGGAGTATTTTGGCTCCTGGAGTTACCAATGACCCCGGTATTCCGAACAGTAACTGTGGTGGAGGAGGAAAATCAGGGAGAATTCTGCAAGGTTTGTAATCATAAAACACAGTCCCTGTGCACACACAAGTAAGATATACATATAGTAAGTACAACAGTAAGTACAATTTCAGAACATTTTCGACTGGTAAGAAGTAAAATGAAGGGTGAAGCCTTGTAGGTCTTGATGCTTTATTACTTGAAACAAGACGACGCCAGCCGACACGTGTTTCGTCTGAGTACAAATAAACTCAGACTCTTCAGGGCTTACTTCCCATGGTAGCAAGTGGAACAATCCCTGAACCGGTGATAATTCCAACCCGGTTCGGGTGTTGATCAATTCCCCAATGGTTTTCAGAAAAATCGAAATTGACGATCAAGCGTTCTGTCCGTGGAAAATTAACCCTTATATTTCGGGCTGAATGCAATGTAACCGTAGTGTTATTCTTAAAGGCAGACTAAATAAAAGGGGATCTTCCCGATGTATGTTGTGTGTATCGAAATTCGTAGAGTTGCGGTTCAGACTAGTGCCGATCCCATAATGGTCTGTGTATCTGTTCGTCTGCCCCACGGATGATTCGGCGTTCTCGTGTGATGGCGAAAATTGCTGCACGAAGATGATCTCTATGCGCATACACACACCATACATCGGGAAGATCCCCTTTTATTTAGTCTGCCTCTAAGAATAACACTACGGCTACATTGCATTCAGCCTGAAATATAAGGGTTAATTTTCCATGCACAGAACAGACTCCGCTTGATCGTCAATTTTGATTTTTCTGAAAACCATTGGGGAATTGATCAACACCCGAACCGGGTTGGAATTATCACCGGTTCAGGGATTGTTCCACTTGCTTCCATGGGAAGTAAGCCCTGAAGAGTCCGAGTTTATTTGTACTCAGACGAAACATGTGTCGGCTGGCGTCGTCTTGTTTCAAGTATTAAAGCATCAAGACCTACAAGGCTTCACCCTTCATTTTACTTCTTACCAGTCGAAAATGTTCTGAAATTGTACTTACTGTTGTACTTACTATATGTATATCTTACTTGAGTGTGCACAGGGATTGTGTTTTGTAATTACGGTTGTTGTTCTGTGCAACAGCTCCTGAGGGGTTGTTAGGGTCACCCCTCCCCTTGTAGCACCATTCAATTAGTCAAACAATCTTGCCACATAGACAGGTACTCAGCTGAGTGAAATTGATCCCTCGTACGTAGAACCCTTTTCTTTGGTAGTTGCAATAGGTTTGTAATCATGTCGTATTTTCTTAGAGCAGGGTTGAGGCTCAAGGGGGTTGCGCTGTCTTGACAGGACCCATGATAGGTATTCCAGAAAGTAAGACCGCTTGTCAGGAGGCAATGCCCCTAATGACCACCCAGTAAGTAGAAAGTAATTCTGGAAAGACAGACTACGCCTAAAAGTAATAACTTATTTCAGGAATAAATGGTCAAAAAAGAATTTGCGTATTTAATATGCACTTATTGAAGTCATCAGGATTCAACAAAGTGCAGCTGACACGTGTTTCGCCCATAAGGCTGGCACGCGTAGGGCTTTCCTAAGGCAAAGAACCAGAAATCAACATTCCAATAGTATTTATTTAGTAAGTTCAGGAAAATTCCTTAGCGTGGTCTCTGGGTAATGCCATGTCTGAGCTTGCCAACCCATAGCTCAGACGATAGTTGTCCAAAGAGCATCTTATCATGTATTTGAATTAGAGTGAAAAGTTTCATACCGAGGTAAAGTCAGTGCTAAGCAAGCAGCAGTTCCGTAGCAGTATGCAAAACAATATTGAAAAGTTATGCCAACTTACTATCCCTTACTAAATTGATCGGCATTGAATGAAAGTTTATTTGAAAACGTCAATTGACTAAACATGTATGCTCCATTTACCGAGCTATCGAGGATCTAATTAACTAAACATTTTTAGCTACTGCAAAAGGAGACAGGTAGTTATTCACAAAATTGGAGTGAAATCTCTACCAAAAGCACTTAAGTGGACACACTAGCCCACTCCAATGACAATGAGCAGTCGATGTTTCTGTTAAACAGTTGCATTGAGTCAAAATCTCAACATACAAATGGCAAATTTTCAGAACTATTGAGAGTTCATATTCGCTGTCAGAAATACAAATAGATATTTGTAAATGACAAATTAACATTTGAGGAAAACTTTGTATTTTCAGAAAATGACAACCTAATATTTCGCGACAATGGTGTATTGTCATGATTCATTTTGATTAAAAAGAAATATAGTTATTAAAAAATAAAAATCTGTTTCTTTCACAACGAAAATAATGTAAATTGATAAGTTGAAGTTTGGGGACGCAATTGGTTCACTTATTGAAAATGAAAAGCTGATAATTATTTGTCCGATTGATTAAATAATGTAATATAGCTTTATAGCCCACTGTAGCGGGGTATACCGGCTATTAAAGGCCTGCTGCAGCGTTAAAGGCCTGAGCCGAAGGCGAGGGACTTTAACAAGGCAGCAGGACTTTAAAAGCCGGTATAGCCCTGCTACGAAGGGCTGTAAGGCTATTAGAACATTCTGCCACTAGATGGCAGAATGTTCCTGTTGGAACTGGGACTTCCGGCCCACTTAGGGTAGCATGGCGCAGAGTAGGAGGACTAAATCCAGGAGGCAAGTGTGATGTATTTGCGCGACACTCACTACAACACCTCAGTGCAAACCCACCAAAAATGACACCACACCGTCTTGATTAAATAGAATATAGAGTGGCTTTATCTCTTTGTATTGTAAAAGGAGGAATGAGATTTCCAATGTTTAATAAATTAGGACTTTGGACATTTCATTTCGGGGATTAATTGCCATATGTGTCTTGAACTCCACCTCTTTCCAGGCATTGTGCTCAGGGTCATTTCCCAACAGACAGTCGACTGGCACGGCGGGGCTCACCGCAACTCATAGAAGGCCCATGACCCCTCCCCACTCAAAGGGAACTTCAGCCACGGGATAGTGACCCACTCTGCCGTCAGCCATCACAACTGTGTGCATTACGTTGGGAATCACCTGCTCTGGGGACACCAGCTATCTTCTTACCATGGTCATACTGGCGCCTGTGTCCCTCAGAGCCTCCCCCTTCTGGCCGTTGATGGTGACCAATTGCCTATACTTTGTGGTATTTGGGGGCACATGGATCTTAGGAACCATCTCACTGTCTCCCATGGACACTAGGGTCAGCCCTGCCCACTCACCCCCTTGCATAGGGGCAGCTCCTCCCCAAGCACTACACTCGCCACCCCTGGGGTTTTCCCTCCAGTGGGAGGGTGCGCTCTCTTCGGGCACTTGGGATCTCGTTTATAGTATCCAATTTCACCACACTCATAGCACCGGACAATTCTGGGCTGCTGACTACGGTCAGGACAAGTGCGTTTTTGGAGGCCAGATTTGGCTGGGGAACCTGACTCCTTCCCTTGCGAGCTATTTTGGGGGCCTCTGTAGAACTCCTTCTTTTTATTTCCCTCCCTCTTTCTTCTGGGAAGAACCCTGTCCAGCTTTATGGGAGTCTCCCCCAGATCCCTTAGAAGACACCCTGGTACTAGCCCAGGTGTCCGCCTCCTCTGCAAGCTTCCTAGGGCTAGTCAGCTTGCTGTCGGCCAGGTGTTTGCGCAGCTCCGGAAAACATTTCTCGATGAGGTGCTCCCTTAGGAACAGATTGTGCAATCCCTCATAATCAGTAACCTCACTGCCCTGCACTCAGCCCTCTAATGCCTTACCAGCGTAGCCAAGAAATCCACCCAGTTTTGCATGGGGAGCTTGTGGCTGTTCTAGAATTTCTGCCGGTATTTTTCAGGGGTCATCCCAAACTTGCTAACCAAGGCAGTCTTCATTGTGGGGTAATTGGTCTATTCCACCTGTTCTAGAGCTAAAAGGGCATCCCTACCCACCGGAGGCATGCACTTATACAGGCCACACCCCACTGACTTTCAGGAAGGCCATGGGCTCTCAACGAGACCTCATAGGCAGCCAATCACTTGCCAATGTCATCCTCTACACTAAAACTGGCTACTACATCTTTCGGCAGGTAGAGCCTGGGCTCCCTGGTAACTTCCTTAGGTACGCTGCCACCAATGGTATTACTGTAAGCTCATGGATAAACCTCTCCTCCCGCTCTTTCTCCAACCGTGCTTGCTCCAATTTTAGTTGTCTCTTCTCCCTCCTGTCTGCTAATTCTACTGAGGACAGGCTCCTGCCAGAAACACTACTGCCCACCCTAGAAGGTGTCCCAGGCCCTGCTAGCAGGTTGCCGCCTTCAGTTTGGAACAGTGGGTCTAATTCTTCGTTAGTTTTAGGCTCCATTCCTTCCTCGTCCCTCCCCCCATCCGGGTAAGCTGCTATCCATGCTCTCAAGCTGGTTTGAAGTTCCGCCTTCTTCGCGCCACACTTAAAGAACACCCCTTTTTCCTGTCAAAGTTCTCTAAGCTGCGTCACTCAGTAAGTTTCCATCTCAGCCAGCTCAAACTCCATCTTGCCAGATGGGCCCTCAGACACTTGCATGGGATTGATGAGACACTTGATAGAAGGGTGTTAAATAGGAGCTACCTAAAACCACCCCTTCAGGGAGAATTTTGGGAAATGTTAAAAATGCCAATTGAAGAGACTAACCCTTGGAAAACAAAATTGCCAGACAGAGAAAGAACAACACTTAGCTGTAAGGTGCATGGTGCACACTAAGTTGCTGTAGGATGTACGCAAGCACAAATCCGATCCCACCGCTGAGCACCAAATGTTGGAACCGGGACTTCCGGCCCACTTAGGGTAGCATGGCGCCGAGCAGGAGGACTAAATCCAGGAGGCAATTGTGATGTATTTGCGCAACACTCACTACAACACCTCAGTTCAAACCCACCAAAAATGACACCACACCATCCTGGTTAAATAGAAAATAGAGTGGCTTTATCTCTTTGTATTGTAAAAGGATGAATGAGGGTTCCAATGTTTAATAAATTAGGACTTCGGACACTTCATTTCGGGGATTAATTGCATTAACTAAAAGGTACATTGTATTTCCTCACAGTAGTCAAAGCACCAGGTTTCTAAATACATTCAGCTAGGCATTCAGCAGGTAAGTATATCACACATAGACCAATTGAAACAGGTTGTCATCTAAACCAGTCAAGTAAGTTCGTTGAATATTACTGTAGTAGATATGAGCAGCCGTTTGGAGCAAGCATGTAAATAAATGAAATTCTGTTATAGCAGGTTTTTGCATTAATTTGAATTAAGCTGGAAAAGGCATTTGGATTAGAGTCACACCGGTTCCTTATTCAGAGTGTGCTGTCTCTTTCTCACTACTGCGCAAGAAAAATGCTCAGGGAGGCTTAACTTCCGAGGGGGGATTGAAGTCTGGAACACACTCGTTATCAGAGAGTGAATTATCTTAGGGGCTTAGTTCTTGGCACTCCCCCATTCCCTTATAGTTCCCCCTCCCTGGACAGCTTCACTCCTTCAGCCCCACCCTCCGCTGCGTGGTCCCCAGATACCTCTGCGCCCGTCCGGTGCCTTTGTTACACCGTCCTGGGAGCAAGTCTGTGGTCCGATCTTCACCCTTCCTCCCGCTCAGGACTTGGCACTTCGCCTGAATTGGGTCAGGGGCCACAGCCGAGCTGCGATGTGAACTTCCCAGAGGCCTTGCAGCTTAGGGGCCTCCTTGTGCACTCTCTCCAGACCCACCAGGGAGTCAACTGTGGGTCAACTCGGCCTTTTGAAGGGCAGCAGCAGCTTCCGCTCCAGCGAGGAGCTCCGGCTCGACGGAGAGAGGTAAAGCGCTAGGCGGGAGTCCGGTTGCTAAGCGACCACAGCCAGCGTCTCTCTCCGAGCCGGCATCGCTCCCCTTCTCTTCACGCCTGGCGCGGGAACCGCTCGGCCTGTTTCAGCACCCAGGCCAGAGGTACAGAGTCCCCTGGCAGCCTCGGCACCACAGCGCCTCAGAGAGGGCGCAAAGAGAGAGGGGGGCTCCGCCAGATGCAGGACTGGGAGAACTAGGCAGCATACATCACAGGCAAGTTCAGCACTCTACAATAAGGCCAAACAGCAAGAAAGGGCAAAGATTAAGACCCCGCTTCACTTCAGAAGTTGTGGTCAAAGTCCCTTATTCCGCGTTGCCTTATTAGTCCACAGCACCACCCTCCAAGGTTTCTGGGGCTGGGGCAAGGTCACTCTCACCAGCTGTTGAAATAAATTAGTCCTCTTGATGGGTGGCCACACTGGGACGTGGTACTCACAATCTTCTCACAGGCAGGGCCATATCAACAGGAAGGAGGGCAGCACCCACAACTAATTTGCAGCCCCTAGGAGCAGTCAGATAAGCCTGAGACGCAATCCCCCTGACACTGTAGTCTGCACTCCAGCCAGCCCAGTAATGACAAAATGGCCGCCCAGTGTCCTCCCTTATATAGCCTAGGCCCTGGTAACTAGAGTGGACCGGAAGGTTTTAGAACCCCCTAATGCTATCCTATGGGAAAGAGCTCTGAGGTAATTTCTAGCAGGCGTCCATCTTAGGAAACTCTTCCACCCCACCATTTTAGGAAGGTGCACCTGTGCCTCAGCACTGATTAGCAGTGGTGAGGCACTCGGAGACCTAAGGCGCAATAAAAAGAACTGGTGGAAAAGAAATGTGAGGTAAAAAGAGAAAAAAAATAGGGGGAAACCACCCGGAAGCTGACAGGTCTAACAGTTCCAACAAATAAAACAAAGCCTACGGGGAGCGCGAGGGGATTGACTTCCCCTCAAGCTCCCTAAAGCCTTTGTTCACAGCCAGAGCTGTGAACAAAGAAACATTGGAATTTTGGAGCTCCGGGCTTATACCAGCCATTATAAGCCCGGAGCACTCCATTGTTTTTAATGGAGCTTCCAACATTTCAATGTTCTAATGACGAATATACAACATGTTGGGGGAAACATTAGTCCATTTCTAGAATATTTTATGGTTTAAATGAATGATAATAAATACTAAAGTGCTCTGTGGTCTGCAGGAAAAATGTAAATGCAGCACCTTCACACTATTGCCAGACTGACCTTGGGCAATTGGATTTCAAGCTGTGTGTCCAGACAAGTCCTTGTCTGATACATTTGGAATCAAGGTGATATTTAAATGTAGTAGCCTCCATGGCCAGTGTTTAAAGGCTTGAGTTGCCTGTAACCTACTCCATACACTACTTGGTGTTTCTAACTGAACTGTACCAGACTCAATCCATGCATCACAAACTCCTGCAATGGCCACCATTTCTACTGTATACTGCACATTGTTTAAATACCTTAAACCACGCAACTCGGGTTGTCCACTGACCCTCAAGCAAGCTGTGCTACTTCACACCAAACAGGCCTGTCAACCTCTCATCAAATGGTGCAAATCAGATCAAGGGTGAATCATCTGTATTTTCAAGCAGCTGGTACCAAAACATCAAAGGCTTCATTTATAGATAGCCCTGCATCACTTCTACACAATGTAAAGTGGTACATGTGTGACACAGGGCTCTCATAAAGATGTATGAAGACATGCAAAGCCAGCCTGCGTGGCCTCATAAATCATGAGTAAGGTCACGCAGCGCAAATCTCTATACTGCCTTACTTTGCACCAGGGAAGTATTCCTTGGGCATTGCGGTGAGTTTTCCCATGCCAATCCCATGCATTTTGACGCTGCCCCAAATTTTCTTAATCACGTAAACCTGGGGAAGCGTCAAAACCTTATACCTCTCCACAGCAGGCATAACAAGGAGAACATTTTAATTTCTCTTCATTTATTTCTCCTTTCCATGTGTGCTGCAGCACACATAGAAAGAGAAAAATGCCTCACTTGATTATTTTTGTGCAGGAAGGTATTCCTTTCTGCACCAAACAATCCTGCATGCAAGGCAGACACCCTTGCACCTTGATGCAGGGGTGCCTACGTTGGTGCTAGGCAGCAAACTGTGCTCCAGCGCGGGGGGGGGAGGAAAAGAATGCACCATATTTAATAAATACAGTGTGCTTCTGCCCTATCGCATTGGCGTAGTCTAGCACAGTAAGAAGACTTGCGGCGCTGCTCTACGCCAATTCCACATAAAAAAGTCCCCAAATACCTACTGGAGCATCATACAAAATGGTGCGTCTTCTCCACCTCTAAAAACATACTGTTATTCAATATTAAATCAATTGAGAGGATAATGTAGAGTGCTGTCTGTACTATCAAGGGCCTGGTACCAAAACCTTAAGGAAGCTGTCTTAGCTCATACTAAGTAGGTCTACCTAACCCACCTCGTGAGATGTAGAAGGGCCTGTGTATTATTTGTATTATTAAGCGCCTGTCGCAAACAACTCAGGCAATTTATATCATATGAGACGAAATAGGCCTGCTTATCTGTCCTGAAAATGCATCATCATCTAAACTTCATTATGAAACCAAATGCTCCCCAGAGTATCAAGCAACCAAAATTGTAAGAAAGCTGCATGATACCAAGTCATCGTCTAGGTCTAGGTCTAGTGGAGAAGTGTGGCTCAATGGTTAGAGCGGCAGACCTTGATGCAGAGGTCTGGCCCGGAACCAGGGTTCAATTCCCGCCTCGGCGGTTTTTGGGCTCAATTTCCTCGGACCTGATAATTCTGGCCTCAGTGCCTATTCTAATCATGGGTCCCACTCTGCAACTCTGGGCAATAGCTTGCTTAATCTCCACAACGGTCCCAACAGCGCTAGGATGCCTGGCTGCACCTTGGGGGTGCCCAGGAGTGGGTGCATCACAGGGAAAAGCCAGGAAGGGTTCCACAGCGGTATGCGTACAAGCGCCGGAGAGACCCTATGTGGGGTGATTCGGGCGCTATACAAGTACTACAACATTTACATTTACATTTAGGTGTAAGGCCTAGTCTTCCTTGCATTATAAAATGTCTTGAGTCAAAGCATCAAGCAACCAGGCGTGAAATCCTGTCCTGTCAAAGAAATAACAGTTGGTATCAAATTGTCTATTGAAAGTCAACGCACAGGCCTCCGAATTTAGTCCAACCAAAAGATCTCATTAAAATAACTTTCACCCTCTTTCAGTACATGAAATAATGCAGGGTTGCTCTGTTAATGCTATGTGTGAATGTAATTTTTAAATATCCTTATTAATTTCTCCGCTCACTACGTCTGAATTAACAGCAATAGAAACCACACTACTCCCAGACTACAGGGAAGCTGCAAACGTTTTCTATGGATGGCCGAGATTAATAATAAGACTCCAAGCTTTCCATTTATTGCTTTTTACAGTTAAGTATAGACAACCATCTATTTTTCTGCCTTCGTTTATTTTTAAATATGGATAAAAACAACAGAAATTAGTATGATTTTTGAGAGAGCTAATGAACGCCAGGCCAATAGCTGTACAGATTGACATGTATGGGTGGTAAAATGAGAGAAAGTTTCCTAATGAGGCTTAAATAGCTGAAGATGGGCACAAGGTTGATATTAAAATGCACATTTTTCCATATGAGTGTAATGATGGACCATTTATGGGTATTCATATAACTTAAAGATATCAGGCATTCAATTACAAGTCTACATTTATTGCTTAAATAAATGTGGACATTTACTAGATTCGGCTGAATATTTTCAGAAAACGCAAAATAAGTTTTCATAACTACAGATATAATTTGCAAACTAAATATAGGTAAAAACAGATGGACATGTCAACCATATAAATACCACTGAGACCCGCAATTTATAAACGTTTTGCAAGCCTAGGGTAGCATGACAATTCCGGAGTCCATTGGAACTAATTCATCCCAGCCTAGTTCTGACCAACCATGCTGAAAGAACTTCCTGAAACAAATAACTATTTTCAGAGTTAGAACGGTCTGTTCAGCCTGCTCAGGATAAAAAGGGCAGCCAGACCCCACCGCACTCCCAGCCTACCTCTGAGGGAGGGAACGGCAGTGATAACCATACTGTCCAAGTGGCAGTAGAGAGAACAATACATCCAGATATTGGATTAAAAAATCGATACTCAGTACTAGAGGAGGAGGGGAAGGATGGTCCAAGCGGCTCGCAAGATATTACAATATCAGCGAGAGGCACGGATACGCTGAGCATTGCACAAGATGCGCCAGAATATCAATCTGTCCCCTCTGACAGCACAGACATAGGAGCGGAGCTCCATACAGGTAAATCGGACGCAACTGCTGGAACATTGGCCGCGATACTATTGGCCATGAAGGAAGAAATCACCAGTAGGTTTATGGTATCAGAAACTAACCAAGCTGAGATGGGCAACAAATTTACCGTGGAAATCAACAAAAGTTGTACAAAGTTCCCCAAAAGGGATTAACTAAAGTAACTCAATAGAACCTCTCTCTCAAGGGGTGTGACAGAGCAGGGAATGTGGTAATCCCTTTTCGGAATCAAGGATGCCTCACACAAATCAAAGGTTGGATGACTGTTGTCATCCCACCCGATGAATGTCCAGTGTCATCATTGGCTTCCTGCTCCTACGGCAGGCTGGCGATGCAATGCCCGTCGGGCAGCACAAGGTGCTGCACTTTAGCGGAGGTCTTTTATTCCTTTTGCCAATGGGTGCATGTGTGTGAGGGACCTAGGAAGTGCAATAGTGAGCGTGAGTGAGGTTAAAAAAGGTCAGTAGAGTCCAATAGGGAAAACTTTAATAACATGGCTCACTGCCTCATTAAAATGCGTGAAAAGATGAGGGGTATTGAGGCGTGACGATTAGGGTAATCAAGCCTCATTCAACCCTCAGTCCAGGTGTGGTCGACATGTTTCATGCCTCTAAGGCAATTCATCAGGACCAAAAATGCTCATAAAATTTCTAGGGGATTCCCCAATAATTAAGGAATCGGGTATACGACCTGTATTGTGTCGCAGGATCAACCCTTCATTGAGGCCCTCCCTGGGACTAGAGGAGGAGACAAAAGAAGGGTACAGTCAATAGTGTATTTGTTACTAAAGACGTTGTTGCATGTAACAATGGCATGCAAGTGATTGTGTATTGGAGGGGGTCACAACCCCTGTGAAATGATAACACTCAGAGAGGGTAAAGAGAAGTATGGGACAGATTGAAGTGAAATATGTCCTGCCAAAGAATGCCATTGGTGATCCACAATTGGCATGCATTGTATTTGATCACATATATGTCGTGTGCAACACCATGCTGGGTAACACGTGTGTGTCATGCAGGCATCAGTAGGTGTGTGTCTACACACCAACAATTAAACTGTGAAGAAGTACCACTAAAACGCACTAATTATTTACAGAAAGGCATAGCTACCGCTCATATAGTGATGACGCTCGTAGTGAATAACCCGGGTAAGTAGTGAATAGTAAACAGTAAACATGAGGGTTGTAGCGGATACGCGAAGCTTACCCGCAGTCCCTGGTCGGTGATCCCACCGGCTGACCTGGTGGGGCCAGTGCTGCGTGGTTAGCACCTGGAAAGAAAGTGAGTCATCGCTCGTCATAAGGTTGGGGAGCGGTAAAGCTTACCATCAGATGGAGTTCCAATCGGTGTATATTCATGGCGATCGTAAATCCAATGCCTCGGGTGAGTTTCGCGTAGGATAAACGCGCCTTACCTGACTTGCTTCTGGCACAGGCGTGTAATCACTTACCCCGCCCACATCGGTGCAACCGCAGGAAAGCCGGTACAAGCGGTACGTGTACCAGCCGCTAAACATAGCGCCGTGAGGGGCGTGTCCAGCGGGTGTTGCTAGGTCACGCGGCGCGCATGGGACATGGAAAGCAAAGATTACCACGCGTGTATTGGCTTGTAACATTGGGCGCCATCTTGGAACGGGTTGGGACTTAGGTAAAACAATGTTACAGTTAAGGCTTTGCTTGGTAATGGAAAATGAACTCATGGAATGTATTATCTGGACAGCATAGTCCAGGGCACAGCATCATTCAGGCCACATTCATCAGTGTGTAGACGATGTACCCATCTTTGTTCCATTTTAAAGAGGGCCTGTTGATTAATTGAGGGATGGCATTCCAGGACAGTCCATTGCAAGTTCTCAGCCACGTGATTTCGTTCTCTGCAGTGCTCATACAGTCTTGTGTGGGTCTTTTGACATCGGATATTGCTATTATGCTCCATGATGCGTAGTTTCACAGGGCGCATCGTCATCCCAATGTAGATCATCTTGCAGGGGCATATGAGTACATAAATACATCTTGAGCTATTGCAATTGGTGTGTCTATTGATGTTCCAAGTGAAGTCCCTGGGCAGTTCAATAGTTTTGCCCTGGATTGTTTGGGGGCAGACTACACATGATCCACATCAGTAGTGTCCAACGACCGGTGGAAGGTCCCATAAAGTATTGACCGGTCGGGTGCTTGATTTTTTAGGGCGAGTGTGAATAAGGGTGTCTTTGAGATTCGCTGTCCTCTTGAATGCAAAGCGCGGGCGAGGTAATTCCATGCCAGCTGTATTGAGAATCCCCCAGTGTGAATTCACAATTTTTTTATGAACGTCAAGTGCTTTGTGTAGGACGTGACACATTTGATCGTATCATACTTTTCTTTTGTGTGGACTTCGAGCAGCGACTCTCTGTTGTTGTTAAGCGCTCGTTTGAATGATGTCTTAAGGAGTCGTGTAGGGTATCCCCTATCTTGGAGCTTATGTTGCAGGATACTTGCTTCATGTTTGTAGTCTTGGACAGAACTGCAGTTCCTCCGTATACGGAGGAATTGCCCGAAGGGCAAGTTCTCCCTCAGTGCTCTCGTGTGATGACTATTATACAGGAGCAGGCTGTTTCTATCTGTCTTCTTCTTGAACAGGGTGGTACTGATCGTTGATGGATCCAATTGAATCGTCAGATCTAGGAAGGGTATAGATGTCTCAGAGATAGTGCCCGTAAATTTTAAGAATGGGTCCTGCTGGTTGATCCATAGGCAAAAGGCCTCGCAGCTAGGGCGGTCACCTTTCCAGAAAATCAAAATGTCATCGATATATCGACGCCAGAGTGTAAGGTTATCTCGAAAGGGGTTTTGTTCTGGAGGATAGATGTAGTTCTTTTCAAAAGAGGCCATGTAGATACATGCCAGGCTTGGGGCAAAAGTCGAACCCATCGAGGTCCCGCTGACCTGATGATACAGTTGTGATTCGTATCGAAAGAAGTTCTCGGTCAGGGCTATGTGGGCAAGCTCCATGATGAAGGCAATGGGAGTGGGGGAGATCCATTCTTCCTGTCGCGTCAGTGAGTCCACAGCCTCTAGTGTGGCTTGTTGCGGAATGTTCGTGTACAACGCCTCTACGTCTAAAGTCAGGAGTAGATCAACGTCTTCCCTTCCATCGATGTCATTGATCAAACGTAGGACGTCTCTGGTATCTTGTAAATACGACGGGATCTGCTTCACCAATGGTTGGAAGAAGGCGTCACAGAATTGGGACAGAGGTTCCAACAATGATCCGATGCCAGAGACAATCGGTCTCCCCGGGACAGGAGTGGTACCCTTGTGAATCTTGGGGAGGGTGTAGAAATAAGGAGTCACCGGGTCCGTTGTTACTAGGAATTCAGCTTCTTTCTTGCTGATCCATTCGTTGGTCTCGGCTTCAATGACGAGGCTAGTGATGGTTGTCATTAGCCATTTAGTGGGATCCTCCATCAGTGGTCTGTAATGAGTAGTATTTGACAATTGTCGTCTACATTCACGGTCATAATCCTCATAAGTTTGTATAACTGTGGCTCCCCCTTTATCTGCTTGTTTAATGACAATAGAGTCGTCCCTGCCCAGGTCAATGGATGCTTTTCTTTCTGCAGCTGTTAAATTGTGGAAGGGTTTCACCTTTGGTTTATTTTGCATGCTAGTCAGCACTGCCCGTTCGAAGGTTAGGACTTCCGGAGGGACCATCCCATCATTCGGGGTAAAGGTGGATGGTTTTTTCAGACCAGTGTCTAAACTGGGAAGTTCAGGTCGATTTTCAAAGAACGCCCGAAGACGTATTTTCCTGAAGAATTTTTTTAGTTCAATAGTTTCTTGGAAACTATCCGGAGTCGGGGTGGGGACAAACCCAAGGCCTTTCTCTAGGACTCTTTTCTCCGTTGGTGAAAGGATTTTCTTTGACAGGTTGACAATCAGACTCGTCTCCCCCTGGCTGCTATGCTCCTGGTCTCCATTGATGTTGATGTTGGCGGCTGATCCTGCCATTGCACTCCTTTTTGCCCGCCTCGCTTTCGCCCTCTTCCTCTGCCCCAACCTCTGCCTTGAAAAGGTGGCGGATTGGGGGGGTAAAATTGTGGCGGGCCTTGCGGGAAAAAGGGATATTGCCAAGCTGGTGTCATATGAGGTGGACCAAGAAAGGCTGGGCCTTGTTGATAACCTTGTTGCCAAGCGCGTGGTGGGGCTCGTGAATTCCTGGAAGGATATCCCCCGCTCGAATCGCTGCTCGTCGATCCCCGTCTGTTATCACTGCCTGAGTTCTCATCGGATGAATAGTTATTCTCTTCCCTTTGAAGCTGTCCTTGAGATAGGGATAAACTTTTTCTTTCTCAAACTTGGCAATGTCTTTCTCAAGTTTGGTAGTTTTTTGTTTTAATAAAAAATCATGGTGGTCAGACACACACGTGTTACCCAGCATGGTGTTGCACACGACATATATGTGATCAAATACAATGCATGCCAATTGTGGATCACCAATGGCATTCTTTGGCAGGACATATTTCACTTCAATCTGTCCCATACTTCTCTTTACCCTCTCTGTGTGTTATCATTTCACAGGGGTTGTGACCCCCTCCAATACACAATCACTTGCATGCCATTGTTACATGCAACAACGTTTTTAGTAACAAATACACTATTGACTGTACCCTTCTTTTGTCTCCTCCTCTAGTCCCAGGGAGGGCCTCAATGAAGGGTTGATCCTGCGACACAATACAGGTCGTATACCCGATTCCTTAATTATTGGGGAATCCCCTAGCAATTTTATGAGCATTTTTGGTCCTGATGAATTGCCTTAGAGGCATGAAACATGTCGACCACACCTGGACTGAGGGTTGAATGAGGCTTGATTACCCTAATCGTCACGCCTCAATACCCCTCATCTTTTCACACATTTTAATGAGGCAGTGAGCCATGTTATTAAAGTTTTCCCTGGACTCTACTGACCTTTTTTAACCTCACTCACGCTCACTATTGCACTTCCTAGGTCCCTCACACACATGCACCCATTGGCAAAAGGAATAAAAGACCTCCGCTAAAGTGCAGCACCTTGTGCTGCCCGACGGGCATTGCATCGCCAGCCTACCGTAGGAGCAGGAAGCCAATGATGACACTGGACATTCATCGGGTGGGATGACAACAGTCATCCAACCTTTGATTTGTGTGAGGCATCCTTCATTCCGAAAAGGGATTACCACATTCCCTGCTCTGTCACACCCCTTGAGAGAGAGGTTCTATTGAGTTACTTTAGTTAATCCCTTTTGGGGAACTTTGTACAACTTTTGTTGATTTCCACGTCATAGGACATGTACATTGGACCCCGGTAAAAATTGTCCACCCCCTGTTCCCCCTTTTGATATAACAACAAATTTACAGTCTCTGAGGCCAACCAAGCAGCAATAAAGGCATCATGTGAAGAACTGTCTAAGAGGGTAGATGAGGTATCTCTCAGGACCAAGGCATTGGAGTCGGAACTCCCTAAGATCAAGGAGTAGACTGAGCACCACTGAAGCAGAGGTTACTAAGCTGTCTGCGCAAAATAAGGAACTCAAGGAAGACATCGAGCGCCTGGAGAATTATTCGCGTCGGAATAATTTAAGAATCCTGAATGTGCCGGAATCCATGGAGGGGGCGATATCAAGGGGTTTGTGATATCCTTACTGAAGGGGACAGTATTAAAGTACACACCAGAGGTGGATCTGTCACACGATATACAGAGGGTACATCGCGACCCTTTCAGGAGAAATCCTACAAAACAGAAACCCAGAAAGATCCTGGTGAACTTTCTATATATATTCCATAAAAGAGCAGATTCTCTCTTCCGCACTAAAAGAAGGCTCCATACATTTTAACAGCTCCAACCCCTTCACCTTCCATATAAGGTCCGATATATCACACATTACTGCAGCAAGGCAGTGGGAGTTGGGCAAAAGGTTGGAGGAGTTGAATAGCTTAGGAGCCAAGGCGCAGTTAAAATTTCCGGCACAGTTGAGAGTAATGTGGAACAACCATATGTACCAGATTAGGATACTAGAGGAAGCTGACGCTCTCATAGTTAAGATCAGAGACAGGAAAGGGGGGCAGGGGCAGCAATAGATCAGGATTAAGACAGTCTAAAAGGGTCTGTTAATTAAGAAAATAGCGCAAGTAGGAGGAAATTTGTAAATAAACAACTGGGATGATATAGTTGCTCCATGGGGGGGGGGATGGCTAAATAGGCTTTAGCCTATTAGTAGGGAGGGTTCCTCACGGGCAGAGAGGGCATGGGTCATGGGGGGGAGGCTTTGGGTAGGAGGGGGTAGGAGGGGGAGCACGTGGTGGGGTTGCCGTCGGGAAATTTTTCATCCGAACCTTCTGTATATCTATACCAACTCTTGCCCCAAACAGGGTCGATGCTTTCACGTAGGAAAAAGGGGAGATGGCAGATGTGATTTTAAAAACTAGAGGGTTAATATTTGTCACATGGAACGTTAACGGTTTAAGGTGCCCACGGAGGCAGAGGTTAATCCTCAAACATTTGGAACTATCAACTGCACAAATTTGCCTATTACAAGAGACACACCTGAGCTACGAAGAAAGCACTTCAGTTTTCTCAAAGACTGCGTGGGTAAAGTGTTTTGGTGTTTCAAAACAAACAGCCCAAAACAGAGGGGCCGCTATCCTAATTAAACAAGGGACGCCCTGTAATATAAAAAAAGTACAGTCTGACTCCTCAGGGAGATGGTTGACCGTTACATTAGCATTTGAAAACCAGAATATGATCTGCGCCTCTTTTTATGGTCCAAACACGGACGATCCAGCATATATTCACAAATTACAATCAGTGTTGATGCTGGACCCCCCACCATATGTGATAGGTGGAGATTTTAATGTTCTGATTGACCCCCTAAAGGATAGATCTAACTTAAGCCATTACAAAGGAGCGGTAAAGGTACGTCGGGCATTAGTTAATATGTTACACGATATGGACTTAGTCAATATGTGGAGGGGAATAAAAGGAGACGAGAAGGGTTTTACTTACTATAGTAAGAAGAACCGTCATTCATCTAGGATTGATTATATTTTTTTAGATAGAGGCTCAATGGCCAATATACAAGAAGTTTTAGTTTGCCCGAGTCACTTGTCTGACCATGCACCTCTACATTGCATATATCAGATAAAGGAGATACAGCGGCAATCAACAAGATGGACCCTTAATAGGGCCAAGTTGCAGGACCCAGAGGTGATAGCCGCTGTACAGGCCCTGTCCTCGGAATTTTTTTCACTGAACTCAGGCTCTACAACACCCGATGTAGTCTGGGATGCCTACAAGGCCTGGCTTAGGGGGAAACTCCACGGAATTATTTGTTATAAGAATAAGATCGAGGCCGGGGCACTGAAGGTTATTGAAGAGAAGATAAGTGGTTTGGAGAGAGAAAGAGATGGTGCTAGTAACGGGGACCGGGAGCAACTCACCCAGATCTTGGGGAAGCTGGAAGAGGCGAGATCAGAATACAGAGGGAGATTAGAAGCTAAATGTAGGGCGCAGTGGGATACTAGTAGGATGCAGAACTACGAATATGGGGAGAAGGCTGGCGCCTTATTAGCATGGAAAGCCAGATCTGACCGAGCCAGGAATTACATAAAAGAACTGAAAATTAATGCTAGCGGGGTCATTTCAAATAAGATCGAGGATATACAGACCTGTCTTCTCTCTATGTTCACAGAACTATATAGGGAAGACTTGGCTCCCTCGCCAAGTTCGATTCAGACATTTCTTAGCAACAAACAACTACCCGCACTCTCAGAAGAAAGTAAAAACAACTTGGATGCCCTTTACGTTAGAGGAGATCGCGGCCCAGATAAATAAATCCAAGAACAAAAAAGCCGCTGGATCAGATGCACTCCAGAGTGAAATATATAAACACCTTAAACCGGAGCTCTTAGAAGTGTTGGAAGACAACTTTAATTCCATCTTTAGTTTAACTGGGAAGGTCCCCAACACTTGGAAGGAGGCAATAATAGTTCTGTTATTAAAACCTGGCAAAGACCCAAAAAAGGCAGACTCTTACCGTCCAATCTCTCTGCTAAATACTGATTATAAGATCTTTATGGGCATTTTAGCAGGGAGATTGGCCAAATTGACACCAAAGTTAATACATCCAGACCAGAAAGGGTTTGTCGCAGGTAGATATATCCAGGAACAAATACAGCTCATTATAGGTAACATCGATCTGGCTATCCGGAGGACAGAAACCTTGGCCGTTGTCGCTGTCGACGTGGCCAAGGCCTTCGATAGAGTTAGCTGGGTTTATCTATGGGAGGTTCTGAAGGCTATGGGATTTGGCCCAATATTTATACAGACCCTGCAGAACTGTTATCTGGGTGCCTCTGCTCAAATACTCCTAAATGGGTTTCTTACTGCGAGTTTTAATATTCAGCGGGCACTAGGCGGGGGTGCCCGATATCACCTCTTCTGTTTAATTTGTATATGGAACCATTAGCACAGATGCTTAGATTGGAGGAATCAATCCACCCATTCAGATCAGAACAATATAGCTCCAAAATAGCTCTGTATGCTGATGACTTGATATTGTATACAAACGACCCAGACACAGCTATCACGAGGGTGGAGGAGTGTATGTGCGAGTTCGGATCGCTCTCTGGGTTTCTTGTTAATAGATCTTAAATGGAGGTGATGTGTTGGAACCTAGAGTGGCCAGGGACAGTAAGTGAAGAGTGAGATACTTGGGGATCTATGTAGTGAAGGAAATCGAAAAGATTTCCGAGCTGAACCTAAAGAGGGTGATAAAGGAAATTGATAGTTTGTTTAGCAGATGGAGAAATCTCCCACTGACCATCTATGGGAAAACTAACTTAGTAAAGATGGTTATCCTCCCCAAGTTGTCCTATCTCTTTTCTTCAATCCCATTAACATTTTCGAGTAAAAGTCTGACAAAAGTACAGAGTAAGATCAGCAGTTTTATTTGGGGCAATAAAGGGGTCCGCCTGGCGTGGAAAAAACTTAGGCGCAGATTGAAAAAGGGAGGCTTAGCACTCCCAGACGTGAGGCTATACGCAGCAGCTTTCCAGTTTAAAAGCATACGGATGCTGCTTGTGAAGCCAGGGGAGTCAGCTTGGGGGAGCTGTTGGGTGAAATGGTGCGGGTGGAAGGGGGAGGAGATGGTGAGGCTTTTTCTGTATAAATTTGGATCACCAAGGTTCTTCAAGAGGGTGCGACTGATGATTATAAGGGCATCTCTGGATTTATGGTGCAGGCTCAGGCGCAGTTGGGGCATTGGTTACTACTCCGAAAACGCTTCTGTGTGGAATGCACCAGGAACCCCGGACTGCCTGCAGGATAGCTTGGCATTACCGATAAAGAGGGCAGGTATCAGAAATTGGTCCGAATTATTGGACTCGGGGGGATATATCCCTGGGAGTACCTGAGGGCAAAGATTGGCCTGGGGCTCTCAAGATTTAAGTACATACAGTCAACATATGAGGCAGAAAAGCAGGAAATTAGCGGAAATAGAGAGATCGAAGACCTGTTGCAGGGGATACGCCCATTGAATAAGGAAATCTCTATGTGGTAGAACAGTTTGTTGGAGGGCGAGGACCAGGAGCCACCTGCCTCTGCTGCAGTGTGGACAGAAACCATATTTGGGCCCTCAGCAGACTCTTTGTATATATCATCATTAAAGACCTTATACAGATCTGTCAAACCTGCATGTTTAAAAAAAAAAACACTTCTTCGTCATTAATAGACTCTACTATACCCCTGCAAAAATAGCAAAGTTTGCCCCAGATCCCACCCCCAAATGCCCTAGATGTGCCGCACCTCTGGCCAACGACCTACATATCTTTTACGAGTGTTTAACTCTGGCAAGATTTTGGACTGAGGTGGGTGACAATCTAAGGTACATCTTAAATACTAACATAGAGATAAATATATAACTGGTATTTTTTGGAGATGATGGTCGCCTCAGTCAGACTCTCTCGCAGAAAGACAAGGGTCTATTACTGTATTTGATACTGTTGGCCAGAAGGGAAGTGTGTAAGAGGTGGAAAGACCCCATACCCCCGCAAAGGGAGGATTGGCTCAAAGCTGCATTTTCTATGGCACGATTAGAGTACGATGGTGTGGAAGATAAGATCTCAAATATTTGGCACCCCCTCGTGAGCTGGGGTAAGAATCTAAGATTATGGTAACATCATTGGTCTTATGATTACACCAGGGTCCCTCCCAAAATAAAGGGACTGGTTGGACGACCCAAGCGAGTGCGGTAAGCCGTAGGGGCAACAGATATCGAAGGCGGCTTCATAAGACCCGCAGAGGCTTGTAAGGTGAGATGAGGACCAAAAAAAAAAAGAACTGTGAGATGATGAGGCACTTATTGAGGCTTCACCCATCTCCTGTAAAGCTGTCAGTATATTTACTGTCTCAAAACTCGATTTAAAAAACGAATTCTGTAAATATTAATCACACAAAAGTTCTCTTTTTATCGAAACCAACACTTTTTTCACTGCAATAAATATCCAAATGCTAGTTGCATTTTGTATTATATGTGAGAGTGATCACAGGCAAATATTCAAGTGAACTACCTAGGCACAGCTGTGATTTTCGGAGTAGTGATGGCAGGTTATTCCATTGAATTCTGAGTCCCTCACTTCTCCACAGAAGTTTTGAAAGCAGTGGTGAGAGTCAATCCCTGAGGGATGCCACAACTCAGTGGAAAGGCCTGTCACTTTGAGGATTTCATTTGGAGGAATGTGGAGCACTATTTGAGTGCCCACCAACTTATTCCTCTGCGCTTCGGGTTTGTATAAAGCAGGATCCCATTTTTAACAGTATAATAAGCTGATGTGCTTTCTTTCAGTTGGGAAAATTCTCTTTGTCTGAGTGATTTGGCAAGCTGACAATATAATGTATGTTTATATATTTTAGACGAGTGTGTGCTGTTTTATGTTTTTTGCTTACCTACTGTTATGGACAGCCTATATCGAGATATATAGTACAAATGGATTATCATTATTGTGTTTCAGGTACCTAGGGGCCTAAGATTTAAAAGGCTTGGCAAAGGTCAGCCCTACGCTGATAGTGGAGTGCATAGGGGCGTGTGCCACAAGGGATCCTGTGTCTCCGATCTGAAGAATGTCACGGACTCGCATGTGCCATCAGGTAGGAACATGTTGACGGTGTGAGTGGTGAAGGGGTACTAGTTCCTCTTTTCCCCACGTTGGTTTTTAATACCAAGTGGTATTCAGTTTAATTATAAAGGCCAGTTTGGCTTATCACATTGGTTTTTAATTTGTCTATGTCACAGGTCCATTCCTAGGTAGTCTCGTGTCTCCCTGACCTTCAGCTGTAGGCCCCAATTTCATCACCTGGTGATGGTGTGTGAGGATATCACATCACATCACATTTTTGTGTCTGTTCAGAGATAGGCTGTTGTGGGGTGTAGCATTGATTTAAATTTTGGGTGGCTCAGTTGTGTTTAAACATTGGTGGATGTGAACAAGAAGAGATGGTATGAGGCGAGTGAACATTAGGTAGTGAGAATTGAGAGATGGAAAGAACTTAATGGTAAAATGAATGATGAGCAGGCAAAAGGAAGGGATTGAAGGCATTCTCCCTTCAGAAGAAAATTAGTACTCCCCAAGAAGAAAAGATTTTGGGATTGCAGTATGGGAGAAAGTGAACAAAAGCAACAAAATGGCAGAGTTGGAGTGGAATGATGAGAACAGGAGAAAGAAAGCAGTTAGAGGCATAGAGTCAATGAGGGCTGCATGGGAGAGGAAGAGAAGTCTTCAAAGGGTAGGCTAAGGGCGGTCTGAGTGTATAGGCTGCAGAAGCGGGGTTTAAAGGACTGGAGGAGTGAAGAGTTGATGGACCTCATTTAGAGGTGAGCAGTAAAAGATGTGCCAAAAATTGGTGGATAGATTTATAGTACCCCCTGATCAATTTAAATTACTGGATGGCAGCAGAACAGTTGAATGGGAGAACCACCACCGTCTGACCTTTTGGGAAAATAATCTGGATGGAAATGTCGTAAGAGGCAACACTCTATATAAGGCAGCCGCTCCAATGCCATACCGAATATAGGGGCATATTACCAATGTTTAGCGATATTTACCGCTAACGATGCTTAGCAACGGCTTTTTTAACGCTAAGCATCGCCGGAAATTATCGCAGAGATAACTTGCTATTAGCAAGGTTTATCTCAGTAGTGATAAAAATCCTCACGCTAACTGCCAATTGAGAGATTATCGCTGGAAAACCAACGATAATCTCTCGAAGTTTGGCGTTAGCTTGATGATAGGGGCTCACAAACTTAGCCTTGATATCCACCTTCCATAGGACATCATGGCTAAGTCAGGAAAATACCAGGTGTAAAAAAAGCAGTGCTAACCGCGGTTAGCGCTGCTTTTTTTTTATCACTAACAGGGTTAGCGAAATCCTTGATAATAGGAGAAATGTTGCTTAACAACATTCCTCCTATTATTTTTCTCTGGAACGCCCCCTTTGCATCTCATTAGAGATGCAAGGGGAAGCGTAGAGAAAAAGGGTGCTAACATGCGAATTTGCGTGTTAGCACCCTGTTGCTGATAGGGAGATAATTTTATCTCCGCTTTCTTGGCTTTTAAAGCCAAAAAAGCCCTGATAAATCCCTTGATATTATGCCCCACATTTTTTCCTGTCTTGGAAATGTCTCTAACATACTAGCATTTGATTATTTCTTTCTGTTTTTGCAGAAAGACGATCTTGTGTTAATTAATGCTAACAACATGTACGTTGCATTTAGGCACATGGTAGTCACACCTGAACAGTGTTGAATATATGTCGAGCTTGTTCACAGCCAGCTTTTGAGACTTTGATAATTATAGATTTTGAAAGTAGAACATATCGCTGAAAATGATTGTGGACAGTCTGTCAATTCTATATGCCAGCACTTAAAACTTGACGCTGTTTATTCCCCTTCAGAAGGAACATGCATTATGCATTTTAAAACATTTGTGACCATTTGGTACATTGTTTATATCATTTAATTGTGATGGTGTGGGATGTTTTTATGAAGATACCAAACTCCCCTCACTAAAAAATACTAATAGTACTGTTGACCACTTAATCTGGATATATATTTCAAAGAAGCTATTTTCATTGAAATGAAAATCATTTTATATGTGTTAAGTCGAAAGACAGCTCACTATACCCTGCTGCCTCCCAAGCAACGAGCGTGGTGATATATCTGCTAACACCAACCCTCTTCAGGTCGAAAAAATTGGAGATGTTTAAGTATCCAGCCAAATGTCCAATGTCAACTGCGACACCTTAAGCCGGTCCCGACAATTTAGTTACTAACATTCTGCTTTCAATTACTTTTGGCTTGCCTTTCCTTTTACAGAATTTGTTTTTCAAATTTTATAATCACAGCATGTAAAGCACTATTGAAGAGAAGCTGATTTTAAAATATGAACAAATAAATATTTGGGTTCTTTCTTTAAGGCCAAAACATTATTTCTATATTGTCATTAGAAACGATGCAAGCCACAACTTGCAAGTGTACCCATACTTAAAAAAGTCCCTCCAGGCGTCAGGGTTGTTCCCATGCTTAGAAAGGTCTCACGAGGCACCAGGGTTGTTCCTCATGCCCAGAAAAGTGCCACCAGGCTCCTCTATACGCTTACAAGTCAACAGTGCAGTGCATATGCCAACATACCGAAAGACACATATTGAAATTCAGTGTAATGGAACCTTTGATACAGCATAGCTTTTTTCCAGTGTAACAGTTTAGTCAGGTAATAGTTTCAGTTCTCGAGATTGTCAGTGCAACCTGGGACTCACGCTCGCTACAGGAGTAGCTGGGAGCCAACGCGCTGCTTGGGGCATTCTTTAACTTCTTTTCCCTGGTGGAACCGGCTGCAGAGGAGGTGAGAGGCGCGGCGAGCGGGACTGCAAGGTCCAGCATCCCTAGTAACATCGCCAGCTGGTTCCTCTTCCCGCCGCGCCGCGCCCCCTCCCAGTGCCACGCCCCCCGCCCGGAAAGCTCATCACCTCTCGCGGCCCCCGCTTCGCGGGAGCCGCTCGAGATTGTCAGTGCAACCTGGGACTCACGCTCGCTACAGGAGTAGCTGGGAGCCAACGCGCTGCTTGGGGCATTCTTTAACTTCTTTTCCCTGGTGGAACCGGCTGCAGAGGAGGTGAGAGGCGCGGCGAGCGGGACTGCGAGGTCCAGCATCCCTAGTAACATCGCCAGCTGGTTCCTCTTCCCGCCGCGCCGCGCCCCCTCCCAGTGCCACACCCCCCTGACGTACTTAGGCGCTCCTAGGTACGCGCATCGCGGGACGCGCGCGGGGCGGTCACCGGGGCGAAGACCGGGCAAAGAGCGGGCCGTTTTAGGCCGTTAGAGGCCGGCAGAGACCGGACCGGGCCATCCCTCTGACGCTCTTTGCCCCTCAGCCCCCTTATACTTCCCCACAATGGCGACCAGAACCTCAAGGAGTAAGTCTGCTCAACAAGGATTAAGGACTTTGGAAAAATTTTTCCCTAAGGCGAGTAGCCAAGCTAGTAAATCTCAATCAGTTACAGAAACGCACCCTGAGATGGGGCCCGAAAGCGTGTTCCTGGAGCAAGGGGATACCTCTACAACAGATGTTACCACACCCATTCCACTGGACGCCACCCATATGTCACTAATGGACAGCATTGATCAGACTATAGAGTCGGTCCTTCAGCAGTTGAGAACTCCCTTAACGCAGAGGGATAGGAACTCCTCCCGTCCATCTGGGACTTCTGATCTCTCTGCCACTCCGGATATTATGGGAACAGACTTGCAGGAAGCGGGGCAGGCTGCCCTGCGCACAGAGCCTTCAGGCAGTGGAATGGTACAACCCCCAAAAAGGAAAAGGTCCAGGAAACTAAAGAAGGCAAAAAGGGCCAAAGTTGATACAATTGAGCCAAACCATGATGTCAGTACAGACATTTCGGCTTCCCCTGAGCTTATTCTGTCAGGGTCTAGGTCAGATCACTCGGGCTCTCCAGCAGCTGCGGCCCCCTTATTGACCTCGGGCCCGTTTATCTTTGGTGGGGTAACTTCTAACAGTACTGAGACATTAATCAATTCACTTACAGCAACCATCAAGGAATTGTTAACCCCCATCTCAGCCAAACTGGACGCCATAGAGAACAGACTCAAGGCCTTGGAAAACCTTCATACAAGGAAGAGCCCTGGGCCAGCTATAGATGCCCCCGTGGCTGCCCAGGTCTGCATTGGGAATAGACCGCCGTCCTCTGCACTGTCCCAGGTCTCTCACATGGCACCGCAGAGTACAATTGGTGCGTCGGCTTCTCAGACGCACCCTGTGCCACCTCCAGCGCCTAGGCCCCCTGTCCCGGCCCCTAGGAGATCTAAGCAACTTCCTGCGCCACAATCAGGGGTGGCAGTGATCTCTACCAATTACACTACTAGTGGTACCACTCCCCCCCTTGATAGGCGCAGGGTGGTCAATTTGCCCCCAGAAGCAGTCCCGTATACGGCAATCATGGTGGGAGTGCCTGAGTTAACTGGCGATAAAGGGGAGTCTCAAGACTCACTACGAAATAAGGTTATAAGTTGGCTTAGTATTAACAGGCCGCTGCCACCAAACCTGAAAGGTGAGGTTTTGATGGTTAGGAGGATCCCTTGGATTGGCCTTACCCAAAAGAACAGGGCAGGGGATTGTATTATTGTCAGTTTTAAAAGCCCACATGTCGCCAACTACATTTGTAACTGGCTCGTTAGGCCTGACAAGTCCAATATTGAATTAGTACCCCTATCATACTTCTACCCCAATGCTAACAGCACGGAGGGAGGGAGGGAGAAGGAGTGGACTAGAGTAGGCTTTGCTGTAGATGGCACACGTTATAGACCAAGGCATTACTTACCACCTGGCCAGGCCAATTTTATTCATCACAAAAGATTCTCCTGCTTAGATCAGGTCGACTGACCACAAACCGGGGAGGCTTCTTTCAGCCCTGGGAAGATGCTGGCTGGGGTGCAAAGTTGCGGGGGTTGGAGCTCAGCCCCCACAACGGAACACGGCCCGCAGGATACCGTTAAAGATCGAACGGTCAATACGGACGGTAGTCTGGGTCAATTGGGGCCCCCACCAAACACCGGGTCTGACCATATCCTGCAACCTGGGGTGGCGGAATTGGTTGGGCTGGAGTTTTGGACTTTTTGGTTCCGTCCAGAGGTGTCAGGGTACAACACCCAAAGACCCCGGAGTTCCACCTGCCTTGGTGCACAAATGAACAGAAACACGGGCTTCTCGATGGTGGCGTCAAAGACCAAAGGTTTATTACTGCAGGGACACAGAAGTCACAGAATCTACACACGGGCAGAGACTAGGAGCCTGTTCGATTCGTACAAAGTGGGTTGCGCCTTATATACGGTTTTTTATGCTAGGGGCAAATTCTTTACATGTAATACATTCCCAAAACCTTTGTGTCTAAAACAATAAATATTTGGTGTTACACAGGAACCGTCGATAATATCTGGGGCCAAACATTGCGAAGAGAGGGGTTCCCACTAGTTTGTCACAATTCCCTGTCAATATTGCATTCAGGACCCGGACCGCCTCATCGTAAAGTTCGTTACCTCCCCCTAATAAAGATTCAGAAAGAAAGAAACAGAACCAGGTGTGGAAGATAGAAAAGTGGGATAAGGGATGTTTGTGGGTTGTAAATGGGCAAGGCTACCGGCTTCGGCCGCCTAATCATGATCAGATACAATGGACACGAAGACCAGTTTGGCAGGGCTGGCCTCGGGCAGAGGAGGCAGCCTTTGTCGAGTCATGCAGCTACAGCGTGATCTGGTTTAAGGTGCACGTGTCATGTAAGAGGTGAATCTCCGGCTAAGGCTACGTGTCCTTAATCAAAGTGGAGTGAATGAAGTGATCCGAGGCTATTGCATATGTGAGGGCAAGGAAACACAAAATGGCGGCCATGGTCTAAGATGGATGCCGTGGGTATATCAGAAATATGTCAATGGAAGGAGTGCTCTTGCTCGTAGCGTAGCGAAAACACTAGGATATACTAAATGGATCATTTGCGGTTCACTGATACCAATATTAGGTATTTCCGACAAACTTAAAAACACGGGTTCAAGTCGTCACAGAACCGTCACGGAACCTCAGACCCTCCTTTTGCCCTTACATAGGCAATTACTCAGTCTATGTCAGAATCTAGTTCTATGCTCATCAGGTCAGTGACATGTTGTTGTATCATCATCCTTTCTCGTTTCTTTTCTCCAAACGCAGGTGGTTTTCTGAGACAAGTCGCAGCACAAAGACTACACAGAGCAGGACCACACTGGATAATCAGACAACATGAGAATAGGAATACTAGGATGACACCAATGACCATTAGAACCTTCCATCCCCACGCTGAGATCAGAGTCCAAAACCACTCCATGAAGGACCAGTTTCCCTTGTCTACATGTATGGAGTCTGAAATCTTGTGCAACTTAGAGATCGCCTCATAGACTGTTGGAGCATTATTAGGAATAAAGACACAGCAGCTCGATTGGATCATTCTGCATACCCCACCTCGATCTGCAAGTATAACGTCTAGAACCATACGGTTCTGCAACGTCATGAGCCTATCCGCCTGAAGCTCAGCTGTCAGATTGCTAAGGGCACCAGCAGTTTCAGTAATAGTAGATTCAACTACCCGTGTTAGCTGACGTATGTTTCTACTATTGGCCATAGGTCCCCAGAACGGAAGGAAGCCTTTGAAGAAGTCTCCGGCTTCCTGACCAGCGGTATCTTCCTTGCTGAAGACACCTCTCGCTACTCTTGTTCTGTGGTAATCGGGTGAAGCAGTGTATGTCGGAGGCAATAATCGAGCAATATAACATGATCCTGAGAAGTCGGCAGGCAACCATGTATAAGCTCTGTCTCGACAAATGAAATAGGTACCCCTAGCAGTAAGAAAGGCAGGGGAAGAGTTAGCCGGAAACACATAAGTCTCTACGCACTCACTCCTCCCTAGTTGAGCTCTCGGATTTCTCCCATTACCTTGCAAACAGACCTGACCTCGGTGAGGTACGACCCAGATTGGAGTTGAGCTTTTACGCTTGCTTTCTCCTAAACTAAGGCGATACTCTGAAGTATTCCAACTTAAATATACTCGCAATTCGTCTCTAGGGTATGATGGAGTATTATTGACGTCCTTGACCATGTCAATAATTCCCTGGACTAAAGCTTTGTTAGCAGAGTTATATTTAGTGGAACGTGGTGGACGTGGAGGATAGGTTTCAAGGGCATAAGCAAAGATGGTTTGGAAGGCCTGAAATGATCCATTATAGCTGTAAGGCAAAACCAGATATGGAATACCTTTATCCATAGTGTGAGGTATCAAGCCACACACCCAGCAGTCTGTAGTGTTAACTACCAGTTGGTGTTGGTGCAAGAGCTGTACAAAAGTGTTGTTGGTGAATTCTGAGCGTCTGGCTTGCTCATGTTCCGGAAACGGGTAAAAAGAGTGTATAGAGGAAACAGTAGAAATAGCAGGGTCAAGGGGAGGTACTGTAGAAACTGGAACAAAAATCAAATTTATGCTAAAGACGATTCCACCCATCAATGTTGCTAAAACAATCAAAAATGTAACGGCACATTGTATCAGAAAGCATTTGCTGTGAAGAATTCTGTAAAGTCTGTTTCTGCGAACATAAATCACATTTTCTCGTTGCAGCGCAGGAAGCTCCATCTTCTACAATCCGCTCGCGACCACTGATGATGTGTACGTAGATGAAAATGCCTCTATCAGCCCTGGGAGTTCCCAGAACTAACAGAAAGATCGACCTTGTGTCAGACCCCTGCAAATTCAAACTAGGCACACAGCCACGACCCTACGGCTACCCAGACGGCAAGGCAATTTTAAAAACAATAAACAATAGCAAACTTCCTGGCTGAAGGCAAAAGTTCAATATATCAAAAATCACAATATGCAGTTGCCTGCTTTATTTGTCCTTTTTATGGCTTCTAAGGTTGTATCTCTTCTTCGCTGGTACTGTCTGATCGGAAAATAGTGTATTACTAGCAGTTGTTGCAGAGTTTAAGTTCGCAGATAGCAAAGTTTCTTCTGATGCCGGAGTCAAATGTTCAGTGTTCAAAGGAGTCTTTTCAGGAGGAGAGTCAGGTTTCAAAGTGTCAGTAATCAAATCGGCATCGCTGAAAGGGATAAATTTCGGAGTTATTTCAGATTCGGAGGCACCAATTCCCTTTTTCACCCAGTCGTCGTAGGGCAGCAGCAAAGGAACACGCTTTACGTGAGAGGCGTGAATCCAATGCTTACGGCCAGCGACACGTACGGCTGTCCTCGTTGCCAGTAGGACCTGGAAGGGGCCGATGTAGCGAGGTTGAAGATTCTTTGTCCTTGCAAAATTTCTGACCACCACTTGGTCGCCGGGTTTCAGCTGATGCCCTGGACTCTCCGGAGGTTTTGGCAAAGCATCGAAGACCTGTTGATGAATAAGACTCAATTTAGCAGTCAAGTCGTAAAGGTAGTCTATCAACATAGGATATTCAATGGAGCACAATTGTTTAGGCCTTGGCACACCCCAGATATTTGCCGGGCGGCCAAACACAATCTCATATGGAGAAAGCCCTATTCTAGAATGCACTGTTGCTCTCGTTGATAACAAGGCCAAAGGAAGTGCATCTGGCCAGGCTAAACCTGTGGATGCTTGTATTTTGGCTATCTTAAGCTTCAGAGTGCCATTATAACCCTCGACTAAACCAGCAGACTGGGGATGGTTTGCACTGTGGAATTTTTGTTTCACTCCTAGACCAGCACACACACTCTGCATAACTTTCCCTATAAACTCACTTCCGTTATCTGACCATACAATCCGTGGCATTCCAAACCTAGGGAAAAATTCCTTGAGAAGAATTTTGGCAGTTGATAGGGCAGTGTTGTCTTTTAGTGGGTATGCTTCTATCCACCTGGAAAAAGCACAAACTACCACCAGGACGTACTTTAAATTGTTGCAGCGTTCCATGTGAATGAAGTCTAACTGAATCACTTCGAAGGGGCAGGAAGGAGGAGCGAAATGGCCAGCTGGAGTTGGAGTTCCCTTGCCAGGATTATGCATCAAGCACACCATGCAGTTTTTCACCACTCTCTCTGCACACTTACTGATTCCCTCATTCTTCCAGACCGGAGCTAACATCTTACATATCCCTTTAGAACTTATGTGCGCAACTCCATGTGCCATCGTCACTACTGCAAGCACATATGCATCAGGCAACATCCAACGCTGCTGTTCTGTCAAATCAATCCAACATCCATTTGAGTCCAATTTGCCCGTACTTTCTCTCCATACACGTTTCTCTTCCTCAGTCGCTTCTTTCTGAATCTCTTTCACACTTTCCATAGTGTCCTCACACATTCCAGACTCAGCAATCCATCTTGCAGACGTAGCAACGTACATTCTACTCATCGTGTCTCTAGCTGTCTGCTTAGCAGTTTCATCAGCAAAGGCATTCCCACGACCAACATCATCCGTGATTGCTTTATGAGCACTGCACTTCACAATCGCAACTTCAGTCGGCAAGGTTAGAGATTCCAACAAGTCGTTAACTAGCTGACCATGTTGGATCTTAGTCCCATGGGACGTAATGAAACCTCTTTCTCTCCACAACCGGCCAAAACTATGGGCCACGCCAAATGCGTACTGACTATCTGTAAACACATTCACTCTCTTTCCCTTAGCTAAAACACACGCTCTCGTTAGAGCTATTAATTCTGCAGCTTGGGCAGAATTCTGACTCACTCTCGCAGTCTCCACAATCGTCTTCAAAGTCGTTACCGCATAAGCAGCAGTCACATCACCATTCTCCAATTTAAAACATGACCCATCCACATACAGCGTACCATCTGGGTTGGATAGAGGAGTATCTTTTAAATCGATACGTCCTTTTGTCTCTTCCTCCGTTTTGAAATAACAGTCATGTGGCTCAGAATCACTCGACTCTTGATCAGTCGGCAACAATGTTGCTGGATTCAATACATTGCATCTTTTGATCTGAATATGACTCGCTAATAATGTCAGCTCGTAACCAGATAATCTCGCACTAGTAAGGTGTTGTGTCTTCGTTCGGTTCATGAGTGTATCCACTGCATGAGGAACCATGACCACTAACATATTGTTCATCACCAAACCAGCAGATTGTCGAATGGAAGCTGCAGCTGCCGCTGTAGCCCTCAAACAACTAGGTAACGCTCTGGCTACCGGATCTAATGTTGATGAAAAATACGCACAAGGGCGTTGTTTATCACCAAATTTCTGTGTCAGAACACTCAACGCGCAACCTTCTCTTTCGTGAACGTAGAGCGTGAATGGCTTGCTGTAATCAGGTGTACCCAATACAGGAGCTGAACACAATGCTTTTCGCAATTCAGTAAAACTCTCTTGACATTCATCAGACCATGGCACCGGACTCGGAACATTTTTCCCAGTCAAAGCTACCAACGGTTTTGCTAAAAGAGAAAAATTTGGGATCCACTGCCTACAGTAAGAGGTAATACCTAGGAAGGCACGTACTTCTCTCTGTGTGCGTGGAACACTCATCTGCGTAATTGCTTTTATTCTTTCTGGGGTCAACTTCCTTCCCTCCTTTGACAAGAGATGACCTAGGTAGGTCACTTCTTGGCAGCAGTATTGCATTTTTGAAGGTGACACCTTATGATTCAAATTAGACAAATGATGCAATAGGGAAATTGTAGCTGCTTTGCAAGTTTCCTTGTCATCTGCAGCCACTAAAAGATCGTCTACATACTGCACTAGAGCCGAACCTGGAGGAAGGACAAAAGAATCTAATTGACTTTTTAAAGCTTGACTGTAAATGGATGGACTTTCACAATAGCCTTGTGGAGCGCGTTTGAATCTGAAACTGCGACCTCCTAGACAGAAGCCGAAAATATCCCTACTTTCTTCGGCTATCGGAATGCTAAAGAAAGCATTCTTTAGGTCTATAACTGAGAACCATGTAGCTGTAGCAGGTATCAATGTTAACAAGGCAGTAATGTCTGGCACTACAGGAAACTGCGGAATTACAATCTTATTAACTTCTCTAAGGTCTATGACAAACCTATAAACTGGAGGTTTTGTAGGGTCAGTTCGCTTCAGAATCGGTAATACAGGACTGTTACAGACATTTCCTCTAGTTTCTTCAACCACACCCTTCTTAATCAAGTCTTGCACAATCAATAAAAGTGCACGCTCACCTTCACTCGATATTTTATACTGGGGAATTCTTGGAAATTTCACGTTTGCTTTCAAAGTTACCACATATGGTGGAATTTCTAGGAGACCTACATCATTAGGACCAGTCGCCCAAAGAGAATCAGGGAGTGAACGTAGCTCCGGCGGGAGTGCGTCCATTGACAGGTACATCGGAGAGGTGATATTTTTACCCAGTGTAAGCTGTACCCCTTCCGGAGAACAGTACAATGTCGCATATAGTCGTTTTAACAAATCTAAACCAAGCAGATTTTCATTACAACCTGTCGTCAAAATCAGGGGTGCTTTCAATTGGCACGGTCCAACAGAAATAGACAAAGGACCAGATATCGGGTTGTACACAGGGGCGCCTGAAAAACCTACGGAAACATTTGTTGAGCCAGACAAAGGTGCGCCAGGGAGTTTCGCATGCATGATAGAACTTTTTGCGGCACCAGTATCCAACAGAAACGGTTCGACCACACCTGATGTTGCTACTGCGACATAAGGCCCACTCTGATCCACTGGAACTGATACTACTCCCTCTCTCTGTCCATGGCTGTCCTAGTGCCCATTTTGTTGAAAACCCTCTTCTACTTCACAATAATCTTCAACAAGATATTGCTGAGATCTATTTTGCTGAACAGATTGTCCATTTCGTTGATCAAAGTGATTGGAGGGACGATCATTCGTTTGTGGAGGCATAGCACCTCGTCCTCGTCCTCTAGAATTCTGCACAAAACCACCACGACCTCTTTGAGCTGCTGCTGCATTATTCTGCGCTAAGATCGGACATTCATTTTTATAGTGACCCTCTTTCTTGCAGTACGCGCATTGATTCCACTGATATTGAGGTCTTGATGTATTATAATCTGTCCTTTGGTATGAGTTTTGCTGCGTATTAGTCTGGTTCGTGCGAGGCGGATACGCCTGCTGCAAAAGAACTTTAGTTTTTAAATCTTTCGTTTTCTTTTCTGATTTTTCCTTTTCCTCTTTATCCCTATTTTCGTAGTACTGCGCAGTCGCAAGTATTTGCGCTGTCGTAGATACAGCCCACGCACTTTCTGAGTCTTTTAATTTATTGCATAATTCAGGTAACAAATTATGCACAAATTTATCGACAAACAATCTTTGTCCTCCTTCTGTACTCATGTCCTGACCACTATGATCCACAAAAGTTTCTTCGAACCTCGTGAAGAAGTCCGAGACACTTTCGTCTTTCTTTTGCTTACATGCTGACAACTTGTCCCAATTAACACGCAATGCTGGCATCAGAGTCTTCATTAGATCAATTATTCTACCTGGCAGATTAGCGATCAAAGGTTCAGGTTTCGCACCACCTATTTGTTGACCATCTGCTGCAGTGATAGCTGCCCAATCACCACCTAAAGCAGCCTGATGATCTTGTCTACGAATTTTAGCCCACACTGGTTGCGGAACTACATTACCAAACAACATATCAATGTCGGCTAAGTTCATTATACAAGCCTCAACTGTCTGTGTTAATTCTTTGTAATATCCGGCTGGATTCTTACGCGGATCTGGCAAGGCCTGTTTCACTGCTAACACTTCTGCTCGCTTCCATGGAATGTGTATCCACACTCGTTGGAACTGCGCTGGAGCACCTGCAATACCAGCATTATCATCACGTGCCACTGCTTCGCGCCAGATTGGAGGAACTTCCCTCATAGGATATTGGCGACTTAGCTTCATTTTACCTTTCTCTAAATCTCTTGGTGAACGAAGAGATGGTTCATTCCTAAAACTTAAAATGAGTTCCATCGCTTGTTTTATTTTCTCACCCACTATCATTCCAGCAGCAAACTCCTTTTGAACCCTAATTAAATCTTCCAAATCTGATTCGACATCGTCTTCTTCTATCTCTTCACGTAACAACGAGCACATCTCATCAAAGACGTATCGCTGCGTTGGTTCTCCCCACTGCATAAATGTGTCTAGCACATCTCTCGTACTATATCTTCTACCCTTCGAAATCCATCTGAGAGCCGTGGAGTCTAAAACTCCCCGTTCTTCAGTACTCGGAAGCTGACTCCGTCTCTGTACAGAGTCAGGAGTAGGAGTCTTAATCAAAGTTTTATATATAGGAGACAGCATATTAGTAACCGAATCAGTGATTCTCCGACGAACAGAAAGTGGAGTTAGTACACTCGCAGACATAGAGAATGCAGTGGAGGTAGGAATAGATGAGGAAGCAGTAGGAGTATCGAGGAAAATAGTTTCTGGAGCAGTAGGTACAGAGGTAGGTATAGTGGCTGGCAGTGTAGGAAGAGGAGGAGCTGTAGGAACATTCACATTCATCACAGGAAGTACAGGAACTTGATTCTGAGGGATAGGAGCAGGAGCACCAGGTTGTCCAGCAACCGGCAATTGAACATTCAGGACGAGTGGAGTCGTAGCACCTTGTGCATACGGTGGAGGTGACCGTAACAGATAAGATAGCAGAGGATCGTTTTCGGAGTCCTCCAGTATCTTAGCCATTTTCGATGGCAAGGCAGGATAGCACTTGTCAATCGCTAAGTTATGTTCTCTAATGGCTACATCTATGACCTTCTCACACTCGTTAGCTTGCAACTGTTTAGTCGCTTGCTCTAGAGTTAACTCTTCTTGTTGTTTCTGCTCTTTCTTCAACCTTCTCATTTCTCTCTGTTTGGATTCTTTCCGCCAATAACGGAAGGAATCAAACATTGCCGGCCGGGCTTTCTTTTTAAACAATTTCGCTTCCAAATTGTCGAGAATCTCTTGCTCAAAACTACCATGCAGTGGCCAACTAAGGACACCATCCTTCTTACAATAGCGAACCCATATCTCATTATAAATTATAGGACCCACGCCATACTTACAATATAAATCATATAGGGGAGTCCCAATCGGAGGAACCAGACAAGAGTCCTCCAATCGTGAGTCACTGTTGCAACTAAAACAAGACAACATTTTCCGACTTACCATTCTCAGTCCGGAACACAAAACAAACAAAACACGGAACAAATATGTGCACTCGAACCAAGAACTTAGGCCTACCAAAACGAACTGATGTATCGATACCCAAAACTAAACCAAATAGATTATCGTAACTAGAACAACCAGTGATAATCTGATAAAATCAAACCAAACCAAGAACCGATCAAGGATTTTTAACAATCCTCACAAAAAGTAACCAGCTAGCTATCACTAAATACTTAACTGAGTCACTGAAGACGTCACCAAGGAGAAACCCGTCACGTTTCGCCGTACTAAGGACTGCACCACTTCGGGTCCAAGACAGGGCGACGGTCAAGGCAACGGCCCACTGCAGCCGTCCTGAACGGGAAACCCTCGTGGAAGAGAACTTCGGGCCACTTTTGCGATATGCCGGGATCGATGAAGTGGGGCGCCTCCCTCAGGAATCTTCACACGAAGCTTCTCGAACTCTTCAGGCTTTTGGACCGGTACCGAATGACGTCGCCCCACGTTGGGCGCCAATTGGAGTTCTGGACTTTTTGGTTCCGTCCAGAGGTGTCAGGGTACAACACCCAAAGACCCCGGAGTTCCACCTGCCTTGGTGCACAAATGAACAGAAACACGGGCTTCTCGATGGTGGCGTCAAAGACCAAAGGTTTATTACTGCAGGGACACAGAAGTCACAGAATCTACACACGGGCAGAGACTAGGAGCCTGTTCGATTCGTACAAAGTGGGTTGCGCCTTATATACGGTTTTTTATGCTAGGGGCAAATTCTTTACATGTAATACATTCCCAAAACCTTTGTGTCTAAAACAATAAATATTTGGTGTTACACAGGAACCGTCGATAATATCTGGGGCCAAACATTGCGAAGAGAGGGGTTCCCACTAGTTTGTCACAATTCCCTGTCAATATTGCATTCAGGACCCGGACCGCCTCATCGTAAAGTTCGTTACCTCCCCCTAATAAAGATTCAGAAAGAAAGAAACAGAACCAGGTGTGGAAGATAGAAAAGTGGGATAAGGGATGTTTGTGGGTTGTAAATGGGCAAGGCTACCGGCTTCGGCCGCCTAATCATGATCAGATACAATGGACACGAAGACCAGTTTGGCAGGGCTGGCCTCGGGCAGAGGAGGCAGCCTTTGTCGAGTCATGCAGCTACAGCGTGATCTGGTTTAAGGTGCACGTGTCATGTAAGAGGTGAATCTCCGGCTAAGGCTACGTGTCCTTAATCAAAGTGGAGTGAATGAAGTGATCCGAGGCTATTGCATATGTGAGGGCAAGGAAACACAAAATGGCGGCCATGGTCTAAGATGGATGCCGTGGGTATATCAGAAATATGTCAATGGAAGGAGTGCTCTTGCTCGTAGCGTAGCGAAAACACTAGGATATACTAAATGGATCATTTGCGGTTCACTGATACCAATATTAGGTATTTCCGACAAACTTAAAAACACGGGTTCAAGTCGTCACAGAACCGTCACGGAACCTCAGGGCCATCCGCCACCGCGGTTTGCAGCACTGTTCCCCCAGACACTCACCCACCAATAGTCGCTGTGCAACCTCCTACTGTAGGTCAAGGTACCCTACCATCAGATTCGGGGCTGAGAATTCTTTCCTGGAATGTGGCAGGAATTGCTAACAAGGAAGGTTCACCGGAGTGGGATCAGCTAGTAGGTAGCAGTGACATCCTCCTTCTGCAGGAAACATGGGCGAGGGGCACTCAATCCAGGAGAGGGTTTGAAATATTTGAAATCCCTGCCAAATGGAGTGGGAAGGGGAGGCCGTCAGGCGGCTTGGCAATCTGGATTGCGAGTCACACTGGGTGCCAGGCAGAACAGGTGCTTACGTTCTCGCAGGACATCCAGTGTGTCAGGCTCACATGGCCTGGCGTTCCACCATGGGCCATTGTGAATGTCTACTCGAGACCAGTTGCCGCGCCGAATGAATCACCGACCCTAAACGAGCTATCCTCCTTCTTGAGTCAACTTCCGGGAGATTTCAAGGTGGTGCTTGGAGGAGACTTCAATTGCCACTTTGAACCCCTGGAAGGCCTACTGGAGGGTGCCCTCACGGCCGAGGATGACTACTGGGGGGTCCCACCCTCGTCTTCCCCCCACCCCAAAGCTTGGTCCCCCCTAGCAATACAACTCATGTCCCTCACCCTGAACTACGCACTGAGGGCTTGTAATGGTCGCACCCCTTCCGATACCCCCTCAGTGTGTACTTTTAACAGAAGGGGCCATGAGTCAAGGCTAGACTATATTATGCTAGATATTACGCTCTGGCCAAAAGTCCTCGACTTTAGGGTAATAAAGAGGTTTGATAGTGACCATAATGCCCTTTGTTTAAACATCCAGTGGCCACTGGCCCCAGTGGCCACATCAGTAGAAAGTGGTGGAGAAGACATGGGGGAATTGCTCCTTTCAACCAACAGGCGCCGGGTTAAGTGGGGGAAGCTTGTAAGCTCTGAAGAGGCCATCAGCAAGCTCTATGAGTTGGCACTCCCTAGGTTCATGGAGGTGGACGCACTTCTAAATGTACCATGTACCCCAGAATACAATGAGAAACTGGGCATCATACATCAGGATTTAGTGAGGGACTTGGCCGAGTTATTTCACCCGGAGATGCCAATCAGAAAGAAAAGGACCCATGTTCCCACCTGGTATACCTCTTCTTGTAGGGCAGCAAAATCTGAGCTTATTGCTGCAATAAAAGAGGGGTCAAATAACGCCAAGGTACGTGACCTTAGGAAGCGTTACAAATCAGTGATGGCGACTGCTAGGTCCGAGTGGGACTGGAACCACTGGCAGGACCTTCATGATGCCCTAAAAGTTAGGGACTCCCGGAAATTCTGGGCACTTGTAAACAATGGCACAGGGGAACTTAAAGAAGCAATTGAACCCAACATCGCCCCTGTGGTGTGGGAGGCGCATTTTGGGGCACTTTATCAAGACACTAACACCTGCCCTGATACATTTCTTTTGGCGCCCTCAGGCTCCCAAGACTCTTGTATGGAACTATCCCTGGGGGAAGTGGAGGCGGCCCTAGAGCACTTATCGTTGGGGAAGGCGCCAGGTCTGGACAGGCTACCCGGGGATCTTTTTAGGCACCAACCGGACATCTGGGGCCCATACCTCCTTATTCTTTTTAATGCCATTTTAGGAGGCATGGCAATCCCCGGGTCTTGGCTGGGGGCAGAGATTGTTCCGATCCACAAGAAAGGATCCACTCTGCTCCCCGCCAACTACAGGCCTATTAGCCTGATAGACGTACCCCAAAAGCTTTTTGCGCGCCTCATTCTTAACCATCTCCTGGACTGGGTGGAGGACAATGACATCATGAGCCCCCTCCAGGCTGGCTTCAGAAAGAACACGTCGACCATGGACCAGATCTTCCGCCTCCTTCTCCTATATTGGAAGACGGTTACGTTAGAGGGAGGAAGGCTGTACATGGTCTTCGTGGATCTGAGGTCAGCCTTTGACCTAGTCCCAAGAGGGAAACTATGGGAGGTTCTGCAAAAGCTAGGAGTACCCCCCCACCTCCTTAATATTATCATCAGGTTGCATGAGAACAACTATGCACAAGTGAGGTGTGGGAGGGATGGTAAGCTCTCGGGCAAATTCCCGGTCCGCCGAGGAGTCAGACAGGGCTGTGTCTTGGCGCCGACCCTGTTCTGTCTTTTCATTAACAGTGTCATCCAACATCTTGACACCGTTAAGGACAATGATGCTCCACTTTTGGCAGGAAGGAGGGTTCCGGCAATAATGTTTGCTGATGATACCCTCCTGCTTTCCAAATCCCCCATGGGGATTCAGAGGATTGTGGATGGTTTTGGCCTTTTCTGTCACCAACATGGGCTGGAGGTGAACACGGAAAAAACTAAGTTCATGATCTTCAACCCCCCTGCCAAGGCCAGACCAAATCCTAAATTGGGGGATGTTAGTCTTGAGAGGGTTTCAACCTTTATATATTTGGGGGTAACACTCGAAGAAAATCTTTCATGGGACTGCCAGATAGCGAGATCCAGGCTGAAACTTTCCCAGTTATCGGGTGCACTCCTGAAGGTGGCTAACAAGTCCACCTTTAAGCCTGTAAGCCCGGCTCTGGAAACATACAGGTCCCAAGCGAAGTCAGCAGCCATGTATGGTAGTGAGCTGTGGGGACACAAAGCAGGGAAGGCCCTGGCAGGTGTGGAAAACTGCTTCCTGAGACGCTAACTTGCTCTCCCGCAAGGTACGCCACTCCTCCCCTTAAGACTCGACTTGGGCCTTCCCTCTATTGCTGAAGACCTTTTGTCGAAACCCGTGAAGTTCTGGCATCGGGTATGGACCACCGTGGAACTGCACCATTACAGACAAGACCTTATGCATGTAATGAGGCTGAATGCCAATAGCAAAATTCCCTGGCTGGCTTTTATCAAGGCGGAACTGTTCAGCCTGAACTTGCCAGACTTATGGGATGACCCAGCCCAGGGATGTCAAAGGATTACGCGTAAATCTCTTGTACAGCTGTATAAAAATAAAAACCTTGTTGATATGGACAATGCTCATAATAGCGGCACCCTGACGGGACGTTTTATGGTATCCAAAAATTCTTATGCTTTTGAACCCTTTATGGATTTTATTTTTCCTCTTCTGGCAAGGAAATTGTTCCTCCAATGGAGGTTTGGTACACTCCCCACCAAAGTATTTACCAGCAAATGGTCTTCTGGGGGTGACAAACTTTGCCCTTGTTGTAAAGCCCAGGATGAAGACGACCTTCACATAATGTTTGTTTGCCAGGCTTACCAGAGTCCCAGGAAGCGTTGGATAGCACCGTTGTGTCGGAACCTGGGCTTCAGGAAATACCTGCAGGCCTACAGGGTCATGAAAACTAACACTTTGGGCCACATTGTCTTTGCTGTTTCAAAATTCTTAATGGCAGCATGGACAATAAGGAAGAAAATGTCCCCCTGAACTGGTGTTACCTTGTACTTTTTAGTCCATGTGGGTTCAGCAAAAAAATTTTTTATATGTAAATACTGTCTTTTATATATATGTATGTATTTTATTGCATCTTTTATGGCCCATGTGGCCGAAATAAAGAATTTTTGGAATTGGAATTGGAATTGGTTTCAGTTCTTGACTCGCAATAAGACAAGTTGTCAGGAACCTAGCAGGGAAAACATGAGTTCAAATTAGATGCATGTAATTATGATTCATTGTGGAACAAGCAGAGCGTAAAACATGCTGACCGGGCTCCTGATTGCAAAAGGTGAAAGTTACCCAGAATTATCTCTATTCAAGAGCAGTGGTGAGAGAGTGATATTTTCGGATGTGCCAAGACTAGATTATTATTCACCTGACTCACAAATTGAGAAGTTTAACATTTTGAAAGAAAGTTTAAAAAGTATGGATTCGGTGACTGTTAGAAATGTCCCACCGGAATGCTTTTTTTTAAATGGATAATTGGGAACGACGTGCGTGTAAAATCGTCTACTATGAATTAGGACTGCTCGATAGTCCAGGCTCAAGGTTTAATTCTAGAAAAAAATAGAATTTAATGAGGTCAGGAGATTGGCGAGGAGGTTCTATAAAAGTTATGGTTCAGTCACGCTCAGACGTGCAGTAAATTGGCCCTGACCTTAAATTAATGCTGACCCACCAAAACTCTGGGAAGAATATATGTGAACCAAATAAATGTAACTAGGTCTACAAGTGCCTGTTAAGACAGAGACAGAGATAGGATAGCGGATAGGGCATGCTAATTTACTTAATTTCTTTATCGACTGTAATCTGGTAAAATCCTTATGGAGGGACATCTAAACCAAATTTATTTTAGCCTTTAATTATTTACTATGTCAGTATGCTATTATTTATAGAGAAGGATAGACGTTTCTCGTAACGTTTCTTGTTAGACAATCACCCCCCCACAAAAAAAGAAGAACCTACCCACCCACCCCACAGTTTAGCTATCGTACCAGCACTTTCCTCAATGGCTAAGTCCATTCCCAGGGTGCAGCACATGCCAGTTTGTAAATACCACATCACTTCCTATCTAATAGATAGTCCACAGTTGGAGCCTGTAAATGTAAATCTGTATTTGTGGGTACGAACTACTCACCCTTACGTGTCTCAAGGGCAGGGGTCTTCAAACCGGTCCTGGAGGGCCGGACCCATGCCAGATTTTTTGGATATCCCCATTGAGATACATGTAGTAATTTGAAAAATCTGGCATGGATCCGGCCCTCCAGGACCGGTTTGGAGACCCCTGCTCAAGGGCCTGGGGGCCATTGTGGATATTAAGTGAGCTATTGTCCAGAGTCACATGGGGCTGATCTGAGCTGCCGCCGGAGCCAGGGATGGAACCATCAGCCCTGTGCTCCGAAGTCAGCTGCCCTGGCCGCTGCACCACATCTCTCCACTCAGCCTGGGTATCTCTGGGTCATGTCATCTGAGGAATCTCTTTCTGGTAATCTAATGAGCTCAACAACTAATCCTTTACAGTAAGCATGAACTTCCTCCCCCAAGCGGAGAGCAATGCTGGGTATCACTATCAGAAATGCAAGCGACAGTAGCCTCCTGTGGCTTTTGCGGATTTTACACATATTCCATCCAGACATACTTCAAGCTACAAACACAGTCTCACCATCCACCTCCTCCGAGAACGCTTGTACCTCAAGGGCATTTCCAGGACAAGTACATAATATCATTTTGCTTCACTCCACACCTAACTCACTAGCTAAAGGAGTCAGAGTACATTAAACTCAATCTAGCTGCTGGATAATATAGCTGAGGTGCATACATAAAATGTAGGAGTTTGTGCCTTCAATTAAGTGAGACCTTCATAGTCTATCCACATATACTGCCACTGGTCATCAGAGATCAGTTCAGAGACTACCACAGTCCATCGTTTCCCACCAGTTTCTCTCTATAGGCTTTTTGACCAGTTTCCTTTGCCACTCATTCTTCACACCACAATGCTGGTTGCCTGGGGTCATACGTGCCACTAAATGATCGCCATAGAGTCTGTATTCAGCCCAGCACTCTCTGAATCTGAGCACGACGAGCCAGCCCAGTGACTGATGGTTCCCACATTGTCATTTCGGCATGGCATTCCTCCTGATCTTCTTCATTAAAGTAGCCTGCATTTACATCTATGACCTTGATTAGGTCTCTGTGCCAGAAATAATGTATGCACAGTGATGTGGAGCTTACCCAGTCCTCTATGGCAGGGCCCCACATGTGTCAGGTTGGAGAAAGAAAGCTCAACATGATTGGCAGTAATCTTTTAGAGTTCTTGGGTTATGAAGACCCAACTCAGCAGCAGGGTTTAGGGTCATTTTTGCTCAAATTGTACCTCAAGAATTATGCAGAATTTGGGTGGTCAGCACAACTGTCATCTTAACCTTGGTTATTTAAGGAGTATCTTCTCAAGGCTCCAAGAAAGACTGTGATTTGATCTTAGGATTTATTTCTTGCATTCAAGGCCTTGCCGATGCCTCCATCTGGTATTGGATATTTTGGCAGTACTCCATTGGATATTTTGACGTTTGAAATTATTTGCCTGCTTGCGAAGTTTGGGTTATTTATTGTCCCTGATATATACGGCATTTTACTTGCAGCTTTTTACCAAATGCTTTGATACTTATATGTGTTCCAAATTTCTTGCCTAAGATTCCTTTTCCTCTTTATCTAGAGCAAGAGTTTTTCTCTCTTCACTTGTGGGAATGGATGTGTTCAATTCATTGTAGAGATTTAATGTTAGAAGGGCTGCTTTGTTTTAGTTAGAATACACTTCTGCATTTTGAACCCCTCAATCACTTTTTGTTAATTTTAGGCTCTGTCTATCATGACCTAAAAGATGTTACGGCTACTCACAGAAGGAATACATTCTTTACAGTGCATCATTTACCACTCACTACTTTTACCACGCATCCTTTACTACACTTAGGGGCCCATTATGATGTCGGGCGGACTGCCCCGCCAGGCTGGCGGTAGCCACCGCCGGCCTGGCGGGGGCAATCCGCCCGACATCATCACCAGAATTCCCCCTGCCATATTAGTATGGGGGGGACCTCGGCGGACGGAAAGACCGTCCGCCGCTTTTCCGGCCCGGTCGACTTGCGGCCGGGGTGAAAAAGGAATAATATGGTGGCTGTGTCTATCAGACACCACCAGCCATATTATGATAGGCATTTTTCAATGCATTTCCGTGACGGCAATGCCACCACAGAAAGGCATACAGACTTCACTCTGGGAGCCCCCTAAGGGCCCCCAGAGTGAAGGAGAGTAGAGAGGTGCACACAGGGGGGGTACCTGTGGTACCCCCCCTGCATTTGCATAATCAAAGAGGCAGGCACCGGGCGGTGCCCGCCGCTTTGATTATGCAAACGCAAAAGTGCTTTTTAAGCATTGTGGCGGGGGGTGCTGAGAGCACCGCCCACCACAATGCTTAACATGCAGGATGTGCCCGTCACTGTGGCGGGCACATCCTAATACCCCCCACGGGACCCCCGCCCTTATGGCGGACGGTCCCTATGACATTAACAAAAGGAATCCTACTGACAGTGTTAGGAAAGCGTTTCCCACAATGGTGTGGGAGCACTTCGTGTTTTTTAAAATACCCCTCACACACCAAAAGGCCCCTTGGTGTCATGCTTCATCATAGGGGTCTTCGCACCCCTCTAGCGGGATGCGGCGTGCTACAAGCTACGACTACGCGGGAGCACTTGTAGTAATGACTATGTGTAGTGTATGTGATGCAAGTGATAGGGATATTTTATGTGAGTGGTTGGATTTAGTGAAGGCTTAAAAAGATACCTGGCTCGTGGGTTTTATGGAAAAAACTTTATTCACAACCCCGGGCTGGTACTACTAAAAGAAGTGAAGTGCGAGGTTGGACCTGTCGTGTTAATGGACAGTACCTCGTGTGCGCGTCAACATGTTTCGGAGCTTATGCTCCATCTTCAGGACGGGGGCACAACTTCCCCACCTTACTCACGTTTCACTAGTAACGTAATGAACTAAGGTATGCTGGTCTAGAGACTATTCACCTAGGGGCTGACAACAAACATCTTTGTCCTCTCCAAGTAGCCCCATTGATGATTAAGATACCCACTGGTCCCATACATAGGTGTGTGCTTTTGGGTTATAAGCTAGTCGCGCCATGACACCTAAAGGGCCCCCCAAACAATCTTCTTCTCAGGGAGGGTCACTCAAGGGGACACTGGACCTGTATATAACAAGGGTAACATCGGCCATTGAGACAATTGAACACAGCCTTCCTAATGATACCACATGCAGCGTACGATCCCCTTTGATTCCCACCGATTCACCAAACTCTTTATTACTTAGGGAACTTAATGCAATTTGCAATACTAGGTACATTCCTAGAAAGCGGGGAATTGAACAAATCGGCCCCCCAACGTGCCCTACTGGTATTGGAAGCCCCGAGCCTAGGAAATCGTATCAACCCAATAAAAGTCCCCTGGAAACTCCTATCGCACTAACAGTTAAATCTACCATTCAAGCAACAGCACATCCCCAGGTCTCTTCCCAGAGCAGAAAACGTAAAGGTATGGAACATAATGGGAAACCAGCGAAATACAAAAAAATAAACTCAACCCCCCCTTCGGTTTTTGACACTACCACCCTCGAGACACCCAAAGCACGTCAAACACCGGAAACCCCTGTATCCCTCTTACCTTCTATTTTGCTGGCCCATCTAGAAGATCTGGTCAAAACCTTACTATCCCCGCTCATTGAGAGGATAGGGAGAATTGGGGAAAAGCTTTCAAAAATAGATGAAAATACCAAGCCAAACAACCAATCCCAGAGCATGGTTCACTCAAATAAGCTTGACACCACTGTAAACAGCAACATTGCCCAGAGCCAGTTACCGGATCCCGTACCATTAGTTTTTAAAAGCAAGGAGGTACCCAAAAAATCGAAAATTGCCCCTAGCTCTGCTCCCAGAGCAGGGTCTAACAAAGTAGGAATGAGTTGTGAGGGGTTAGCTGCAATCAATAAATGTATAAACTTACCATCGGAGGCAGCACCCTATGTGTGTGTCCTCTCGGGAGTGCCTGAGCTCCCTATCGGAAAAATTGAAGGTCACCAGGACCTTAAAAACAAAGTACAGTTCTGGCTGACGAAGAACAGACCACTTCCATTTCATATCAACGTAAGAATTCTAAATGTGAGAAGGGTGGGGTGGATAGGTTCCAGACCCAGGAGCATAGCCGGAGACCTGGTAATTGTTAACTTTAGGGATAACCAGGTCGTCCCATATCTGCGTAGCTGGGAGCCACAAAGAGGAGATGGGCCAATAGCAACACGGGAATTGTGCGATTTCTACCCTAGAACTGCGTATTTTCCAACCACAAGTTGGAGTGTAGAGGAAAACCACTGGGTGGACAGGAGGGGCCCTGTATCGATCAGCTACCAGCAGATACCCACATATAATCACCAAAACCTACTTCTTGGCTTAGACAGGGTGATCCGATAGGACAAGGATATTGCCCCAATCAGTAATCATTAATGCACAGTTATTATTCTTTTTGAATGATGTACAATATCGCTTTGCCAAAATGTAACAAACTTCAACTTTAGTTTTTAATTGCTTTTTCCTTTAACTTGTAACTATTCCTGGAGGTGTTGACTGTTTATTGTTTGATCGTAAGGAAAACTGATCTACATTTTTGATTTTGTGTAATATTTTAAGGTAAATTAATTTTGTACTTTGTTTGCTTTTATGGTTATTAATTTTAACCGAATAAAGTACTTTGAACTATAAAAATACAGGCTATAATGTGCCTACAGTGGTTTAGCTCAAGTTCAATGCAAATTGCAAGACCTGAGAGAGGAAAAAGAAAAAGATGGTCACCCTGGTCGTGGGTAGCTCATACAGGTGCAGTCACCTGGAACAAACCATTCGCTCAATTGGCCCTGTAAAAGGAAACTGACAAGACATACAACACAGAAAAACATACACTCAAAGGATGTAAAGGAAGTTGTGGTCATACTTATTAGGTGTTGCTTGCTTGCTTCATGAGCATTCAAGAACGTCTGGGGGTGATTGCTATTGTGCAATCTAGGTAGAAAACAATGTAGGTTTTAATATGGTTCATTACTTACTTCGTTAGTTTTAGGAATGCTTGTATTGCACACTCTATACTCACAAACTCGGGATTAGTTGTCCTCCGTCTTACCCCACACGCTGCTCCGCCGGACTGAGTTGGAAAGTCCGGGGCGTCTGGTATTTGTACCTGGTTTTCAATTAGTGGTTCGACCTCGTTAGCCTTAAACCGGATGTAATTGTGTGGCCGTATAAGGGTGATCCGCCATTAGTTGGTAAATTAACAGTTAATTGTAGGTCCTTTTTAGGCAGATCCGGCGAGAGCGATCAATTGTCAGCCCCGTGGGTCCGTCTAGGAGGTGTGCGCATGCGTGAGTAGCGCCCACTAGGTTGCGCATGCTCAGATCAGGGTTACAGTATTGCACATGCACGAGGGATGGCAGAGTTTCCCTGCGCATGCGTGCAGTATGTTCAGCGCTTTGTTGTTCCCTCGGAAGGTGCTCTTGACCCGAGGAATGTCTATTATACCTTGCGATTTATTCAATACTTGACAAAGGGTAAATGTGATTGTATATTCACTGCTTCTTTCACTCAAGATTATGTCAACCTTTGCCTAGCATTTGGTAGAACCAAACAATGATGATGGAAGTAAGAGATCATTATTATACCTGTGTACATAATGTCAATCAGTTCATGTTGGTAAGATCCTCCATCCTGAGGATGGTATTGATGTCAGCTAATTAGACAGCTGTCCCCAAGGGACCTCATCATTCAGTCCCATGATGTGGGTGCCCAGACGGAACACTCACCTTTGCTCTTTCTGAAATAGACCCACTTCTGGTGGCAGTTGTTCGATAATTGTCCATCTTAGGTTGTTTACAAAGTGTTGGGCGTTAAGGTAATGTGTTGCCAGTCAGTCAGTCAGTCAAAAAACTTTATTCGGTTAATTAAAACCATAAAAGCAGTACATGATACATATAATCAAAATTAAAAAATACTATTAAACAAGTATAAAGAATTGATTGCTACTCCTTCATAAAACGCAATAAAAAGGAATCGATAGATGTGGGGAACACCTGTATCAACATGTTAGAAACAATCTCACCAAGGTTTATGCAGAAGTCAGATTTGGTGATTAGGTGGTGCGGCAGCTCTTAGTTTGTTTTGTCTGACGGCTGCTACCAAAAAACAGGCTACACCATATGTGACCTGCACCGAGTTCAACATCTGGAGATATAATAATGCTGGCCGTACCTGGACGAAATTCAAATCTTTCAAGATGGGAACAAGAAATTTTTTCCGCGGCACCAGGTAGTGCTCACAGAACATGACCAGGTGCAAAGTGTCCTGTGTGGAAAAACAGTCACATGTACAAGGGGGAAAATTTTCTGGGGTACCCCATTCTGTATGCGAGCCAAGGCCAAGGTGGATCAAGTTGAATCTGAACCTTGTGAGCAGGAAGCGATGGTAAGGCTTTGTGACATATTTTAAATAGGGTTCCATAGCTGTAGTTGTGGAAAGTTGAAAAAGTAATCTCACCGTAGGTTTACAGAGTTCAACCGATTCTCTTTCGCATTCCAACAAAGTTCGAAAGTGCTGCTTCACCCACTTTACATCCTCTTTTTTGAGATTTTGCGGTAGAGAGTACATTTCCAGTCGCCCTAGCCTCACGCATGCCGCTCTAACATACGCCAGCCATGGTATAGTGTGAGCTTTGTCCAGAGACATACAATCTTTAAGGATGCAGTGATTCAAACTGATTTCCTCATTTGTCCAGGTTTTAATCCAGCAAAGTACTGGGGACATTTTTAGGAGATCAGAGACATATCCCTTGCCTATTTCATTGTGGATTGAATGTGTGGGAGAAGATTTCGGGAGTGACAGCAGGGCCCGTATAAAGTTGTTTTCAGCAATTTGTATGCCTGGGGTTGGAACGTAGCCCCAAATGTCTGCCCCATAGGATGTGATTGCCACGCATTTGGCTCTGTAGATCCTGGTCATAGCTTCAATAGGTTTCGAGCCCAGTCTTTTGGAAAAGCTCAGAAGTGCTGTAGTGGATCTGCTGACTCCATTTTCCTTAAGTTTCATTTGTGGCTTCCAAGTTCCTCTCTCGTCAAAAGTGATGCCCAGGTAACAGAAGAAAGGAACCCTCGAAATTGGTGAGTTATTAGAGCTGAAGGATCTAATCTTCATATTTTTCTTTCGTGAGCCTACGACCATGACATGGGATTTGGCAGTGTTAATCTTTAGGTCGAGGGCTTCCATGAAGAGGCCAAAATGGTCCAAAAGTCTTTGCAGGCCTGTGCCGGTCCGAGCTATAAGAACAGCGTCATCCGCGTATAGGAGGACCGGAATAGGTAACCCCCCCATACGCGGCATGTCCAGGGTGGCTGAGTTCAAGGATTTCCCCAAGGCATTGATGTACAGTGTAAAGAGGAGAGGGGCCAGGATGCAACCTTGTCTGACCCCTCTCCCAGATCTGAACTTTGCTGTACACCTTCCATCCCTCGTTGCCCTAACGGACGCAAACAAATTTAAATGAAGGTCATGCAAAAAACTAACCAAGGTGGTGTCCTAACCCAAATTTCGTAAAACAGACCATAGTATTGAACGATTGACCAAATCAAAAGCGGAGGACAAATCCATAAATCCCAAATAAAGAAGCCCCCCCTTCATCACAGTGTATTTGCTAATGATTAGATGAAGGTTCAAGCATTGATCCATTGTCCCTCTGTGTGCCCTAAAACCATACTGTAAATCTGAAAGGATCCCGCTCTCCTTCAGCCAATCCCCCAGTCTATGCAAGATGGCTCTGCCTAAGATCTTGACGGCAGAGTCCAACAGGGAGATAGGTCTATAGCAGGCCGGGTCCCCCCTATTCCCTTTCTTGAATATAGGCACAATTATAGAGGTGGACCAAGAAGATGGGAAGCCAGCTGTGGGGATCACATTAAAAACGCTAGTTAAAATCTTTGACCAAAATTGTGGGTACTGGATATAGAGATCTGCAGGTACCCCATCGGGTCCTGGGGCCTTGTGTTTACTAGTATCTCTTATCACCCTTTCAACCTCCATGGTGTTAAACTCCATAACCAAGTTGGATGGATCATGGGTATTGGCAGGTGAGGCAGGGACTGTAGATTCATAGATTTTACCAAAATGGGCTAGCCATCTGTTGTCCTCTATGACACAGTCTAAGTCCGATGACCCATTGTCAGAGAAAAAGGGCTAATTTACAATGGCCCAAAACTTTTTACTGTCTCTCAGCACATCCACGGATAAAAGGCTATCCCAAGCTTCCTCCTTGATTTGGGTTTTGCGCTTAAGGACTACGGTTTTATATTCCTTCCTTAACTTGGCCACTATTAGCCTGTCTCTTGGTTTTTGTTTAATGGCTTTCAACAGGGCGCTATGTTTCCTCGAGCATTCATTATTAAACCATTTATGGGTCTTCGTTTTCCCTTGCCCGACTGTCCTTTGTTCCAAGTTCTTGCTGATCCTTAAACAGATCTCCTCATATGCGGCCAAGACCTCGGGGCCCTCGGTGGTTGGATCCAAACACACTGCCATATTGGCCTCAGATTCTTGGGCGAATGAATGAAAGAATTCGTCTGGGACAATCATATCCCATTTTAGGCGCCTTCCCTGATCTTTGGACTTCAAATCCATTGGAGCTGCCACGCCTGACGAACTGCCGGTCCGAAAGCAGTCTAGGTCCAAGGTCAGGAGGACAGGAAAATGATCACTTGAAATAACAGTGACCACCCTGTACTCACGTGCCTTTGCCAGGGCCCCATTTGAAACAGAAATGTAGTCTATAACGGTGTTGGCATCTCTCCCAACGAAGGTTGGGGCTCTAGGATCGCTAATGCTTTGGTCAAGTTCATAGAGGTTTAGATTAGCTAGAAGGGACTCTAGATACTCGCCTTCGGCTGTGTGCTCGAAGTGAGGAGAGGCTTCAGATAGTATGCCCCCATATCTATCATTAAAACAACCACCCTCACAGGGGTGAATATTAAAATCCCCCAGAATAACCAGCTCTGGGACGGTAGTGCAATCAAGCCTATAGACTGACAGAAAATTTAACAAAGAAATCAAATGTTCGTTCACGGTGGCGGACTCCTTTGAATTATAAAAATTAATCAGCAGAAAAGTCTTTGAGTCAGGGAGGGTCCACTCCACCGCAAGCGTATTGATTGGTGCGGTATCTAATTTTTTAAAAACCCCTGCTAGATCCAGAGAACACAGTGTGAGTAAGCCACCCTTTGCTCTCCCTCTTACACCTGGTACTGCTGGTATAGAAAAGCTACAGAAACCATCCAAGGAGAAACTAGGCGTGGTATCCCATGTTTCTTGGAATCCTAGAATATGATGTTGTTTAACGAATCCTTGCCATATTGGGTCTAAAGCCTTTGCTTTTAATCCCGCCACATTCCAGGTAAGGACTTTACATAGTACTAAGTCTGTGTTAGGGGCAATGGACATATCCACGCCCTGATTCTCACTCACCATCAAGCTGTTTGCAGGTGTGGGGGATGAATTAACTATGGTCAAGTCCACCGTGGCGGCATCCTTGCGAGAACAGGTTGGAGTAGTCCAGGTGCTCCGTTCCCCTGGGGAGCCCTGAGTATGTCAGTCCACCCAATCTGTAGTTGACAAACAATCAAAGCGATTTGCTATAGGGAAGTGCAAGGGGTTAGATGGGCCATTTAGCGCGGTGCTGGTAGTAATAGGGTTGGGTGAGATGGGCACCATAAAAGGGGCCGCCTTGACGTGGTCTACCTCCCCTACTCCTCACCAAGTTCCATCCCCCATCCCAGCCATCCTCCCTGGCAGGGGGTTGTGTGTCCCAGGGGAAGTTGAGTCTCTGTCTGGGTATGCAGTCGTGTGAACCTTTAAGCCAGCTCCAGCGATTATCCGCTTGATTGTGGGGGAGATAGAAATACGAGAGAGGTCTGGCAGTCACCGTACTCGCCTGATATCTAGGGGCCCCGCTATTGCAGATAAAATCTACAACCTCCGGATTCTCAAAAGTAACCACCACACAGTCCCCTGGCAAATTTTTTCTGTTGCCTCCTACCCAAGGGGCCCTCTCTATCATTAAGATGTTGGTAGGTATGTTTGGCGGAAGAGGGTAATTGTTCGCTAGCCAGTGGCATACTTTATTTTTAAGAGCCTGATCTGATTCTTCTTCTGGTGAACGAATTTCAGTAACTCCAGTGAGGATAACCACATAGGGCGCGGCATCCGGGGGGGAGGTGAATGTTTCTACGCGCCATATCTTTAGCTTTATCGTGTGTATCAAGTTTGGGGGCCTGAGGTAAACCATCACTGGATGTGGACTGGGGGATTATATTGTTTTTAGAAGAAATCAGTGTTGTATCTGTTTTCTTAATTTGGTCTACTACAGGGGGTTTAGATTTAGAGCCAGCCTGGTTTGGGGTGTTACTGGGTTTCTTAACCGTCATTTTATTGGTCTCTAACACTTTATTGGCAACCACTGGGGTCTTTGCGGGTTTAGTTGAATTAGCGACCTGGATGGGTTTATTATTTAAAGTGAAGCTAGGGGCACTTATGTCCTTATGGATGTTTTTTAAGATCGTTTCCAAGCAGCGTAATCTTACCTCTATGGGTTCTAATAATACTTTTAGCATGTTAAAGATTACTGTGTTATTTGTACTTGAGCCGGACTCATCCTGTGGTGGTGTTATTAATGGGATGCCTGTGGATCCACTAAGTTGCAAAATTTCTTCCAGACTTTGGTCAATTATGGTATCGTCTGGGAGACTCAGCAATAAACCTGGGTTGTTGGGAAGTGAGCCCTCTGTAGAAATAGGTAGAACGACTAGGGGTTTTTCAGTGTTGGGGAGATTGGGCAAAGTAATGGCCTTCTTTCCTTTCACAGTAGATGATTTGTTGGTTTTACGTTTTTGCTTGGGGATTGCCCCTTCTATCCGAGCCCTTTCTTTGCCATCTTAGTTGTGCTCTTTTTGCAACGCACATTACTCTTGTGCTCGTTTATGCGTGTTTTCACAGCTCTCATGGTCATCCCCACGTATTCCAACCCGCATGGACATGTAATTAAATAGACCACGTTCTTGGTATTACAATTCGTAATTTTTCGCTGTTCCCACGTGGTGCCATTTCTGAATGTTAGTACAGTGCTTTTTTGGGTCAAATGGCAGCTGCTGCAGTTCCCACATGGGAAATGACCTTGTATTCCTATGGTGGTTTGTCTTGTCTCATGAGTAGGTTTGGGTCGTGTATGTACCAAAATGTCTTTAAGGTTTCTACCTCTGCGGTGTGCGTACATCGGTTTTTCCAGGTTAAGGGTGCCACATGTGAGGATACCCCAATGTTTATTAATGATCTTGGAGACCTCATTGGACATGGTATTGTAGGTGGTGACACATATTGGTCGTCTGGTTTCTTGTGTCTCCTGTGGTCTATCCTCTAGTAGAGCTTCTCTGTGGTTGTTTTTCGCACGTTTCATAGCTTTGTCAATACAGGTTATACATTTTTTTATTCGATTTTAATTCTGCAGTACCCCTGTGGGTCCGAAAACAGACGGAACCACAATTACTCCATGGTTTTTAATTCTGATCAAGTGATCAGAGTGAATCCGTGAAGTCGGATATGTGGATCCACACATTTTTTAAAGATTATTTCACAGATGCACCTCCCTCCATTTTCATTAATGAAATCAGTGTAAACATATTTACATGTATATATTTGGCTTCCTCGATCTGTTTTTCAAGAACGTTAATCATTTTGTAGTTTTGGGAATCCACAAATCTATGGACCAGATTCACAAATTCGCCCAATGATACCCCAAACCTCGCCTTTAGAATGAGTACATTGGACCCTACCCATGTACATGTAAAACCACACTCAAAAACTGTTATTTCTCCAGTGAACTCTGTAGAAAGAGGATTAAGAACCAGTGGCGTTCTGCTTTCATAGAATGGCTGAAGCTTCATCTTATGTCCAGGATGAAGATCCAGAACTTGTTGAGGGTGAGGAGAAAGATACACCACTTCCTAGAAAACAAAGTGATGTCTGGAAGCCATTTACAATACCTTCAGGTGAAACGAAGGTTACAGCTAAATATGCACAGTGCAATATTTACGGTAAGGAGTTATCCAGGGGCACTGCCAAAAATATTCACATGGATATGCAGCATGAATTATGATGAATGCAAAAGAAGCTGGAAGTGTTAAAATTAAACGGGTCACCCATCAGAGATGCCCAATGTCACCTATACTTTTCGCCCTGTTCCTCGAGCTGGTGGCGGGCAGAACTCACAACACAGAATCTATTCTTCCCTCGATTGTAGGAATGTCTAATGTTAAATTGTTTGCAGGTCTATCCTCTATCCTGTTAAATGTTAAATTGTTTGCAGGTAATGTTAAATTGTTTGCAAGTCTATCCTCTATCCTGTGCTACTTCTGCTTCAGCTACTGTGATTGGACTACAAATGGCTTCCCCCAGATCTGGGGTTATTGAGGAAATATTAGGCCCTTTTAACCTTCTTTCAACTATCTCTAGTGATGTATTATGAGGGTCGGAGATAGAGCTCTTTGAAGAAAATGAAGAAAATGTGAAATTAAAAGAAATCAATGCATGAAGATACATTAAATCTTTTTGAATGACAGGTGAAGGATCCATCCCAGGGATGGTCGCTACACCATGGATTTACCACAGCAAATTCTTGCATTAGTGCACACAGGAGATTAATCAATTTTGGTTAGCTCTGCAGTTTATTGGCATGAGAAAATCCAGGGCTATATTAGGGAAGATAATAAGACACCCCAATCACGATATAGTCAAACTCCTCTTTTGCAAAGCTATATATAGATTCAAGAGTCTGAGGCAAATCCTTAAATGAGCCATCAAACCTCACAAAATGAACCAAATTGCTTGAAATACTCATTTGCACCCAGATCCACCTGGCAGTCAGATCTCTATAGAGGTTTGCATTGCAATTTTCTAATGAGTAGTATAGCCACCCCCTTATCTCTGCATTAGATTAAGCATTGAATTGGTGTTGAATAACGGTAGAAAGTTTCAATGGGGGGCTCATTTCTTTAAATGTGTCTCGTGAAGGAGAATTATATCTGCCTGTAGTGATTTAAACCAGGTGAACACTGCCTTAAGTTTCAATCTATTTTTGGGACCATTAACATTGCATGAGAGAATTCTTAGTCATCTATGAACCATGATATATCATTGACATAATCAGTTATTCTTCCATTTTTTGGTCCCTAGCATATTCTACTGGCAGGGTTGCTACATCTTTTTGTGAATGCCCCACATCCCCACACTCACCCCCACACTCGTCTTCCCCCACCCCCATTTCCCACACCTCCCCTCCTCACCTCTCCTGAGGCAGATTGTGCTGAAGAGCCTCACTCACCCTGTGCTCTCAAATGGAAGCTGTCTCCATCCTCTCTACCTCCCCTTTTAAAAGTGACTTGAAATGGCACCCGGAAACCATCCTCCAAGGCTAGCCACTGCCTTATAATGAGCCAATTATCTGCAGGGGTTCATTAACCTTTTCTCACATATGGATCTTCCCTAAAGTCATTTGATAAGAGCCAAGGCTCACAGCTATACCCTAGCTGCCCCTTTCACTTTGATCACTACTTTCTGTGCTGCTTCTTTAAGAGTATGTTAGCTTTCTCCACTGACCCCAATACATAAAATTGACTTTCTAATAGAACCTTCAGTTTGCACTGTTGCACCAGGACTATTTGGATGCTTTGTTCCTTAATCAGATAGATCATCAATTTGAATTCTTGCTGCTGGTCGGCTGCCACCGCAGACATCCCTTATCAGATATTGAAACGACCCTTGTCCACTCCAAAGTCTGAAATCTTTTCAACTTTATAACACCTGATAAAAATCTTTCTTTTATATGAAAATCCCAAAAAATAGGTAGGAATGTGTGAGGATATCTAGCATTTGAAGGCTGAGAAAAGAGGACTCGTTTGGCCCGCATGATAGAGAAGTCTTCCGGCTTGCTTGATTCTGGGAGAACATATTGCTGAACCAAATCCGAGATTAATTTTGCTGGATCCTGGTCAGTTTCATACCCTTCTGGAATTCCCAAGAAGCAGAAATTAGATCATCAAGATCTATTTTCCATCTCATCCAGCTTCATCTGAATCTCCAGAATCTTGCATTTAGTTTCAGCTATGTGGAACTCAGAGCTTTTTTGGGAGTCTTCCAGATCAAAGGTACATTGTTCTGCTTGTGCCAATCTTGAACTGGTTTGGAGCAAGTTGGCATTATTGGTACTCAGCTGAATCTGTACTTCAGAGTGGGCTTTGTCATGCGCATTTCTCATCTCCCTCAATTCATCCAGAATCTGTTGGAGCATATCCCCCAACTGGGTACTGTGTACTAGTGTTGCTGAGGTTTTGTTAGCCAGGGCAAACCCTGAACTCATTGATGGTAATGTTAGTTGAATGGTAAATGCTGCCTGGCTCCCCAGCACATTTTGTGCATCAACACCCTTGAGTCTGAATGTGACAGCTGATATATTTTATCCTCTGGCTCCCTTAACAGAGGGTAAGCCTTGGTAAATTAGCAGTTTTGGGACCAAACAGGGCATATCGAGGCTTTTCAACGATATTCCTCATTTCTTGTGCTGGGATGGAAGTCATACTAGGGGTAGCATCTTGTTGTTTTGAAGGGCTCCCACCTCTGGGGGAAATCATTCCCTCAGGTAACACTACGTCAGGGTTCGGTAAAAGTTGGTCAGAAATATTTTAAGGTCTGGAAGCTCCCTGCTGAATATGCTTAAACCCTCCTTTAACACCTTGAGAACACAATGCTTCTCAGGATAGATTTATTGAAGCTCCCGTCATGCCCCTTGTCTAAGGAACTGCTTCTGGGAGATGCAACAATGGCAAGGATTGGCGTCTGAGGGGTCCTGAGGAGGAGGGTAGTAAAAGGCCATGAAAGGGAACAAACATATTCAGTGGTGATGCTGGTGAACTGTCGCTGATCAAGGTGCTAGCTGCTGGACGCCTGTACAAGAGTGGAGGAGGTGAGGAGCCCGCAGTTTAGCTGGCGAGCAAACAAGCTCCTTAGTGGGACAGAGCACTCCCCCCACATGCAGCAACCTTGGACGGCCATGTTAGATGCCCCCCGGAGGGTGCTGAGTGCCTGTGTGGCTGCAGAAGCGGGCTACCCAGGTGTGAGTGCGGCTTGTGGCCGCTCGACACTCCCCTACCCAGCTGCCATACTGAAGTTATTCTGAAAACCTGCAGACACTGATTAACCTTGGAACCTAACTGGTGTTGGGCTGTAAAGAATCCAAGTAGGTCTCGCTGCACTCCTGTGAAATACTTAAACCTGCTATTTAAAACTGTTGAAAGTGACCGGTGGGTATACAAGAAACTCTCTCCCCCAGAGGTATTGCGACTGAAGCAGTTCGCAGCAAGGGAGACAGTGGGGTGAGGGCGCACTCCTGAAAAGTCTAAACTGGCCAAAATTGCAAAGCTCGCCAGAATCCATCAATGAGGGGAACTTCAAAGCCATAGATTAGGAAAATAATCAGAATGATTCCATGCCACAATCAGGCATGAAGAGAAACAGTAGACCAAATACTAGCTCAAGCAATTCATTAAGGCTATCATCTGGAGATATACAGGACTTCTTATTTCAAAAATAGATGAGACTTTTTTAGACTGATGGAGAAAATATCTGTAGATGTAGTAAGTGTGTGTACAAATATTCCAAATCAACAAGGCTTGGAAGCAGTTGAATGGCTTCTGTTAGACAATCAGGGGACATAAGCAAACATGATCTCTATATTGAAATTATTGAAGGCTGTTCTGCACAACCACTACGATAGATATAATGGAAAGGGGCGACCGCTCGGTCCCCCCGAAATTATGGTGGAGTACCCCGATCCCCCCGGGAAGCCATTTTGGGCGGGGGGCGAGTCTCGGCTGGTATGCCCGAAGCGGCGTTGCCGGGGCGTGCTTTTTTCCCGCCCAAGAGGGGCTGTCCTAGACACTTACACCGATGTCCACGCCCGTAGGCGGATTGGAGGAGGGTCCACGCCCGCCCGAAGAAGGATAAAAGGAGCAATAAGCCAAGGAAGCATCCTCTTGTTCCTGCGCTCTGAAGCTGCACCTCCCCGTTGCACGTGAGCTCGAGACGGAACGAAGAGCCAATTTTGAAAATTTGTAATTTTTGTGTTCTCTCTTTTAGTGCTTCGAACGTTGGTTCCAGGACCTTTCGGTCGACTATCCTGAGAGAATGCCGGGCAAAAGGGTCGGAAAGAAGGTTAGCACCGACCAAATGCTTCGTATGCTGGTGAAGGACATGGCGAACATGAAGAAGCAGATGGCGGCCATGAACGGTACGGGCCGGCCTAAGAAAGTCATCGGACCAGCATTGCCGGGGATAGTCCCTGCCGGGAGAGGTAAAAGGGCCAGGAACAGGGCGCCAGGGGGGAGGCTCCGGTTCCCGAGTCTCCTCCGGCGAGCCCGGTCAGGCCAGTCGAGGCCCCAGTCCCGATTCCGGATGCAGGGCAGCCGATCCCTGTCGTAGTTACACCTGTGAACGAGGGGGATATGCCACCCGAGTTGGCCACCCAGTTGGCGGCGTGGCTGGGCAAGAATAATGAGGGTGCCATAGCTCCAGCGGATGCGGCCGAAGAGGCCAAACTAATAATGAAGCAGTTGCGGCAATCGCGAGATGCTGCGAAGGCACCTTGTCCTTTTGTTCCCCCTCAGGTTCCCGCGGAACAACTGTCTTCGAGTGTTGGAACAGTGGCAGCAGCGAGTTCAGCTGATTCGGGTAAGAAGCCGTTGCCAATGGCTGGGGAGGGGTCGTTCCCCTCAAGGAGGGAAAAGGTGGTCCAACATATCCCGTTGGCCACAAAGGAAATGATATGGGCGGATAAATATGTGAACATATTTTCGCTATTGACTGATCATTATGAAATAGAACACGTTAAAAATCAGAAGGAATTGTTGCATCCAAGTGTATGGCGAGCAAAGATGGCGGGTTTCAGAGTTGATGAGACAATCGCTAATTGGGCCAGGGCTTTTGGGATGTTCACTGCAATCATGGGGGAACGTAGGCCCAAGGTATTGACTGAATTAGCTTGTTACCAGACACGAATAATGGAGTTTTATGAATCGTACGATGGTGATCAATGGTTGGGTTATGATAACAAATTTCGTAAGGCCAAGGAGCACGACTCATCCCTGACGTGGGATTGTTTCGACTCTATTTCCTGGCAAAAACAGGTTAGGTCAAACACGGCAAAGCCGTCTTCGTTTGGCGGGAATGGGGCAGAGCCTTCCCGCCATTCCCCGTCGGTGCCCTTTCGAGCGGGCGCCGGTAGTGATCAGCACACAAGGAGTAATGGGAACTCTGGCAAGAAAGGGGTCTATTGGAGCTTCAACAGGGGCAAGTGCACTAGACCACAGGGGACGTGCAAGTTCAGGCATGAGTGTGCAGGGTGCGGACAATCTTCACACCCCGAGAGTTCATGCCGAGCCAAGAATGGTGATACAGGGGGCAGAGGCGGCGCCAAACAGGTCTAATGACGGCCGAGGGGCGCTGCTACCTACTCCTATCGACATCATGGCATTGATCCCCTGATTGAACGAATACCCTGATCATGTCTCCGCTGGGGTGTTGAGGGACGGTTTCTCATGTGGTTTCCGCATCCCGGCGGGGGATTTTCGGGGGGAAGCACTGTGTAAAAACCAATTGTCGGTTCAACAGAATACTGTTGTAGTACAGGCAAAGATTGCAAAAGAGGTGGCCCGAGGTCGGGTTGCGGGTCCATATGCGAACCCGCCTGTTCATAATTTTGTTTGTTCACCGTTGGGTGTAGTCCCCAAGAAGGACCCAGGTGAGTTTCGGTTAATACATAACTTGTCCGCTCCTAAGGGTCTTTCTGTGAATGATGCGATTGACCCGGGAGTTTGTTCGATGCGGTATGCTTCCTTTGACGAGGCTGTCGCCATGTTGAATCGCCTGGGGCCCGGAGCGCTGATGGCAAAATCTGATATCGAGTCAGCGTTCCGGTTGCTCCCGGTACACCCACAGGATCAGCGTCTGTTAGGTTTTGTGTTCCAGGGACGCTATTACATGGATAAATGCATGCCAATGGGTTGCTCCATCTCCTGTGCGTATTTTGAAAAATTCAGTAGTTTTTTACAGTGGGCGTTCACCAGAGCCACAGGCTTTACGCAGGTTATGCATTACCTTGATGATTTTCTGTTTCTGGGGGCAGCCGGGGACACGGAATGTGCGCAGGCTTTGAGTAAATTTTGTGATCTCATGAGAGTGTTTGGCGTGCAACTGGCACCAGGCAAAACAGTGGGGCCGTCTACTTCACTCGAGTTTCTAGGAATTGAGCTTGATTCTGAAGAGCGGTGCTTCCGTTTGCCTAAGGAGAAGGTATTGAAATTTAAGGCCACGCTCGAGACATGTATTGGCGAGACGAAAGTAACATTGCATCAGTTGCAGCAGGCTGTGGGTCAGCTTAATTTTGCCCTTAGAGTGATACCAATGGCTCGCCCCTTTTCTCGCTCTATTGCTCAAGCCATGGTTGGCCTTAAAGAAGGGCATCACCGCACAAGACTCTCGGCAGAGGTTCGCCAGGACATGCGCATATGGTTGGCATTCCTGGCGGATTTCAATGGTCGTGTCCTGTGGAACAAACCAGCGGTTTCCTCCAGGGAGCTGGGTTTGTGGACCGACTCGGCAGGGAGTGTGGGTTTTGGCGCCATCTTTGGTAATCATTGGTCGGCTCAAACATGGCCGGCATGGTGGCACGAGAGCGGGCTCACAGGTAACATTGGGTTTCTTGAACTGTTCCCTATTCTAGTGGCCTTGAAGACATGGCCGGAGGGGTTTCGTGATCGCACTGTGGTGTTCTTGTCGAATAATATGACCGTGGTAGAATGTGTCAATAATCAGGCAGCACGCTGCAAATCGATCTTGAGGTTGATGAAAGAAATTGTCCTGCTATGTATGAAATTGAACGTCCACTTTAGAGCAAAACATGTGCCTGGGGTATTGAACCAGGCGGCTGATGCACTCTCTCGTTCCCACATGCAGGCCTTCCGGGGCCATCTGCCCTCTGCGGACTTGGTGGCGGCACCATTTCCCGAAGTTCTCTGGTCTCTCGGTGCCCCGGATTACAAAACCTCGTGGGAGAGAGTCTAGCCCCCAAGACAAGGAAGGCATATGAAGGGGCGTTCCGTTCCTATTGGGCATTTTTGGGTCCAGCTAGGGGGGAGCATTGGGGGCAGGAAGTGTATGTCCTGAAATTTCTAGTATCATTGCATCAGGCAGGCCGATCAGTGGCAAGTTGCAACAGCCAATAGACACCGAGCCGCCATTGCATTCATGGCGCAGGCTCATGGCATACAGGAACCCACAGCATCCTTCCTAGTAAAGAAGACGCTGCGCGGGTGGCAACGCCTGGAGGGGCGTAGAGAGGACGAGAGGCGCCCGATAGGGTTAGCAAGGTTGTCCCAGTTAATGTCCGTACTCCCTGCGACTTGTTCATCTCAGTCAGAGACAGTGCTGTTCCGGGCCGCCTTTGCATTAGCATTCCATGGGGCTATGCGGATAAGCGAACTGGTAGCAAGGAACAAGCAGGATACGGGGGGAGGGCTGTGTCGAGAACACATCCAGATTAAGGGTGACATGATGGTAGTCACTATAGCCAAGTCCAAAACCGATCAGGGAGCGATCGGAGACAGTGTGGTTGTTCAGCGCATGCTAGGGTCCCACATGTGCCCAGTGAAATGCGTAGAGGAGTACTTAGCGCAAAGGGCGGCATCATGGGGGGGAGCTTGCTTAGACATACCGACGCCACCCCACTGACCAGGTTTCAGTTTCAGCGGGTGTTAACAATGGCAATCGCGGCAGCGGGCTTGAACCCGAGCGATTTTGGGACCCACTCATTCCGGATAGGTGCTGCTACAGAGGCTACAGCCAGGGGTTTGAGTGTGGATAAAGTGAAACAGTTGGGGCGTTGGTCCTCGAATTGTTATAAGAGGTATGTGCGGTTGCACATGTTGTGAAGCTAATGTCATGCACTCACGCTTCTTGTTTTCTGTTTGATTTTCAGTTTCGCGAGCAGGCTTTGCGGGGCGGACTGTGCAGTTGACCCGACACCTGGGGACCAGCGGTCAAAGATCACCGGCTGAGGGAGGAGTGGTGTGGGTCGTCGGCCACTCATACGTGAGGCGTGCCGCGGACGTATTCAAAGCAGGTGACATGATTCACATGGCTGGGGAATACGGGTACAGGGTGACCTTCTACGGAACGGGCGGGCTCTGTATTGACCAGTTTCAAAATTTTATGGAGGGTTTGTTAGGGCGGACAAGGTCACCGCCAGCTGTAATCATAGTGCATCTTGGGGGCAATGATTTGGTGACCACTGGTCGACGAGTACTTCTCGAATTAATACTATCCACAGTAAGTTGGTTGGCGAGAAGGGTTCCGGGGTGCACGATTGCATGGTCACACATGATTCCGCGGAAGGTGTGGCGGGGGCTATTTCTGTGTCAGCTTTAAATCAGTCGGTGAAGAAAGTAAATAACAAACTTGGTAGGTTGTTTCGTACAGGTACATTGCATTCTATTCCTCATGGATGTATCAGGGGGGACCATATGTATCTGGAGTATGGGGTCCATTTGTCCCGGGAGGGGAATGCTTTACTCATAGGAGACTTCGTAGCTTGGTTAAAGAGTTTGTGCAGCCATGACCTTTAAGTAGGAGTTTTGTGGGGGGGTCCGGATAGCCGGTCAACTATCCGGCCTGTGGCGGTAAGGTCATGATCGGTGAGCAGTAATTGGAAGATCCCTAGAGGTGGGGCGTCACCCATTATGGATGGGAGCGCCCGGGGGGAGGCGGCCATTGGCCCCTCAAACGGGGAGGCGGTCCCCTCTAAGGATGGGGCCGCCGAAAGGGAAGGCGGTCATAGGCCCCTCCCTGGGGAGGAGGGGCTACGGGCCCCTCCTGGGAATTTCCCGGGGCCAGGACATCTGCGACGGCAGATGTGGTAAGCAGTGTGGGGTGGGAGGGGGGTCTACGCTACCTTCTAGACACCTCACACGAGTCCTCGGACGACCACTAAGATGGCGTCGAGTAAACAGGGGGCCCCCGTTAAGACAAGGGAAATTGGAAGTTGGCACAGAGGTACAGTCCTCTGTGCGCCCGCCCCTCACAAGTGAGGGGGGAGTTCTGGTATTAGGGATCTGACACCGGTTACGACCTTGCCGTTGGCCCGTAATGTTAGGATGTACAATTTGAATTTTGAGAAATGCATTTACAGGATGTTTTAGAATCGGCTAGGAGAACCTTTGTATTAGAGATATGTTAAGGTTAGCCAAGAAACATTGTAATGTGTAAATGAAATTGTACATGATATGAAACTGTTATTTTAATGTTTTAATTTTGTTTCATATTTTAATAAATACGGTCGGGAGGGTAACTCCCTCCCGCCTTCCAAAAAGTTCAGAACCGTTTCCGTCTTCCCATTCTTGGGGACTGTGTTGGGAGGGGGTGACGGGTATCCCAACCGAACGTATGGTGGAGTACCCCGATCCCCCCGGGAAGCCATTTTGGGCGGGGGGCGAGTCTCGGCTGGTATGCCCGAAGCGGCGTAGCCGGGGCGCGCTTTTTTCCCGCCCAAGAGGGGCTGTCCTAGACACTTAGACCGATGGCCACGCCCGTAGGCGGATTGGAGGAGGGTCCACGCCCGCCCGAAGAAGGATAAAAGGAGCAACAAGCCAAGGAAGCATCCTCTTGTTCCTGCGCTCTGAAGCTGCACCTCCCCGTTGCACGTGAGCTCGAGACGGAACGAAGAGCCAATTTTGACCCACCCACCAGCCCCTGATGACAGCGATTTGTGTTGAATAAAGTCGAGTGACGTGATACTGTTTCTTTTACAGGTTGTCGTGAATAAAGTTGGTAATTTTTGTATGTAATAAAGTGGTTGCTCTTTCAGCATGTATTTCAGCAAAGTAGTTGCAGCATAGTTAAATGTAGTGCTTAGTTGAAGTTATACTTTGAATGGCTCAGTATAATTGTCTTTTTTATCCTCTTTAGTTTAAAAATGTCGTATTTATTTTGGTCGGGCGGTAAGGTCATGATCGGTGAGCAGTAATTGGAAGATCCCTAGAGGTGGGGCGTCACCCATTATGGATGGGAGCGCCCGGGGGGAGGCGGCCATTGGCCCCTCAAACAGGGAGGCGGTCCCCTCTAAGGATGGGGCCGCCGAAAGGGAAGGCGGTCATAGGCCCCTCCCTGGGGAGGAGGGGCTACGGGCTCCTCCTGGGAATTTCCCGGGGCCAGGACATCTGCGACGGCAGATGTGGTAAGCAGTGTGGGGTGGGAGGGGGGTCTACGCTACCTTCTAGACACCTCACACGAGTCCTCGGACGACCACTAAGATGGCGTCGAGTAAACAGGGGGCCCCCGTTAAGACAAGGGAAATTGGAAGTTGGCACAGAGGTACAGTCCTCTGTGCGCCCGCCCCTCACAAGTGAGGGGGGAGTTCTGGTATTAGGGATCTGACACCGGTTACGACCTTGCCGTTGGCCCGTAATGTTAGGATGTACAATTTGAATTTTGAGAAATGCATTTACAGGATGTTTTAGAATCGGCTAGGAGAACCTTTGTATTAGAGATATGTTAAGGTTAGCCAAGAAACATCGTAATGTGTAAATGAAATTGTACATGTTATGAAACTGTTATTTTAATGTTTTAATTTTGTTTCATATTTTAATAAATACGGCCGGGAGGGTAACTCCCTCCCGCCTTCCAAAAAGTTCAGAACCGTTTCCGTCTTCCCATTCTTGGGGACTGTGTTGGGAGGGGGTGACGGGTATCCCAACCATATGTGGAATGCTATGTAAAAATAATTTGGACCAGGATAAGATTCAAACGCAGTTCGAATGTATGCTAATGCATTCATCCATTGTTTAGAAAAGTATGTCATAAATTCTGAAAAACCCACCAAACGATGTGGGAAAAGGCATACTGAAAATGTGATAGGCGTTTGGAAAAGAACTGAAGGGCCTGTCTTGAAATGTCATTAATATTTAAATACCCATAATGAAAGAATTACATTTACATTAAATATAGGAAAGACAAAGATTACTTTTTAGATGGGATGGTTGTTAATAAAGAATGAGGTACAAACAATCATTTTAAGTATTCCCACTAATAAACAATACATACTTGTACTCAATAGGTTTTCATCTAAGACATCACACTCATTGAAACCCCTATCATTATTAAGTATGACTTAAAAGGATAATTTCTGACCCAATAATTTATGCTCAAGAGGAAGAGTGTTTACCTATAAAGTTCAAAGCAGAGAATATGAAGAAAATATCTTGCACCAAGTCTAGTTAACAATAATTAACACTGAGAGGACCGAATTAATAAAAAGGAAAGTGAAAATGAAAAATTCTGAAAGAATTCAAATCATAAACCAATATTCTATTGCTTATAGAAGTATAAGTAAACATTTTAACACGCTTTATGAGGTTTTAATAATGTGCCAAAATGTGAGGAATGTATTTCCAGAAAAAACACTTTGTGAGTGCAAGATATGCCATGCGGCATTCACAAGAATGCTGTTACATACAATTTAAGTAGCAGAGCAAACAGCAAGAGATATGGTTGAAATTAAATCAAATGGAACTTTGGAAACAAAAATTACAAGTATGAATTGTCAGTTTGATTGTTATTTGGGTAAGTTCCTAGCTACATTCATGCTTTACTAAGCAATCTGTTGAAACATTCAATTACAAATGAAAGTTTATGGTATGACATATCAATAAAGAAAAAACAGCGAAAGCATTGGTGTATGTGTTGGTTCCCATGAAGTATGCAGTGACATTTTTAAGTAGAACTCGCTATTATTAATTTTTAGTCTGAGTGAGATACTGACGAAGGGAGCGGGTTAAGTTCTGAAATGTATTAGACAACGAATGGTAAAAAAAAGTGTTAAAACGTAATTGCACTAACTCTCAAATGTATTTCTAAGTCAGCAGAATCATAGGACTTACACTAAAGAGTAATTTAATAAGATCTCTTGTTGCAACTATTTTAGTATATATCCCTATATGGATCTGTATGAAAATTGGGCTTGCTCTGTCTGTTGAATAGGTAGTTCCCAAAAGCTAACAGCTGGTGTTCATTGTTGATGCAAAACAGCATGGAAGAAGTAATACCAAAGGCTACAAAAAAGATCTGACTAAAAAATCGGTGGCTAAATGTATGGTTTAATAAAACTGAACAACAAGCTAAAAAGTTCTTCAGTGGAGAGTATTAGTAAAGTTACTCAATCTGTGCTTCTTTCAGCCCTTGTGTATGGGCATTATGCAATCCCAGGCACTTGCTCGGAAACCCTGGAGCGGGCCCAATGTGTGGCCTACAAAAAAATCTTTCAACTCCATAAACACCTTTCCAGGGTGAGACTCAGGTCGGACCTTGGTCTGGTAAAACCATCATTAACCCTCGAGGCTTACTATATTCGAATCTTAAACGCTTGGGGAAACCTTAAAGAGCCACCTCAGAGATATATTTGAAAAACCTGTCTCACAATGGAATACGCAACTTCTGAGAGCTCTGGTTTCCACTGAAATAAACGAACCAGCACTCGCCTTGCCTCATACCTCAAACGCCGCTTGGAAAAAATCAAATAAACAAACAAGTTCAACTAGCTTCATTTCAGCAAGACTGGGCATTAATAAAAACAGCCTTCCTTACACCACTGAATGATTCATACACAGTAAATAAATTGAAGACTTACCTTGCTGCCCCGCTGAACCCTAAAGTCAGAAGAGAAATCATGTATATGGGACTGCTGGCACTGCCAATTACGGATTTTAGCCAAGCTTGGGCAAAATACAAGAGAGGCATGCCGTCTGTGTGATTATAAACAAGAGTTTTGGCTACACCTCTTGTGCTGTTGCCCGGCCCTAGTATTGAAAAGGAGGATCCTCCTCAGGCAACTATGCCTAAGAGAAAAAGCAAACACCTGCCTCGAGGCCTCTGCTGTATGTCTCACACAAAATGAACCTCACATTTTGGCCCGCTGTGGACGATTTGTACAATCTATAAGGTGCGCCATTTACCCAGGCTCTGCCAGTGGACCCTGCTCTCGCTCAGTCCAAATGCTGATTCTGGAATTCTTCAAACACAGGACCTTGAAAGAGCACGGATCAAGCAGAGGAAGAAGCAACTGAGCACAAAGCCCCCTTCCAACAGCTCCATCATACTGAAAACTGCTATATATCCATTTGCACAGTGCTAGCTGTGAGGACTTCAGCCAGCAAGGAATGGCACTAGAGGTGTCGGGCCAACAGAAGAAAGAGACGGGCACCCTCCTCCGGGGACTGGTTGCAGCCATCGGACAAAAGAAACTACGGGTTTATGGCCCTGTGTTCTCAAACGGCTCACAACAATTGCTGTAATCCAACACAAATCTGGTACAGCAGTTTATGAAGTAATTAAGCACTAGCACCTTACATGAGAAACAGCTCTAAATGTGAGGAATGGTAACAAAAGTAGTCTTGGAACATCAAACATCCTGGATGGTGATACAAATCTGGAACACCAGCTTATGAATTAGCAAAGCACTAAATGAGAAACAGCTCTAAATGAGAGAGATGGTAACAAAAGTAGCCCTAGATCTCCAAACATCCTGGATGGTGATACTCTCCCACGGGATTGGCCATGGTGCAACAGTCAAAACGCAACTTTGAAAACAAGACCCAATACAATTGATGGCACCTAACAATGGCATTTAAAAAAAAATTACCCTTATATATTGCTCAAGGAAATGTTTTACTTCTTTGTAATGCAATGGTTTTAGTTAACTGATGAAAATAAATGTATTCATTCATTCAACATAAGTTATAAAAAAGTAACAACCTTCTCCTGTATGGTTTCTCTTCAAGAGGCTGAGACTTAAAGGAATCCCATTATGCGTTTTCTATGGCTGTTTAAATAACACAACATCAATATGATGAAAGAAAAGGTTTTCTTTGACACCTTAGCAATAGATCTTAGTATACCAGATCATTCATATTCATGGTTGTTTTGAGTATCCAATGCATATGTGACAATATGAATGTTACCATGAATTATGTCCTCACTCTTGTCATATTTGTAGGCCAGATGCTGACAATAAGTTAATAATTCCTGAAAGTTGAGAAATGTGAAGCTTTGGGCCTAACCAAGAATCTCAGTCATGTGGAATCAAATGCCAGTTTCGAGAATGGCACATTGAGCTTCCAGAAGTTCATCCTTACCTTTGTATAAGATTGATAAATGGTGCATGATAAAGGTCTCTTATTTTCTGCCCAATTCACAGGATAATCACAGAAAGTACAGGGAGTGTATTACAGACACAATATCACTGCATAAGACAGGTATCTATTTCAAAGGCAAGGAAGTAACATCTCCTCTCCTTCCTTTTCAGCACAGATCAGTGGTTGCAGAGAGTGGCCATGCTACTGTAAACCAAAAGCACAGTAGAAATCAATTGTCCTATCTTTCCAAACACCATAACTGACCACTGCAGCACAAGTGCAAGGTGTTTCTTTTTCTCAGACATCTGTGGTCCCACTTAAGTCAAATACAAAAATGTGATGGGAGGAATGCTTGCAATTTGTCTAATGGCTTGGGGTAGCATCCCAACCCATCATTCTTTTGCCCACCATGCCACCTCAGTTTGGACCCAGCCATATGCAAATCAGCTCCTTATGGTAACATTCCAGCAAGAATTGCCAGCCCAGGTCTTCACCGAAAAGGAACACAAGCAACCTAGGGCCAGTTTAGCTATGATATGGGCTCATCAGCCAGGTATAGTTTGGTTCACTTAGGTGTACACGTTTATCCTAGACTTAAACCCTTTGTTTCAACATTTTGCAAACGTTGGACACTTGACACCATTGCAGTAAAGTGCACTAATGTCATCAATATTACCAAGACAAGTTACAGTATTGCTACAGTAGATTCTAGACCAAGACTCATTGCTCTATTTGCATTGCAACTAGAGCGCTGAGCAGATAACATCTCAATATTTCATTTCTGTCAGCAGTGTAACCTCTCAATTAAAGTATAATAGGAGCTAATATGTGACAAGTAACCAGTCTGCCAACAACAACTTTTACGAGGCTCTCTATGATTAAGATAAGCAGGCCTTTGCATAATTTGTTTGGAGGTATTCATGCTCCTCACTGTAATCACTGTAATCTCTGGAGACAGAAATGGTCAAATAAACAAACATAAGTACTTTGAGTATAGGTAAAAATGTGATACCTCATGGCATAGAAAATGTTTGAAAAAATAAAATAGTGAGACTAACAAGACCCTGAGAGACAGAGCCTAAACTTTATAAATATGGAAAATAGTGACCACAGTTTGTTCCATGTGGATGCCTATTGGGTTAGAATTTTAGCTCGTAAAGCAAAAGTACACACGACAAGCCTTTATTAAACTCTGACACAGACTGAGAGCTGCCAAAGAGAACTCTCTCAACCACAGACTATGGACCAAACTCTCAAACAACTCAGCTCAGTGCCTCCACCGTGTTTATCTATGCTCTTCTTTAGCCAATCTGCAAAGTATGGGTCTGTGGGACCTGCCAAGATCTCAGTAAGCATGGGCGAATTTTGAGAATCTCGCGTTCGCGAATTTTGCGGATTTGCGAACTCGCAATCCGCAAAATCCGCGAATTCTCGCGAATTTGCGGATTTTTTTTTTTTTGTGTGTTTGCGCGGGTTTCTGCCAGTTTGCGAGGGTTTTGTACAATGTCGCAAATTGCGAACTTACCTGTCGGGTCGCAAGTTTCGCGAACTTGTTGTTTCTACGTGTCCAGCCTGTTTGGGACACTCTTCTTCATCACTGCCACTCTCTGTCACCACTGCCACTCTCTGACTACTCATGCCACCCTCTGGCCCACCCATGCCACCCTCTGTTTCATCACAGCACCCTCTGGTTGTCCAGTCAGTGTACATTATTGTGGCAACGCAAGCACACCTTCCCTGCCTCAAGTGACCTGAATTAATTTGGGGCTGATTAATGTGTCACAGAATATTTTTTTAGCTGGCACCTGCTTCCTTAGTGCTTCCTGATTAGTGAACTTTTGCACTTGCTAAGTGCTTTCATTGTTGCAAAATTAGTTACAACACCTGCCCTGCCCCAACTGACAATAATGAATTAGGGGCTGATTAATGGATTTGACCTTTGTGGCATATGTGTAACTATTCTGAGGTTCAGAGCAGGGTCACATAATAGTTGCAACTGGCAACTGAACTCTGGAGGGGCCCCTCAGCAAGCACTACAGGAAATGGCTACTAATGATGAGCCTGAACTTTTGAACCTGGTAAGTAGTTTCAGTTTTGATTAGATCGTATTTCTGCAATTTTGCACTTATTCGCGGGGCGCGAAGTTGCACTGGGAAGCCGCGAACTCACGCGAACAGTGCAAGCAGTGCGAGCAAAATCCGCTGCTCGCGGATTTGCGGATTTTGCGGGAGATTCGCGAATCTCGCGGATTGCGAATTTCCCGAAAATCCGCAAGCGAAACGGATTTTCCGCCCATGCTTAGATCTCAGTCTTGCCCAACAATTTTATAATAAAAGATTTAAAATAACCATATGTGCACACCAAGGACATGCAAACATTGGTTTTATGAAACCCTCACACATGTGAGCTGGCTGACACAAGCACTGTGCCAGGTGGACCTAGGCACATGCGGTCAGGGTACCTGGACACGGGGCAGCAAAACACAAACAAGGGGTCAGGGAGACACAGGGGCTCTAACCCTTTAAGACACCTGGCTAAAGCTTGCTTGATGCTACAAATCTTGTTATAAGCGGGTGTGGTGCCTATGAAAACACTGATAAATGAATAAACATTTCTCTTCTCATTAATGTAACCAGTTGTACCTGAGTGAAAAAAAACTCTTTTAATTCAGTTAGAATGTGAGAAAGTTCACTTCATTTCAGAATTAGAAATGTAAATGTAGAAATGCTAGCTGGAGTTTTAATTTGGATTTAACTAGGTTAAAGTTTAAAGAATCAACTTCTAACTTGAAAAATGATGAAAATCACAGCTTACAAGTGAAATTAGTTCAATAAATGAAAATCTTAGGTTTAAGTTAAAAGTAACAAGATAAAGGGAAATGACAAAATCTCACCAGACTGAGAGAGATAAAAAATGGAAACTGGAAGGAACAAGCACACAAAGGCTGGGAAAATCAGAAATGGGAATACGATGAGAAACAGACATAGGGGATGGTAGACAAACAAGGGAAATAGTGAATGTTTTGTTTTTATTTTTGTTCTATACAAGGTTTATACAAGTTTATAAACATGTATCTAATATGTTACATGTACATACAATACTCATAATGTTTCAATCCACAGCAATATTAGCAATAAGAACTGCATGACAAAATAGACATAATGCAGAAGTGGGTACAAAACAATATCGTCATTCGTCAAAGCGCCAAGTAAAATAAATCATATTAGATGCTCATACTCAATCTTAGCCCCTAAAAGCAGGCATTCAGGATCCTCTATTGGAATATTAAAACCTCCTTGATTCACTTTTTTCCCTCTACCACAGGCGTTTGCGGTGAATCATCATTAATCTGTATACCCTGGTGACAAGCTATAACTTTTTTTTCATTTCGGTTTATTGAAACAGGAGATGGGATGTTAACGTGATGGCACACCTTTGTTCACACATAGAAATCTATAGCATAGAGCAAGAAGAAAAAAAGAAATGGGAGAAAAGGACAGTAACAGTTCATAATTTAAAACCACTGCAGGTGTACTGTGGTGATGGAGTTGTGTCATTACACATCAAAAGGCCGTTGATTCCTTTGTTGTCGATCTGAATATGCAGTGAATACATTAGAATTATAGAAACTTCGCTTTTTTCAGTGGGGGTTGAACATGACACATGTATTGAGGGAGGGGGGGAGATTGGTGCATAAATACACCATCCATTCACCCTCTAGGCGATGGTCCTGGTGGATGACTACGAAAAAGCAGCAATAAGGACACAATAAGGGTATTATTTTTTAGTTTAAAGTATTATTAAGTAGAAATATGCAACGTAAAACATCATTACAGAAGTAAATCATATTGAAGGAGAATAGGCCATTTAACATTTTAAAATAATAGAGCTACGAATCCCAAAAAGGGGAACAAACTATACCAATAAACAAAGCTTTTATGGGTATTTTAACTTAGGGGGAAGGTAGGGGAAAGAAAAAAGGAGAAAGAAAGGGAAAAAGGCAATTTGAAATACAAAATCAATACATATAATTACCAATTTACTGTAAAAAGAAAAGGAGAAGCATAAAAATATTCAGGGAACTTGTCTGGAAAGGTAATCAGTTAAAGGTAACCATAATAAGTCTCTTTTAATTAATAAGGGTACAGTGGTAGCATAAGCACGGTCAAGTCTGTGATAGTGGCATAGCAAATTACACCAAGCATTGTACGCAATCTTTGAAGTATCTTTCCAATTAATTAATTAATTAATTAATTGGTAGTAATTATCTGAAATAAAATTGCTATAAAATGGGCAACACATTTAAGAACATTGCATTGAACATTCCATATAGCGGAGGACCCGCCGAAAAAAAATGTACAATGTTAAAGGGAACATCAGTGGATAGAATATTATTAAGTGTGGACCAAATGCGAGACCAAAGTGATTTGCCCAGTGGGCAGTGAAAAAACATGTGAAGAAGATCACTGTTGTCACATTGGCAAGACCAACACTTTTTTGAATCAATTAATCGAAATTTGTGTAAGTCAGAAGGTGTAAAAAAGAGTCTATTTAAAAAAAAAAAAGTCTGTGTGGTACTAGCCGAGCGAAAGACTGAGTGTATATTAGACCAAATAGAGTCCCAAATTTGTAGTGAAAATGCCTGGGCTAAGTCTGCTTCCCATAGAAGCTCAAGTTTAGATATGAGCCTTTCCATAGGGGGATGTGATAATATCTTGTAAATGGCTGAAGCTCTAAAGGGAATAGTAAAGTCTGGTGGAGAAAAGAGGGGGGTGTTAGTGTTAGAAGAGGGAATGTCCTGAAAAAGAAGAGAGGATAGGGTATGAGTAAGTGAGAGAAAATTAGCAGAATGTGTGTTGGAAAGGTTAAAGGAGTCGCATAGATCTTGGAAAGATCTTAAGGAGTTATCTTTAAGCAAGTGATCATAGGTAATAATTCCTTTATCAATCCACTCTTTCCAGAAAAGCGCTCTATTATTGATCTTGAGAAATTTATTGTGCCAGATCGGAATCAGTGTATGAAGGGTAGAAGAAGAGAGGAAAGAGCGAAAAAGAGAAAGTGTTAATGCCTTTGAATGCTTAAAAACGGGAGTAATGAGTCTCTTTGGAGGTTAAGATAAGTGAGTAGCTGAAAGGAATGAGAAGGGAGCAAGTTGTGCAAGTTCTATAGAACTCCAGGCTGTTAAAGGAGATGGAGAAGAGTCAGTAAGAAAAGACCAGATCTGTTTAAGTGTGAAGGCAGAATGAAAACGAGAGATATTAGGGAAATTAACTCCACCTAGATTCTTGGGTTGCTGGAGGCGAGAAAGGGAAACCCTAGCCTTGCGATTATTCCACAAAAATGTTGTTAAGACACTATTAATGGTTTTGAAGAAATAGTGGGGGAGGGAGATAGGAAGCATGGAAAGATAATAATTAAAGATAGGGAGTAACATCATTTTAATAGTTGCCAGACGACCCCACCATGAGAGAAGAAGGGGAGACCAACTATCAATAGGTGAAGAGATTTTTTTAAGCAAATCTGAGTGATTAAGTTTAATGGTTTGTCTGATGGTGTTGGCATACAGTATACCTAAACATTTGACAAACCTGGAATTCCATTCAAAGCCAGAACCCTCAAACATAAGAGGAAGACAAAACTTATTAAGAGGAAGGACTTCGGATTGATCAATGTTCAGTTTGTGGCCGGATACCAAGGAATAATCCTGGAGTAGGGAGAAAAATGGAAACGGTTGGGTTGGAAATATAAAGTAAAATGTCATCTGCATAAGCTGTGAATTTGATTTCAACGTCTCTGTGTATGAATCCAGAATAGAAGGGAGAACTTTGTATTTTTTCAAAAAAAGGTTCTAAGGCAAGAATAAAGAGGAGAGGGGAAAGGGGACACCCCTGCCTGGTTCCTCTATGAAGGGAAAAATAATTTGATTGTGCACCATTGATCCAAATAGAAGTCTGAGGATTAGAATATAACAATTGAATATACTTAATAGTAGGGGGACTGAAACTGTGCCAACGAAGCGCTCCAAACATAAAATCCCAGTTGACTCGATCAAATGCTTTTTCAGCATCCAGTGTGATAGCTGCGATGGGGGAATCCATCTTCGCAGCAAGGTGTAAAATGTTAAGAAGGGTCCTTGAATTGTCATTAATAGACCTACCTTTAACAAAACCGGATTGATATATGTTAACTAAATCAGGGATGACTTTATTATTACGAAGTGCTAACATTTTTGCATATATCTTACAGTCTGTACTTATAAGAGAAATAGGCCTATAATTTTTGCAGAGGGAAGGATCTTTATCCATTTTAGGAAGCAGGCAAAGCATGGCCTGGTAACCTCTAGATTCACCTGTGGCGAGGAAGTGGTTAATTAAAGTAAGGAGATGTGGTACTAAGACTGATTTGAAATGAAGGAAAAAGCGACAGTAAAGCCATCTGGGCCAGGAGTTTTGTCTTTGGGAAGAAGAGAAATAGCAGCAATCATCTCCTTCTCCGAAATAGGAATATCAAGCGAGGAGAGATCTGCAAGGTCATTAGGAGATTTAGGAAAAGATTGAAAGAAGGAATCAATTTGCTCAGGGGAAGGGTTAGATTCAGGAGTGTAAAGGGAAGAATAATATTGAACAAGACAGTGGAGAATTTTGGCATGCGAAGATTGAGACATGCCCTGAGAATCTTTAATGACTACAATCTTGGATTTTTGTTTTTTAATTTTAAGATAGTTCGCAAGCGACTTGCCTGCTTTATTACGTCCACCATACATTTTTGAATTAAATTTAAGAAGTTGATTAGAGGCGGATTCCCAGGAGTGTTTATTATATTGCATTTTCGCTTTAATGAGGGAAGATAACATGCCGGGGGAGTAAGTAGTAAAATAGAGGTGCTCAGGGTTTTTAATTTGTTGGAGAATATGAGAAGCATGGCTGAGGGCCTTTTTCTTTTTCTGGGAAACAAAATCAATAACACAGCCTCGAGCAGCTGGGTTGAAGGCATCCCATATTTATTTATTTATTTATTTTTAATATTTGTAAAGCGCATCATTTACCCGTGGGCGTCTTGGCGCTAGTAAAACCAATTATTTGTGAGGGTCAACATGAGAAATGAATAATCATTGAGCGAACAGCCAGGTTTTTAAAAGTTTACGGAATTGGAGGAGAGAGGAACTCTCCCTGATGTTTAGGGGTAGCGTGTTCCAAAGCTTTGGGGCGGCCACCAAAAAGCGCCGGTCGCCCCATGTGACAGTTTTAGTGCGAGGGATGACCAGTTGATTGAGGGTGGCTGATCGTAGAACTCTTTTAGGTTTGTATTGTTGTAGCTGTTCTTTCAAAAAGTGAGGTCCTTGGTTGTTGAGCTCTTTAAACACAATACAGAGGGACTTGAAATGGATTCTGTTTCGCACGGTAAGCCAGTGGAAGTCCTTTATATTGTTGGATATTGATTCCTATTTTGTTTTGCCAGAGAGCAGACGTGCTGCTGCATTTTGAATAGTCTGCAGTTTAGTAATTACTCTGGATTGAGCATTAAGGAAGAGACCATTACAATAGTCCAGAGAAGAAAGGACAAGAGAGGTGACCAGAGTTTTGATGGCTGAGTCAGGAAGAAAAGGACGTATTTTCCTTATCATCTTCAGTTTCAGGTGTGCTATGGACACTGTTTTGTTGGCATGATCCATGAAATTTAGACCCTCGTCGAAGATGATACCGAGGTTCCTGACTTTAGTAGTTGGAGTGGGGGGGGGGGTACCGAAGGCCTCTGGCCACCAGCTTGATGGCCAGGCTGGCGAAAGGGGTCCGAAAATGAGCACCTCGGTTTTTTCTGAATTTTATTTAAGGCAGTTGGTAGTCATCCATTCTCCTATGTCTAACAGTCCCTTCTTGAATTTTTCAGCCACTAGATCTCTGTCCCCCTTGATCGCCAACACTAGTTGGGTATCATCGGCGTAGGAGGTTAGGCTCATCCCGTGTGCTTTGATGGTTTTAGCAAGGTCCGACACATAGATGTTAAAAAGTGTCGGACTCAGGGATGAGCCTTGAGGTACTCCACATGGAGATGAAAGTTGGGCCGATTGGAAGGGTCCTAAGATGACAGCCTGCGTTCTTTTGGCAAGGAAGGACGCAATTAAGTCTTTGGCAGTGTGGCAAATGCCAAATCCCTCGACACGGTCGACCAAGATGGTATGGTCGACCGTGTCGAAAGCTGCTGATAAATCCAGCATTACTAGAATGGCTGTGCCCCCTTGATCCCTGATTACCCTGATGTCATCAGCCGCCTTAATCAAGACTGTCTCTGTCCCATGGTATTTCCTGAATCCAAATTGCGTGTTGTCCAGGAGATAGTGTTTTTAGATGAATTCGGAAATCTGAGTGTTCATGGTTTTTTCAATCACCTTTGCCATGAGAGGGAGACTCGCGATGGGACGGTAGTTTTTTAGCTCGCTTTTATCCAGGGACGGTTTTTTTAACAGGGGTTTTAGTAGAGTGTTTTTAAGGGGGTCTGGGTAGTTACCTGATAGGAGAATGGAATTGCAGACCTGAGTGAGTAGTGGTATGATAGAGTCCATTACCGGCAGGAGTACTGAGAGTGGGCAGGGATCCAGGGGAGATCCTGATTTGATGGTAGACAGCGTAATTTTTATTTGGTCGGAGGTGACTGGTTGGAAGCTGGGGAACATGTTAACTGGAGATAAAATGGGGGAGTTGACTGTCCTCGAAGGTGAATTAGCGGAAAAAGCCTGGTAAATATCATCCACTTTGGTAAAGAAAAAGGAAGCTAGAGAATCACATAAAAGGTGCGATGGGGGAAGAGTGAGGTCGGGGGAGTTGCCTGACAGTGCTTGGGTGATTTGAAAAAATAATCTGCTAGAATTTTTGGCTTTCTGGATTTGGTCAGTGTAATAGTCTTTTTTGGCTTTAGCGATCATGGCTTTGTAGAGTGCCAGGGCTTCCTTGTAAGTTGCTTTGCTAGCTGTGTCATAATCTTTTCTCCATAGTCTTTCCTTATTACGGTTGATTTGCTTTTGTGCCCTTAGTTTTTCATTATACCAGGGGGCAGTAGGTTTAGATCTATTTCTGGATAGTTCTTTGGTAGGGGCTGACTGATTTGTGGCCTGGCCCAACCAGGTGTAAAATTGCTGAAGAGCTAAGTTAGGCTCTGTGGACAGCGTTGGACGGGTGTGATCCAGTATTAGCTTTAAGTCATCCTGATTGATATTTTTCCAATCTTTAAAGGGCTGTTTGGGGATGGGAAGGGGTTATAGTTGCAAAAATTGCATGATGGTCAGTCCAAGGCATGGGTACGATGTTGGTTATTTGTAAGCCTTCTAAGTTGGAAAATATGGGGTCTAGAATGTGGCCAGCTTGGTGGGTAGGGGGCGTAACCCGTTGTTTTAGCCCTAGAGTTTCTAGATCGGAAATGAGGGTGACCGAATCAGTTAGGTGACTTTGATCCAAATGAAAATTTAGGTCACCTAGAACCGTAAAGGCACTTTCTGTGGCTACTGATTCCATCATGGTATTAATGCTGGTTAAAAATGCCGTTTTGGATCCCGGAGGGCGGTATATCAGTATTCCCTTGAAATTAAACAAAGGTGAAGGGTTAATAGCAAATTGCATAGCTTCACAGGAAGTTGATGGAATGGGGGTCGTTCTGACAGGATATGAATCTCTAGCTATTATGGCCAGCCCACCCCCTCTTTGTCTGGGCCTGTCCTGGCAGTGTGCTTTATATCCATCCGGTACTGCGATGGCTAGGTCTGGCTGAGATGTTTCGTCGGTCCAAGTCTCGGTGACAAACAGAACATCTAGTTTAAAATCTGTGATGAGATCGGAGATCTCCTGCCTGTGCTTTCCGAGTGAGCGCGCATTGATGAGGGCAATGGATATAACAGCTCCTTCATCGTGCTTAGTTGGTGTGGTATTAACGTCAGGTAGTCGTAACGGAATGGTACAGCTACAATGGGGGCAGGAGATGGCGAGGTGCCTGTGAATCTCTGAGGGTATTATTTTTAAACAGCTGGTACTGGTGGGTGGCCGAAGTGCCAGTAAGCCTTGACTAGTATACTTCTTATTGGTGTCTGACACTTGTTGGGCAGGGGTTATGGCCCTAGGCCCGGTCCCGGCTCGGACGGGCGCAGACGGGCTTGCCTCTGGTGCGCCTTTGGCGCGCCGCCGGCGCGCCCGCTGCGCCCGCCCGCTGCGCGGACGGGATGTTCCTCCTGTTTTATACATAGGAGGGGCGGGAAGGGCGGGAGGGTTCATGGACTAAAGCACACCCCTTACCTCCTCAAGATGGCGGGTGAGGTGGGTCAGGTCACGTGACCGCGGCAGAAAAGGGCAGCGCTATTGTGAAGTAACAGCAGTAATCGCGCCTTGCACAGAGCGTTCCTCACAGTAAGTTTAAGCAATTATTTACTTTCTAAAATGTAAATCTGAGACAGTATGTAATTTATTACTAAAAAATTCATCCATAAAAAGCGAAAAGTGATCGGTAAATTGGGGATCAAGAAGTAGAGAAGTATTGAAACGCCAGCGACGAGAGGCAGAAATGGGTGAGGGGTAATTCATATCTAAGATGACGGGGGCGTGATCTGAAATGAGAATAGAGCCTATTTCAAAGTTAGTCATAAATTGAAAGGCATGGTGTGAGAAAAAATTTAATCAATACGGGAATGTGATGCATGTACTGGAGAGAAAAAAGAAAATTCTAGGGAGGCGGGATGGGATATTCTCCATGAGTCTATGAGGCCCTTAGAGGAGATAGATTTGTGAAATGATTTTTGCATTTTATTGGGAACATATCGTGCTTGTGACTTACGGTCTAGAAAGGGGTCCATAAGTTGATTACAATCACCACCCACAATCAGGTTCTCATTCGCGTGAGAAGAAGGAAGTAAAAAAGTAAAGAAAAGTCTTTCCAAATGGTTAAATCAACCCCATTGGGGCCATAAACATTACAGAAGGAGAGATTAACATTATTAACAGTACTATCTAGAAACAACCATCTACCATTAGAATCAGAAATGTAATTGTGAACTTGAACAGACAGCGATTTATGAAATAAAATAACAACGGCATTTTTGTTGTTAACCGCAGGTGAGCAAAAGGATTCACCTACCCATTGTTTACGTAGTGAAGATATATCCTGTAAAGAAAGATGTGTTTCCTGCAATACAAAAGGGGGTGGTGATGGACGGAGCATCTAAATCAATCAAATACTCACACCCAGTCAAAAGATCTGGGTTTAATCCATCACCGCTCTTTAGCCCACTCTGCCACCCCAGTTCAGACATGGCTATATGCAAATCAGTCTGACCCTGTGCCTCATGGGAACAGTCCAGCCCGATCCGCCAAGCCATGTCTTCCCTGGACCGGAAACAAGCTTCCGAGGACCGGCCCAGATCTTTGTACTGGGGTTCTGTCCATCTGTGCATTCTGTCCATCAACTGTGTTTTTTGCAATTTCCTGCAATACAGCCACTTGACATTTCAAACGAGCCAAATGAGACAAAATACGTTGCTTTTTAATAGGGTTTTGAAGACCCTTAACATTCCATGAAATAATCCGAAGACCACTCATAGTAAGAAATGAATATGGAATAGGAAAGAAGGCATAGAACAGATATGAAAGAGAGAAAGAAAAGAAAAAGAGCTGGAGTAAGCGGTTAAAAAGAGAAGAATATACAGAGTATCAAAGAGATGGAAAAGAAACAGTTGAGACCACCACAGGAAAGCGGTATAAGTTAATAATACAAAATACCAGGAAAAAAAGAAGAGAATGAGAGCAGGTAAATAAACAAGCAGTTACCATGAAGAAAGAAGAAGAGGGAAGTAAAATTAGCATAGGAATAAATTATAATGAGGAAGTTGGAAGGAGAGAAAGGACTGCATAATAAAAGGTAAAGAGAGAAAGGAAGGAAGGGGAAGAAGAGGAGGGAAAGGAGGGAGAAGGGTAGGTACTCGGGAGCCCAAACTCCCAAAAGAATTAAGAGAGAATAGATGACAAAAAGCCAAGAAGCTTTAGTCATGATAGTCAAAGAAAAGAGAACGAGCAATAAAGAGGGAGGGGGACGGAAAGGAAAAACCAAGACAGTCACGTCACTGGGAGGGGAACGAGGCAGAATCGACAATATACCTTGGGATGATATGAGGGAAAGAAACAAAATCTCTACGAAATTAAAGAAACAAGCATGACTAAAAACAATATAAATATGAAAGACAATATAAAAGAGGAGCTTACCAGGATGAATGGGTGAACATCAACGGGGAGTAATAAGCAAGTACAGATACAAAAAAAAATACACACAGGAATCCAAAAACCAGAATAAAGGACGGATCTAAAACAAACAAGAAAACAAGGAATGGTGAGCCATGACACAAGGGGAAGTCATTAACAAAAAGGGTAAGAACACAGGGAAGCCTAGAGCACCATAAAAAAAACTGTTAATGTTTGCTAAATTCCATCTGCTCTTCTCGATGTGTGTGAATGAACTTCCGGAGATCCGCTGGATCATCAAATGAAAAAGTGCATTCTTTGTAAGTTACTTGAAAGAAGCAGGGATGTATTAGACCATATCGAGCATTCATTGACTTCAACGCTGGCCGAAGATCCAAGAATTCTTTGCGTCTATTGGCAGTTTGTTTAGAGACATCTTGACTGAAGAAAATCTTATGTCCTAACCAAACATCTGCTTGTGTTGTTTGGCTGCGTTCAGAATAGTCATTAAGTCAGAGTATAGCAAAAAATAGGCGATGATGCTTCTAGGTTTGGTAGCTGAGGATGCAGTTTGGGGACCCAGTCTATGGGCCCTCTGGATGTTGAAGTTGACGGATTTTAGGAAACCGGCAATCTGTTGGACTTGAGTTTTCGTGAAGAGAATCATGTCGGACCACTCAGAGCCTTCGGGAATGCCATAAATTCGTAGGTTATTGTGGCGGTTTTGATTTTCCAAATCCTCTGTGGATTTTTTCAGAAGGTTGACTTCCTTGGTAAGAGCATCAACTTTCGCAATAACATCTTGGGCGTGACTCACTTTTTGTTCAACATCAGATAATCTTGCGTCCAGGACAGATCATTTATCCTCGATTCTTTGAAGAGTAGCAGTAGTGTCTGAAATAAATGAAAGGATAAGACGCAGTTCCTCCATCATATCCTCTAACGTAATGGGAAGGGAAGATTTGGTTGGAGAAGAGGGATCTTTTTTCTGATGTTTGCTAGTGTTAGGTGGAGAGTCCTTGCGACCCCCAGATACAACTCGGGACGGACCATTTGCCTTATTTGATTGTGTAAGATCCATCATGAAGTAATAATGGGAGCCTGTAAGAACCAATCGATAAAGTAGAAATTGGTAAAGAACAGCACAGAGGTGAGATAAGGTACTGAAGAGGCAATAGCTGGGAATGTCCGAGAAAGGTAAGTATTGAAGCAAGTGCAGCTGAAATGCCCCCCAAAAAACTACAATGAGAATGTCTCAAAGTAAGTTTGGATATTAGTCAAATAGACTAAAAAATCCAAGTAACAGTTGCAATTTTGTGGGTAGAAAGCAACGACTGCCATGAAAAAAGGCTTTACCAATGGTGCGAGATATAACTGCAGTCGTGCGGGAAGGACAACCTGCTGCACAATTACAAACGTGCTGAAGAATAGGTTCCACAAAAATAAAAGATCCGTCATACACCATTCCAGGGACTAAACCACATTACACGACCTGCAAGTTGCCAAAAATTGCTGAAGAGCCATCAATTAAATAAAATACATGCCTGGTATGAGGAAGGAGCACAACTGCGACCATAAAAAAGAAGAAGCTGTAAAAAAGAAACCTAGCAGCCACATTCCGTGAGTAATAAGGGGAGCATGACTCAAAAAAGCTCAGTTGATGAGGAGAAGTCATTTTCGCACCGTCACTGGCTGTAAAATGGCGGCCGCGATGCGCAGTCGGCGAGAATGGCTGGAAAAACGGGTGAAAACGCACCTTTATGTTATGCGTCGGTGGTCGGGAAACATGCCAAAAGGACCCAGGCAGTTTCCGACATTGTAGCAGCCAGTCGGTAGCAAGAACCGAGCCGATTAGCGGGTCCTTCGTGAAAGAGGGTTTGCCGACTCTGCGGAGCCTCCTCAGTGCTCGGCCATCTTGCCGCCACCAATCCCTCCTACAATAAGGGTATTATGAATATGTGACATCTCTCAAACGCACATGGTGGTAGGTCATTGATACAGTTTATGGGGCCTCTTATAATCCTTCCTTGTCTAGTTAATAACGACCATGCCCCTTGCATTAACCACTGCACTTCCCCCACCCCTCTTTCAGAGACAGTGGACAGCTTCGGCTCTTTTCGCTGATACAGGCTGCCAAACACGGATCCACGGACGATTGGGGACTTCAGTTGAATCGCAAAGCATCTATTGGCCACCAAGAGAGACACATCTGTGAATCCACAGGCCAATCTGTGTGCTTTAGGTCTGGGCAATATGCAGAAAATGAATACTTCAGATTTGTAAAAAAAACAGCACTGCCCACAAACTACATAGTTTTAAAAGCAAATGTGCAGCAGATCTTGAATAGCACAACATTCTCTCTGGGGTAGATTTGTGCTGTTTATTTTTTTGGTTTAATATAAATTGAATACAGTAAAACCTTTGGTTTCTGGAGACCCTGGATGGTAATTTAGAGTTCTTGCCTATTTCACATCATACAGTTCCCTTTCCACATCTCTATTCCATGCTTTTCTAAGTGGAGCCAGTGACACCTCAGGCATCGCTTGCATGGTGCATAGAGTGAAGTGATAGCTTTCCACGTCCCTCCCATTTTGTGCACTGTGTTAGGCGCTAAGGCCTAGATTTACTAAGAGGTTCACAGGCTCTCACAAGGAACTATGCACATTTGCCCTGTGCCTGCAGGCTTTTTACAATGGTAAGTACATTGATGCAATACTTTGTGTTGCTTTGTGCCACACAGGCACTCGCACTAAACCTTAGTACATAACTCTGTAAGTGGACCGGAGATTTGATATCTTTGCCCTGACTGCTTTCACTATGACTGCATGCACTAAAAATTGTCCAGCTGGAAAAGGGTTTAATTGTGCAAAAGTCTGAAAAGTAGAAGCGTTCTTGTTTTGAAATAAATCACCTTGTGTAGCCACCTGGATTTGCTCCATCTAGACAAATCTATCAACGCCATTGTTTCAAGGAACCGAAAATAGCAACACATTGGCAGGCCTGGCACTAAGATTGACAGAATTTCCATCTATGACTAACTGCCGACATGTCATGATATATTTGAATGCTAAATGATGATTTCTCCAATTGCAGTAAAAACAGCAAGTGTGATAAAGGCCACCCCTTCTGTGTCCCCCTGTCTAATGGGCAGGAAGTAGAAATTACCTGACCTGTGCAATGGGATGAATGCAGAAGAGTATGATACAGTATAGTGTTTATTCAACAAACCCATTCATCCTTGTACCACAAAAAACAATTCAGAGTTCAAGGTGTTGAAGGATTTTTTCATGCAAATGGAAGGCACTGCTAGATAGGATGCAGATATTAACGGATTACGCAATAAATAAAAACAACCGTCTGATGCCTAGAGGGGTGGGTTTATGCAATATACATCCAGATTCATTGTGATGTATAAAGAAGAAAAGTGTCTTAAATAACCTTCTCACTGGTACACTGACATGTATTTTGCAGTCTACTTTGAGCATAGATAGGGGCCAGTATCACTGCACACCCAAGAGTCCTTGCCAGGTCTGGGAAGCCTACTATGGTCTCTCTTGTGGTAGGTGGAAGGGGCCAATATTCCTTAGAAGTCATGTACATACCTAGAAGTCAAGGTGTCTTATAATGTAGCGTAAAACTCTAGGGTAAAGCCATAATTCCCTTGGATTTTACTGCTTGCTAGACTTGTAACCTCATATTTAAGTGTAACCACCGTTAATGAGGTTTCTTAGTAATCCACTTCCACTGAGGCCAAATTATTAAACCTTGTCGCTTAAACCTACTGCTCCAGCTCAGAGTTGTGTCAAATACTGGTCACTTGAATGTTTTGTGGAGTCTCCTTCAAGATTGCTTAAAGTAATGGAAACATTTCCCAGAAGCGTAGGAATCAAACTCCACCTTATAGTGTTTGTTGAATGTGTCAATTGTCTCCTTAAATGGTCCCAAAAAGAAAGAAAATCCCACAAAGGGAAAACTCCTTGGCAATCTTATGAGTCTTGATTAAAGATGAAGATTAAAAATGTTGAGAATGACAAGCAGCAAACTCCTCCTGAGGAACAGGAATGAGAAAATATCTAGGGCAAGTACCAGGTGAAGAATTCGGTCAAAGTTTTAGCTCCATGGAGCAAAAATCTGGGGAAAAATAGAAGCATAGGGATGAAAAATGGGACTACTTTTACTAATTTCAGGTTGGCTAGGTTGGTATTTTAACAATTCAGAGCTGTAATACTGTGCCTGAAGTGGTAAATGGTTTTTGTAATTTTACAGCACTGTGCTAGTCCTATGCTTAAAGGCTTTGCTGTAAAAATGACAAAAGACTCTGTCCCTTTCTGTCTCGGTGTGGATGGCACTGTGCTAATCCTATGCTTAAAGACTTTGACAGAAAAGCAGACATTTTAGGTGAGCAGATCTAGAGTGTCACTGGTGTTGAGAGTGCTCTATACAGGAGCTGCTTTCCACCTAAACTTGAGAACTACCCAGAGTTCTCTGCTACTTTTTTGCATAATTTATGCGTCACTCTATGCCTGAAAGGGTATTGTTTTGACTTATAATGGTATTTTACCAATTCAAAGCTGTTATACTAAGCCTGGAGTGGTAAATTGTGTTTGCCATGTTACAGCTCGGCATGAACAGCACGGTGCTAGTTCTATACTTAAAGGCTTTGCTGTAGAAATGGCAAAAGACTTTGTCCCTTTCTGTCTCTGTGTGGATGGCACTGTGCTAATCTTATGCTTAACCCCTTCCACACTGATGACGAGCTGGGCTCGTCATGGTGTAGCCTCCTCGCACGCTGATGACGAGCCCAGCTCGTCACGTAAAGTGCGGTTTTGAAAATCTCAGCGTGCGAGCGGAATTCCACTAGCGCGCATGAGGTTAAAGACTTTGAAAGAAAAGCAGACATATGAGGTGAGCAGATCTAGAGTGTTGCTGGTGTTGAGAGTGCTCTATACAGGAGTTGCTTTCCACCTAAACTTGAGAACTAACCAGAGTTCTCTGCTTCTTTTTTTACATAATTTATGCATCACTCTATGCCTGAAAGGGTATTGTTTTGGCTTATACTGGGTGCTCCCTTGTGTCCGGATAAAGCTAAACCTCTCTGAAGAGCTCTAATGAGAGCAAAACACTGTGCCAGCGGTTGCTTTTACTCATTTCATGTTGGCTTGGTTTTTATTATACCAATTCAAAGCTTTTATACTATGCCTGGAGTGGTAAATGGCTTTTGGCATTTTACAGTTTGGCATGGACACCACTGTGCTAGTCCTATACTTAAAGGATTTGCTGTAGAAATGACAAAAGACTTTATCCCTTTCTGTCTTGGTGTAGATGGCACTGTGCTAATACTATGCTAAAAGACTTTGATAGAAAAGCCGACATTTGAGGTGCGCAGATCTAGAGTGTTTCTGGTGTTGAGAGTGCTATATACAGGAGCTGCTTCCACCTAAACTTGAGAACTACCCACAGTTATATGCATTTATATATGTATATATATATATATATATATATATATATATATATATATATATATATATATATATATATATATATATATATATATATATATATATATATATATATATATTACCTACTGGTCGCCAGTAGGTATATATAGTTAGGATTTTTTTGAATAGGGATTTCTGAAAATTCTATGTTGAATAACTTTGGCGTTGATGGACGGAATTGGCTGAAATTGTCCGGAAAATGGCACATTTTGTTTCTGAGCGTCCCCTGAAAGTTTGGGGGGGTTTCGTCAAGCGGGGGTCGAGAAAAAAGGGGGGTCCCAAAACGTGTTTTTAACATTGAGTTTTCCATAGGGCGGTTGGACTCACTTTTAGCTCGAACGGCTGAATGGATTTCCACAAAACTTGGCAAAATTGTAGGGACTGGTAGCCCGATGTGCCTTTGCTATGTCTCAAGATGTATGCTCCAGTGGTTTTTACGAAAATTAACTTTGAAAAATATATATTGGGCTACATTGGGCTATATATATGTTAGAGCCCAAATGTAGCCCAATGTAGCCCAATGTAGCCCAAAGATGGCCACCAGAGACAAAAAAAACAAATGTAGCCCAAATATCAGCCAGATGTAGCCCCACTATAGCCTAGTGACAGAATGTCCCAGAGTGTTCTAAAGAACAACTAGAGCGCTAACAGTCTTACTTATGACAAAAGTATGGCACACCTGAAGTCATCTTGATTGGAATAAAGTGTTAACACTTAAAACATTTAATTTGCAAAGGAACAAAATGAGGGGTTTCATTTTGCCATAGAAATGTTATATATATATAGTTTGAGATGTCATCAGTCATGTCATCAGTAATGTCACTGACCATGTCATGAATTATGTAATATGTGACATGATCAGCAGTGGATTGCGGGTGCGCGATATATAGTTAGTGCAACTAACTATATATGCGAATTTCAATGGTTTTGTGTGAGTAAAATAAGGTTTTGTAAATGCTAATTCCTAACTATATATGGTCTATAACCTGTGTTTTTTTCAGTGAATTTTCAAGGTTTTGTAAATGCTAATTCCTAACTATATATGGTCTATAACCTATGGTTTTTTCAGTGAATATATTTTTTATATATATATATATATATATATATATATATATATATATATATATATATATATATATATATATATATATATATATATATATATATATATATATATATATATATATATATATATATATATATATATATATATAGGCAAAATCTTCAAACAGCACACTCCCGCTGTAAAAATGAAGACACAGACCCCATAGGCTGCAGTGAAGGAGATTTATTAAAACCTCACAGGTATATATATATATATTTATCAACGCTCTCTTCTCCCGCCATACAATACCTCCAATGAACTCACAGGCGGGTGCTCGTTGTGGTCGTGGCCTTCCGCTTTGAAATTACTGCTCTGTTTCTTCTTGATCTTGAAGAAATACCACACTCACGAGGGGGGAGATTTTCTGCAAAAGACCGTTTATTAGTGCAACAGAAGAACAAAACTTTCAGCACACAGCTTTCCTCAGTGTTCAAAATTTCTTCATGCAAAGCATGTTAATAAAGCTTCATTCAAGTAAGTGAGGACTGGTGTATGAAATAAACTGAACAAAGCACCGAGAAGGGTCTGCCTCGTTTTTCTTTCTGACCCTATGGGAGTTGGTGGCTGAAGCGAGCAATTTTGAGAATATATATATATATATATATATATATTACCTACTGGCGGTCGCCAGTAGGTATATATAGTTAGGATTTTTTCCCTATGGGATTTCTGAAAATTCTATGTCTAATAACTTTGGCGTTTGTGGACGGAATCGGCTGAAATTTTCAGGAAAATGGCACATTTTGTTTCTGAGCAGCTCCTAGAAATTTGAGGGGGTTTCGTCAAGGGGGGGCTGAGAAAAAAGGGGGGTCCCAAAACGCGTTTTTAACATTGAGTTTTCCATAGGGCGGTTGGACTCACTTTTAGCTCGAACGGCTGAATGGATTTGCACGAAACTTGGCAAAATTGTAGGGACTGTTAGCCCGATGTGCCTTTGCTAGGTCTCAATATATGTGCTTCAGTGGATTTTGAGAAATTAACGTTTAAATCAAGATATATATCTGTAACAGCGCTCCGGGCAGCGCTCCGGTTCGCGTACTTTTCGCTTATCGGAACTTTGCGAAGCGAAGCTGATTGGCTCTCCGGTGTCTGTCAACATTCTAAACAGTCCGGTGCGGCCGCCATCTTGTCTCTCGGTAGGATCGAGAGACAAGAGGAGGCCAAAACAAAGGGGGAAAGGAAGGAAAGGGGCAAGGTAGACCCCTTCTGACCCCCTAGGATTGATGAGGGGATATTATAGAGCAACGCTGGGCCCAAAAAAAAAAATTCCGATTTTTTCGCCGTAGAGACGCGTCTTGGTACGCGAACCGGGCAGCTAACCGGCAGTGTAACGGGAGTCTGAGGAGAAGCTGATTGGCTGTTATCATTGTAAACAGTCTGGAGCGGCCGCCATCTTGTCTCTCTGTGGGATCGAGAGACAAGAGGTGGAAAAAAGGTGTAAATGAATGAAAGGGGTAAGGCAGACCCCTCCTGAACCCCTAGGATTGATGAGGGGGCTATTAAAGTTCCCTGGGGGGTGAAAAAAAAAATGCGATTTTTCGCGGTAAAGGTGCTTCCTGGTACGTTAACCGGGCAGCTAACTGGCAGCGTAACGGGAGTCCGACATATTGTGTTTTTTGAACGTTTGTGATATGTGCACGTGTGGATTTTGTCTAATTAAGGTTAAAAAAATATATATATATCTTTAAGCGTGTTTTGGCGCGCTTACGTTTTGGGTTTGGTTTGCGCTGCAGAGACGATACGTCACGGTTATGCGATGCATCATGAGGCGTCTCACGGGCTACGTGATACGTCACTTAATAAAGAATATATTTTACAGCTATAGATATAAGCTTTTAAAAAACCAATGAAATTCACAGAAAAAAACCATAGGTTATAGACCATATATAGTTAGGAATTTGCATTTACAAAACCTTGAAAATTCACTGAAAAAACCATAGGTTATAGACCATATATAGTTAGGGATTAGCATTTAAAAAACCTTATTTTATTTGCACAAAACCATTGAAATTCCATATATAGTTAGTTGCACTAACTATATATCGCGGACCCGCAATCCACTGCTAATGATGTCACATATTACATCATTCATGACATGGTCAGTGACATCACTGATGACATCACTGATGACATCTCAAATGACATCACTGATGACATCACTGATGACATCTCAAATGACATCACTGATGACCTCACTGACATCTCATTTGACATTACTGATTACATCACTGATGATATCATTTATGTGATAATACATCTTCAGACTCTAATATAACCTTAGATACACTCAGTGTAAACAGGCACTCACAGACTGTCACACATCCATGGAGTTACTCACACACCTAGTCAGTCATGCAAAGAATCAATCACACCTCCATTTCCTCAACTATACAGTTATACACACCTTACTTATTCAAACATATACTAACACATATTTACTCTCTTATACAATCCTTGATACAAGTTCACAATGATTCATACAGCCACTCTCACATTCACTGGCTCTTATGTTCAGTTATTTATATATGTCAACTCTCACATGGAGTGTGTTTTACATATGTACTTACTTTGACATGTAGAACTGAGATATCCATTCACTCACCAATATACTCATGCACACAGTCAACTGTCCATACAGCTGTTTCTACATGCACTTTTGAAGCCATACACCTAGGGAATCAACTGCTCACACATCTATGCACAGAGTTATACACCTCCCAGCTACCCACACACATACTCAGTCTCCCATACAAATACTTGGGCAACCATTCAATAACCCATATAGTTACTGATATAGCTACTGAATTTAAACATGCAGCAGTTTACAGAAGAACATAAATAATGATTGCCAAATTAAGACACTTTAATCACTAACCCATGCACTCAGTGAGACACATTTAATCATTCTCTCATACAGTCAGTCATGCACCTACTAAATCCTTCATCCAGACACTTATACATCCACTCATTCTTCCATATGTAAGACATATTTTAACTTTACAGAAACATACAGTCACTGGGTGTTGTCATCAGTGATGTCATCAGTGATGTCATTTGAGATGTCATCAGTGATGTCATCAGTGATGTCACTGACCATGTCATGAATGATGTAATATGTGACATCATTAGCAGTGGATTGCGGGTCCGCGATATATAGTTAGTGCAACTAACTATATATGGAATTTCAATGGTTTTGTGCAAATAAAATAAGGTTTTTTAAATGCTAATCCCTAACTATATATGGTCTATAACCTATGGTTTTTTCAGTGAATATATATATATATATATATATATATATATATATATATATATATATATATATATATATATATATATATATATATATATGTATATATATATATATATATATATATATATATATATATATATATATATATATATATATATATATCAACAAATTGCCCGTGAGCTCAGGAGCGCACACAACAGAGGACCAACCATCGGGTTTTCTGTTTACCAGGTATCTCGCTTTATTGTTTCTGGGTCAGTTGTTTAGACCTGACGGGTTTTGATGATCTTCCTCTTCTTCAAATGTCGTCTCACAAGCTGTCACACCGGAAGTTCTGAACGCACAATAATTTATACTATGTTGAGTGCAATCCCATTGCATGCATTCTGGGACTTGTAGTCCCTTTCAAAACATTCATATTTCCTTGGGTAGGTCCTGTGTGTACAGTCCCGTAACAAAGCTATATTTAGCCGTCAGTGGGCACAAAAAGGCAATAAAGCGAGTCCATTACCTCGTGTTCTGTGCTGTATTGAAACCCAAACATAGTTCTGGGATGACAGCCTCCTCGCACTTCATGGAAGGTGCTGCTCCTCATGGCAGGGCCGCCGCGTCCTTTAATTAATCAATAAATTGCCCATGAGGAGCCGCACCATCCATGGAGTGAGAACTTGGTTCTCGAAACGCTTTGAGTGAGCATTTGCCTTATTAAATCAGTTCCAAAGCAATTTGGGTGCCGTGGATTGCTATCGTTTTGGTGATGACAGATGGTGGATATATATATATATATATATATATATATATTATATCCAAAAACTCCACCATAGATAGAGAAGAGGCCACAGCAGAGGAAACATTGGAGACGTGCAAGGCGCCTACAGTTCCCAGAATGCTTTATTCTTTGCTGGTAGGTATTGCCGGGGTGGATTGGTGCCATGATGTTGTTTAACCCCCAAGTCCGTGTGTCCCCCGAACTCTGATGCCTCTTCGAATCCTCAGACCGCATCAACCCCGAGCCACAGGGATATATATATAAATATTCACTGAAAAAAACATTGGTTTCGCCCATGTTATAGTTAGCTGGACATTTCTCTCATACAAAACCATTGAAATTCCTCCGTTATAGTTAGTTCAGCTAACTATAACTCGGGTGCCCGCAATGCACTGCTGATGACGTCACATATTACATCACTCATGACATGGTCAGTGACATCACTCTTGACATCCCTCATGACATCTCAACTGACATAACTGATGACATCACTGAAGAAATTATCCTTGTGAAAGAGTGGGAGACCTCCTCTCAGCGTAATTTAACCTTTGATACACACATTAAAAAATAGAAACTAAAAAGTTCAAAACAATGGAGATACCAATACCAGTTACAACAACCTGTTCAGTAATTCCAACATCCACATACACATCCACTCATTCACCAACAGTTCTATATAGTCACACATACATGTACTCACTCATCATATGTACTCATACACCTATACATCCTGTTACACACGATACTCATCTATAGAGTTACTCACACATATACTCACACATGCAAACATCCATTTACTTGCATATATAGCTATACACACACCACTACACTTACTTCTACAGAAACATACACATACTTATTCTCTTAAACAATCACTTATAGAAACACATACTTATTTATAAAGGACTCTTCCAATCTCTGACACTCTCACATATACTCACGTATATACATCAATACTCAGATATACTAGTTTAAAACATATGTAGGTACTCATAAAGATACTATTGAGACAGTCGTTCACTCACTAACACACCCATACACACACTCATCCATCAGTACAGTCCTGCACACATGCTGTCTTCAAAACACATGCAGTGAGTCAGTCATTCATGCATCTATGCGCTAAGTAATACCCCCCACCAAACCATACAGACACTCATACTGTTACTCAAAAAAACATTTAATAACCCATCTAGACACTCATGTAGCTACTCACCAACCCATGCAGTCACTTATACACAAAAAAAGACACTGATACAGATATTTGCATATTTAAACATTAAGCCCCCCCCCCTGAAAATTTTGACTGTGGTTGTGTCTCTGGCTTCACGTTGTGTGTGTGTGTCTCCCACGTTTTAAAGTGCTTTTTTCTCTTTCTGTTTCTTACTATCTCACATTATTTCTCTTCCTTTTTTAAAGCTTGCGACAATACTATCTCCATTCTGCTGTATACAACTTTATCTGAATTCAAATAGTTAACTATCTTGATTACAGTGAATAATTCTTCCACACATACAGCACCATCTTTCAATCACCCCGATGGCACTAGGTGACAAAGAATTGAGGGCCATATTATCAAGCAATGGCGATACATTATCACCGCTTTTATCGTTAGGAAACTGCCGATAAAGCGGCTATAATGGGCTTGATATTATGCCCTTGTGAATTACGATAGCAGCCCAGGTTCTAGTGTTAACCTGGGCTGCTATGGGAATTCAAAAGGGCATATCACCAAGCCCATTATCGCCGCTTTATCGACAGTTTCCTCCCGATAAAAGAGGCGATAATGTATCGCCCTTGCTTGATAATATGGCCCTTTCTTTCCGAAACAACAACAAATTATTTGTGAAAGGAAAGACTCGGTAGTCTGCAGCAGCTTCACAGTGTAAAAATGTATAATTACCTCCGACAAGTGACAACAGATAGATTACAACAGTCTGACAAACAGATCTACATGCTTATTATGCCACTTGTCTGTCACTTTTAACATGGGGAAAGTGACGCAAGGAGCTTGTAAATCTATGTCTGACTTTTCAAGAAAAACTCTCAACTCCAAACTCTGAGACTCAATGGGCTGCAACAGTTAAAGTACGGAATATTAAAAACCACATTAAAATTCACTCTTGACAGTAGTTTCGCAACTCAGTCTATGATGATTAATCAAAATGTCCTTTTGTTTCCTTCATCAAACATTCTTCAGAAGCAATCACGTCCTATCGAGCAGCAGCAATGGAATTCTCTGCAACGTATTGAATATACTTTGACGTATAGAAGAAGACCTCAAGTCAAGTGGTGACGTCCGATGGCCGCACTGTTTATACAAGGTAAGCACAGCAGCCTACATATACAATGCCTTCATAGCAAGGCATTAGAAATAAATCGCAATATTTACAATCTCGTTGTGCCACTTTTGCGTCACTAACGCAGTAGCCACTTCCATATAGACACCATTTGAACGCAGCACTATAACAACTGAAATGTACCAGGCACACTGCACTCGTAAAACCGTAGTGTTACCTTTATTTGTGAAAGGAGAGAATGAGTAGTGTGCAGCAGCTTCTCTCTGTAAAACCTATAATTACCTCCAAGCAGTGACAACAGATAAGTTACAACAGTGTGACAAACAGATCTACAAGCTTATTACGCCACTTTTGAGTCACTTTGAACATGGGTAAACTGACGCAAGGAGCTTGTAAATCTACCTCTCACTTTTCAAGAAAAAATCTCAACTCCAGACTGTGCGAGACAGTTTTAATGTTCTTTTCTCTCTCTTTCTCTCTCTCACTCTCTGTGACATAATTTCTCTTTCTCTCTTAAACTTATAGACACTGCTGTCTACTTGCACATGTAGAAGAACAGCCCAACTCAAGTTGTGAATTCAACTGGCCGAAGCGTTTGGCCGCAGTGTTTATACAACGGTAAGCACAGAGGCCTAGAACTACAAAGCCTTCATTGCAAACCATTAAAAATAAGTCTGCATCTTTACAATCCTGTTGTCCAACTTTTGCGTCAGTAACCCAGTTGGCACTTCCATATAGACACCACTTGAACACGCCACTATAGCAAGTGAAATGTACCAGGCACACTGCACACGTAAAACCGTAATGTTACCTTTATTTCTGAAAGCAGAGAATGTGTAGTGTGCAGCAGCTTCTCTGTCTATAATGAATAATTTCCTCTGAGCAGTGACAACAGATAAGTTACAACAGTGTGACAAACAGATCTACAAGCTTATTACACCACTTTTGAGTCACTTTGAACATGGGTAAACTGACGCAAGGAGCTTGTAAATCTACCTCTCACTTTTCAAGAAAAAATCTCAACTCCAGACTGTGCGAGACAGTTTTAATGTTCTTTTCTCTCTCTTTCTCTCTCTCACTCTCTGTGACATAATTTCTCTTTCTCTCTTAAACTTATAGACACTGCTGTCTACTTGCACATGTAGAAGAACAGCCCAACTCAAGTTGTGAATTCAACTGGCCGAAGCGTTTGGCCGCAGTGTTTATACAACGGTAAGCACAGAGGCCTAGAACTACAAAGCCTTCATTGCAAACCATTAAAAATAAGTCTGCATCTTTACAATCCCGCTGTCCAACTTTTGCGTCAGTAACGCAGTTGGCACTTCCATATAGACACCACTTGAACACGCCACTATAGCAAGTGAAATGTACCAGGCACACTGCACACGTAAAACCGTAATGTTACCTTTATTTCTAAAAGCAGAGAATGTGTAGTGTGCAGCAGCTTCTCTGTCTATAATGAATAATTTCCTCTGAGCAGTGACAACAGATAGGTTACAACAGTCTGACAAACAGATCTACAAACTTATTACGCCACTTTTCTATCACTTTTAACATGGGGAAAGTGACGCAAGGAGCTTTTAAATCTACGTCAGACTTTAAAAAAAAAAGTAAACTCCAAACTCTGCTAGACAGTTTTAATGTTGTTTTCTCTCTCTTTCTCTCTCTCACTCTCTGTGACATCATTTCTCATTCTCTCTTAAACTTATAGACACTGCTGTCTGCTTGAACGTGTAGAAGAATTGTTCAAAAGAAGTTGTGAATTCAACTGGACGAAGTGTTTTGCCGCAGTGTTTATACAACGGTAAGCACAGAGGCCTAGATCTAGAAATCCTTCATTGCAATGCATTAGAAACAAGTTAGTATCTTTACAATCCCGTTGTGCGACTTTTCTGTCAGTAACGCAGTAGGCACTTCCATATAGACACCACTTAAAGGCGGCATTATAACAAAAGTGAATTGTACCAGGCACACTGCACACGTAAAACCGTAGAGTTACCTTGACTTGTAATGCTTCAGCTCATTTACTCACATCTACATAATTCTAAACTCTAATTTTCTTTTTTGTTTTTTGCGATTACCAATCAGACATTTTCGGACTCCATTTCACAATTTGTTTATATTATTGTTCTTTTTAAAGTTATTTTGCTAGTTGCTTCTAATATAGGTATAATTAAGTTTCGTTTACAGTTATTGTTTTAATAAAAGTTAATTAAAAAAGCTACATACTTCTTTTATTTTGTGGGCGGGTATGACGGTCCACAATAAAAATAAGGTCGAAATACTATAGTAAGATGTTCAAAACTAGGATTGAAAACTACTGAGTTATATTTCCTCTGGATAGACTACAACTTACAAAAGAAATTAAAATAATACGAAACAATGTGTACCACATTTACAAACTTCATACCACATTTTCCTGTGCAAAACTTACCCCACTACAAAATTAAATGTGTGGACTTCAATCACGCCCCTCAAACCACGTAAACAATCACCCCACAAAGATTTCTAAATTGTATGAGGAGCTGCGTGGCCCTCCGCCTACTGCCGTGAAGTCCACGACGCCCAGACCCGGTTGCAGCAGTGTCCTGGGGGAAACAGTCATTACAAGGCGGTCATATGCACGCGTGATCGTCACCGCAAAGCCATTAGCCTGCATATAGCTTTACCACGCATGCCTTTACCATGCATGCTTTTAAAACTACTATGCATTTACCACACATGATAAACACATAATCTTCATAATGTCTTTGTGTTGATGGACACGAGTTTTAATAGCTGTGGCTTACGTCCTTCATATTAGTTTTTACGTATACGTGTCACCAAGTCTGATAACATCAGAGGCTAAGAGCAAACACCCTGGTGTCTGTGGCTGGAAATATCATCGATCACAGAAAATAGGAGGACAGTAAAATGGAAGTAACAGATATAATAAAAATAACAGTGAAAGACTACTAAAATGGCGGTGGACGGAGTACATAATCAACGTTTGTCGCCTCGGCACTACGTTTCAAATAAATATAGATAAAGTATGATTATTAATATATTACAAAAGTACAGCAGCGGATGACACACATGACCCGGGAAAAGAAAGCGGCAAATTTAATACCTGAAATAAAGAAAGGTTTACTTGAAGAAAAAGAAAAAAACGTGGGCTTCGAAACGAGGCTGCACATGCGTAGAGAGTACAACTGCTGCACAAAAAAACAAACTGAAGGTTTTACATACTGTCATAGAAATATACCTCTTTTTTTAACCAATAAACTTAGGTGCATATTATCAAGGACCGGTCTTAAAATTATCGCCGTTTTATCGGCAGGAAACTGCCGATAAAACGGCGATTAATGAGCTTGATAATACAACCTTGTTATTTCCCATAGAAGCCCGTGTTAACACCAGAACACAAGCTTCTATGGGAATTAACAAGGTCATATTATCAAGCCCATTATCGCCGCTTAAGCGGCAGTTTCCTACCGATAAAAGCGGCGATAATGTATCGCCCTTGCTTGATAATACAGCCCTCTTTTTTTTTCTTTTAGCCCCAATGCCCCCACGACCCCAGACGGCTCCCCACGACCTAGCAATCTCCTTTCCTACTTGAAAGAGAGAGCTGATTAACTTGCTCTCTCTTTCAAATAGAAAAACGGTTTGCAGTGGGAAAGTGGGAGCGGCGACGGTACCGCCCTACCATACCAACAGCAGTGTCCCGGGAGTACGCACCCCGACACACTGCAAGAGCCGGCCCTGAGAAATGGTGCTCCCCAGAACCATCAATGGTTCCACTAAGAGGCCGCGCGACGCCCTCCCAACATTAATAAAAAAAACAGACAGTGCAGGTACCCGGAGCTGGAAGGTCATTTTACATATTACTGCCCCAGAAAGGTGACGTTCCCCGCAACGTGTACAGGGAGAGAGGGAGGGAGAGCTCAAAACATATATATTTTTTAAAAGCCCCGAGGGGTGCCTCTCCGCGAGACTGCGGGGAGTAGTACCGTAACCCCCCCGTATACTTCAAAATAAAACCAGACGAGTGGCGTTCCCCAGTGAACGAGGCACCTTAAAAGCCCCCCATTATAGAAAGAAAATGCCCCCGTAATTTGCCTCCCCCGCCCCCGGGACCTAATGAATAAAACGGACATCTAGTTTTTTTTCACCTTTTCCACCGCGTACGAGTACCCCATGATTTTTAAAAACTTTTTTTTAAAAATTGAGCCGAAAGATCTGTGTACCACCCCCAGAGCAAGCCTACAGAGTCAGAATGTTTCTACCCTGCCCCCTTTCCTAATTTCTCAACTTTGTTTTACTGTTTTCTTGTCACTCGGTTCTTGCGACAAACGAGATGGCTGCCAACACTTCCTGGTTAGGAGTGTTGACAGCCAATCAGCATGCAGCTCATGCTCGTAATTACACAGATTTCTGTACGATTACGGCGCAATTTTTCTTTAAAAAAATAAAAATAAAAATAGAGCCTAAACATCCATGTACGACCCCTTGAGCAAGGCTAAAGGGTCAGAATGTTTCTAGCCTGCCCACTTCCCTTATTTCTCAACTTTGTTTTATTGTTTTATTGTGACTCGGTTCTACCGAGGCACAAGATGGCCACTAACACTTCCTGCTTTCGAGTGTTGACAGACTCTTGACAGCCAAAAGTATTTTTTTGATTTGACAGCCAATCAGCATGCAGCTCGCACTCCTAACTGAACGGATCTTAGTCCACGTGTAGAACTCTGTCTCTAGATATCGCTACATTTTTACTTGTAATTTTCTCAGAAACTACTGAACGGATTTACACGATTTAACAAAAAGCACAATCTGCGAACCGAACTCTACCTCTCTACCAAATTTGGTGTAATTCTGTAGCCCTGGCTAAAGGTCCCTATGGAAAATTGCATGGGGAAAACACGTTTTGGGACCCCCTTTTTTCTCAGCCCCTGCTTCGCGAATCACCCCCAAACTTTCAGGGAAGGAGCGGAGCAGGCCATTTTCTTGGAGAATTTCGCAAAGATTCGTCGACAGGCACCAAAGTTATACCAAATAGAATGTTGCGGATTTCCTATGGAAACTAGGTCCTAACTATAACTACCTATTGGTGACCGCCAGTAGGTAACATACTTATATGTGTGTGTGTGTGTATATATATATATTTCTTTTTTACTCTTTGGTGACTTTTTGAGATTTGCAACAGTCATGTCTCAATCTGGAGAGCAAACAGCTGCACCTGCAGTAGTGGAGTTTGAGCAGTAGAAATTGTAAACCTACATGATACCACTGCTCAAAGGTTTCAGCAGGGATGTTATGTTCATTTAAAGGCTTTACTAAAAAGGAGGAGATGCAAAAGGTGCGGAGGGCCTAGTTAGCAGCCAGGGATGCAGCTTTGAACCCAGAGGAGATGAATGATGTTGTGGATGATGAGGAGAAAAGTCTGCATCTGGAGTTGCTGGGGAATACAGGACTGTCTGTGGGATGGGGGGTCAGCTTGAATAGAGAGAAAGCCCTCCTCAGAGCAGGCAGCAGTGTTTCCTCTAAATGTCTTACCCCAGAGGAGCTGGGGGACAGGCAGGAAGAGAGAAAGCTCAAGTTGGAGGTTGCAAAACTCAAATTGGATATGGAGAAAAGGAAATTGGCCATGGAGAAGAAGAAAATGATTTAAGCTCTGGAGCTGAGCTTGAGAGAGCTGGAATTGAAAGCCAAGAGGGCTGAGTCCAGCACAGATGGTGGCAGCATATGTTCAGTGTCCTCTGAGATGAGAGTACACATACCCAAGGGTCTGGCACCTGATAAGAACTCTCACCCAAGGGAGCTTGCTAGGGAGGTGGACTGCTAGGTCAGAACCACCAGGGTTCACAAGAAGGTGTCTGAAGGAGATTCAGCCATGAGTGGGCAGGGTCCCCATCATCCAAGGAGGGGGGACAAAACAAATTGAGGAGTTCTCTAAAAGGTCCCAAACTTGTTTCCAGGGTCTGGGTTTCCAACCCCCTACTGAAAAGAAGAAATGGTTCCCTACAGGTAAGCCTGCAGGGAAGGGACCCCTGAAGTGTTTTGAATGCAATCAGGAATGGCACTTCATTGTCCTAAATTGAGTCAATTTATTACTGATGTTGAATATTTCCTAAATGTTAGTTTGGGGATTCGTTTGCAACTGTCAGCAGAAATGGTAATCCTGGGTCTGAGGGCAAATCAAGCTAGATGTAGGACGGAGGCAGAGGAAGGGTTTTTATTTATTTGTATGTCAATTTTTCGGTTATGCATAACAGCTCAATGGCTAGATACAGACCCACCAGCTTCTATCTGGAGATAGCAGCATATAAGTCAAAAGGATCAAGAAGAAAGCTATTTGGCCAGAATCTCTGGTCTCCTCTGTCAAATTGGATTTGAATTTATGTACCAATGTACAATCTTTTGTATACTGAATTATGCTGCAATACGCTGTTTAAGTAATGGTTTGTGTTGTTTACAAAGTGAAGCTCAATGCTTATTCAAAATGGCTGCTTGCTGACATAAATAATAATAAAAAAAATAAAAAAAGGAATGGCACTTCAAGGGAGACCCAAGTGTTCTAAGTGGACAAAGCCCCCCACCAGTGGGCAGTCACTGGGATGGCTGTGCAGCGCTTGGGGAGGAGTTGGTCCCAGCTAGTAGCTGGGATACAGCTGAGGTTACCCTAGTGTCCCTGAGTGACAGTGAAATGGTACAGAGAACCCTCATGCCTGACAATACTAAGAAGTATACGTAGTGGGTTACCATTAATGGTCAAAGGGTGGAGGCTCAGAGGTACACAATGGGCCAACATGAAAACCGTCCGGTGTCATCTGGTGTCTTCACAGCGGGTAGTCCTTAATGCGGTCCACCAAGTGGTTGCCGTTGACAACTTTAATAGTTAATGTTTATGTGCTCAGGTTCCCTTTGAATGGGGGATCTGAGATTCCATGAGGGTAGCTGTGAGTCCATCCATGCCATTGGATTGCCTGCTGGGCAATGACCTGTAGCATACCCAGAAGGAGGTGGAGCTCAGGTAACACATACCTCTGCCAACCAGAAACCCAATTTCTAAACCCTTACTTCATCTTGAATTATGATCCTCTGGCAGCATCCTATGAATTGACTGCCATCTTGCAAAAGGCTTGTCATAAGGCTTGACCACAACCTTATTCTAGAAATCATGGCTTTTGCTTGGAAGCAAAGATGTCCCAAGTTTAATACATTTCTCCCAGTGCTGCATTTCTCAAGTCCACACTGTTATTTTCACCCTGAATTCCAATCAGACTATAGAACACCTCTCAGAGTGGATGAGAACACGGAGCTCCCAAACCATTACATGCAGCATAGATGTGGGCACTCAACCACACGCTGAGTGCGATGTCTCAGAACATGCCCCTGACAAAGTGATGAATACCATCTTTTTAGCCTACACAGGGCCATAAAAAAGGTTGGAATCATCACTAAAAAAGGCATATAACTATCTTTAATGTCACAATAGAGTTTCATTTATCTCAGTCTAAGAGCACACCACAGTTCCACATTCGCCCCACAATGCTAGCATTTGAGAATTAGGAGGTTTCTCTATGTATAAACAAGACAGACATCTGTCGGCCTTATCGTGCTCACTATGATGCTTTAGATATGTACTTTTGGTAATCGCATTTCTGAGGAGGTCTACTTCTTTCAAGTGTAGTAAGTGAGCCTCCATGAACTACATCTCATCTCTGCCTGTGTTCATGCTATGAAATCCACATTTTCAAGTATGTTCTTTAAAGTTGTTACCTTCCTACTAAACAACAGTTTACCCCATGTTGATATGATGCTCATTCCTCGCACTGACTGCTCCCATACAGACCTCTCCCCTAGCAGTGATGTTCTTGTAGATCTAAGTTTTCAATTAAATATTAGTAATGATGACTTGCAAATCTCCCAGGTACACTTCATCTTTAGGGACAGCACGTGTAACCTCCAGATTGTAATGCATGTCACATGTCCAACCCATGATATATGCAATGGCTGTGGGTTGTGATCTGATATTGTTTTTCCTAAATATTCATCCTTGCCAATATACCCCCCTCCCCAGTGTGTGGTGCAAAGAAATACATTCAGACAAGAGCTGGGGTGATGTACTGAGGAATAGAAGGAGTACCAAGGGTCTCCAAGACCTGCAGAAATCTGTGACATCCCAATCATCCAATTGCAAAAACAAGTGCAAATTGAGGTCAACGTAAACCTTACAATCATTTTGGATAGTGTTGGTAACAACGGGTCTATGTCTACATCCAGTATACAATTAAAATCTTCTCCCCAAACCATCAGAGTAAATACCCAATTCATGTTTTGTTATTAAACTTTCCCGGAATATCAGGCTGAGAGCCAATCAGGGCATAAATTCATATTATTGTTATTGAGCTCCCATCTAGTCAGCCCTCCACCATCACATACATAACTTCTGAGTCAATGTGTTCCTTCTGTATCACATAGGGGACCTCAGCTGTAATTAATTTTAGCACTGCAGAACAAGGTTTATGAAGTGAGTACAAGTTGTTCACTTTAACGTTTCAGGAATCTCACTAATTCTTCCTGTGTTCAATGTGTCAACTGTGGTAAGGCTGTATGGGCCCTACAGTGATTTATGTTTTGTATCTTTTTGACTGGCTGTCCACCCATCTATCATCACAATTGAGGATAGTAAATCGTGTTAGGCGAGTCATGTAAAATACATGAGATATCATCCATGTGTTCTGTACATGTACCAGAGAAATCTATGGATTTCTATGTTCTTTCCCATTTGTAGAATGCTGAGACAATCGCTAAGACAATGGTGCTTGGACCCAAGTTCACCTACTCAAGCTGTATGTATGGTACTATGCTCAAAACCATATGCAATCTGAATTGACAACTCCCCATAAAACATATCTCCCCACCAGGGCGTGGCATAAAATTAGTCTCATCTAATTATAACCAGTTATGTATCATAGCAAAGAGTACTATCAACCCATATCTTGGCTGAAAAGTTATTGCATCAATTAATCAATCAATCAGTCATTTGTTAAGCGCACTACATATCCGCGAGGGTCTCAAGGCGCTGGGGGGGAGGTGAGGGCTGCTACTGATTGAACAGCCAGGTCTTTAGTATCCTCCTGAAGGTCAGCAGGTCTTGGGTCCGTCATAGGCTCAGTGGGAGGGTGTTCCATGTCTTGGCGGCGAGGTGGGAGAAGGATCTCCCGCCGGTGGTTGTTCTTCGGATGCGGGGGACGGTGGCGAGTGAGAGGTCAGCGGATCGTAGCTGGCGGTTGGGGGTGTAGAAGGAGAGCCGTCTGTTGAGGTAGGCTGGGCCGGTCTTGTGCAGTGCCTTGTGTGCGTGGATGAGGAGCTTGAAGGATATCCTCTTGTTGAGGGTGAGCCAGTGTAGGTTTCTCAGTTGGGGGGTGATGTGGCCGTGTTGTGGTACATCGAGGATCAGTCGCGCTGAGGCGTTTTGGATGCATTGTAGTCGATTGATGAGCTTGGTCGGGGCTCCCGTGAAGAGGGCACTTCCGTAGTCGAGTCTGCTGCTGACAAGGGCCTGGGTGACTGTCTTTCTTGTATCTGTCGGTATCCATCTGTAGATCTTGCGGAGGCCATTGAGAGCGTTGAGTCGAGGATGATTCCCAGGTTGCGTGCGTGGTAGGTCAGTGGAGAACGGGGCTGCCCCCAGTGCCGTTGGCCACCAGGAGTCGTCCCAGGCTGAGGACCTCCGTCTTGTCCGAGTTCAGCTTCAGACGGCTGATCTTCATTCAGTCGGCAACGGCCTTCATTCCTTCATTCCTTCATGGAGGTTGACTTTGGCGGTGGTGGGGTCCTTGGTGAGGGAGAGGATCAGTTGAGTGTTGTCGGCGTTGGAGATTATGTTGAGGTCGTGCTGTCGGGCGACATGTGCGAGCGGGGCCATGTAAATGTTGAACAGTGTCGGGCTGAGGGAGGATCCTTGAGGTACGCCGCAGATGATCTCGGAGGCTTCAGAATGGAATGGGGGAGGCGGACGTTCAGGGTTCTGCCAGAGAGGAAGGAGGTGGTCCATTCCAGAGCCTTGTCTTGCATGGTTAGTGGTGGTTCGTTTCTTACACCCAGTTGCAATTTGCCACCTCTCTACTGAGCCTTTGTGAATCATGAAACCTGTACCTTGTGCTAAGTAGTAGGATCTCACAGTGGAGCCAGGGTCACGAGAAGTGGGGGCCCACTTTGGCATCACTTTGGCTTGTGGAGATGGGATCAACAATGACTCCAAAACCCCTATGTTATCTGGAGGCTCGGTGTAGGAAGCTGGCTCATACTATACCAAAGTAAGATATAGTGTGCACAGAGTCCAGGGAGTCCCCAGAGGTATAGCAGAGGCTAAATTAGGTAAGCGCTGGCTGCTCTCTTTGTGATAGTGTGGGCAAGCAGTTTATCCAGAGGGTGTGTTAAGCATGTATTGTATTCACTGAATCATGACTGATACATACACTCAGGAATACAGACCAATTGGGTATACTTGTATTTTATTTCTAGAACCAAGCAGGGCTTGGTACAGGTAGGTAAAATATACCTTCATTTGTAAACCTTTACACAGAAATGCATTTGAGGATGGATTTGCAATTGTTACAGGTTGGTATCACTTTAAAAAGCAGTTTGAATTACACAGTAATTACTTTTAGAATACATTTTAGTTACTTTTAAATTACTTTGAATACTGGGCGTGGTGTGCCTAGATACCACACCAAAGGATCTCACAATGCAAGGTAAGTAAGATTTTTCTTGGCTTTGAGTTAAAGTTTCTGCTTACCCATACAAAACAACAATTCAACACTTCGAACATTTTAGGCCTAAAATCTCCTAACTTGGGTTCTATGGGACAAAATGGTTATCGGTTTTGTGGGTAAGTAAACGTCTTACAAGTGGGACTTTTGGGAGATAGGACAAAGGTTCCCCGTGGTCTAGATAGGCACTCAAGTTGCACCACCGGCATCACTGCGGTGGCAGGGTGCAGAGTGCAGGGGCCCAATGTTAGCCAATGGGGCTGAGGGGGCCTTCGGTTAGGGACTGCTTGTATGGAGGCCACTCGGGTGTGGGAGCGAAGCTCTTGATGTTAAATTAGAATACTAATAAACTAGCTTGTGATGCTTTTCAATGAACATGAATAGCTCTTATGATTCTAATGGTTGGAGATGCCTGGTTCTGAGGGTCAATGTGAATGCTGAATTCACAATATTTGTAGAATGACAGGTGACCCAAGGCTCATGGAAGAAAATATCATTCACCCATCCTACCAGCCACACCCACCAAAAGACCTTGAACTTTTTAGACTGCAAGATATAATTGCTGTATTTTATCATTGTTCATTCTCATGTTGGAACTCCAAACAGGTTAAGAAACTGAGTGTCTGTGCTTGCAAAATAAGGAAAAATGATAAACTCAATTTGGAGCTTAAAAAAGTATTATTTGCAGCTGAGATGAGATAAAGAAGCGAAAAAGTGGGAAATTAAAACATTAGGTTGAAGTTTACGGTATAACAATTGGGAAAACATTAGTCTAACTCTAAAAAGAACTGTAAGACACAGACAAAGGCATTGGGAGATACACACAGGGACTTACAGGCACTGACACTCGCTTTGAGTATCATATGCAGGGTACTGTAACTGGGAGCACAGTGACTGGGAGACCAACATATTTTGAATGAGAGGCGCCGACAGAGATGACACACACATTACACACACACACGCATACACACGCACGCACACATGCAGACACATACACACACATAATCTGAGAGAAGAAGGCAATTGATTTTGCATCAATAAAGGTCCATTTCTTCCCAGTCCCACCTGATGAATAAATAAAAGACTATTATACCACCCAATTGTACTAAAATGTAGTGAACCAAAAGATTTAAATAGTATGCTTTATTGCTGTACTCTCCCTACTCACCATTTGCAGTTGAACTCATCTTCAATCTCTGCTGAACCAACCCTACTGCCCACCTCTAACAAAACTGACATCAGCCATATCTTGGTATTTCTTGCTCAGTATTCCCTTTTCCCTGGACACTGTCACATCCCTGAGCATCTCCATAATAAGCCTCCAAAAAACAGAAACAGCAACAAAAAAGAAATCTCTGTGACCGCACTTACTTGGCATTGCATTACATGCATCTATTGATTGCGTGCACATCTTCTAGGGCAAGTAAAGTGCACTTAATTCACATCTGAAACCATGTTGACTCACCATTAATGCTATCAAATTACCATTGGTGGATGTGTGAATGGTAAGCCTTCATTTGTGTCCTCGTCTTACTATCTCCCAAAAGATGTGCCACACAGAACTCACCTCAAATATTTGCATAATGAAGGTAATAGAAGCATCTTTCCCCTTTCCTGTATTTTCAGATATAAATATCTCACTTGACAATAAGACATCTGACCAGGGAGACACTGAGAGCCTCATTTACAAAATGTTGACACACTGCAGTGCAACAAGCCTTCCTGCTGTGCTGCCTTGTGTTAAAATAAAAGGGCAGGAATGCACTGTAGCTGCAAGATACGGCGAATTTGTGTCTTCTCCCCTGCACCGGCGCATAAACAGCAGCTGCTCACCAGAGTAGACACCCTTGTCATTTTGCAAGGGTGCCTACGCTGACTAGATGATTGTTTTTGTGCAGGAAGGGACACTTTCCTGCACAAAGCTTCACAATTACAATTTCATAATTGCGATTCTTAGTGAATCACAATTAGGAAATTATAACTCGTAATGTGAGAAAACGTAAAAGTTTTCATTATAATTTCCTAAAGGGTGGCAAATCAACCTACCTCATGATTAATAATGAGGTTGGTCACAATTTGTGACCCATGAGTAATCGCAGCCATCACAGGGATGGTGGCTTGCTGGGGTTAGCAGTCCACCAAGTCTCTGATTGCTTTTAAATAAATAAATCATTTTTTTTAAATGCAGCCCATTTTCCTCAAAGGAAAACGGGATTTGTTGAAAAAAAAAGAATTAAAAGAGTTGCTTTAAATTTTTTAGAGTAGGCAGTGGTCCGTGGGACCACTGCCTGCTCACCAAAAATGTTTTACCAACCCTTTGTGAATGGGTTACCGCCATTTTTCAAATGGAAGTAATTTGCAAATGTTTTGCGACCGTATTTCGATTGCAAAACATTCACACATACCACTGCGATTCGGTATTAGGAAGGGACGCTCTAAACACACTCCTTCCTAATATCTACTAGCAGACCACAAATTGTGTCTTAGTAACAAGTCACTGAATCATTATTTGGGCTTTGTACATGCCAAAAAGTATTTTGCTCTTGCAAATGGCCAGATTCTGTGAATCAAGTTGTTTGCGACAACAAAAATGGTTCGTACATGTGGCCCATAGCTCTCTTTTTTAAGGAAGAAGTGGGTTTTAGGGAGTTCCTTGTTGATTTCCTCACTAGATAAAACACACCTTTACTCAAACAATTATGTGTATACTGATGTTAAATGTTTAAAAATAATTGTCGATAAAGATATCTAGCAACCAGATTGCTTTGAGCAGAGTCCAGGAAGTGGTAAGGAGACAGACTAGTGCTGTCTCTTCCCAAGACAAAAAGTTATTTAAAAAACGATTTTCACTTTCTGTGTTTACTGTCTATGCCTGTGGTTATTACAGTTAAAAATTGTAGTTTTAGCCTGCCTGTAATTGCATATTTTATCACCTGTGTTGTGTTTTAAATGTGTGGTTTTCCCTGCCCATGATTGCCTTCATTTAGTGTGTTGAATTGTGGGATTTGCAGTCCGACTTCTGTAGTTTGTCCCTCTCATTCCTTGGTGACAAATCTGTTTTCCCTCCAAATTTCTCCTTTGCTTTGTGCTTAGGCCTGTGTGCTGAAACAGTGCACCCCCAGCCACCATTTTGTGTTCACAAGCCAGTGAGGCCAGCCCCCCTGCCCCCCCCCCCCTGCCCCCCCCCCCCCCCCCCAGCAACAGGGATTTTCTACATCAGAGGGTGCTTCTGTGAGCTGTTGAAACTGTATTTACTGGGGCTTGTGCACTTCGTTTTTTGGCCAGCAGGGGGAGTAAAGCTTTATTCAAACAGTATTGTTAGATTTCGAGTTAGTGAAGCCTTTACCTGCTGAAGTCCAAAGTTGTGGATTGAGCCTGTCTGTCTCCTAGGAGATTCTGAACAGGAGCAAGCAGCTGCCCAGACCCCACCCCCAGGCCAGCAGACCATTGGCTATTCAGCTACCAGGCAAGCCTGAGCCCTCCTCTCACACCTGCCCTGGCCCCTGAAGGCCTTGCTGGGTGCACCCAAATCTTTCTCCTCCATCTTGTGAGTTGCAGCCCACATGTGCCCCAGATTGCTTTGAGCAGAGTCCAGGAAGTGGTAAGGAGACAGACTAGTGCTGTCTCTTCCCAAGACAAAAAGTTATTTAAAAAACGATTTTCACTTTCTGTGTTTACTGTCTATGCCTGTGGTTGTTACAGTTAAAAATTGTAGTTTTAGCCTGCCTGTAATTGCATATTTTATCACCTGTGTTGTGTTTTAAATGTGTGGTTTTCCCTGCCCATGATTGCCTTCATTTAGTGTGTTGAATTGTGGGATTTGCAGTCCAACTTCTGTAGTTTGTCCCTCTCATTCCTTGGTGACAAATCTGTTTTCCCTCCAAATTTCTCCTTTGCTCTGTGCTTAGGCCTGTGTGCTGAAACAGTGCACCCCCAGCCACCATTTTGTGTTCACAAGCCAGTGAGGCCAGCCCCCCTGCCCCCCCCCCCCCCAGCAACAGGGATTTTCTACATCAGAGGGTGCTTCTGTGAGCTGTTGAAACTGTATTTACTGGGGTCTGTGCTCTTTGTTTTTTGGCCAGCAGGGGGAGTAAATCTTTATTCAAACAGTATTGTTAGATTTCGAGTTAGTGAAGCCTTTACCTGCTGAAGTCCAAAGTTGTGGATTGAGCCTCTCTGTCTCCTAGGAGATTCTGAACAGGAGCAAGCAGCTTCCAACTCCCTGGCCAGCAAACCTTGTCTGAGGTTGCTGGGACCTTATATGGTGTGCTGATGGTTGGCAAATGTGTACACTGATTGGTGGTTGTATCTGGTGTTTCTATTGGGTAAGGGGTAATGTCCTCATTGGTTGGGTATTTGAGGGTTCTGATTGGTGTCTCGGTCTGTGATTCAATCATTGCAGGGTTGGGACTAGGGCTAGGGTTCGGATTTCTATAGGAAGTAGGGACTAGGGCTTCCTATGTTATTGGTTGTTGGGAGTAGGGTGGGACTAGGGCTACGGTTAGACCTTAAATTGGAAGTAGCGATTTAGTGCTTCTGGTGTGATTGGTTGTTGGACCAGTTGTGGGACTAAGAGTAGGGTTAGGCTTTCTATTGGAAGTAGGGACTAGGGCTACTTGTACCATTGGCTGCTTGGACTTGGGTTGGGACTAGTGGTAGGACTAAGGCCTTTATTGGATGTCGAGATCAGGGTTTTTGAACTAATTGGGTGCTTGGACTAGGGTTAAGATTGGCTGCAAGGTCCTGGTCTCCTATTGGTTCTAGATGTTAGGGCTAGTGTTGTGATTGGATAGTGTTAGGGCTAGGGTTCCCATTGGCTGAAGGGGTCACCTGATTACTAGGGCTACAAAACAGGCCAGGCTTAGGGCGTCTCAGCCCGGGCGTCGAGGCTAAGGGCAGAGAGGACAAGGGTAGTTGCCTGTTTGAGCCTGTTAAGGGTGGAGAGGACAAGGGTAGTAGCCTGTTTGCGCCTGTTATGGGTGGAGAGGACAAGGGTAGGAGCCTGTTAGGGCCTGTTCGAGACTGGTCGGGACTAGGGCCAGAAATGCTGCCCTTTTTTTCTATAAAAAAAAAAATCCTTCACTCTTTTATCCCTCCACTATCCTTTTTCTATCCAAATTAACAGACTAACATGTTCACTTCTCAAATTCCATGTTCCATATTCATTCAGCTATACTAATATACTGCCCAAATAACTGAATAACATATCTACTACTCAAATGACTTCATATTTATACTATACTACTTTTCAACACTAATCCTTTATGGGTTCCGGAGTGGCGTGCTACTCGCCAGAAAAGCGCTTCAACACCCATCAGGGGTAACAAGTGCTATATGAATGCAAATCTTTCTTCCCCTTTTATCCATCCGCTATCCTTCTCACGCCAAGTAACAGACTAATATCCACCACTGGAATTACCTCATATTTCACCATATTAATTCACCACTAATCCTTTATAGGCTCCCTGAATAGCATGCGTCAACAAGCTTTGTCCTAGTCTATCCTTCTGCTATCATTCCAAATCCAAATAACTGACTAACCTATCCACCACTTAAAATGTACTTGCATGTTTCACTATACTAATTCAAAACTAATCCTCTGTGGGTCCCGGAGTAGCGTGCTACCCGCCGAAAAAGCGCTTCAACGCCTCGTCAGGGGTAGTAAGCGCTATATAAATGCAATTACAATACAATACAATACAATACAATACAATACAATACAATATGCTTCATAGATACTTGAGATACAGAAGCCATTCAGAATGAACCCAAGCCTCCCCAACTGCTAAAGTGGTGTAAATTAGAAATAAGAGTGTACCATGGTTAAAGGAAGGGAAGGTGAAAAGCTATGCACTGTTCAGTAGGATTACTCAAAGAAACAGACCTCATCACAGATCTTAATAATACTAAAATGTTAAATGGCAAACCAAAGAAATGATCCTTTGAAGGACAATTGTTAGGTCGATTACATTTTTGCTCCCTTGGGTTGTGGGTTGTTGCTGAGCAAAGTAAAAGACAGTTACACAGGTTAAAATCTAATTTAGTGAGAGAAGGGACAGGGGGTTGGGGAAGCCTAATGCAACCATCAAGCAGGTTAATTTATGTTCTAGATTGACCTTCTAGGATGGATGATGTCAAGTGCTGTGATCTAGTTGCTTTTATTTTCTTAACTGTTTTCCAGACTGAGGCTTTTAGCTCTGTTTCTGATTGATAACAAGCATTAACCTCAGACGTTCTGTGATTCTAGTTTCTAGAACGGGTTTGCTATCTGTAGTGTTTTGTGGCTCAAAGGTCCACCTATCATCACCACTGATATAGTCTGACCTTAGGGAAGTTGAAAATATATTTTCTAGCTCCTTTCCAGCGAAGAAGAATATTTTTGGGGCTCATGGCTGAGACGCCTCTATGTCATATGCCAGTGCATGAAAAAAGGTGCAAATCCAATTTTGGGGAACAAATAATTAAATAGAACGTTATCTCCACGTAGCCCGTGTCAGAACAGTCCTCCAAAGTCTCTTTGCTGCGGGGTATCATAAGAAGCACCGCAAAGATAAGAATTCTGAAATGTATCATTGTATCCAAAGACTTCGGAGCAGAAGATAAATTAAATAAAAATAAATGTTTCATCCAGGAAAGACAAATTTGGTAAATAGAAAATTGCCTGAATTAAATTATGAAAGGCGAGCACAGTCCTTCCAGTACTGGGGGTTTAACATTAAACCCTTTTGTAGGTGATATAGTGGATGCGGACTCATGAGAAAATCATACCCCAAAAAGGAAAACTGGAAGATGTTCTTCCCAAAATTGATTTTAAAAAAGGTCAACAAATCTATTGGCCTGGGTTTTCCCAAAAAAAGAAACATTACCTTGAAATCTGAAATTATAACAGCACGTTCATCTCAGAATGACAACACCAGGAGGCAATCAAACTGAAAATTGAAAAATCAACTTGAATACCCTTCTAATATTCGTATGTGAATGGCATGGTGGGAAGCTATCACTGAAAGTGCCAGCTATCACTGAAAGTGCCGTCTGATATGAATGCAAAAAGAATAATTGATGGACAGAATGCAGAATAATTACATACTTTCAACCCAGTACAGAGATCTGGGCCTAAATCTATCGTTTTTTTGCTCACCATGCCATTCCTGTTTGGACCCAGCCATTTGCAAATCAGTCTTGACCCTGCGCCCAATGGGAACAGTCCAGCCCGAACTGCCAGGCCGGGTCCCTCCTGGGCTGGAAACAAGCATCCTAGGACCAGTTTCAGGCTTTCTGCCCTCATCAGCCAGGATAGCTTGACTCCAGTGGCATGGAGAGCACCAGACCCTCATCTAGGCATACCCATCCCACTCAGGATGACAAATGCAAAAAAGAAAAATTGATGGACAGAATGCACAACAATGTCATACATTCACCCCAGTATAGAGATCTGGGCCTAAATCCATCGTTTTTGTGCTCAACATGCTATTACAGTTTGGACCCAGCCATATGCAAATCAGTCTTGACCCGGCATCCAATGGGAACAGTCCAGCCCGAACTGTCTGAAATGAAGGTATAAAGCAACAAAGCAATAGATAATAGGCCTGAGAGATTGCAAAGATTGAAGGACTTCTCCTGACACTGTTCTAGAAGAACCAGTGTGGGGTATTCACAAGATCTTCCCCTTCTGAGGGTAGGACCGACATTGGTAAAACACTACCAGGTGCGCACCAATACCATTGATTGTTTGCGAATCCACACGTTGAGGATTTACCTTTGACAACACGAAAAATTGCAGATGTTCCAAACCATGTCATCATTAATTTGTGTGCCGGCTGGCATTATGCATGTTTGACAAAAACATTCCTGCTGTATTGGTGGAATTGCCTTCTACAAAACAAATCCATCCCAAATACAGAGGCCCCATCGCTCCTGAACTGAAATTGGTGGGGTTTCTGCTGCTACTGCTGTTTTATATTAGCCCACAAGGATATAAACAAGGCGCTTAATCTTGGCTTTGCCCCTGTTGACTTAAGCACATCAGACTTAAGGAAAGATAGTTTTATTGAAACATAAATGATGTTAAGGTGCTTCTAAAATTAAAAGGACGCAAAATGGTGACACAACATATGTTGTGGGAGTATACTTTCGTTGCTCATTCGGTGACAGGTGTGAGGTGTTTTGTCACACCTGTCATCTCATTGAAATTACAAATTAAAGTCTGCTGAAAGAATGAGTCAGTCCTAGCCATAATAAGCCACTGGTGATGCTAATTATTGTAGCTTTAATCACACTACTAAACATGTAGCAATTACGTTAAAAGAGGCTGAAGCCTGGGAATCTACAGTCAGCTGAAATGTATTGAAATTACAGATTATGTTATGACTGGATTAGTATTACCACACCATGCACTCTGGAGTAGCACCTCTGCAGTTTATATGTCTGGTTTAATATATTCAATTGAATCAATCAAAACCTCTGGTTTCTGGACACCCTGGCTGGATGGGTAATCTAGAGTTGTTGTCCATTTCACATCAGACACCTCCTTTTCCGCATGCAGCAATATACTACCCAAGCTACACCAACATCTGTATTGTCATGTGGAGGGGCGCATGGATATCTTTACACACACATCACTTTTTTTTCACAACGCCCTATGTCCACATAATCCATGAAAAATCTCAATGAAACCAGAAATAGTCCAATCAAAGCTTCTGTCTTGAAGTCTTTAATTTCCACAGATTCGTGATATTCCAAGTTACAGCCGACGCGCGTTTCGCCCTCTGGGCTTTCTCAAGGCTGCAATACAGATATTCATACATGTCCATCAGACACTATACAGGTCATTTTGGTACATATCACTGCGTATTTGCATGCAAAATCCCTTGTGAAGGATGGGTTGTATTCATGCGATATGGAAATCATTGTCCTAGACCTAACACCCTTGTGGACAGTGTCTCCCAGAGACCGACTGTTTATGTTGGCAGACAGGAAAAAGGATAGCATAGTAACAACCCTGCTGAAAAAGTTCCTAAATCATTCTCTGAGTCCCATAGTTTGTGAATGGTGACCTGTGTGGAATCATCTTCACCAAAACCATCACCTAGTGCTGAGTGCGTATGTACCATTTATTAATTGATCTCACCTTCTTTGTGTTTAAATGGCCTGGAGGAGATGGGGAAAATTCCCTTTACTGTAATGTCCCTCACGATTATGTAGTATTCCAATGCGCATATAGACGAGGGTACATTCACGAATATATAGTGAATATTCAGGCTTCAATCAATAAGTAAATGTAATTCTGTAAAAAATAGTAACCATATTTTTGTTGTAATTTGTCATTTCACCATAAGGCATTAATATATGCAGACTCTCATTGATATTTTTTAAAAAGAGCTCTAATTGTAAAAAAAAAAAATTTTTGTCTCTATATTTGTGCATAGTTTGCCCACGGATTATGTGGACATAGGGCGTTGTGAAAAAAAAGTGATGTGTGTGTAAAGATATCCATGCGCCCCTCCACATGACAATACAGATGTTGGTGTAGCTTGGGTAGTATATTGCTGCATACGTGACCTGGATGCGGCTGAATTCCGGGACAAACTGACACTTTGGTGGGTAGATGTCATATACCCTGAAGCACCCAGGCCTTGGTTGCCATAGATACGACTAAATTATCTCAGTACAAGTGGCATTACCTTGAAGATAGTGCGGTTTATTGTAAGCAAACCCACAATCTATGCTCATATAACCTCCTTTTCCGCCTTTCTGTTCCATGCCACTGTAAGTGGAGCCAGTGACACCTCAGGCGTCGCTTGTATGGTGCATAGAGTGAAGTGATAGCTTTCCACATCCCTCCCATTTTAAGCAATGTATTAACCCCTTGCATGCTGATGACGAACCCCAGCCATCATGCACTACGGTGCTCGTGTGCTGATGACGGCTGGGGTTCGTCATGGCCCGCCCCTGTTCATTTGTTTACAGCACAGGGGCGGAAACGGGCCAGCAGTCAAGGGGTTAAGCGCTAAGGCCTAGATTTACTAAGAGGTTCACAGGCTCTCACAAGGAACTATGCACATTTTCCCTGCGCCTGCACGCTTTTTACAATGGTAAGTAAATTGATGGAATACTTTGTGTTGCTTTGTGCCAAACAAGCATCCGCATGAAACCTTAGTAAATAACTCTTTAAGTGAGCCTGAGATTTGATAACTTTGTCCCACCTCTTTTACTTTGATTGCTTGCATTACAAATTGTCTAGCGGAGAATGGGTTTAAATGCGCAAGAGTTTAAAAAGTAGGAGTTTTTTTGTTTGGAAATAAATCGCCTTGTTTAGCCCCCTTGGATATGCTACATCTAGTCATATCTATGAACGTCATTGTGTCAATGAACCAAAAATAGCAACACAATGGCATGCTTGGCACTAGATTTACTATATTTCCATCTATGACTGCAGACATGTGACGATATATTTGAAGGCTTAGGGGGTCATTAGGATCTCAGGCGGATCGCCACCGCCCGCATGAAGGTGGCGATCTGCCCAACATCTGTCCCCGCCTGCCACCCATTTCCCCCCTGCCATATTACTATGGGGGGGACCACGGCAGACGGAAAGACCGTCCGCCGCTTTTCCGCCCGGTCGACAAGGCAACCGGGTGGAAAAGAGTTTAATATGGTGGCGGTGTCTGCTAGACACCGCCATCCATCAGTCGCGGTCCGTGGAGGGAGTTCCGGTGGGGCCGGCAGGCCGGAGGGGCAGGGGAAGGGCAGGGTGGGGGGTGATAAACACCGGAATATGAATGATTGCAGGTAAGTAACTAATTAAATTAATAAAACGAATTTCGTGCTGTGCCCTGCATCGCATTTTGGGATGCAGGACTGTTGGACCCGGCCCTTTTGGCAGGTTCACCCCGAGACTTTTTGCTTTTTCCTAGCCTGTTTCTGAAACCTTTTGGGGTTTTCTCTGCACACTTTTTCACTGTGGTACAGTGTAAAGTGCCTGAGCTCTCTGCATATGTGTGGTGAGTGACCTGCCCTCCCATAGGAATGAATGGGGAATATGTATGCCCATGGTAGTTCCTGATGTGTGGGGAGTGCAGGGTCGAGTTTGGTATGTGCAAACTCGTGAGATTGAATGCTGCGCAATGGTATATGTGGCATGATTGTGTCTAGTGGAGAAGTGCCACTTTTAGAAGTTGGCATATTTGTGTAATTTGTGTCTGGCGTGTGATTGGCTGAGGCTGACTGGTGAGCCTGGCTCCAAGAGGCTGGGAGGGTCTGCCCCGGTGGTGAATGGAGTGTTTAGCATGCTGATGTAAGGGGAGGAGTGAGCCTGGGCCTGCTTGTGGATTGACTGTCTGGTTTGAGGGTCCTGAATGAGGCTGGGTTTTCCCCACACAATGCTGGCTCCACCCCCTGAGGTGCGTCTGATGTCCCTAGCCTGGCCAGTGAAAGGAATTCCCTATAACCAGTTCTAGCTGGTTCTCACACTGCCTGCACCCTGCTAGACAAAGGATTTCTCTGTATAAAAAGGGTGATGTGACACTCTAAAAATGTTCTTGTTTCCACTTGAATCAAACCAGGGGCGTGCTGCTGCTTGGGCCCAGGAGGAAGGCTTGCCTCCCTGGGCCCTGCCCAGACCCTGGATCCCTGGACGCTGGAGGAATTGCCTTGCTGGGAGCTGCTGTGCTCCATCTGGATGCTCCAGGACTTCTTTGGACCTTTCTTGCTGCAGGGGTCATCTCCTGCTGGGGGCTATGTGCTCCCTCTTTGGACTTATAGCGCTGGGGGAAGTGTGGAACCTTTGTCCCCCTGAGCACCCTGTGCTGCTGCCTTACGAGCGCTTTATTTTTCTTTCTAGCGCTTGGGGTGCTGTTCGTGGTCCTATAGCGCTTGAGAGCACTTTATTTCTAACTTTGCGGCTGCCCACGCCGCTTATGCCCATTTGTGTTATTAATCGTGAGGGAGCCCACCCCTCGGATACTGTCCGCCCGCCTGCAAGTGCCGAGACAGGCCTGCCGCGCTGCCCGCGGCGACCCGGAAGTGGTTGACCGGCCGGCCGGAAGTCCCACCCCCGCCCGGGGACGCGTGGAGCCCCGGAGGAGAAGTGTTGGATGGTGCGGGGCTCCCGTGTGCGGAGGGAGCCCCGGAGGAGAAGGGGAGAAGACGCATCGCGCGCTGAGGCGGGGCTCCCATGGTCTGCAGGGAGCCCCAAGAGACGGTGGAGCAGTGCGGTAGGGGCGCGGGGCACATTGCCGTGCCCGCCCCCGCCGCAAGTCCAGGCCGCCAGCCGGCGGAGAAGAGAAGAATCCCGCGCTGCCTAGAGGAGCCCTGCCAAGAACAGCCCGGTGAGTTGAGAGGGCTGGGGGACTCCGTGATGTTGCTGGCAGTGCCGAATGGAGACAGAGTCAGGGCGGCCCCGGAATGACAGTGGGCCGCCCCAACGTATGTAGAGCCCGGAGAGGGCTCCTGGGCCATCTCCTTGAGGCTGAGTCCCCCGAGAGGGACTCCAACGACCCCCGCATTTTTGTTTGGCGAGCCTAGATAGGCTCTGGGGGCATTTCCTTGATGTCGAGCCCCCGAGGGGGGCTCCAACGACCCCCCACAGTTGTTTACAGAGTCTGCTAGGCTCAGGTGGCATATTTGTTCAGAGCCTCTGTGGCTCAGAGTGGTGCAGTTGTATTTTCAAGAGCTACTGAGAGGCCAGGCCACAGATTTGAGTCCTCAGCTGCCCAGCACTTTGTGGGCAGCTGCTACGTTTAGGCTTGTGCTTGGACTGGCGCTGCATGGCAGCGCGCCCTGACATTTGGACACAGGGCGTCTTAGCCCCAACAAGGCCAGTTGGACTAGGGACTGCCACAGGTGGTGGCTTATGTAAGTTTTGCGCAATGTGGTTACCTGCTATGTTTAGGATGGTAATTGCCTACTGTGTGTTTTTGCGCTATTGAGTTGTGTTGGGGCACCTCTGAATGTTTTTATGCATCATGTGTCTTTCTTTCCCTGCGCTGCACCTCTGAATGTTTTAGGCGTCATGTGTCTCCTAGCGCTGCACCTCTGAATGTGTTTGTGATGCATCATGTGCCTTGTTCTTAACACCGCTGAATGTGTAGGTTTATGCATCATGTGTTTCCCTTTACTACTCCTCTGAATGTATATTTATGCATCATGGGTAATGTGGTCTTTCCTAGACCCCTAAACGCTGTGTGATACTTAGGTGGTTGTCCGTACACCTCTGAATGTTTTTAGGCATCATGAGTTTTCCTTTACTACTCCTCTGAATGTGTTTCATGCATCATGGGTAATGTGTTCTTGTTTATACCCCTAGGTGCTGGGTGATACTTAGGTGGTTGTTCTTTTTAGTACAAGTGGTCCTAGTGAGGTCCTGGTTCCTGTTACCAGTGGTTACTGGTTGTGTGCCATAGTTGCTAATTTGTGCTACTATGATTTTTTTTCTTTATTATTCTTTATTCTAGAAGTGCTATTTCTGATTCTGACTGTGGCCCAGGAGGCCCTGTCTTGTGTACATAATCCCTTGTGAATATTGCCCGTGCCAGTTGGCACCATGTATATTGTGTGATACTATCTGCCTGCGAGAGCCCTCCTCAGCCGCCATCGGCCACGAGGAAGCGAGGGACACGCCCCCTCGAAGCCACGCCCCCTTTCCCCGCTATATGAAGCGCGCTGACCCACGAGCGCATTGAATACTACACCCCTCCTGAGGCACAGCCGGGAGAAGAAACGCTGCTAATTTGCGTATTTTGCACATACCTAAAAACCTGATTTTAATATTGTTTTTAGACCTTTGCTCACTTTGTTGTCCTCGTTGAAGCATCCCCCAGAACGGAGCTAGCGCTCAGAGGGAGTGCCTGCGAGAGCCCTCCTCAGCAGCCATCGGCCACGAGGAAGCGAGGGGCACGCCCCCCTCGAAGCCACGCCCCCTTTCCCCGCTATATGAAGCGCGCTGACCCACGAGCGCATTGAATACTACACCCCTCCTGAGGCACAGCCGGGAGAAGAAACGCTGCTAATTTGCGTATTTTGCACATACCTAAAAACCTGATTTTAATATTGTTTTTAGACCTTTGCTCACTTTGTTGTCCTCATTGAAGCATCCCCCAGAGCGGAGCTAGCGCTCAGAGGGAGTGCCTGCGAGAGCCCTCCTCAGCCGCCATCGGCCACGAGGAAGCGAGGGACACGCCCCCTCGAAGCCATGCCCCCTTTTCCCGCTATATGAAGCGCGCTGACCCACGAGCGCATTGAATACTACACCCCTCCTGAGGCACAGCCGGGAGAAGAAACGCTGCTAAATTGCGTATTTTGCACATACCTAAAAACCTGATTTTAATATTGTTTTTAGACCTTTGCTCACTTTGTTGTCCTCGTTGAAGCATCCCCCAGAGCGGAGCTAGCGCTCAGAGGGAGTGCCTGCGAGAGCCCTCCTCAGCCGCCATCGGCCACGAGGAAGCGAGGGACACGCCCCCTAACCCTCCCAATAAAAATGTGCATGCACAGGAAGCGCAGCGGACGAGCGCAGCGGGCGTGACGAAGGCGCGCATAATGCAAGCTCGTCTGCGCTCGTCCGCGCCGAGTCCGGGCCCAGGGCCAGAACCCCTGTGCCTCACCAACAGACCGCATACTCTACAGCGCGGACCTCCTTCACAGTCTGAGGGCTCCTACGAGCAATCACAGCTGTCACAGATATCTTGCTGATGCCTCAGCTCTGTCCAGAGTGCCACAAACCCCTCAAACCCAACACAACCCCCAAACCGCTTTACGATTTCCTGATGTTCTTGCTGAACTGCCGCTCCCTCCCCAAACATACAGCCGAAATAATGCTGCTAATAGAAGAACACTCACCTGATATTCTGTTCCTAACAGAAACCTGGCTCTCCCCGGAAGCCGACCCAGCCATAATAGCTGGACTTCCTGCAGGTTTCCAAATCCTGCGCCAGGACCAGTCAAAAGGGAGGGGAGGAGGCCTAGCCATAATCCACAAAGAACAGTTCCACTGCCGAATGGTCGCCGAAACCATTCTATACTGTGAAAGCTTAACTTTTAACATCGAACTGCCACCTAATAAGTGCCTCTCAGGCACCCTGATCTACCGACCTCCGGGCCCCCCCTTTAGGCAGTTCCACGTCAGCCTACCCTCAAATGTATCTGAACGTATTAATTCCTCATCCAACTTCATCTTGCTGGGTGATTTTAACTTTCACTTTGACTCAACCTCTGACCTCACTGCCTCGACTTTAACAGGCGACCTAGCAGCTCTGCTGCTCTCACAACGGGTCACCTTGCCTACACATGTAATGGGCCACTTGCTTGACCCAGTTTTTAGCAACTGCACTGACCTCTTAACCAGTCCACCCATCCCCCTCCCCTGGACGGATCTTTTCCTGATGCCAATGAACTGGACTATCTCTAAACCCCCCGAACCTACCCCCACTACAAGACTCAAGAGAGCTTGGTCCCATCTAACAGTTGATAACTGGACTAATACACTTATGGAGAATCGACCCCTGATCACCGACAACCCCGGTCCAGCTAACCAGGCCTACGTTAATTGGATCTCCCAATCTCTCGATATTGTCCTTCCGAAAAAGGAAATCACGCTTAAACGCCTCCATAAAACTGCCCCGTGGTACACGGAGACTCTGAGAGACAAAAAACGTCGCTGTAGGAAATACGAAAGACGCTGGCGAACCGACTATTCATCGGAACATAAAACACTCTACCGAGAAGCTATTAGCGACTACAAAAGTCTGATAAAAGAAGCCCAGGCCGCCTACTTCTCGGAGAAAATTGTGCTTGCAAAATCCAAACCTAAGGAAATTTTCAAAATCATAAAAGAACTAACTAAACACCCGCCCAGCCTACCGATGGACAAATCCAACTCCCACTGCAACAAAGTTGCCGAATTTTTCCGTCAGAAAATCAGCTCCATCTACTCGGCCTTCCCCCTGAACAATCTCTCTCCTCCCATCTCCTCCCCACACTCTACCGAATCATGCCCCAGCCTACAGTTACCCACGCTGTCCCATTTTCCTCCATTGGAATTTGCCTCGCTTGAACCTTTGGCACGCAAAGTCAAATCCGGGTCCCCCAATGATCCAGCCCCCCCAGAGATAATAATGGCGGCCTCACAGACCACCTTACCCATATTAAGGGAGGTCTTAAACACCTCCATCTCCACGGGTACAGTCCCTACAGTTTGGAAGCAAGCTATGGTGAAAGCCCTGCTGAAAAAGCCCAATCTAGACCCCACGGATCTAAGCAACTACCGCCCCATATCCCTGCTCCCCTGGGCGAGCAAGGTCCTCGAGAAATACATAAATCACCAACTAATCAACTTCCTAGAAGCCCACCATCTTCTGGACCCCACCCAAACCGGCTTTAGACCCAAACATGGGACCGAGACCGCCCTCCTCATGGTCACCGAGGAGGCTAGGAAAATCTTAGATCAGGGAGGATCAGTGGCAGAGATCCTCCTTGATCTCAGTGTGGCCTTCGATATGGTCAGCCATGTCACCTTGCTGCACCGCATGTCCCAGGTCGGGATCAAGGGTAAAGCGTGGTCCTGGTTCCGGTCATTCTTGGAAGACAGATCCTTCCAGGTGTTCGACGGCGATTCGATCTCCACCAGCAGACCTCTGAATTGCGGCGTCCCCCAAGGATCCTCTCTGAGCCCTGCACTTTTTAACCTGTACATGAGACCACAGGCCGATGTCGTCTGCCCGTTCGGGATTAAGATCATTTCTTACGCGGACGACACGCAGCTTGTGGTCTCCCTGACACAGGATACCAATCTACCTGTACAGAGCGGGCTTAGAGAGTGTCTGAAGGATGTAAAGACTTGGATGTCCCAATCGTCCTTAAAATTAAATGGAGACAAAACCGAGCTTATGGTCCTCGGCAACTCGGTCCCTAGCTTCCCGGCCACCCTCTGGCCACCCAGCATGGGCCCTCCACCAACCCCCAAAAACAGCATCAAAAGCCTGGGAATATGGATGGACAGATCTCTTTTCTTCGACGTACAAGCTACCAAACTCTCGGCTACCTGCTTTGGCATCATGAAGACGCTTAGGAAAATTCTCCCTCTCCTCCTCATGGAAGCCAGGCAAGCAGCGGTACAAGGCTTGATCCAATCCCGCCTCGATTTTAATAATGTTCTTTACCTCGGCGCCCCGGAATCCACCTTGAGAAGGCTGCAGACTGTGCAGAACTGCGCCGCACGTATGTTACTCGACCTCCCCTGCAGACAGTCAGTAAGGTCCGGGCTAGTCACTCTCCACTGGCTACCGGTGCGCCAAAGAGTTATGTTCAAAGCCATGTGCATAGCCCACCAGTCCTTCTGGAACTCTGGCCCCAGGATCACACAGGACCTAATCCATCATTACAGGCCCAACAGGAACCTAAGATCTAACCAGACCTTCCTAGCAGTCACCCCGAGAGTAAGAAGATCCAGATCTGGAGGTAGGTCGTTCTCTCACAATGCTGCTAGGGCTTGGAATGCCCTTCCATTGCACTTAAGATCCAACCCCAACCTTACGGCCTTCCGTAAACAATTAAAAACCTTCCTATTTCACCCAGTCTAAACTTCCTCACCTTCCCCCCTGTGTTCCCCATGGTTGGACCCGGTATTCCTAGCGCTTGGACGCCTCCGGGCAGCAATTCGCGCTCTATAAATTCACATCCTATCCTATTCTATCCTATCCTATGTTCGGGACCGCCGCACCCTTAGCTGGCGGTCCCATTTCCCACTGGTATGGCGGGCGGACTAATGAGCCCCTAATTGTTGATTTCTCCAATTGCCAGTAAGAACAGCAAGTGTGACAAAGGCCAGCCCACTTGTGTCCCCCTGTCTAATGGGCAGGAAGTAGAAATTACCTGACCTGTGCAATGGGATGAATGCAGAGGAGTCCGATACAGTATAATGTTTATTCAACAAACCCATTACTCCTAGAACCACAACAAGCAATTCACAGTTCAAGGTGTTGAAGACTTCCTTCATGTTAATATAAGTTACTGTTAGAAAGGATGCAGATATTGACAGATTACTCAATAAACAAGCATTTGCAATACAATAGGTCACTCATTTGTGTGAATTAGAGCCACTGGCAAATGACAAGTATTTTGGTTTGGAGTGGATGTATGTGGTTTGAAATGCAATTATGTGGGTTGAATTGGAATTGTTAGTTGTGGAATTGTGTGGAGTGGAATTGTGTGGTTTATAGTGTATTTGCGTTTTGGAATTATGTGACGGTGAATAGTTAGTGGTGAGAGCTGCATAGAATAGATGGAAAGGAAGATAGAGAGCAACAGGTAGTTTGTGCATGAAGTGGTGCATACAGTCTAGATAGAGGAGCACAAAGTATGTGAGAAAGAGAAAAAGAAGGGGAGAGCAGGCCACAGACACATAAAGAGGGAGGGCCTGTGTATGCAGAAGAGACCCTAGGAAGAGGAGGAGAGCATGGGTTTGAGGAACAGAAATGTGGAAAATACACAGGAAAGAAAGTGTGCTTGAGGACCTGAAGTGAACAAATATGAGAGTGGCAGGAAGACTGAGCAAGAGAGAGTTGTGAGAGGTACGAGAGAAAAAGCGGGAGAGGGACGATTAAGTGGGGCACCTAAAAGGGGGGCAAGAGGTAGACTTTTGAACAGCGCGACGTGGTACAGGAAGGTAAAAACAACAGTTGATGGACATGGCTTGGCAGTTCGGGCTGAACTGTTCCCACGAGGCACAGGGTCAAGGCTGATTTGCATAAGGCCATGTCTGAACTGGTGTGGTGTGGAGTGCAAAAAAAACGATGGATTTAGGCCCAGATCTCTGTACTGGGGTGAATGTATGACATTGTTCTGCATTCTGTCTATCAACTGTTGTTTTTGCATTTGTCACCCTGAGTGGGATGGGTATGCTCAGATGTGAGTCCCATGCTCTCCACACCACTGGAGTCAAGCTATCCTGGCTGAAGATGGCTGATAGCCAGAACCGGTCCTAGGATGCTTGATTCCGGTCCAGGAAAGACATGGCTTGGCAGTTCGGGCTGGACTGTTCCCATGAGGCACAGGGTCAAGGCTGATTTGCATATGGCCATGTCTGAACAGGGGTCGTTTGGAGTGCAAAAAAAACGATAGATTTAGGCCCAGATCTCTGCACTGGGGTGAATGTATGACATTGTTCTGCATTCTGTCCGTCAACTGTTGTTTTTGCAGTGGTACAGGAAGGTAGCATGTGTGAGCAGGCAGTATAGAGAGGAGACAAGGAGTGTGAGGAAGGGATGAGAGGGTGTAGTGGAATTGGGGGATGAGAGGGGATAGCGTCACTGTGAGGGAGAGATGAGAGGCACAGTGGGTGTGTTGAGGAGATGACAGGTTTGGTGGAAGTGAGATGTAGAGATGGTTTGATTTGGAAATGTATGTTGTGGAATTGTGTGGTGTAGGATTTTGTGGTGTGGAGTTGTGTAACGGAAATATGTGGCACAGTGCGCTGTGGAATTTTGTGGATAGTAATTAAATGTTATAAACTATTGTGGAACTATGTAGAGTGACATTGTGTGTTATGGAGTTAATTATGTGGAATGGTATTGTGTGTTGTGGAGTGGCATGTTGTAGAGTTGAATTATGTGGGGTGTTGTTAAATTTTGTAGCATGATGTTGACATCTGTGGTGTGTAGTTAGAATATGTAGTTTGGTGTGGAAATATGTGGTGTGTTTTGGAAATGTGTGGAGTTGAATGGTGTGGTGAAGAACTGTGTGGCGATGAGTGAAATGAGGATTTATGGAATTATGTGGCATGGTGTAGTGCATTTATGTGGATTGGTGTACCTACAGACAACAATGCCCGGTCAAATAAATGCAGCCACTAAGCTAACACACTCTCCAATCCTTTGCCATTCTCCCTTGATTACAGACTGAATGCATAGGAAACCTGGATGCCTAATCTGGGAAGAGCATTTGTAGTTTTATAACTTCTTGGTTTCACTTACCTATCCACCTTAGGTCTAGGAGGGATAGACCCATGCCAGATTTTCTTGGAAAACCACTGACTGCAAGTCAGTTGCATTTAAATGAGTTCAGTGTAAATTTATTTTATTGAGGATGCCATAACCATCTGCAATGGATCTGGTCACACTGAATATATGTTTAACACCCTTTCATATACACTAATTGTGTTAGCCCTGTTGATAGCACATGCCAAAAACTGACTTGCCTCTTTGCACTTTACTGATAGGTGTTACCCTATAGAAAATGTTTTAAAAATTAAAAGCTTTATGTTATATATCTTCCTCAACTTGTAGCTTGACTTATTATTTTTTTGGCCAAACCCTTCGAGATTTTTGAAAGATTTGCACTCAGAAGGGAAACTTCAAATACTGAGGCACTTATATGTGGAGGGGAGGCTAAATGAATTTGACTAATTTCTGTACTATATGGGGGTTCGGGACAACACATTGTCTGGCGTTACTTGTGTTCCCTTCTGGACTGGGGTTACTTGGTTTCCTTCTGGACTGTTAAAATGCAGGACATCTGGTGTCCGCAGCAGCTCGTTGTGATCACAGGACAAACCTGAAAAATGTGAGATGGTTAGGCAACGGTACAAAAGCCTCCAGCTGGTCAGGCAAGAGTGATGGCACTCCTCTCTAGGCAATGGGCAGCAGCTGGCTGGAAGGTGTTTCCTCCCCATTTGTCCAGTTTCAACTACCTATCACCTTTTAAAGCATAGAGAAGCAAGTGCACTCGGATTAGTACACCTATGGCATGACTGGCACCCCGGGCAGAGTCTTGCAGTGATTGTGATCAGCTGTCCAGGCTGCACCTCAAGGTGTCAGGAGTGGTAAGAACCAACATACAGGACAATTGGCAACCTGTAGTGACTCTGCAGGACAGGAGGCATGATTATGGCACAAACCTGTAAAATGGAGGACAGTTGACCACTCTAACAGGGATATGTACAGCTTTTTGAAAAATGGGCGAAGCTGCAGAGCAGTCAAAGTTATTAGTGAAGATGATCAAGAGGGACAGTCCTCTCTCCACGAGCAAGGTGGAGACTTCATTCTTCAAGACATGCAATCTCAATCCATCGGTGAAGTTTCCCAAACCTACAGATAAATAGAGCTTTCTGCAGAAGTTGTCCACTCTTCGCGCTTAGCACACTGGGAAGTGGCACACTTTATTGCCTTTACAATCTGTGGTTCGCTATTTGCATGTGAATCGCTGATCATTGCCTGAGAGAACGGGGCATATTATCAAGGGGGTTTATCTCCGCTTTTTTGGCTTTAAAAGCCAAGAAAGCGGAGATAAAATTATCTCCCTATTACCTAGCTGTCGCTAACACCAGTTAGAGACAGCTAGAAGGAGATAGCGACCATTTTGGGCCCCACTTTGCATGTCAGTGATATTTATCACTAATGACATGCAAAGTGGGCGTGCCAAGATGTTAGCGACTGAAAACAGTCGCTAACATCGCTATCTCCTATTACCAACTTTTGGAGATATTCGCGCTAAGCGCGAATATCTCCAAAAGCTAACACCTGCCTTGAGCAGTTCTTAGCCATGTTATCCAATGGGAGGTGGATAACATGGCTAAGAGCATTAGCTCGGTAATGCATCAATATCGCGGACTTTTCAGCGATAATCATGCATTGCGGCGATTTTTATCGCATTTGCGATAAACCTTGATAATACCAAGGTTTATTTGCGGTAAAAATCGCCGCAGCTCAGCGGTAATTTTTTGTCTCTAACCAAGCAATAGCGATAATTATCGCTATTGCTTGGTAATATGCCCCTGCATTTTAATTTTTGTTTGACATCTGACATGTGATGTTTTGGTCCTGCCGCTGTACAATTTCAAAGGCTTTCAATAATGGTGCAAAGGGCTTTGAATTCTTTGGCGGGGAAGACACCACCCAGCTTTCTTCTGTCTGCAAGCAATTTAATAAAGAACACTGACCCACAGCAGCCTCCAAGGACAATATGAATAAAAGAAATGCAAAAAAACTTGCTAAAAGACCCATTTATGACATTAAACTTGCATTCAACAGAAATACAAGTAAATGACTTTCCAAAGTGTGCTAACCTAAAAAAAATAGTTTATGCAAAGCAGCTAATAAAACTAATTCCAGTAAAAGATACATTTACGCGGCGTAAGCTGCAGATCTCCCTGTCAGAGTGCACCTGCTTTTAGCTCTGGTGCTTCTAAACACAGCCAAAGTAAAACAACCCAATGAATCATAGCTCATTTCAAAAGGAATTGGCATACAAATAAAAACATTCACAATCTCTGACCTGAAACTTGAATAAATGTGAGGGGCCTCTTAGCACAGCACAATGCATATGCATTCCACAGGTTTTCCTCCCTCAAAGACCTCATATAGAGGGAGGAATAAGCAGTGCTTTATTTGTAAATAAACAAGTCCAGGTGCTCAAACTTTTTCTGCCCACTTCCTTTCACAGGCACCGCCCACGTCAATTCCCAGCAAACCCTGATTACCTGCATAGAGAAGGGCAAAACCGACTATATGGAGAAAGCAAGGATGTGTCCCACAAAAGCCTTGATACCCACCAGAAATAGTATGGGCTCCCTCATAGTCTCCACAAACAAAAAGGCAGTGGCACTTTTTCAAAGTGAGTCCCTAAAAAATAGCATCCATGTCTTTAAAAACAACAAAACTCTTCCGAAGTTGCATGTGGATGAAATCATAAGCACCAAAGGCCACATTTCATATGTAACACCATAGGTGAGTTCTGGCATTTTAGTCACATGTGACATAAATCCTTTTGTTTTGCCACTCTGTTAAATAATTACAATAAAGTGGTAACTGTTAAATAATTACAAAAAAAGTGCTCCATGGTACAACATAGTGTGAAAATAATCATGAGGTCTGAGCCACCAAACACATGCACAGAAGCAGTCTGGTCTTTCCTCGGAAAGTAGAGGCAGTTAATCAAGGCATGGGGGGGGGGGGAGTCACAAGGACCACATGTTTAGCAAGCAAATGGTCTCAGGTACAGGGGGGGGGGGCACGTGTAGGCAATAGCCAGACAGAGAGCATGAGGCATGCACTGCAAAGACTTCATAAATGAATTGATGAAGGGCCAAGAGCGGGAGTAGTGCGTAATGCAAGTCGTTGGAGTGTTGGAGATATTGATATGGCTTCATTGGTATGAGAGCTCTCTGGGTCTCAGAATCGAGTGGGAGGTTCATGCATGGGATTACAGCCTTAAATTTCAAAGCATCAAACAGGCAGAGGAGCTTACAAATGGACCAGGCATTAAGTGTGGCGGGTCTAGACACTGCCCAGCTCTGGTTGTAATTACAAAGACATTGAAGGGGGTCCTCTGGGCCATATATTCTTGTATTTAACTCTACAAGCAAAGATATAGAGTTCTTTCTCCACTTAGTGTTCGAGAGTCCTTAAGGTTATATTTGTTAGTGATGCAGTCCCTGTTAATTTTTCACACTGTAGTTCATACTGCTTGGTATATGTGCCACTTTTTACATCTAGTATTTCCTTTTCCCTGATGTTTCTGTAGTTTTCGTTTTCCAAGGAACATCAAGTGTCATGTGTATAGTGTACACTGCAGACTGATTTAACTCTAGGTGTCTGGGTGAGTTGCCAATGCATGGAAATGAACTAACATTAAAATTCATCGTGATTCGGAAAGTGATATGCTAAATAGACTGGTGTCAGGTGCTGACCTGTGCATTATCACACTCCAAACAAAAAACCTTCAAACCTGTTAATAAAGTGAAATCACTGAAAGCTGTAACTCCTCCATGAAAGTCACATCTTGTAGGATTTGTAATAAAAAATTAAATGAACTGGTGGTGAAATCCATGGCTTGGGGCTCAGAACATGTTTGTAATGTTAAAAGCTGAGACCAGAAATAACTACAATTAAGTTTTGCAAATGTGTTCGGTTATATTCTAAAACAAGCATTTGCAATGCAATAGGTCTTGCATTAGCTAGAGTTTAAGCTACTGGCATGGGTGAAGCTCACTGTGTGTGGGATTTGTCACCCAGCTGCTGCCTCTTCCCTCGGTGTCCCCGCCCCCCCCGCCCGGACCCTTGATATACTTTTCGCGGCCCCCGCTCCAAGGGGTGCCGCTCACTGTGTGTGGGATTTGCTGACTGTGACTCCTGCTGGTCGAGTGCCGGGGACGATGTGGGATTCCATGGAAACTGTTGGTGCAGGCTGCCCCGTGTGTTCTTTGAAAGGGGGGGAGCTCCTTGAATACTTTTGACGCCGAGGGACTGCGAGGTCCAGCAGGCTCTCTGTCACCCAGCTGCTGCCTCTTCCCTCGGTGTACCCGCCCCCCCGCACGGACCCTTGATATACTTTTCGCGGCCCCCGCTCCAAGGGGTGCCACTCACTGTGTGTGGGATATGCTGACTGTGACTCCTGCTGGTCGAGTGCAGGGGACGACGTGGGATTCCCTGGAAACTGTTGGCGCAGGCTGCCCCGTGTGTTCTTTGAAAGGGGCAGAGCTCCTTGAATACTTTTGACGCCGAGGGACTGCAAGGTCCAGCAGGCTCTCTGTCACCCAGCTGCTGCCTCTTCCCTCGGTGTACCCGCCCCCTCGCCTGTAGTTATTTAATCTCGTTCATAAACCCGCGACGCGGGAGGCGCGTGGGACCTCAGAGGCCCGAGGAGGACGGGACGGGGCTACCCCCCTTTCTCTTTGTTAAGAGGAGGTAAAGAAAGACATTTGCTTCCTTTTGGTTTTCTGCTTGTACATAAAGAAAATTGAAAATTGATACTTGTATAGCGCACTACTCACCCGCAAGGGTCTCAAGGCGCTTGTACGAATACCGCTGTGGAACCCATCCTGGCTTTCCCTGTGAGACGTCCACTCCTGGGCACCCCCAAGGTGGAGGCCAGGCATCCTTAGCGTTGTGGGTGCCGTTGTGGAGATTAAGCAAGCTATTGCCCAGAGTTGCAGAGTGGGACTCCATGATTGGAATAGGCACCGAGGCGTGAATTATCAGGCCAGTGGAATTTTGAGCCCAAGACCCGCTAAGGCGGAGAATTGAACCCTGGTCCCGTGCTAGACCTCTGCATCAGGGTCTGCCGCTCTAATCATTGAGCCACACTTTACATCTTATTGACTTTGCCTTTCTCCAAGGACATTTTTCCTCCCGATGCGTTCGATTTGTCGATAACTATACTGTTACACCCAAATCACACTATGACTCGCAAGGGGGATAATATAAACAGCACAACATTGTCCATTGCTAGAGAAGTCGATAAGGGCGTATCTCCCCAGCCCACACAAACAGTAGACACAGAGCACGCTTTTGCGTGGTTAGATGACTTAAACACCCTGTGTAAAACTAAACATGTCTTAGTGGAATCACCGCTTCCTGCCGAAAGCTCCTGTGTTTTACCTGATACTGTTAGCCCCCTGCAACCCCTCCCATCATCCAAAAAAGCCAACATTAAAAATACCAAAAGGATTGCATCTCCCCAGTTCTCCTCTGCTAAAAGGAAACGTAGTGGGGTTAATCACATTGGGAACGAATCAAAAGTCCAAAAATTTTGCTCAAGCCCCACAGTGCCAGTCAGTAATTCTTCCTCGACTCCTGAGGCTGTCGAGAAATTAGTCGTTCCAGCATCTCCCACACAGCTGGATCTATTATCCCTTATTGAACAACTGGTCAGTTCTATTATATCACCACTAATAGAAAAAATAAACATACTAGGGGACAGGCTGACTGGAATGAAGGAAACCATCAAGTCGAACTTGTTAGCCAATAAATGCTCTATACACCTAAATGTTCCCAACCACCTTCTACTCCCAAAGACCCCAAGTCAATTACGCAAGACAAAAGGGCTCCTACCCAATCAATAGTCCCTAACGCACCAGCCCCAATAGCCCGCAAAACGTCTTTTAAACCTGTTTTGCCGCACCTTACTTCTTCTAGAGCATAGCATAATAAAGTTACCCGTATCCAACTCCCACCGGAGGCAGCTCCTTTTGTATGTGTCCTCGCGGGAGTACCATCACTTACACCTGGGAAAACAGAGAGACAACATGATCTGCTAAACAAGGTTAAATTTTAGCTGGCAAAAAACAAACCCCTGCCACCTAACCTTGAGGGTACAATACTGAATGTCAGAAGGGTGGGTTGGCTGGGTTCCCTCCCAAAAGACATCGATGGTGACCTAGTACTCGTTAGATTTAGGCAGAGACACATTGTCCCATACCTGCGTACTTGTCCACCCCAAGTGGGAAACGGCCCAATTTCCGTCTGGGATTTGCATGATTTTTATCCTAGAATGCCGTGCATGCCCACATCTAGCCTAAAGGTAGGCTGCAACATAATAATGGGCAGAGGACCCCATGTATCGAGTGGCCGTAGCTTTCCCACCTATACCAGACAGGAATCATTGCTTTATAGTCCAAGACGCCTCGGCATTCGAGCGCTTTATAAGTACTTCAGTCAGTCAGTCAGTCAGTCAGTCAGTCAGTCCTAAGAATTCAAGCCCCTATTAATTACTGTTTGATCTAAGCTTAACCTGTGAAAAGTACGCTATAATTAATAAATTTATCCCCACAGGTCGGGCAAAAGTTTTTTAACTTCAGATATTATGTGTTATTGTATGTATGTTTTTACTTATAACTGATTTTAACTGTACGCTTTTATGATTTTAAACCAAAATCAAATAAAGCTATACTGACTGACTGACTGACAATGGCATAGATTCATCAAGCAAAAATCCGCTCGCAAGGGGGCAGATTCTCAGAGTGGCGGGCCCATCCAGCATTCCTACCATTGTGGCAGGTGGTGCACTCAGCACCGCCCGCCACAATGATAGGAAGGCATGCAGTGCACTTCCATGCACAACATGGCAGGCACCGTGTGGTGCCTGCCATGTTGTGCAAGGAACTGCTGGGGGGTACCATATTTACCCCCAGGTGCACCCCCCACCCCACGGAGTCCTTGGGGGCCCGCAACGAGCCCCCAGAGCAGCCTCTGCATTGAAAAATGTGCATCCTAATATGGCTGGCGGTGTCTGATAGACACCGCAACCATATAAACTCTTTTCCGCCCCGGTTGCAAGGCGACCGGGGCGGAAAAGCGGCTGACGGTCTTTCCGTCCGCCGCGGATCCCCCAGCCATGTTAATATGGCGGGGGTCTTTGCAGCAAAGGATGGAGGGCGGATTGCCCCCGCCAGGCTGGCGGTGGCTACCGCTTGCCTAGCGGGGGCAATCTGCCCGCCATCCTAATGGGCCCTTGGTGTGTATTATTTTGGCTTGCCTTTATTTTTTCAGGGGATTTGGGCCTACAGTGATAATCTTATACCTTTATAATATTGTTTTGAGGATAATGTACATGACCTTAATATCGAATTTGTAATTCAGTTGTCCAATTTCCAGTCCTCGTTGTGTGACTGTTGGGACCCTTTAAATCCAAACCCTCTCGGCACACAGCATGGTCTATTGGATGAACCAAAAGAGTGGTAGATTCATTTTTTTAAATTCAAATCCATTTTTTTGGGCCCAGTAACCGCTGCAACAATATCTAGAAGTCAAGGTGTTAATGTATCTTGCAATGTAACATAAAACTCTAGAGGGGTGCCATCACTCCCTAGGATTTTACTGCTCATTAAACTTTTAATTTAATATTTAAGATCACCCACTGTGAATGGGTGTTCTTTGCCCTCAGCCTCTACTGGTATCAACTTAGTTAAGTTCTGCCAACCCTCCAGAGACCTGCGCTCCGCCTCCCTCTACTTCGCTCACACCCCCTGCATCTGCCAAAACAACAGTGGAAGACGCTCTATCTCCTACCTCGCCACAAATTCCTAAAACAGCCTCCCCCTTCAACTCCGGACTTCCTCTCTTTTCAAGTATTCAGGAAGAGACTCAAGACCTGGCTGTTCAACTGATTCCACCCGAGCACATGGCTCTCAGTGCCTGAATACACTCGAGGGTGAATAGTAGCTCTTTATGAATCCTGTTTGATTGACTGACAGTTTATTCAGCCTTGTCGCTTAGACATACCCTTCCAGCTCAGCATAGTCTCAAGAACTGGGTGTTTGAACATTCTGTTAAGTCCCTGTATAGATTGCTTGAAGAAAAGCAAATTCTTCCCAGTAGCCAAGGGACCCCCTCGCACAGTATAGTATTTGTTTCAAATGTGTCAGAGTCTCCTTAAATGGTCCCAAATAGCAGGGAAATCCCACAAAAGGAAAAAATTCCTTGGCATTCCTATGAATCTTTATTAAAGATGAAGATTAGGAATTATGAGACTGACAAGCAGAGTCCTCCTAAAGGAACTGGAAGGAGAAATGATACAGGGAAAATACCAGGTGAAGAATCAAGTAGAACTTTCAGCTCCAAGGAGCAAAAATCAGGGAAAAAATGGTAGCGAAGGAATGAATACTTTGACAGAAAAACAGGGAACAAATGCTTTGTAATCCATACTTCACATAGAAGTGCCCCTTACATATAATCTAACATGAAATTACATCACAACATATACGCCTTAATTCATCTTGAATTAGGATCCTTTGAGAGTTGTCCTACGGGTTTGACCACCATCTGGGTAAAGGCATGTCATAGGTCTTGCCCATGACCTTATTCTAGAAATCATGACATTTGGTTGGGAAGCAAAGATGCCCACATTTAATATCTTATTCTCAGGGCTGCATGTATCAAGCCCACACAGTTATTTTTACCCTGGACTTCAAGCTGCCCATGAAACACCTTTCAGTGTGAATGAGAACACAGGCACCCTAAGCCAGTTCATGCTGTATGGATGTGGACACTTAGCCACACGCTGAGCGCAATGTCTCAGAACACAGCACCTGACAAAGCGGCGAATACGTCCTCTTCAGCTCACACAGGGCTGCGGGTAAACTCTCGGCTTAATTCTCAGTACAGATGTAACAGGTGTGAGCCATCATGAGAGGAGGCATACAACTGTCTGTAATGTCATGAGAGAGTTTAATTTAACTCAGTCTGACAGCACTCCACAGTTCACCCTACTTTGCTGGCATTGGAGAATGATGAGTTTCCTCCTTTTATAACCCAAACAGATGTCTGTAAGCCTTATAGTGTTCACTATGCTGCTTGGATATGTACATTTGGTAATCAAAGTCAAGTCAAAGTCAAAGATAGCTTTATTCGATTTCCAATAAAAAATCATAAAAGCACATATAAAATACAGTGAATATATCAGTTAATTATTAACTCCAGTTTGAAAAAGTTCAATTTAGCTCATGGTTAATCTGCATCTAATAACGTTTTTTAAAAAAAATGCTACTAAGTAAATTACCATCCCGTCTTCTAGCATTTGGAGTTTCAGTAACGCTGGTCTACATTGCCTGAGACCCCATCTTTTCAGCAGGACAACCAAATATTTTTTTCTGGCTATTGAACAAAATTTACAGAACAAAATGCAATGTAGAGTAGACTGCTGGGATACATCGTCACATGGACAAAAAATTCGGTCCCTTGACCAGCTATTCACTTCGGGAAAAGTAATTAATCTAAAAAAGCTTCCAACTCTGAAACGTGTGAGAAGCATCCTAGTATAGCTAATCTGCATATTAGATAGGTATGGTTGGGTGCCTTCCCCTTGTAGCATTAGATGGTTCTCCTGTGGCGAGGTTTTCTTGCTTTCTACTCACCAGCGCCTATTTTCCAAGAAGAAGAAGCATTTCTCTTTCAACTTTTTTCTAGAGATTGTCATTAAGTTCATCGGGAAATCAAAGAATTCAGGGTGACCTATCTCTTTCAAAAAGCCCTTATTATAAACAAACCAATCAATCTTCGTTCCCCCCTGTAACTTCCAGCAGTCCAGCACTACCTCTCTATTAAAACCTGTTTCTACTGTCTTCCAGATCTTATGCCACAATAAGACTGGACTAACTTTTATAAGATCAGTAATGTAAGCCATTCCTATCTCTTTGTGGAACACAAATGTCGAGGTCGATCTGGGTACTGCTAGCAGATATCGCAGAAACGTGTTTTCACATAATTGGATCTCCCGGGTGTCCGCTATGCCCCATAAACCGGCTCCGTAAATTGCAGTAGAGACACATTTCGAATTATAGATGTCCCTCAGAATGTTAACTGGTCGGCCCCCAAACTTATTTGAGAAATGGGATCCGCGCCAATGGCCCGGGAAAAGGCCAGTTTCCTCATGTTTGCCGCAGATGTCCATTTCCCATTATTATTAAAATTGATACCCAAATAAGTAAAAGTATTGGGTATTTCTATCTTTGACTCATCTAGATAAATGTTACACTGAACGTTTCTTTTGGGTGAACAGCACATGCTAAAGGTTTTGCCCACATTTATCTTTAAACCTCTGACACCCATATAGCCTGCAAAAATTGCAAGCGCTCTCTGGAGGCCTACTTGTGTTCTCGCCATGATGACAGCCTCATCCGCATAAAGTAAAATCGGAACCAAGCAGACATTAATTTGTGGGAAATCTAATCCCTGGCTAATGAGGTGACTTGCCACACTATTTATGTAGAGGTTAAATAAAAACGGCGCGAGTATGCAGCCTTGGCGGACCCCTTTTTTATTGGTAAATTTGCTGTACACTCGCCCATGCTACCAAACCGTACCTTTGCACCCGCCCCCCGGTATAGCTCCTTTATAAAATTTGAGATGTTACTTTCGATGCCCAGTTTTGTCAGGGTATCCCATAAAATTTTGTGGCTTAAACAGCCAAAAGCCAAGCTTAAATCGACAAAGGTTAGAAACAAATTTCCCTTTTTTGCTGTTACATATTTGCCTATGATGATAGCGAGATTAAGCGCTTGTTCAACTGTGCCCAGCCCCGCTTTAAATCCATACTGGAATTTTGGAAGGGCTCCAGTATCGTCTGCCCATGCCTGCAGTCTATTCAGAATAATTCTTCCAGCCACCTTCATCAAGGAGTCCAGTAGTGATATTGGGCGGTAACACTTGGGGTCATTTCGGTCCCCCTTTTTAAAGGTGGGGACCAATATTGCCTCTTGCCATGTTCATATGAACCCCACGTTGTTTCCACTATTAAGGACGTTGGTCAGAAGGGGGCCCATAGTTCTAAATTCCATTTACAGATATCAACAGGCACCCCGTCTGGCCCTGGAGCATTACCTGCCACACTTTCTCTAATTGCAGCCTGAACTTCAAGTGTTGTGAAAGTGATATTCAATGGATATGGTGCCTGTGAAGTGTTTCCAAGCTGCCCAACAGTTTCAGACGGGCTAATTCCCTGTAAATCATCTCTTTTGTAGAGCTCTGTAAAGTGTTTTACCCATGAGTCTTCCTCTATAGCTATCTCAATGGTATCAGTCTTCCTATCCTGGAAAAACGGAGCATTCTCTGCTTTCCAAAAGCCAACGTTATCTTTCAGGACACAGGCTTGGTGAAGGACTCGCCACATTCCTGTTTAATCTGGGTCTTCCTTTTCTTAATAGCGCCATAATAATTAGCTCTCGCTTTCCTTATATCTAACGCATTTTTTGGCTTAGTTTTAAGGCTCTGTAGCAGTGCTGCATGGGCCTTACTACACTCTGTATTAAACCAGCCCTCCCCCTTATCACTAGTAATCCTTCTTTTATTTCCTGTGAGTGCCTTCGAGACCTCTACCGAATTTGTTTGGTAGACTGTCATAGTTAAAAAGCTATCATTATTATCTGATAGGCAGGTCATAAACTTCTCTAGGTTATTGCTTAGGAGATTTTCCATGAAGGACAGGGGATCTATCTTTTCCCATTTTATGGCATAACCATTTAATTTTGCTAAAGATAACCTGTACTTATATAAGCCATCTACAGCGTCGTGTTTCTTATTATCATTTTTTTGAATAAAGGATAGGGAGAAGCTCTTAGGGTAGTGATCGCTTAGGGAAATGTCACCTATATTGAAGTTGGACACTTTTCCAGAATGGCAATTATCAAAGCATAATCCAGAACAGAATTACACCCCTTACCATTAAAGGCAGGGCTAAAATCCACCTGTGGGTTGCATAATTCATTCACATGCCCCAACTCATTTTGTGATAAAAGGGTATTAAAAAGATTTCCATGAGTAGTATGGACAAAATGAGTGCATGGCTCCCCTTTAAGATTTTCTAGCCCACAAATCCCTGTATGGCAATGCTGGCATATGTAACAGTTAAAATCTCCCAACCAAAAGATGCAAGCCCCTGCTGGTGCGTCTACTTCTATCTCATTCACATGATGTAAAAGCTCATTGAAAGTGGAGAGCGGATCAGCCTTTAAGATGTTATTATAAAAGTTAATCTGATTAATAATTTAATTATCTCCCCCTTCTAAGATCAGAGATCAAAAGTAGGCCGACCCCAGATTATAATTTTTGATTTTAATATTTGCCGTGTTTGAAATGTAGGTACAAAGACCTCCCGAGTTTCTCTCCCTCGTTGAAGGCTTAGCAGGAGTATGGAATGTTCGAAAGCCATTTATATGTATGGGTTCCAGCGCCCAACATTCCTGCAAGCGTGTAATGGAGGTTTGATCCACCAGGGATAAAAAAGCTGGTTCCCTAATTCTACTTGCGAGTCCTGCTATATTCCAATTTAGGATACCAAGTGTGTCATCTATGTGCCTTTCACAGGGAATTATAGGACTCTCGCCTATTGCGGGGGACTCTACTTCCCCTTCAGTTGTTCTAACAACCGCACTTGGGCACACTTGGTCTACCATAGAATCTACAATCCTCCCAAGTATTCTAGGGGCCGGGGGTACTTCCGAAATCGCTTGCTCGTATACTATATCTATCAGGGGGGCACCAGGGTCAGAGTTACCTTTAGAGAGTAACTCTTTTTATTTTCTTTAACCCTTGATGTAAATCTGGTGCCCTGCCCTGTGGTGTCAACCCTAACCGTTCCCTTCTTTGATGTTGATTTAGAAGGGTGGGGCTTACCCTGACCTTCCACTGATCTAGGGAGATTTCTTTTTTTAGGCGCCCGAGTCAATCGACATTTTCAAGTCCACTAAATCTATTATAAGTTGGAATATCTCTCCAATCATTAAAGAAACCCTGCCCTTCATGTACCGTCCTACCTCTTCTATGATGCATGACCTGTATCCAGTCTGTGCCATGTTCCAATGGATTGGGCGGTGGGTATAAATGGGAAAGTGGCTGGGGTTCAATTGTTGATCTAGTAGTCTGATGTCTCCAATTACAAATATGATCCACCATGCGAGGATCTTTAAAATTTACTAATACACAATCCCCTGGGGTTGTTTTTACACTGTTTCCCACCCATTGGACTCTGCGAACCATCAAAACTTCGCTCGAAATGTGATGGGGTAAAGGACGGTTTATGTTGAGCCAGTGAATTGCTTTATTCTTCAAAGATAAGTAGGATTCTAATGTGGGGTCAGGTAGTTCTGGGACTCCCGTCAATACCACCGTGTATGGGCTGGATTCCGGGGGTAAATTTATTCTTCTGGGATTTGTCCTAGTTCCCTCTGCCGGTACCCGTCTATCTTCCCTGGGGTTAGACTTGGTTGTTAAGTATTTTTTGCCTGGAGGCACTGTAAGCCCAGGTGATTTTGTTGGTGTCTTAGTATTTTGTGGTACACAGCTATTAACATTATGTTGCTTCTTGGTGGGCAGGGATTTATTACTTGGTAGGCCCTTTACAGCCTCTGGTCCCTCCTTCGTAGAAACTAGTAAACGGGAGAGTTGTTTCTCTAGATTTAATAATCTAATTTCTAACGGCTAAAGATAGGATTTTAACAATGCTTCTAATTTATCTAACCAAGGGTCTTGTAAGATCCCAATGCTTTCAACTGCACCTCCTGCACCTTCTAGGGCCATGTCTTGAATCGATATGGCTAGTGTTAGTAATGCGTTGCCAGCATTTGAGGTCCCAGTCGATCCTTCCTGTTCCTTAGCGGGTCTATCAGTTATAACAGGGCCTTTTGCTACTTTTATTTTTATTTTCCTACCTCCCGCTATTGGGGTATTGACCTGCTTTTTCTTCGGGATAGCTCCTCCCCGTCTCTCCCTTAATTGTCTAATGTTCTGTTGTTCTGGCGAGTTTAGTATTTCATTCATCCCGGGAGAGTCAGATACAAGGTTAGGGTCTATCGTGCCTTGTAAGTCCGCCGTGGATTGATCTAGCGGGATCGGGGGTGGTGTATCAGTGCCTGGGTGTCGTTAGGCTTTTTGCTTGGGGGATAATCCGGTGTGCAGGCTGATGCAATATGTCCCATTGATGATCTTTTGGCCATTGCTAAATCTTGTGACACCCTCCGCTCCCCAAAAATTATTTCTTGGTCTATGAAGGAATTTGTTTTGGTAATAAAGTTATCTAGTGTGCCAGTTAGTGGCTTCCCTGATTTAGTCGTCATTTTACCCTTGGTTGGGAGTATGGACATAGTTTTTAGAAACAAGCCCTCTTTTAACAAGGAGACAATTAAACATGTGAACAAATGAACAAGTAGAATAAGATGTTATGTTAGAGGGAGGGCCCGGGCCGGGCTTTTTCGGGCTAGAACGGGTTAAAACGGGCCCGCCCTTGGCCCGGGCTTCGCCGCTGCCCGCCCGAGCCCGGCCCACGTCGCGGGAAAGTGAGGTCAATATTAACCTTCCAGGCAGAGGGCGTGGGTTCTGAGGGAAGAGGCTGCAGCAGCAAGTAGAATGGCCGCTGGTCCTCGCAGCCCCTCAGTGAAACCCTCCAAACAGTATCAGCAAAGATGTCACCACTGTGAGCGGCTCCGCGAAGCGGGGGCCGTGAAAAGTTGATAGTCCCTCCAATCACCTTCAAAGTCAGGTAAGACAAGGCAAGGTCCCTCCAATCACCTCCTAAATCGGGTATGGCAAGGCAGCATTATTACCTCCGTGAGCGGCACCCGCGGAGAGGGAGGCGCGAAAAGTTAATATGGAGACCAGGCAGGGGGCGTGGGCTCTGAGGGAAGAGGCTGCAGCTGCGAGTGGAATGGCCGCTGGTCCTCGCAGTCCCTCAGTGAAACCCTCCAAACAGTATCAGCAAAGATGTCACCACTGTGAGAGGCACCCGCAAAGCGGGAGCCGCGAAAAGTTGATAGTCCCTCCAATCACCTCCAAAGTCCGGTAAGACAAGGCAAGGTCCCTCCAATCACCTCCAAAATCGGGTATGGCAAGGCAGCACTATTACCTCCGTGAGCTGTAATCAAATTTTCTAAGTTCGTGTACTTCCTTCATGTGCAGTAAGTAAACCACATCTTATTTCTGAATGTGCTAATTCCACCAATCCAAGTTGTAAAGGATGTACTTTAAAGTTGTTTTCTCCCTGCTAAACACCAGATTACCCCCATGTTGATTTGATGCTCATTCTTTGCCCCTTTAAACACCTGCTCCCTAGCAGTGCATTTTTTGTAGATCCAAGCATGCAATTAAATAATTAGCAAGGTTTACTTGCAGATCTCTCTGAAACACTTTATCTTGAAGGGACAGCGCGTGTAACCACTAGAAAATAAAGCATTTCAGATGTTTACCCCATGATATGTGCATTAGCTTCGGGTTGTCATCCAATATTGTTTCTCTTAACTATTCACCCTTGTCAATACAGCCCTTCAAGTATGTGGTGCAAAAAAATTAATTCAAACAAGAGCTGAGGTGATGTACTGTGGAACAGAAGGAGTACAAATGGTCTCGAGGACCTTCAGACATCTGTGACATCCCAATTCGCAAAATCACTTGCAAATATGGATCAATGTTAACCTTATAATCATTTTGGATCTGGGTGCAAACATCTGGTCTATATACAGATTCTAATTAAGTATTCTCCCCAAACCCTCAAAGTATTTGCCTGATTCATGAGTTGCTATTACAATTTTCCAGGAATTCAGCCTGAGAGCCTTGCAGGACATAAATGCATATTATTGTTAGTGGGTTCTCAAATAGTCGACCCTTCACCAAGTCAAGTCAAGTCAAGTCATAAAATTTATATAGCGCACTACATACCCAGAGGGTTTCAAGGCGCTTAGGGAGGGGAGGAGGATTATTTGTCAAATATCCACGTTTTAAGCTGCTTTCTGAACGCTAGGTGATTCTGGGTGAGGCGAAGGTAAGCGGGGAGTGAGTTCCATGTTTTGGCAGCCAGGTATGAGAAGGATCTGCCTCCCATGGTGGTCTTGTTGATGCGAGGTACAGTGGCTAAGGCTTGGCTGGAAGAGCGAAGTTGGCGGGAGGGGGTGTAGAAGGACATTCGAGAGTTGAGGCAATCTGGTCCGATGTCGTAGAGTGATTTGTGTGCGTGGGTAAGCAGTCGGAAAGTAATCCTCTTATTGACGGGTAGCCAGTGGAGGTCTTTAAGGTGACCAGAGATGTGTTCGTTGCGTGGGATGTCTAATATGAGCCTGGCTGAGGCGTTTTGGATTCGTTGTAGTTTCTTCTGGAGTTTAGCGGTGTTTCCGTAGTCCAGTCGGCTCGTGACTAGAGCGTGGGTGACTGTTTTCCTTGTTTCGGAGGGGATCCAGCGAAATGTTTTTCTGAGCATGCGAAGAATGTTAAAGCAGGAAGAGGATACGGCGCTGACTTGTCTGTTCATTGAGAGTGAAGAATTCAGGATGACGCCGAGGTTCCGTGCGTGGTCTGTCGGGATGGGTGCATTTCCGAGGGCTTCCGGCCACCAGGAGTCGTCCCATGCAGAGGGGGATTTACCTAAGATGAGGACTTCTGTTTTGTCTGAGTTCAGTTTCAGACGGCTTTGTTTCATCCATTCGGCGACTTCTTTCATTTCTTCGTGTAGGTTAGTTTTGGCGGTGCTGGGGTCCTTGGTGAGAGAAAGGATCAGTTGAGTGTCATCCGCGTAAGAGATGATGTTGAGGTTGTGTTGGCGGGCGATGGCCGCGAGGGGGCTCATGTATACGTTGAAGAGCCTGCACCATCATCCACCTGATTTCTAAGTCTACGTGTTCCTTCTGTATCACATAGAAGACCTTAGCTCTAATTCGTTTTAGAGTCCCATTACAAGGATTATGATGTGTGTACAAATGTGTCCCCAAAGTTTCTGGAATTTAAACACTTTTTCCTGTGTTTAACGTTTCACCTCTAGTAAGGCTATACTGACCCTACAATGATGTTCGTCCTGTATCTTTTTGATGAGCTGTCCATCCATCTAACATTACAAGTGAGGATGGTTTATCATGTTTGGGAGTCATCTTAAATATATAAAAGATCATCCATATGTTCTGCACGTGTACAAGAGAAATCTATGGATGGCCATGTTAAGTTCGAAGGGAAAACTAGAATATATATCTAACATCCACTGTTCTGAGTTTTCTTCTGACTTCCAGGAAGGAGTTACGCTCATAGTTCATCACTGTTGTAATGTCAGGAAAATTATAACCTTGTTGTGTCCACTTGGAAGTGGCCATTGTTTTTTGCCTGCTGCAGCAGAAGGTCACAGTCTCCATAATTCAGCAATTGGGCCACCACTGTCATGCTGCAGGTGAAAGTAGAGGAGCCGGTACCCTATGGGCACTCTCCACTGTAAAAACATGGACAAGCCTTTTGGTGCTACTTGGTTTCTAAACAAGCTCCTGTCACTTTTTTAGGTAAGGCAAGAACACACATATGGTTCCTTTTAGAGCCGTCATCAGTGTCTTCTACCATATGCTTTAAGGAAATGATGCCTTCTTGGATGCCAACAACCTATTTTTGTAAGTCATGCTCAGTGGGTCCCACTGAGGTGAGTTTGTGTTACATTTCTGTTACTCTAACAGAAAGTTTATGTTGATTGGCTCACTGAGGACCCAGGTTCAGAGTATCTGAGCCAGTTTTGTTTTCCAGGGTATTCCAATTAGCATTGGCAGAAAGGAGAATCTGAACCAAGTGTGACTTATGTCATCAGGTCAGCAAGCCTGCACCCTCACAATACTAGTCATAGGTACCCATCACTATTGGGGTGAAAAACTCTAAAAGGTCTTCCGTCTACTTGCCAGAAGTTTAATCCGTGTGCTCTTCCTCCATGGACACCTGGCCAGTGGCGGTTACTTTATTGGGGCATGAAGGTGCTGCCCCATTTCTTTTGTTGGCCCCTATTCAAATTATTTATTCAATTTCTTTTTTCTTTTCCTACCTGCAGGGCACTGCTTTAATTTCAGCATGGGCAGGTTTGCCTTTCTGCATTAGTGAAAACAGATGTTGGTGGGGTTGGGGCTTAATTGCTTGACACAGGCTCAGACAGATGTGCCTTGAAGTGAAGTGCGCATGTCAGGTTGGGCGGGTGCCTTGCTTTGACCAGCATGACATCTGCACTTGAACCCTTTCCTAACTGTGCAATGTTAGGAGCCCGGGAGACTACAGCCACAGTCCCTAAGTCTCATAAGGAGTGCTGGGTTTCCCTGACCAAGCCAATCCTCGCACTGACCTCCTGCTGTTACAGCAAGGGGCAGCGTCGTGATTGGTTCAGGAGATATGGGGTAGGACTGGAGGGCAAGCTGTACAGCAAAGCATGGCCAGTTCACAAGGTTACATTATGCACACCCAGAGGCAGCTCCTGAGTCAGTTCTGAGCAAATTTTCAGGTAAGAATCCTGCCATTGTCTCCTAAGGAAACAGGTGGATTGTTTAAATTGCAAAGTACTTCTGAAAATAATCTGATTCAGCACAAACTGTTACCGGGAGAAGTGTTCTGGTACTCAGTCTCCACCAGTTTCCCTTGATCCTTGTTGTTTTCTTGTTTTGGAGCCTAAATGCTCAGCACTCCACCAGAGCAGGCGGTACGAGGGGTTCAGTGCCAGTCAGTCAGTGCTGAACAAGCACATGGACTTATGAGGTTACCAATAGCCCTGTCCGGGCCTTCATGCTGAGGGAAATTCGCTAAACTCTGCTGTAAGGTTTAGGGTGCTGCTTCTAAGTGAAGTCCCTCTCAATCATTCAAGAAGGTATGCGTTCACGGAAGAACCCTTAACTTAGTTTCTAAAGGCCAGGTATTTCACATGTTAATTCCATCTTCAAGAAAAGACAAAGGCCACCTGCCGGACAATGTGTACCTCTCTGACCTCCTCCCCCTGTTCTTCCCCTGCCCTGAGTAACACATATATACATCTGTACATAAATAGAATTTATTAGAAATCATTAGCAATACGGCTTGCCCAATATGGTACCCAGTGGGATATTTCATGTAAGGACAAGTGGTGTGCTACTTATGACCTAATGTTTTCACCTTTGTTTTTAGACTTCTCCTGAGAGCAACCTCTATGCCAAGCCCAGCCCCCTGTCATGCCTTTCACAACGTTTTATTTGGGTTGGGTCCAGGGCCTAATTTGCAAAAAGAAATAATACATACAGGGGCCCAACGCTTTCCTATGGAGGCTGCTGCAGGCACTGCAGAATGTTGGGGTTACTGAATACCAAGGTGCCTACCTTTAAATCCTCAGCAGGCTTGGTTCTTCCTCCATCCTACACTTCCAGTTTCTATATGTCAGTCTTGCAGGTTCTTTAAATCATTGCCTTTCACCTACATACATTATTCCTCTAATTATCTTCTTGCTTCATTCTCTCTTTGATCCATTTCTCTTACTCTGGGTCAAGGTCTGAGGATAAACAAATGTGTCACAGTCCCTAAAAATGAGTTCTAATGCAGATGCAGATATAATTTGAAAATGTATATCAATAAATAAATAAACCTGTGAGGTACTCACTGCATTGTGCTCTCAAAGTCTGTTATGAAGTTCTCTGGTTATACTAAATAAGCAGCTACCTACTTTATTATCATGTGAAATATCTTTATTGATGTTGTAGCTAAACTTTCACAATTGCTTTATTAACCTTCTTGCTTCCCCATATTTTCTTTAAAATGCACCATTTACCCTCTTTTTTTTAAAACTTTTCCAATTGGGTGAATTCCTCCCAAACCCTCCTTTTGACAGTCCGGTGCGCTTGGTATGCCTGCATGCCACGCTCACTCACCACAGGGCACTCATCCCAAACTTTTACACCTCATCACTTTCAAATGTTACCAGCCACCACTGCACCTGGCATAATTGTTTTCATGCTTCCAACAGATGCCAAAAAAATAAAATGGACTACGTTTTCGAGTGTTCAATAGTTTCAGTAAACATCTATATAGTTTACAAATGAGTGTAGAGCAATTTCTCGAGGGCATCCCAAGCATTCAGAGCCCCAGTGCTGAAGGAGATACAATCTGTGGTGTTCAGCCCTGCGAGACCGTCTGCTGTGTTGTTGGAAGACAATGTTTAATGCAGTCCCCACATTCATGAGGCTCAAACCCGCCCTACCTCCTCTACTAGCGCCATTGGGTTTAGCCTCTTGAGGCCTGGCATGGCCATGCTGATATCTTTTGCAATGTCCCCACAGGGAGGCTCATCAGATGGTGAGTTTCTGAGCAGAATAATGTGACCTACCCACCAGCACAATTGGTCTTCGCAGTTTCAGGTTCTGAGCTCCATGCACCTGTGTAAACTCTCTCCATCACTTTTTGCCATTCGACATGGGTATGTTCATCCTGAACAGGCATCCAGTTGTGCATCTCAGTCTGTCTCTGACTGGTATACCGTGACCGAGCCATCTCTGCCTAAACACACAGGTATGCAGCAGTCCTTGCCACACGCTTGATCACTGCCAACTACCACCCTGGGCCTCTAAGGTTTTTTTTTCAGACTTATCCAGTGCCCCTATTTCAATGAGGGCGACATCAGCATCTCCATGATCATCTCCCCTACACAGGACGGTTTGTTTGGAGGGTTGAAGAGAATGTTGAATTCAGGATATTTACAGGATGGCAGGTGGCTTCGAGCAAGACGCTATCGTTCACCCATCTTGTCAGCCACACCCACCGGTCCACCTCTAACTTTTTTAGATTTCAAGATACAATTACTGTATTGTATCATTGTTCCTTTTCATGTTGGAGCCACAAACAGGCAAAAACTAATGAGTGACTGTGCTTGTGAACTAAGTTAGAACTAAAAGCTTAATTTGCATATTTAAACAAGCATTTGCAAAGCATTAGGTCTCGCATATCCGCGAGTTTAAGCTATTGGCATTGTAAATGACAGTGCCTTTTATTTATGTTTTAAAAACAAAAACAAAAATAAAAGGCATTGTTATTTGCAATGTCAATAGCTCAAACTTGTGTATATGCGAGACCTAATGCATTGCAAATGCTTGTTAGATTAGTGAGTAGAAACGCTCCCTTTCAGCCCTACGTGGCAAATTAATTAAATAAACAAATGCACCCACTGAAGTGAAAGCGGGCCATGCTGCAAATACAAAACAAATTGTGCTTACCAACTTCTGAAGGAGACCGTGTAATGCCACAACTAAAAGATCCAGTCCTCATGGGAGGTAACAAATGGCGACAGGGAGGTAACAAGGAGGGACTAACAAGTTTATCAATCAGAAGTCAGCATTGACCAAGGACAGTGACACCAGCCAATCATAAATATTTGTGGAGAGAAGGCGAGGTTTCCACAGCATACTCGACAACTGCATGCCTCGCAGAGTGTGCAGCGCATGCGCTCTGCTGCTAGGCTCGACCTAAAAAGTATTGTTTGTAGTTGAGGTAAAGAAGTAGAAAAGTGGGAAATTAAGGTTGAAGTTAACTTTATAACAATAGGGAGAATATTAGTAAATGTCTTGTTAGGTCTGTAGGACATAGACATGGACACTGGGAAATACACACAAAGACTTACAGACACTGACACTTGCTTTGCGTATCCTGTACAGGATCCAGTCACTGGGGGCACAGTGATTGGGAGGCCAACACATTTGGAATGAGAGACACTGGTACAGAAAGTAAGACACACACACAAAAACTCACACCCACACAGACACACTTACACATAAACACACCCACCCACACAAGGAAAATGGGAGAAGCAGACAATAGATTTAACAAGAAAATAGTTCCAGTCAAGGATCCTCCTTCTATTTCTTGTCAGTCACACCCGATGAATGAATAAAGGACTAATATAGCACAGAGTTGTACTAGAATGAGGATATTAAAAAGATTGTAATAGTATGTTTAATTGCTGTACTCTCTCTACTCCTACTCACTACTTGCATGTTGACGCATCTTAGCTCTACGCAGTACCACCCCTACTGTCCAATTAAAAAAATGGACCTCAGTGATATTTTAGTCTTTCTTGCTCAGTGTACCCTTTTCCCTCAAAATGGACACTGCCACCCCCCTGAGCATGTCGAAAAGTAGCCTCCAAAAACAGAAACATCAACAAAACGAAATCTTACTGCACTAGTTTGGCATTGCCTTACATGCATGTATTCATTCCATGAACATCTTCTGAGGCACGTAAAGTGCACTTCCTTCTCTCTAGAAACCCTATTGTCTTACCATTAATGCAATACTAGTACCATTGGCGGATAGGTGTGAATGGCAAGCCTATATTCATACCTTATTGACACTATCTCCCAAAAGGTATGCCACGCATAACTAAAATAATGTATGGATCATGAAGTTTAAAAAAAGCATCTTTCCCATTTCCTCTATTGCCAGATATAATTATCTCACTGTACCATAAGACATCTGAGCAGGGAGTCACTGAGAACGGAAGCTACTCACAGGACTAGTGACACACACCCACATGCTAACAAACACGCATGTGCACACCCACCAACACACACGCACACACACAACCACCCATGAAGGAAGAGGCCAGAGACATGACAAATGACAGCCAAGTATAAGGATTGCTAAAAATACCAATAGACAATAGCAACCATGGGAACAGAGCACGCTTGAGCATGCTTTTGTAAATATGTATACTAAAAAACATAGGAACTCAAAGGAAGCAACACATATAACTCTTTTCTTGGAGGAGGAAGTGAGTTCTAGGGAGCTCTTTGTTGACCTCCTCACTAGTTTAAAACTCACCTGTGCTCAGACAATGATGTGTATTCGGATTTTAAATCTGTAAAATAAGTCCCCATATAGATATCTACCAACCTGTGATCCTGTGATAAATGTTCATGACACAAAGTCTCTACAAGGGATAGTGACATAGGATTCAGGGATACTTGAGGTACAGAAACCATTCATGGCGAACCCAAGCCTTTCCTGCTACTAACGTGGAATAAGTGAGAAATAGGAGTGATCTGTGGTTAAAGGAAGGTAAGATGAAAAGCTATGCAATGGTCAGTAACGCTACTCAAGAAAGAAACAGAATCATAACAGATCATAATAACACAACAAAGTCAAATGAAATACCAAATAAATGATTAATCCTTTCATGGAACATGAGGCCAATTCAAGATTTTTGGCTCCTTGGGGTTGTTGCTGAGCAAAGTATAAAAAAGTTACACAAGTTAAAATGTATTTTAGGAAGAGAAGGGAAAGGGGTTAAAGGAAACTCAATGTAACCAGTGAAAAGTCCATTGGTCTTCCGAGCTGATCTTCTAGGATGGATGGTGTCAAATGCTGTGATCTAATTGTTTTTATTTTCTGTTGCACTGCTTTCCAGACTGAGGCGTTTAGCTCTTTTTTTGATTGATCACACACATTAACGCCAGATATTCTGTGGTAGGCTCCAGCTTCCACAGCGTTTTTGCTATCTGCAGTGTTTTGTGGCTCAAGTTATTATCATCGATGTAATCAAACCTTAGGGAAGTTTAAACTATCTTTTCAAGTTCCTTTCCAGCAAAGAATAATCTTTTATTGGCTTGCGCCTAAGGTGCTCATGACATATGTCACTCCATCGAATTAAGGTGCAGATCATATTTCTGCTAACAAGTATTTAAATAAGACTTTACCGCCATCTAGCCACTGTTAAAACACTTATCCAAAGTCTCTTAGCTGCAGGGTACCGTTGGAGGCACCGCAGAAGAATTCTGTAATTCATCTTCATATCTATAGACTACAGAGCAGAAGATAAATTGATTTTTTTTAAAATTGTGCTGGAAATATAAATGTGGTAAATGAAAATTGAATTATAAAAAGCTGAGCGCAGTCTTTCCGGTACTGGGGGTGTAACATAAAGCCCTTTTATAGGTGTTAGAGCTGATGCAGAATCATGACAAAATCATGCCCGAAAAAGGAAAACTGGATGAAGTTCTGCACCAAAAATGATTTGGAAAAAAATGTCAAGAAATCGACAAGAATACGTTTTCCCAAAAAAGGGAACATTGCCTTGAATTCTGATAACACCAGGAAGCAATCAAATTGAAAACTGAAATATCAACCTGAATACCCCTCTGATCTCCACATGCGAATGGCATGGTGGGAAGCACTCACTGAAAACGCCTCCTGACACTGTTCTGGAAAAAACTGGGCATTCACAAGGTATTCCTTTTCTGAGGGTAGGACCTACCTTGGGACAACCCCACCATGTGCGCATCAAGTACATTGATTGTTTGCTTTCCTCTAATCAAATCCACAAGTTGAGGATTTACCTGTGAAAAACAACAAATGCAGGTGTTCCAACCACGACATGACACTGTGCAACGTTGCCAAAAGCATTCCTTCTGTGTTGGTGGAACTGCTTTCTGCAAATAATCCCATTGCTGCTGGGCTGTCATAGGTGAGGTTTCCGCTGCCCCTGAAGTTTAATGTTAGCACACAAGGGGATAAACGAGGTGCTTAATCTTGGCTTTTCTCTTGTTGATTTAAGCACATCTGACCTAAGGTAATATAGTTTAATTGAAATCATAAATTATGTTAAGGTGCTTCCAAAAATAAAAGGATGCAAAATGGTGGCACAACATATGTTGTGGGAGTATGCTTTAGTTGCTCATTTGGTGACAGGTGTGAGGTGTTTTGTCACACCTGTCATCTCAATGAAATTGCAAATTAGGTTCTGTCGAAAGAATGAGTCAGTCCTTGAAATAATTAGCCACTGGTGATGCTAATTATTGTAGCTTTAATCCCACCACTAAACATGTAGTAATTACATTAAATGAGGCTGAAGCCTGGGAAGGTTGAAGCTTAGGTGGCAATAACGTTTTGTAACCAGTGTCTTTTCTATAATAAATACAGACATGATGTGTGACAATCACCAATTGTATAAAGCTTGCTTCTTAAAAGACATGAAGTGTATTGAACATTGTTGTCGAATACGAAAACATCTGTGATTTTTTCTCTGTCTGAATTTAAGCTATTGGTACCGTATAGGTAGACTATACCTTACTGTTGTTTTTTGTGGTTATATGTGTATAGAAAAAGATTTATAATGCAAAACAAAAACATGTTTAAGAAAATGATCATTGATTATATGTATGTATATGTTTTTTACAATATTTGATATCAGACATAAGAAGTAAAAAGAAAAAGAAATAAAAAAGATATATTTTTACATTTGGAGTAAATAATTGTCCATCTATGACATGACTGCTGCACAACCTAGTATTTGGCACTATGCCCAGTGCAAGCCTGTTTCCCAAATAAAATGAAGCCTGGGAATCTACATTCGACTGAAATGGAGTGAAACTACAGATTATATGTGTTTGTACATTTAAGTAGCACATACTACCCTGGCGAGGCACTGAATACTGTTTACAGGTAGCACGCTGCTCAATAGAGCACAAATATTGATTGTAATATTAGTTGTCAGTGTTGCAGTTTGTTCTCTTTTTTACAACATTAAACAGTTCCCAGTATGGAGAAAAAGTTGTTAATTGTTGGCAATAATGCGGATGTATTAACTAGGTAATGCGTTGCATTCCTACTTGTGTCTCCGTGGTTAAAGGTAAGGTGCATTGTTCTACTGTTGGGTTGTTATAGTACACTGTGTGTTTGGATGGCAATAGTGTTAGAGGATGTAGTTATATGTACTTTAGGTCCCACTTATACAGACTAGGTCAGGTGGGACGAGCTCAGTAACATTTAGTTTGGAAAGTCACACATGAATGCCTCACCATGCATGGTCAAAGGCCATGTACGGCGGGCGGTTGGCTGCTCATGGGGGATTGGGTACACAGCCTGGCCACAGGCCAAAACCTGCCTCTGAATTGGCTGTTCACTGTGGGGGGATTGCTGACCTTGGGGTTTGGCCGCAGGGCCAGTGGCCAACCCTCACCCCCCCCCGCACGCCGTGCACGGTGGGAAGATTGGATTATGTATGGAGCTAAAATATAACTTTACACTTCAAAAAACAATAGACATTAACTGAAAAATGACAAAGGTTAAAGTGATGTTATAGTTAGGGCAAATTTCAGTGCCAACGTAATGTTTTGAACTCCAAAAGCCACTGAAATTCACTAGTTATAGATATCTCTAGTAATTATAATTCATGTTCTGAAGTAACTATAACTTGCCCAGTGGCGGTTGCCACTGGGTAGTTATAGTCAGGATCACGTCTCCATAGGAAAAGCCCTTTCTGGTTTCCTTACAACTTTGGTTCGTTTGATGAATCTTGACAAAACATTCGAAATAAAACTCTTATCCACTTCAGCTCCTTCATGGAAAGTTTCAGGGTGACCTGTCAAACAGGGATGCGAAAAACACAGTTTCTCCATGTAATTTCAGTAGACAAAATTAGGCATGATACAGAAAAAAGGCTGAACAGAATTACATTTAATATGGAAGAAATCTAGATCTTTACCCTGAAAAGATGCTTTTTGTTATTTATAAACCCAGTCAGTATTGTTGGAAAAATTAAGGTTAAAAAATACAGATATATTTACAGTTCTTTCCTCAGAAATCTCTTTGGAGTCCATCGGGAGTCCCAATAAGCTGGGAATTAAAAGATAAAGTGATGTGATTAACCAGGCAGGGTATTTCTCCCATCAGTCATTTCACTTCTGCGGAACAGAGATCAACCACTTGCGAGGGAGCTCTCCGGGTGGGAATGCCACAACATCAGGAGAATTGTTACTCTGTTCCTTTCTTTTGAAAATGCTTACAAAAATACAATGTATAAAGGAGTAGTGTAGGGTTACTTTGAACCCTGGCAACCATAGGGGAGTGAAACTCAAGAAGTACCAGGCTGTTCCTGGTACTTCTTGTGTTTCATACCATTTTGAGCGAACACCTAGCTAGACCTACCACTCTCTCTGTGAATTTAAAACTCGCCCTCTCACTGTCTCCCTTCTTTGAAAACACAACTATAGGGGAGTGCCAGAGGGTCCCCACCCTCCTGGGTTCAATATTAACAAAACATCTTTGTTGGGGTTGCTGCAATCTCAGGAGTTTTGAGGGACTAGGAAACTTAATTACAAAAAAAAAAGAATTTAAGGTGGGTGTTTGTAGGTGGATGGCCACACATGGGAAGATGTGTTCACTGGCCCTTCGACCAACTCTTCAACACATGGACAAAGGGGGTGTGTGATGGGGGGGCTGAGCACGCATGGGGGGTGGTTGCAGACCTGGCCACAGGTCACGCCCTTCGCCCAACTCCATGAGGCGCACAGCTGAAGAAGTGCAAGTCAGAGGATTGGAAACCTGTGCATGTCTGGGTATGGTAGTCGATTATACATTACATTAAGTGTTCCCAAGTGTTTTTGCTCTCTCACTTGTACTTGGGAACACTGAGGCACACTACACTTACCAGAAGGCCATGAGAACGGCCGCGCCCACAGAGGCAGGTGATGTGAAATTAAAAAGCGCGCCTTTCCTTGCAGCGCTCACTTATCAAACCGCCACTGATGAAGGGAAAGAGGGAATCCTGAAACGCGTTTGGCGAAAGAATATACTGTTGCCTGTGACCTGTTTTAACCTGCTGGCAAGTCTTCAATAAAACCTGATTTGAACGAGTTGTCTTCCGGTGGCTGAATTCCTTTGGGGCTAAACCTGCACGTTGGATATATATATATATATATATATATATATATATATATATATATATATATATATATATATATATATATATATGGAACACAAGAAGGGCGGCACAACCGGGTACTTATTTAGAAGTTTTTATTACACCAACACTCCACCGACGCGTTTCAGCCTCACGGCTTTTCTCACGGTCAGCAAGTCCTTTTTTGCTTTCCATTTTTATACTGCCCCACCTGAGCCATGAAGTGGCATTGTGGGATACGTAGTTTGTGAAGCAAAAATGATTAAAAAACACATTAATGACAAACAAAGGACTGGTGTGCTCTGATTATACAAGTACAGTACTTAGCGTCCTAAGTTGTTTTCACTCAAGGGCGTATCTTATTTCATTTGCATTCATAGTTTAAGAGTTCAAGTTTAGGGTATAGTACTTGAACTCTTAAACTATGAATGCAAATGAAATAAGATACGCCCTTGAGTGAAAACAACTTAGGACGCTGAAGCAAACTAGCATATTATTACTTCTACAGTGTGACAGCTTGTGTGTTTGTGGATTTAGTGAAAGTCTGGTAGTATATTTGCCCGATGAAATGCAATTTCACAACCAAACGTGCGGAAAGGAAAGCGAAATTTATTTACAGGCAAAAAAAAGACTATTTCGGTCTTTAACAAAACATAGAATCACAAATGTTTTATCATTTCCAACCTACTACTCACAGTTTACGAATAGATGAATCCAGCAAGTCAGAGAGCACAGCCCTCTTTTGCCCCCGCCCCAACCTCTGCCATAATCCCTGGTTCCTGGAGGTAAAAACGCACTGGAGTGAGGAAAATTCAGCAGCAGGATATAATGATCCGAAATGACAGGGACAATAATGACAATGAATTTCATGTCTCCCAGTCATGAGAAGCCTCTGGTAATGCTCTTAGTTAAAAACGTACAATTCTTTCTTTAGAGCTGGGGAAACACTAACAACAATGATCATGTGGTAGACTGGGACATTAATTCAAGATGGAGGAAAATGAAAGGTTGGTTCATGTTAACAACAGCTCAGATTCCAGCACATTTAAAGCTAAAAGAGAAAACAGCTTTCACAGCAATGCAGCGTAACCTTCTCCTAAGCAGAAAGGGTAATGACGTAATGCCCCTCTGCATGTGTGTTCGAACTCAATGCATGTCCACTGGTTCTCGCAACCGCTGGAAACAATGTGCCACATGATTAGAGTTTGCACCAACACTGCAGCAGTTCCCAATAACAAATGCCTTTCCAGACGTTACATGGCTAACTCTAGCAGCACACAAACAGCACTCACTTGTCAGATGATGTGTCACTTCATCAAAGTAAATGCCAATTGTTCAATGATGATTGCTCTAAAACTTGTAAAAGAAATTTGTAATACATTGTATGGTTAGTTTCCTACTGCTCTGCTCCTTCAAACCAACTTGTCGCTAGGCTTGTTCTGCTACTTCTTCAAGGATGACACAACAAATATCCGATTTCAGGTAAGTTTATTAATCACAAAAAGAGATTACGAAAAAGAGCTACGAAAATGCTTGCCTGCTGCCTCCTCGCGTCTCCTATTTTCCCGGGGCTCCGGAGCCCCGCACCAGCCGGCAGCATCACCCGGTCTCCCCCTCGGCACGGGAGACCGGGCAGACACATCGAAGGCTTCCCCCAGGCAGGGGGAAGCGGAAACCAACCGGCAGCATCACCCGGTCTCCCCCTCGGCACGGGAGACCGGGCGGACACATCGATGGATTCCCCCAGGCAGGGGGAAGCGGAAACCAAGTCCTCCCGGCCCGCCCACAACCAGGCGGCGGCGGCCATCATGAGGCGGCTCGGGCCGCGGCGGTGATCTCGGGGGTAAAACGAGGGGTGGGCACCCTCGAAATTGAAATAAAACAGACAAAAATAAAAGAGAGAAGCCCCCCAAGCGCCCCCCCCCCCAATTTTTTTTTTTTGAAAAATCGCGGGGGTGCGCGCACTGGTGCGCGCTTATAGATATATAATTTGTTTCTCTTTCAATTTTCTCAGGAACCACTGGAGGGATTTACACTATTTTACCAAAAGCGTGATCTGCGTACCAGACACTACTATTTTGACAAGTTTGGTGTAATTCCCTTCAGCGGTTCAAGCTGTAGCCGTGTCTAAAGGTCCTATGGAAATTAACATGGGGAAAACACGTTTTCGGACTCCCCTTTTTTCTCAGCCCCCACTTGACTAATCCCCCCCAAACTTTCAGGGAAGGAGAGGAGCGGAGCGAGCCATCTTCTATGAGAAATTTGCGAAGATTCATCAACCAGCGCCAAAGTTATTCCCAATAGAATGTTGGGAATTTCCTATGGAAACTAGGTCCTAACTATATATACCTACTGGCTACCGCCAGTAGGTAATATATATATATATATATAGATAAAGTGACAGTGCTAAAATTAAAAGTGCATCACGTGACAGTACTGGTTATAGAGGTAGACAAAGTACTCGTATTTCACATATTGCGATATGCAATCAAGGCCACCAAAAATCTTAAATAATTCAATAGCCCGAATATATAATGAGTCACATTGTGGTAGTCAAATGCATGTTCATAAATATGAAGATATGCTAATAACAGTAAAATATTTGATCATAAAAACAGTTGTTATTAAAAACCATGTAAAATGAAACATTATTTTTAAAACAAACTGCATAATCAGTAGTGAAAAAGAAGCAATTGTGCAAATTGAGCATGTCTACTGAAAGACCTGTAATCATATGTGCTTAAGGGCCCCTGTGGGCCTTGTGGCTGTGCATTGCATTTTTATCGGCTTGATGGCTTATAAGACAATATAGGAGATCAAAACAAAGACAATGTAGTATTCCCCCGCAATTGTAGGTAAAGTGCCTTACTTCATAGGTAGCATCTCCAACCGGATTCGTCTACCCATCCATAACGGAATCAAGTCTTCCCTCCTGAATCTTGGCTGTTAGCCAGCTTTGTGATATATAAATATGTCTATTTTGGGATAAATCCATGGCAAAAGATTATGGATTGTCCTGATACTAAATAAACCTGATCATCCTAAATGAACTAATATACATTTAAGTCGGCTGTATATTAAATGTATGTAGCGGCGGTATGCTACAGGCAATCATCAGTACTGTGCAAAAAGTGCTCATAAAGTGCTAAGTATCAATAAAGTTGGTTTTAAAAACTGAGACCAAGTCAACATCTGTTGAATAGACTTCAGTCTAGTTATGATAGATACATAACTTGTTTCTAGAATGTGATACTGTGTTATTGCTACATCCTACTGTGACTGAAGGTTGTGTAAATCTAATTCCCCGAGATAAGTGCAATATAAATAGAATGTAAGCTTAAGACAATATATTTTTTTGGTGAATAGCTCACAAGTTAGCTTATTGTACAGATAGCAAAAGTGATGAGCAATGCTTCTGCGTTACTCCAATCACTTGGTTGGGATTCGCAAACTGCTACATCATTATGGCTACAGACATTACAGCGTGGATTGCTTTGCCTACAGGGGAACTGGAAGCTATGACTAGATGAAAAGTACTGGGGTTAGGATAGACATGTGTGCAAATCCTTGGTGATATTCAGTCCTCCTGGGCTCTTAGAGTCAAGCTGAAGGATGTAACGAGTTTCCAATTTTCTCAGCTTAGACTCCCTGTCACAGCCCCTGTCCCCACCCCTTCTGCTGGCACTCACAGCATCAATGACAAAGTATTTCAAGCCTGAATTATCGCTGTTATGTTTCTCTTTAAAAAGCCTAGCTACCGGATAGGTGTTGTCGTGGTTAGCTATGGCCCTAAGATGTTGTAAAATGCGCTTGTACACAGCCAATTTAGTGCTGCCCACATACTTCAATCCACATGGGCAGACAAGAATATATACAGCAAATTCAGTCTTACATATTAATCGTTTGTTAATCTGGTGTTCCTTGTAGCTAAATGCATCACAGTATACTTTAGTGTTGATGCCATGGATACATGATTTGCATGTCTTACATCTGTAAAAACCCCTGTTTGTCTGCAACCACAAGGTTTTTTTGATAACCTCAGGACTGGTGTTAACAAGACGGCCCCTCATAGAGGGTGCTCTGCTAAACGTTAGAGATGCTGTGCGGGGTAAAGTAGGGCCAATAATTGGGTCATTCAGAATTATTGACCAGTTACAGTTAATAATTCTATATATATCAGCATGCTGTTTGTTGTAGCTGGTAATGAACCTAAAAGGGCCTGGTTGTTTTTATGGCCGGGATGCCCGCCACCCCCTCCCAACACCAATTCCCCAAGGGGAGGAGACAGACACTGGTTTGAGCTTTTGGAAGGCGGGGGGGAGTTACCCCCCCGGCCGTATTTATTAAAATATGAAACAAAATGTAAAACATTAAATTAAAACGTTTCATGAATTATGTACAATTTTACTTTCGTTACATTTTGATGAAGACATGTTAATTGACTAACCTTAACAGCTCTCTAATACAAAGGTTTCCTAGCCGAGTCTAGCATCCTGAAAATGTATACCTTCTAAATTAAAATTGTACATCCTAGCATTAAGGGCCAACGGCAAGGTCTTAACCGGTGTCAGATCCCTACTACCAAACTCCCGCCCTCACGGTGTGAGTGGCGCATGCGCAGAGGACTTTACCCTCGTTGCCAACTGTAACTTCCCTTGTCGTGGGGGCCCCCTCTCACTCGACGCCATCTTAAAGGTCGTCCGAGTCCCCGTGTGAGGTATCTGTAAGAAGGACAGCGTGGACTCCCCCCCTTCCCCAAACTCTCTTCCGCCGTCGCGGATATCCGACCCCCGGGAAATTCATAGGAGGGGCATCTAGCCGTCTCCCCCCTGGGAGGGGCCTATGGCCGTCTCCCCCTAGGCGACCCATCCGTAGTGGGTGCCGCCTCCCCATGGGAGGGGCCAATGGCCGCCTCCCCCCGGGCGCTCCCATCCATTCTGGGTGGCGCCCCCCCTAGGGACCTTGAAATTACTGCTCACCGATCATGACCTTACCGCCCGACCAAAAAATAAATACGACAGTTGTTTTACCTACTAAGGGAAGAAAATTCACCTAACGTGAAACAGCTTGATGATTCATCAACTTTTCATTTCTACTAAGGGAAAAAAGGTCCTAAAGCACAAGACAATTACCTTACTTGATACATTCCTTTACTTTTCTACAAAGGGAAAAAAGGCCTATACACATTTCTTCAATGCTGAAACAACTTGACTGCATCTCTTTAATACAATCTGATATCATCAACAAATCACTTTATTCAAAAACATTGCAATAGGGGCTGGTGGGTGGGTCAAAATTGCCGCTTGTTCCGTCGAGGGCTCACGAGCAACGAGTGGTGCAGCCTTCAGGGCACTGGAACAAGAGGAAGCTTCTTCGGATTCCCGCTCTTTTATCCGTCTGCGGGAGGGCGGGGACCCTCCTCAGGTACGCCCACGGGGCGCGGTCTTCCGGGTGGGTGTCTAGGACAACCCCTTCTGGGCGGGAAGGGCGTGCTCCGGCTACGCCGCTTTGGGCATACCAGCCGAACCCCGTCCCCCGCCCAAAATGGTTTCCCGGGGGGATCGGGGCACCCATCCATACGTTCGGGGGGACCGAGTGGTCTTCCCTTTCCATTTTCTAAGTTGGCCATTGTCCCCTCATTGTCCCTGTCCCTGTCTTTGAGTTCTTCCTGACTGTATATGCTGAGGATCTGGTGTCTATCTAGTGCTCTGGTTTTTGCGATGGCAGTGTCAATAGTTTTTTCAGAATATACCCGCTCAAGGAATCTGAATTTACTGTCACAATGTGCTTGCTTGAGGTCATTGATGTTACTACATATCCTCCTCAGCCTCAACATCTCCCCGTAGGGGATGCTGGATATTAAATGGGCTGGGTGCGCACTTGTGGCGTGGAGAATGATATTTCCTGTCTTACTCTTGTGGTATAATCTGGTTTCTATTATACCATTGTTAATGAAGACCTCTGTGTCAAGGAAAGGGACTGATTGCTGGCTCATATTGGCAGTGAATTGCAGGTTGAACACATTGTTGTTAATATCCTGTACAAACTCCTCAGCTTGTTCCCTTGTCCCCCTCCACACCACAAACAGGTCATTGATGTTTCACAACCATTTTACGATGTTATCCTCCCATATTTTCTTGTACTTGACTTTGAGGACCAGTTCTTCCCAGCTGCCAATGTGAAGACAGGCATAGCTTGGTGAAAAACTGGCCCCCATTGCCACACCTTGTAGTTGGCGATATAGTAAGTTGTTGTACATGAAAAAATTGTTGGTTAAACAATGTTTCAGCATTTGAACAATAGTATTGTTGTGGTATTTGTGACGTTCTGACCTTGTAAGAGGTAGTCTCTGACTGCCTTCAAACCATCCTCATGCTTGATACTTGTATAAAGTGCAGAGACGTCCAATGTTAGCATCTCAAGGCCGTCTTTCCAAGTTATTTGTTTTACCTTCCAAAGGAAATCTCCTGTGTCCTATACATAGGACTCAAGTACTTTGACATAAGGTTGCAAAAGTTGTCAATGTAAATTGATGTCTTTTCTAGAATACCCCCGCTGGCTGATACTATAGGCCTGCCAGGTGGTGTGTCCTTGTTTTTATGGACTTTAGGGGTAAAGTATATTGTGGGCGTGATTGGATTTTCATTTTTCAGATATTTAAATTCATTTTCCGTAAGGATTTTTCGCGCGCCATTTTGATCATTTAGACAGGTACTCTTTGCATGTCGACTTCATATTTGACTTCATATTTGTTGCTGAAGACAGTTCATAACACTGTATATCGTTCAATTGCAAATATTCCTCTTTGTCGTAGTTAGAACGACTCAACATTACGATGTTTCCTCCCTTATCACTGGCCCTGATTATCAGATCTTTGTTCTGACTCAATTTGGTAATGAGGGCCTCATATTGTTTTTTTTGTCATATCTCCGTTGTTGATTTTGTATCTTTTTCGAGCTGTTTGAGTTGATGCGTTACATTATCATGGAATACATACACTGTATCACGAGGCATAATCGGATTGAATGTTGACACTGGCTTAAATGGGATGATATCTGGAAATTGAATTATGTTGTGTTCTCCCACTGTTGTAGTATTATCGCTTCCATGTGGTACCGGGTATCCAGCACCTTCAGTTTCCCACAGTTCAAGCAGTTCGCTGATGTCTGTTGCTTCCGAAATTATTGTTACTTCCTGATTGGAAATTGTGTCAGGCGTTTTCTTTTTACTGCTTAACATAAAATGTTTGCAAAGTTTTAACTTACGGATTGCTTTGTAAACATCAAGTCTGGTTGTAGCATAATCAAAATTGTTCAACGGAGCATAAGAGAGGCCAAGTTTTAAAATATTTTCTTCCTCTTGGGACAAGGCAATGTCTATTAAGTTGATAATAGTTTGGTTGGTACTAGCAATTATTGTTGATTGTTGGGTACCCACTTGTCTTTGCCTTTCTTAATCTGAAACTGCGTACCTCTTCTTCTGCCTGAGCCTCTGCCTCCTCTTGAAGGTCCTGAGTTTACGTTGTAATCTCTTTGTATCCTGGGCAGGAGCCTTTGCATGCGCTCGTGGCACAAAAAACATATTTCTTAACCGGGAGAAGGTTTGACTAGTTTGTCAGCTGCCTCTTGATTTCTCATTTCTGACTCAGAGTCGCTTCCACCAAATGAGCTCAAATCAGACATTGACGTTTCATTGGGGTCCTTGCTTTTTTGTACTCTCCTTTGATGAAACAGAGTTTTCTCTGCAGTAACCAGAAGGGCAACGTATCTCTTGGCAAAGGTAAAGATCTGACCTAGATCGTAATCATTACGGTCTCTTTGGAAATTGTAGGTTTTACGTTCCATGATCTTTGCCTCCTCTTTGTTAGCCTTGCCGTCATTTCACTGGTTAATTTAGTTTTTTCATCAGTCTGGTCACATTTTTCAAGTTCCTCATAAATATCAGCAATTTCCTTTAGGAGCTGTGCTCTATCAATGTCCGCATATTTGATGAGGATTAGTACCAGTCTGCGCGATGCCTCTAAGTTACTTTCTGCCCATTCCTTCATTAAATTGGGATTGGGGTCTTCATAGCTAGGTGCAGTTAATATTGCTAAGCCCCTAGGAATGTGGTTGACATCAATGTAACACTGGAGGGACTTAGGCTCCCACCACTTGCTTTGTTCACTCCGTAATTTCTTTTCTAGTAGCTTGCATTTTTCCTTTAATGTACTATTTTGGGGATTGCTGGGTATTGTAGTTGGATTCCGGATGTTGGTAGGAATCTGGAGGCTGTCCGAGAACATGGTCATGGTGGGAGCCTGCCTTGCTTTCACATTGGCGGCGGACATGTTAATATGCAACTTGGAATATATTATATCACTGGGCGTTGAATGTGGGTATAGCTGATGTTCAAAAACTCGCCAACCCGTCCTTGCACAGTCACTCTCCTCCTGCGAATACCTCGATCGTACTGGTGCCTCCACTAGTCGGGAGATCCCTCCGTCACTCTTGTGTCCTCTGACACAGGTCCCGTCGGTCTCCTTTACTCCCACGGCTTTCCTTCTTCTCGGCACAGGGAGGTCAGATGCTGTTTTCCTCATGGAAGCTTGTAACATCCAAGTGTAGCTCAGAGAGTGTTTCACTTTCGGTGTCAACCTGCAGACCGAATACGCGGTCTACATTCTTGAATGTCCCTGTGCATTACGTTATGTGGGAAGTACCAAGCTCCCGGTCCACAAACGTAACCTGCAACATCTTAGAGCCATAACCTCCCCAGGCAATACCTATCCGGTTGCAATACATTTTAAAGATCACCATCAGAGCAACAACAAGGGACTCCGATATTTTGTTATTTATGCAGTACTAGCCAGCAGACGGGGGAAATAGGGAGTCAAAATTGCACAAACTTGAAACTAAATACATCCTACAGTTAGATACCAAGCAGCCTCTGGGTTTAAATCTTACAGAACATTTATACCCATGTTTACACTAGGCTCTGTAGATTCGGAATAGGATTTATCAGTAACTGTGGGGTGCAGGAGTCAATTAAGGTCTTTAAATAGTGTTTTATGAGATGTATTACTATTTATTGTTTTAACATGACTCATTTTTTAAGAACTATTTTTTAATGCACCGTCCTATGACTATTTATTGACTATTTATTGACCACTTATTGCACTGTTTGCACTACAAACCCCCATTTTCACATCCCTTGAGTTGTGATAAGTGGCTTAATACATTTCTTTGAGTACTGTACATTGTAGCTTTGTCTACCTCCTGAATATAGTCTTACCTTTTTGTAATTTGATGTAAATCCGTTCAGTAGTTTTTGACATGTTAACTGAAATACAAATTTGTATATCTAGGGAAGCAGATCCTTCTCGCATCCTCCTTGGATTCGCAAATCCATGTGTCAACAGCAATGCCATGATTGGCTGGCTACAGTTTGAGAGAAAAGTTTTGCCACCAATGGAAGGGACTGTGAAGGAACCTACATGGGCAAGAAATTGTCCCCAAAAATTGTTCATAACCATGCAAGGAGCCGCATATCCTCCCCTCTCCTCCCAGATTCAGGTGGATCCGCGGATCCAGACACCAATGAAAAAAAACATACACTCACTCACAGATCCACACACCTAGTCACAAACTCATTCACACACTCACACACCCACTTACACACCCACTCACACATATGCAGCCACTCACAAACTCACTTACAAAACCTCAAAAACACTCACACCCACTTATAGACACACGTAGCTTTCACAGACCCACTAGCACACCCACTTACACACCCACACAACCACTCAGACACCCACTCACAGACCCTAAAAGCCACTCACACACTACACAGTCACTAACATACCTACTCACACACCCACACAGCCACACCCATGCAGACTCACAGACTCACACAGCCAGTCACGCACACTTATACACTCACCACACACTCACACACCCACTTACATACCCACATAACCACTCACACACCCACTCACACACACCCTCAAATACCCAGGTTGCAGGGACGTTATAGGTAGGAAATAGCAGTATAAACATAGAAAGGTTACAGGATTGTTCTAGTTCAGAAATATAATTTTTTTAAACCTTAGACATTCACTGAAAAAAGCAAAGGTTACAGGGATGTTGTAGTTAGATTCAGATTGTATACACTGAAAATCATAGAAATTCAGCAGTTGTAGTTATAGTTATCTCAAGTAATTATAACTTATGACATAAGGTAACTAACATACACCCTCACCATGCACAACTAATTAGCCCACACATTACATCACTCATGACAGCTTCTATGAATTCATTGATGATATCACTGCAACATTTGCAGTAAAATTATTGATGAGAAAATAGCGTGGCAGGGGCAAGTTCTAATTACATTAGGGCACAATATATAGTTACTTGAGATTACTATAACTGCTGAATTTCTATGGTTTTATGTATGAAAATCTGAACCTAACTATAAAGTCCCTGAAACTTTTGTCTTTTTCAGTGTGCATTCATATATATATATATTTTTTTGGGGGAGTGGGAAAATATACATCCAAAGATGGCCACCACATAGACATTTGTTACCATGCATAACGTTTTTTATGTTGTTGGAAACTTTGGGCTAACAGGAGGTTTTAAATGGCCACACTGTGTTTGCACAAACTGACACTGACGAAGCTGTAAAGCAAAACGCGACTGTCGGTGGTGAGGGGTTTGTAATACGTAATAAACATCGAGAAAATCGGAGACCTGTGTGCTTGTCCTTTTTGATTCAACGGAGTCAAACGTGTTGAGATATATATATATATATATATATATATATATATATATATATATATATATATATATATATACACTGAAAAAACCATGGGTTTCACACCAGTTATAGTTAGGAATTAGCATTTAAAAAACCTATTAAATTCACTGAAAAAACCATAGGTTTCACACCAGTTATAGTTAGCTGGAAATTTTACTGACATAAAACCATTGAAATTCCACATTATAGTTAGTTGGACTCACTATAACTTCCGCGTGTAATGCACTGCTGATGACGTCACATATTACATCACTCATGACATGGTCAGTGACATCACTCATGACATCACTGATGACACCATTCAGTGAATGTGTGTCTATCTGAAAAATAAATATGTTTTATATATGTATATGTAAAGGTCGATGGAAGAATAAATGCTTAAATAAGTGTTTTAATGAATGTTTGAAAAAAAAAATTGATTGGTTAACTGGCTTATTAAGTGTATCTTAGTGAATACATATATTAGCGAGTAATGTTTAAATATTTAAATATATGTATCAGTGTTTCACTTTGTGTATAGTTGGCTGCATGGGTTGGTGAGTAGCTACATGTGTGTGTATATGGGTTATTAGATGTTTTTTTAGTATTTTTTCTCTGGTGGCTGTGGCGGTACAGGGGACTCGAGGGAAGACTGGTGTGGCGGAAATCAGCATTTGGTACCATCGAGCCTGTGAATTTCTGGGTACCGCTACAAGAACTCACTACTTCCCTCCCCGGTATTTCCACTAACCCATGGTGCGACTACATGGCATTATGGGTGTTGCAGTTTCAAGACATGAGGAAAAAACTGCAACAGGTGAACATTGCTTTAAATGGGAGGAGTGGACTCATTGTGAACTTTCAATCAACAGCAAGACTTACTCGGTGCCAGTTGGGTCAGGTGCAGGGCGCTGATGAAGGAAATTGGTCCGAAATGCATTCACCGCCACCGGTTTGAAATCTGTTGCATTAAAGTCTTTCCAACCCGTCCCCCTGGGGTCCTGCTTTCTTCTTTCAGACAGAATTCACTTTCATGTTTTCTGCGTTGGCCAGCAGCCCAGTTCAGGATTCCCCGCCACGTTTTAGGGTCCAGGCAACAACTGGCATGCCTCACGGCGCAAGCTTCTTCTTCGGGAAACGGAGTATACCTGGAACCCGCCCATGAGAAAGGAGATAAAGCCAGCAGTTGAAAGATTTATCTCTCGCGGGTCACTTGCATTGCGCACTCGAACCCCTGCCTAATTTACTCTTTTCTCTGGTGGCTGTGGCGGTACAGGGGACTCGAGGGAAGACTGGTGTGGCGGAAATCAGCATTTGGTACCATCGAGCCTGTGAATTTTTGGGTACCGCTACAAGAACTCACTACTTCCCTCCCCGGTATTTCCACTAACCCATGGTGCGACCACATGGCATTATGGGTGTTGCAGTTTCAAGACATGAGGAAAAAACTGCAACAGGTGAAAATTGCTTTAAAAGGGAGGAGCGGACTCATTGTGAACTTTCAATCAACAGCAAGACTTACTCGGTGCCAGTTGGGTCAGGTGCAGGGCGCTGATGAAGGAAATTGGTCCGAAATGCATTTGCTGCCACCGGTATGAAATCTGCTGCATTAAAGTTTTTCCAACCCGTCCCCCTGGGGTCCTATATATATATATATATATATATATATATATATATATATATATATATATATATATATATATATATATATATATATATATTATATATATATATATATATATTATATATATATATATATGTATATATGTATATATGTATGTATATATGAAGAAAGATTCCTCCCCAGTCTGCTCTGCGCTCGCAGACACCGCCTCCACGCCAGCAAGGAAGAGGACCGGACCAGCAATTCAGCAAAGATGGTAATTTTATTACAGATTAAAACAGAACCAGCGACGCGTTTCGGGCGGAAAGCCCTTGATCACGCTGCAACATGTTTATAATCAATTATACTCTTTTTGTAGGTGTATGCAGTGAATTGGGCGCCACCCCCTGGTGACGCCCACCATGATCATGTGATAAATGCTAAACAGTGACAACGCACTACCGCTGCTACATAGTTGCTATTGCTGAATAAACATACAAGAAATTATAACTGGTTAAATCCAGGAAATCATCAACATATATTCAATTATATACAAATATACTAAGGTACAATCCTTACATGTTGAATTTCTTTTTAAAAGATACATCTCTCTTATGTGCAAATAAGCAATCTAATACCTTTAGCAGCAAGATAGTAAAGTGCGTGTGCCTAAAAGTGCATAAGTGATGAAAAAATTGTGATAAAGTGCAAGAATTAGCGGAAAACATATGGAACTACCACTGAAACAATTATTAACAATTAGGCATCATTTCTCAATGTTTGAATACAAAAATTCATCATCCTAGTTTCTAATTATTTCTATTTAGATGGTCAGTATAGAATAAGAAGAACCATTCTAACAAGAAGCTAAAAATTACAGTATGTATAAAAAGATTCCTAATTCATATATATACATACCTATACACATCCCCACTTTTATACCCACCACCCCACATACCTGGCCCATTTTATGAAGAGTGAATATTTAAATGGATTACAAAAACCCTATGTGCTTATATAGAGCAAAGCAAAGCAACATAAATGACAATAACTATATATACACACACACACCCAACTAAAAAACTATATACACACCCAACTGAAGAACCCTCTCATAATTATTTACAAAGTGCATATCTGTGTAATTCGATATATACACACGCGCATTCATGTGCAACCCTAAGCCCAAGATCAAAATAATATCAATATCAAAATTCTATACATGGTACTCACATAATGGTAAAATCACTGTACACTTAAAAGATAATACATATTGTCCATCATTAAAATATTGTACGTGATATGTGAATAAGAATGTATGAAAATTATGTATATGTAATGATGCCTAGTGCCTAAAGGTTGCCAAGTAAAGTGCATGGGTGTCCCTATGGGTGAAAGTCGATGTGAGTTTCACCAGTTGTAATTACAGAATAAGGGACATATATATGGGACTTCTAATAGGGAACCTAACTAGAAGAGCCCTGAATCCGAACACAGATATAGGTGGAATCAGAAGCTGGCAAGGCCTAATGAATTTATAAAAAGTGATGCATCTCCTCAATATTGTTGAGCCCATTAGGCCAACGGCTATCGAGCTCCAATATATATTTAGACTCCAATTTTCTGAGTTGGGCCTCACGATCACCTCCTCGTCTAGATAAAGGAACTGCCCCTATCACGAAATAGCTTAAACAACTAAGATCTTTGTTGTGCACTCGTTTAAAGTGACGGGCGACAGGGTACGCGGGGTCACTATGCAAAATGGCCCTGAGATGCTGTAGAATTCGGGCGTGCACCTGGAGCTTAGTGCTTCCAACATATCTAAGCCCACAGGTGCACGTCAGAACGTAGACAGCATGATCAGTCTTACAGTTATAGTTGCCATAGATGTTTTTGGCAACTTTACTGAATGGGGTGTTGTACTGGGTGGTAGTGACCCCAAACTTACAAGCCCTACAACTGGAGCATTTAAAGAAACCTCTGGATGGGCGAAGCCATGGAATTTTGGATTTCAATTCAGGTGTTGCTTTATCCAAATGGCTGCCCATGGTTCTTGCTCGTCTGAAAGTCACTGTAGGAGAAGAGGGCAACCTAGTGTTGAGAATGTGGTCGCTCATAACAATCGGCCAATGTTTATTCAAAATTGACCTGATTTTTCTGTCCTCTCTACTAAAAGTGGTGATCAGACGTGGGCACTCCAGTTGGGGTGTAGTTGTAGGAGGAGGTTTGATTTCCAAAGAGGAGTCAGGGAAGAGACTCTCCCTAGATCTAGTCAGGGATTTATTTAACGCTGTATTTAATATCTGCTCAGAGTAACCTCTGGCCCTCAATCTGGCCATGAGTTCTGCCAAGCAGGTATCAAAATCCAAGGGAGAGCTGCATATTCTTTTTAATCTAAGGATTTCCCCATAGGGGATTCCTGAGATTGTGTGTCTGGGATGCATGCTAGAAGCATGCAATGTGGCGTTGCCAGCCGTCTGTTTTCTGTGGAGGGTGGTGTTGACTATTCCATTGGAGACATACACCTCCACATCCAAAAATTGGATGCGATTTTCACTGATGTTGGCCGTGAAGTGAAGGTTAAGCGAATTATCGTTGATGTCATCGATAAATCGCAAAGCTTCCTGTTTGCTACCCTTCCAGATGATAAAGATATCATCTATGTATCTTAAGAAGTATCTAACATGGTTGTCCATCCATGTCTTGTGGCGCACATTGAGGACCTGCTCCTCCCACCAGCCAACGTGCAAGCACGCATAGCTGGGAGAGAAGCAGGCCCCCATCGCCACGCCCCTTAGTTGCTTGTAAATTTCTTTCCCAAAAGAAAAGAAATTGTTGTTGAGGCACCATTTTATTAATCCCACAATTATCTTATTGTGTTCATAATAATGGATGGGTCTACTGGAAAGGTAGTGTTGTACCGCTGCTAACCCCTTGTCATGATCTATGCTGGTATACAGCGATTCCACGTCAAGCGAAATTAAAAGCATTTCATTTTCCCATTCCAGTGTAGATATTTTAGATATAAAATCACTAGTATCTCGAATGAAGCTGGGAAGTTGTTTAACAAAGTCTTGTAAAAAGTAATCAATGTACTCTCCCACTTTCTCTCCCGCACTTCCAATGGCTGAGACTATCGGCCTGCCTGGTATTGGTTGTATGGATTTGTGCACTTTAGGGATGAGATAAAGGGAGGGTAAAATTGGAAAGTTCACATACATGTATTTGTGCTCTTCTGACGAGATGAGACCTTCCCTCTTCCATTGATTTAAAGACTTGTGTAAACTGGATATCGCTCTGTCGTAATCCTTTTGGGTGCTTTTTATGTAACAAGCCGGGTCTTCTAATTGGCGTTTGGCTTCATTGATGTAATCTGTTTTGGGCCAAAGGACCAAATTGCCCCCCTTGTCCGACCTTTTGATCACTATGTCCGGGTTGCCTTCAAGCTTTTTCATTAGTTTGTTGTAAGCCATCCTAGTGTATGTCTCTTTTTTACCTCGTTTGTTGTTGGTTTCTGTGTACAGTTTTTTGATGTCATTTGTGACGCAATCGTGAAAGATGTCGATCGCGTCCCTTGGCATGAGTGGTATAAATTTAGATTTGCTAGTGAAAGGACTCAACCCTGCACCTTTAGGAAGGATAGGAATGTTTCTAAGACGATCTTGAGTAGAAATTTCTACTTCTAGTTCTGAGTCGTCGTTTGTTGTCATAAGATCATTAGCATCAAGAAAAACATGTGTGTCAGACGCCCTTAATGAAATGCTCTCATTTTCTCTCCCAATTTCTTCTTGGACGTCCGAATCCTTAGCTTTTTGTAAGGCAAAGTGCTTCTTTAATTTAAGTTTCCTTATAAAGCAGAAGACATCTACCCTAGTGGTAGTATAATCAAAATGTTGCATTGGTGAAAAATTTAGACCCAATGAAAGTAATTGCTCTTCCGCTTTGTCAAGGACCACGTTGGAGAGATTAATGATGGTATTATTTTTCATCGCCGTCTCCCCCATGTTTTTTTCTTTTTCTTTTGCTGCACTTGTTCCCCGGCTTTGTTTCCTTGTGCGTCGTCGTTCTTTCCTCCGTTTATTCCTCCTTTGTTTGGTTGAGAATTGTTCTGCCATGATCTCAGGGTTTGGAGCCTCTCGTCTACCACAAAATCCATTTCTTGCTGGATACTCAATGTTTCCAGTCCATTTAAGTTTAAATCACTATTGGTGGAGCCTGATGATAGTGATTCCATACTGGACGCACTAGTTGTTAGAGAGTCCGTGGACTGCATCATTTCATTAGCATTGGCAGCATTGGATGTAGAAGGGCCAGCACTACCTGCTGGTAGAGTGCTATTGGGATTGGAAGTAGAAGCATTCTTCTTTTTAGTGTATGCCTGTCTTTTAGCCGAATTGTACTTTTTGGAAAAGGTAAAGATCCTCCCCAATCGATAGTCATCTGCGTCACGAGCAAATTTTGTAGCCTTGCGAGTTTTGATTTTTTCTTCGTGTTTCCGCAATTGCTCGTTCATGTTGTCTGTGAGTTTTTTAGTTTCTAAGGCGTTTTGGCAGGCATCAATTTCCAATTCCAAGGCTCTGATTTTATCTAGCAGTTTGGCTCGGTCACTGGTGGCATACTTAATTAGTATACATACTAAATTCATCGATGCAGCCAGGTTACTCTCGCCCCACTCTTGAAGCATGGCTGGATCTGGATTGTCAAAGCTAGGAGCTAGCAAAATCCTGAGTCCTCGTGGTACACGCCCCACTTCCTCGTATTTGCTGAGGGATTTATGCTCCCACCACTTAGTGCATTCTGCTTTACGTAGTTTCACTAGTTCTTTAAACAACTGTTTCAAATCTTTCGTTTGAGAATTGCCAAGTTCGCTTTGGTTTTGTTCCTGATTTTGGCCAGAAGGTGGCTCTGTGGCGTCAAAAAGTGACAATGCGGCTTCCTCCCGCTGCTTGTCAATTTCGTCTCTATCCATGTTGTTACAGTTCTGTTCTGTGATATTTAAATGCGACGAGCACAATTCTGACCCGTCCTTTACTGCTGTATAGAAACTTCGTCACCGGACGGCATTTCTTTGAACACACACTCACCGTAGGTCCCGGGCGGGAACTGCTCCGCGTCCCACGTCCTCCGACGCGAATCCTCGGGGCTGCTCACACCGCCCAACCTAAACGGCAGGGGTTTCAGTTCATCCGGGGGCCAGCTGCAATGATTCCCAGGCGAGATCCAAACGAAAGGTGATTTGAAGCAGCTGCCGACAATAGACGAAGGGGTCCGTTACGGAGGCAAATCAACCTCCGTTATTACGTGAAGAAAGATTCCTCCCCAGTCTGCTCTGCGCTCGCAGACACCGCCTCCACGCCAGCAAGGAAGAGGACCGGACCAGCAATTCAGCAAAGATGGTAATTTTATTACAGATTAAAACAGAACCAGCGACGCGTTTCGGGCGGAAAGCCCTTGATCACGCTGCAACATGTTTATAATCAATTATGCTCTTTTTGTAGGTGTATGCAGTGAATTGGGCGCCACCCCCTGGTGACGCCCACCATGATCATGTGATAAATGCTAAACAGTGACAACGCACTACCGCTGCTACATAGTTACTATTGCTGAATAAACATACATGTATGTATATATATATATATATATATATATATATATATATATATATATATATATATATATATATATATATATATATACACTGAAAAAACCATAGGTTTCACACCAGTTATAGTTAGGAATTAGCATTTAAAAAACCTATTAAATTCACTGAAAAAACCATAGGTTTCACACCAGTTATAGTTAGCTGGAAATTTTACTGACATAAAACCATTGAAATGTCACGTTATAGTTAGTATAACTTGCACGTGTAATGCACTGCTGATGACGTCACATATTACGTCACTCATGACATGGTCAGTGACATCACTCATGACATCACTGATGCACCATCCAGTGAATGTGTGTCTTTCTGAAAAATAGATATGTTTTATATATGTATATGTAAAGGTCGATGGAAGAATAAATGTTTAAATAAGTGTTTTAAAAAAAAAAGAATGATTGTTTACCTGGCCTATTAAGTGTATCTTAGTGAATACATATATTAGCGAGTAATGTTTAAATATATGTATCAGTGTTTCACTTTGTGTATAATTGGCTGCATGGGTTGGTGAGTAGCTACATGTGTGTGTATATGGGTTATTAGATGTTTTTTTAGTATCAGTATGAGTCTCTGTATGGTTTAGTGGGGGTATTACTTAGCACATAGATGCATCAAGGACTAACTCACTGTTTGTATGTGTTTTGAAGACAGCATATGTGCAGGACTGTATGGGTGGATGAGTGTGTATGTGTGTGTTAGTGAGTTAATGATTGTCTCACTAGTGTCTTTATCAGTAACGACATATGTTTTAATCTAGTATATGTGAGTATTGATGTTTATAAGTGAGTATATGTGAGATTGTAAGAGTTCCTGTTTAAATAAGTATGTGTTTCTATAAGTGATTGTTTAAGAGAGTATGTGTAAGTTTCCTTAGAAGTAAGGTGGTAGGGTGTGTATAGTTGTATATGCAAATAAATGGATGTTCAATGGTTTATTTGCATGTGTGAGTATGTGTGTGAGTAACTTTTGGATGACTGTCGGTGTGTAACAAGATGTATAGGTGTATCACTACATATGATGAGTGAGTATATGTATGAGTGACTATATAGAACTGTTGGTGAATGAGTGGATGTATATATAGATGGTGGTATTACTGAATTGGTTGTTGTAACTGGTATGGATATCTCAATTTTTTTGAAAATGTTAATTTCTATTTTCGAATATGTGGTATAAGGGTTACATTACACTGAAAGGAGGTCTGTCACTCTGTCTCCTCAGCCACCCTCAGAAAACCTAGGGGGTCAGGATATGTCTCCTGTGCCCCCTTATACCCATTCCCAACATTGTTTATCCTCCATCTTGTGACTAAATTCGTCCGAAACACAAGATGGCGGACTCCCGTTACGCTACCGGTGAGCTACCGGGTTCGCGTACCGGGTAGCGCTTCCACCGTGAAAAATTGAAAAAAAAATATTTTATTTTTTTGCCCCGCGGGGCCCTTTAATAGCCCCCACATCAATCCTAGGGGGTCAGGAGGGGTCTACCTTGCCCCTTTCATTCATTTCCCCCTTCGTTTATTTCCACCTCTTGTCTCTCGATCCTACCGAGAGACAAGATGGCGGCCACTCCGGACTGTTTAGAATGTTGAGAGTCACCAGGGAGCCAATCCGCTTCTCCTCGCGAAGTTCCGTTACTCGTCTGGTACGCTCACCGGGGCGCTCACCGGGACGCTGTCACAGATATATATATTTTTTTTAACGTTAATTTCTCAAAATCCACTGGAGCACATATCTTGAGACCTTACAAAGACACATTTGGCAAACAGTCTCTACAATTATGCCAAGTTTCATAGAAATCCATTCAGCCGTTCGGGCTAAAGGTGAGTCCAACCGCCCTATGGAAAACTCAATGTTAAAAACACGTTTTGGGACCCCCCTTTTTTCTCGGCCCCCGCTTGACGAAACCCTCCCAAACTTTCAGGGGATGCTCAGAAACAAAATGTGCCATTTTCCTGAAAATTTCAGCCAATTCCGTCCATCAACGCCAAAGTTATTCAACATAGAATTTTCAGAAATCCCTAGTTGTTCTTTAGAACACTCTGGGACATTCTGTCACTGGGCTATAGTTGGGCTACATCTGGTTGATATTTGGGCTACATTTGTTTTTTTTTGTCTCTGGTGGCCATCTTTGGGCTACATTGGGCTACATTTGGGCTCTAACATATATATAGCCCAATGTAGCCCAATATATATTTTTCAAAGTTAATTTTCGTAAAAACCACTGGAGCATATATCTTGAGACATAGCAAAGGCACATCGGGCTACCAGTCCCTACAATTTTGCCATGTTTTGTGGAAATCCATTCAGCCGTTCGAGCTAAAAGTGAGTCCAACCGCCCTATGGAAAACTCAATGTTAAAAACACCTTTTGGGACCCCCTTTTTTCTTGGCCCCCGCTTGACGAAACCCCCCCAAACTTTCAGGGGACGCTCAGAAACAAAATGTGCCATTTTCCTGAAAATTTCAGCCAATTCCGTCCATCAATGCCAAAGTTATTCAACATAGAATTTTCAGAAATCCCTATTCAAAAAAATCCTAACTATATATACCTACTGGCGACCACCAGTAGGTAATATATATATATATATATATATATATATATATATATATATATATATATATATATATATACATAAATACATATATATATATACATATATATATATACATATATATAAATACATATATGTATATATATATATATGTATATATGCCTTCGAAGCTGGCACTACAAAAATTACACTGGCTACCGGTAAAGAGCAGAATTGAGTACAAAGCTCTCTGCACATGTCACCGGATTCTGTATGGTAGGGCGCCCCGACCTTTGCAGAAACTGATCGAAGCCTATGAACCTCCTAGAGCGCTTAGATCTGCGGGTGGAGGACTGCTGAGGACTCCCAGGGTAAAGAAAGCTCGAATGGGAGGCAGATCCTTCAGGCACCTGGCCCCCAACCACTGGAACAAACTGCCAGTGGACCTTCGCTTGGAATCAGCAGAAATGAAGTTTCGAACTAAGTTAAAAACCTACCTTTACACTAGATAATTTTGACCTGCTAGCACCGTTTTCCTTGTCTTATGCTCTTCTCACTGTCAGCGCAGGGACACGCCGGTGCGCGTAACTCAGCGCTTTACAAATGCCCCTATTATATATATATATATATATATATATATATTCAATGAAAAAACCATAGGTTATAGGCCATATATAGTTAGGAATTAGCATTTACAAAACCTTATTTTACTCGCATAAAACCATTGAAATTCCATATATAGTTAGCTAACTATAAGCGCTAACTATATATCGCGCACCCGCAATCCACTGCTGATGATGTCACATATTACATCATTCATGACATGGTCAGTGACATCACTGATGACATCACTGATCAAAACAACCAGTGATTGTATGTGTCTGTAAAGTTTAAATATGTTTCACATATTGAAGAATGAGTGGATGTATAAGTGTCTGGATGAAGAATTTAGTAGGTGCATGACTGACTGTATGAGTGAGTGATTAAATGTGTCTCACTGAGTACATGGGTTAGTTACTAAACTGTCTTAATTCGTGCATCAGTATGTTTGTTGTTGTGTAAGCTGCTGCATGTGTTGATCAGTAGCTATAAGAGTGGCCATATGGGTTATTGATTGGTTGCCCAAATATTTGAATGGGAGGCTGAGTGTGTGTGTGGGTGGCTGGGAGGTGCGTGACTCTGTGCATAGATGTGTAAGCAGTTGATTCACTAGGAGTATGAGTTCAAGAGTGCATGTGGAAACAGCTATATGGGCGGTTCACTGTGCATGGTTGTGTTGGTGAGTGAATGGATTTCTCATTGCTACATGTGCAAGTAAGTACGTATGTAAAACACAATACATGTGAGAGTTGAGATATATAAATAACTGAACATAAGACCCAGTGAATGTGTGAGTGGCTGTATCGATCACTGTGAGCTTGTATCAGGGATTATATAAGAGAGTAAATATGTGTTATTATATGTTTGAATAAGTAAGATGTGTATAACTGTATAGTTGAGGAAATGGAGGTGTGATTGATTCTTTGCATGACTGACTAGGTGTGTGAGTAACTCCATGGATGAGTGACAGTCTGTGAGTGTCTGTTTATACTGAGTGTATGTAAGGTTATATTAGAGTCTGAAGAGGTTCATTGTATTATCACATGAGTGATGTGATCAGTGATGACAAATGAGATGTCATCAGTGATGTCATTTGAGTTGTCATCAGTGATGTCATCAGTGATGTCATTTGAGATGTCATCATTGATATCATTTGAGTTGTCATCAGTGATGTCATTTGAGATGTCATCAGTGATGTCATCAGTGATGTCACTGACCATGTCATGAATGATGTAATATGTGACATCATCAGCAGTGGATTGCGGGTGCGCGATATATAGTTAGCGCTTATAGTTAGCTAACTATATATGGAATTTCAATGGTTTTATGCGAGTAAAATAAGGTTTTGTAAATGCTAATTCCTAACTATATATGGCCTATAACCTATGGTTTTTTCATTGAATTTTCAAGGTTTTGTAAATGCAAATTCCTAACTATATATCCACTATAACCTATGGTTTTTTCTGTGAATTTCATTGGTTTTTTAATAGCAAATATGAAAAGCTTTAAAATGTCAAGTACGTGATAGATAAAAACATTTTCGTATTTATGCACGCTGATGTGCTTTGAACGCTGCCCCCCCCCTCCCCTCTTTTGCCTTAGTAGTACTCTCTCTTTGCAGATACAGAAGGGTAGTTAACGCAGGCCTTTACCCCCGTTGTAATCCGTCGTACCTCCTTGTCTCTCCATTTGATTGATTGTTGTCCAAGCATTTACTGTTTTAGAATTGGTTCTCTTTGGATCATTCTCTATTTACAAACAAGCACAAAGTCGCAATACTCTGTTTAGTCTTTGCAGATAGTGAAAAATCGTGTAAAAAAATAAAAGTAATCGAGCAAAATCAGTAGGCCACTAATTGGATCTCTTTTTGACCTCGCTAAAATAGAAATATTAGGAACAACCCTTCTTGAGAAATACGAAAATAGTGAGATGAACTGAGCTCCACACCATGAGGGCTGCAAGACAGCTCGGCTCCATCACCCATCCCGCACAAAATAATGACAAACCCTATGCAAATATTAAAAATATAGACAACACACCAGCAAAGAAACAGGGTAAAACATTTTATTAAAAAACTATTTACATAACGTTGGTTTATAAGATGATGTCAGTAGTGGACCGATGTGTGAATAGATCGAAAACAGCACAAGGCTCCAAGATCCGGATAGCAAGCTCCTGGATGTTGGGTGCCATAGTTTAGAGTTCTGAATTTCAGCCTTTTTCAATGCCTGTGCTTTGTTGAATCAAAATGGCGGCTTGACACAAAGCTGACTCAAGCGTTGTTACTGATGCTATGCAGACCAAAACTGGTTTTCAGTTTGTACATTTTTCTAGATTTTTCAATCCAAGTTTGGTTGACTTTGTAGAACGATGGCTTCAGATTTTCAACATACGGTGTGGTGGCGCTGACTGGGAGGGGGCGCTTCGCTCCTGCCCCCTCCCCAAGTAAGATTTTCATACGTGAAAGTACGTTAATGGTTTTGGTCCCTGAGATGCTTCGATGTCACTACCATTCTCAAATAGCATAAGTTCTAGATGTTGGGTGCCATAGTTAAGAGTTCTGAGCAGCGCTTGTAACACTGTCTGAAGCTTATTTCCACCTACTGCAGCTTCACTATTCTCAAAGTAAGTGAGTGTCGTTTGTGGACCTGACTGCATTAGAAAACAATGTGATATGTTACCTTCCTAAACAGCTTGACGGAGGCCCCTGAGGGGCGCTGTGATGGCCATGGACTCGGAGAAGACGCTTGGCTCCGACACCCTCCCCAAGTCTTATAGCACTGGTGTAGCCTGAGATCGCCCCCGACATAGGCGGCCGGCTCCCGGGGTCCGGCGGTACTTTTTGCCTTTTGATGACTCTTCAATTCTGGACCTTGTCCCACAATCCGTTTGACCTGAAGACAAGCTGTAGTGAGGCGCCCCTTTATCGTTTTAGTTGCCATTCCGCCCGCTTTTGCTACACTGTGCCTCTTCCGCCATTCAGCTGTTTTCCGCCCGCTCTTGCGACTACAGCGTCTCGCTCACCATGTAGTTGAGATGCGCCCGCTCTTGCGGTGCAGCGATAGGCGGCTGCCACAGGACTCTCAAAATGGCGGCCGGCTCTTCGGTTTTGGGCCTGGTCCACTAAAATGGCCCTGGGACACCTTGGAACTCGGACGCTTGTCTGCTAGGGCTTGGGTCCCATTCTCGAAAAGCGTCCCCTCAGCCGTGAAGATTCTACAAAAGTCTTGGGGGCCTCCGACTCCCGCAGGCTTCTGGTGGGGAGCGGCTGCCATGATTGCTCGTGGAATGGCCACGACGGAGCTACGAGATGGTAGTGGTCTCATGCTGACGCCAGCTTTAGTCTGAAACATCCAGAAACACTGTAGACTACCAATTCGATCAGTTCCGGTAGCGCCCCAACATGACCCGGAAGAGAAGAACTTGCCCTCCCCTCTTTGACTGATGGTTCTTGTTGCCTGTCCCCTCTGTTGTCATTTAACAGAACTTTTTGGACTGCTGAAAGGGGTTGTGTTCTGAACGCTGGTTGGTGGAGACATTTAGACTATATTCTTGACCTACGTTGTCGCGTAATGCGTTTTATGACACGCCGCGTTAGCGCACCCGGAAGTGATCCGAGGCGCGGCGCGCAGCGCGTAACGTAAGCATAACAGGTCATGTGACTTGTTAATAAAACTTTTCATTGGTTCATTTTACTTTTGTTAATTTAATGATGAAAAGCTTGGTCATATGACCTAAAAATTACGCTTTTTATTATTTTCGAACAATATTTTTTTTTCAAACATATGTTATAATATTCCAGGCTAATGTACTTTCCCGGAAAATTTACAACTGTCTTGCAAGTAAAATATATTCCTTTTTCGAGAAAAAGGGCGTTTCTTCCTTCCATGACGGAGCCGTTGAGTAAAAGAGATTCGGCCTGCTGTCTTAGTCGCCGATACGCCTGATTATCAGATTCTTATCGATCACTTTATGTTGCAGACATGAAAAACACAACTGCCCTTGACCATTTATCTTTACTGCGTTCCTACATATTATACCTTTTATCCGTCATGTAATTGGACTGCTTTATTTCACTTGCCTTTTACTGATTCGAAAACAGTCACTAAAAGTAAAAACTTTACAAATGAAAATACTACTACCGTGTTTTGTTTTAAAAACCTTTATTGTGAAAATGTCAGTATACAAATACGGGCCTATAACCACGTGGGCCGGCCACGGAGCAAACTCAAATCGTATATGATGAGGAGACATTTACACTGTAGAAGAACGTAACGAGCGGGCCATTAGGTGACAAGAACAAAGGTGTCTAACAGTTGCGGAATCGGTGGACGTACATTTTGTAATTAAAATACGACAGGGCCACTTACAATAACATTTTCTAGATATACATTTGCGGGCAAAGAGTTACGAGTCCCATTTATACCGGCGCCATTTTGGGCGAGGCCGGGCAGGTCCAAGATATAGTCAAAATGTCTCCACCAACCATCGGCCAGACCAGAACCCCTTTCGGCCCTTTATGTTACAAGATGGTGTCTTCCATTCAGAAAATATTAATGGCAGCATTTTGAAAGGAAACAGAAACAGCCGTTCTCCTAGTGAGTTTCACATTGTTACATTTAGGAAGAATGTTGAAGAGTAGTATGTGGAAAATCTGAAGCCATTTTTCTACAAACTCTCAATCAGACTTGGATGGAAAAAAAAACCTGAAGAATGTACAAACTGAAAACCAATTTTTGTCTGTATAGCACCAACAGTAACGCTTGAGTCAGCTTTGTGTCAAGCCGCCATTTTCATTCAATCAATAGCGTCCCCCTGCACACATTCAGGGACCTGGTCGTGTCTTCAGATGAAACGCATTGTAGGAAAAGAAGCAGAAAGGAAAAGGAAAAAAGTTCCGCCGGACCTAGTGAAGCTGCAGCAGGTGCAAATAAGCTTCAGACAGTCTTACAAGCACTGCTCAGAACTCTCAACTGAGGCACTCAACATCCAGGACTTGCCATTCGGATCTTGGCGCCTTGTATTTTTGTTTTGTTTTTGATGGAGGGGAAAGAACAAAAAACAGACATTGAAAAAGGCTCAACAGTGCAGGGCGCCTTGTGCTGGTTCCGACCTATTCACACATCGGTCCGCTACTGACATCACCTCATAAACCAACGGGGCACCCCACGCCGACTTTCGGCGCAGCATTGTAGGATGGCCACACCAGTGCGGCAATTTGCTGGACACCACCTCGGTGCCATCCAGATCTCGGCGCGTTCATTCATTCAATAGCGTCCCCCTGCACACATTCAGGGACCTGGTCGTGTCTTCAGAAGAAACGCATTGTAGGAAAAGAAGCAGAAAGGAAAAGGCAACAAGTTCCGCCGGACCTAGTGAAGCTGCAGCAGGTGCAAATAAGCTTCAGACAGTTCTACAAGCACTGCTCAGAAATCTCAACTGAGGCACTCAACATCCAGGACTTGCCATTCGGATCTTGGCGCCTTGTGCTGGTTCCGACCTATTCACACATCAGTCCACTACTGACATCACCTCATAAGCCAACGGGGCACCCCACGCCGACTTCCGGCGCAGCATTGTAGGATGGCCACACCAGTGCAGCCACTTGCTGGACACCACCTCGGTGCCATCCGGATCTCAGCGCGTTCGAGTCACTGTGCCGGAAGAGTGACCGGAACTCAGCTGAACACGCCGTCTTTCGGCGCAGCATTGTAGGATGGCCACACCAGTACGGCAATTTGCTGGACACCACCTCGGCGCCATCCGGATCTCGGCGCGTTCGAGTCACTGTACCGCAACAGTGACCGCAATTCAGCTGGACACGCCGTCTTTCGGCCCAGCATTGTAGGATGGCCACACCAGTGCGGCAATTTGCTGGACACCACCTCGGTGCCATCCGGATCTCGGCGCGTTGTGCTGCCTTCGGCCTATTCGCACATCGGTCCGCTACTGACGCCGCCTCACGTGCCAACGGATTTTCTACGCTTTTTGTAGCCCTATGTCGCATAACAGGTCATGTGACTTGTTTATAAAACTTTTCATTGGTTCATTTTACTTTTGGTTTCCTAAAGATGGAAGGCTTGGTCATATGACCTAAAAATAACACTTTTCATTGGTTTAGAACATTTTTTTTTCCCAAACGATGAAAGCCCCACCTTGTTTCTGGATCATTCAGACTGAAGCTGGCGTCAGCATGAGAGCACCACCATCTCTTGGCTCCGTCGTGGTCATTCCGCGAGCAATCATGTCAGCCGCTCCCCACCGGAAGCCTGCGGGAGTCGGGGGCCCCCAAGACTTTTATACAATCTTCACGGCTGAGGGGACGCTTTTCGAGAATGGAGCCCAAGCCCTAGCAGGCAAGCGTCCGACTTCCAAGGTGTCCCAGGGCCATTTCAGTGGACCAGGCCCAAAACCGAAGAGCCGTCCGCCATTTTGACAGCCATGTGGCAGCCGCCTATCGCTGCACTGCAAGAGTGGGAGCAACTCCACAACATGGTGAGCGAGACGCTGTGGCCGCAAGAGCGAGCGCAACTCAGCTAGATGGCCGCCACCTGGGGAGGCCCGTTCACGCCGCCTCCCCCCCCCCCCCGGGCCGCCGCACGCCAATTTTCGGAGCAGCATTGTAGGATACCAAAACCAGTGCGGCAGTTTACTGGACATCACCTGGGTGCCTGTCGTACATGTTGTGTCAGCCATGTGACACTGGACACAGACCGCTACTGACGAGGCCTCCCCCCGCACCACCCGGGACGCCCCACGCTGTTTTTCTGTGCTGCATTGTAGGATCCCTAAACCAGTGCGGCACCCAGGCGACATCACCTGGGTGCCGTCCAGAACTCTGCACGTTGTGCTGCCTTGGGACTATTCGCACAACAGACCGCTACTGACGAGGCCTCCCCCCGCCCCACCCGGGACGCCCCACGCCAATTTTCGGAGCAGCATTGTAGGATCCCTAAACCAGTGCGGCACCCAGGCGACATCACCTGGGTGCCGTCCAGAACTCTGCACGTTGTGCTGCCTTGGGACTATTCGCACAAAAGACAGCTTCTAACCATTGTTGCTTTTTGTGTTAATAAATGTTTAAATGTTTTTAGTTTTTGTTCTGTTCATTATCGTTAAAAGTTAATAAAGTTTTATAACCTTAATTTGTTGGAGTGTTATCTATTTTTTTGAAAAACGGGTGAATGGGGCCTTGAATCGGGATATTGTCATGTGTGGGCTTTGGAAGTGTGCTGCTGCAGGATCGGACATTTCAAACTCAAATGCACGTTCTTTTTCTTACCTTTCCGAAGCATGGAGCGCAATAGCAGGCAGAGAAAGGGTGATGCACGTGTTGAACACTACCTGACCTGGCAAGTTGCTGGCAGTGCCGCCCCGCCCGCTCCTGAAAGAGGGCACACACACACCGCCGCCCCGAGTACTTCACAAATCTTTCAAAGACCATGCGCTTGTTCATGAGGCTTAAATGGTTTATCACCTCTTCTAGAACCCCTACATCGACCCTCTGACGTTTCATGGAAAAATTACCATGTAACACAATACCAAGCCCTGTCAGCTGAAACCCCCAAGGAATCGTGGGGCATATTATCAAGGGGGTTTATCTCCGCTTTTTTGGCTTTAAAAACCATGAAAGCGGAGATAAAATTATTTCCCTATTATCAAGCTGTCGCTAACACCAGTTAGTGACACCTAAAAGGAGATAGCGACCATCTTGGGCCCGGCTTTGCATGTCAGTGATACTTATCACTAATGACATGCAAAGTGGCGTGCCAAGATGTTAGCGACTGGAAACAGTCCCTAACATCGCTACCTTCTATTACCAACTTTTGGAGATATTCGCGCTAAGCGCGAATATCTCCAAAATCTAACACCTGCCCTGAGCAGTTCTTAGCCATGTTATCCAATGGGAGGTGGATAACATGGCTAAGAGCATTAGGTCGATAATACATGAATATCGCTGACTTTTCTGCGATAATAGCAAGGTTTATCTGCGATAAAAATCGCCGATGTGCGGCGATAATTTTTGTCTCTAAACAAGTTATAGACAAAAATTATCGCTAGTTGTTCGTAATATGCCCCCGGGTTTTTGCTTGCAGAAATCGGGAGGCGGGAGACTAGCACTGAAATCAGTACTCACACGCCTGAATCAGGAGGATTGGCATGTCTGAATTCTCTACAGCTGGGGCCATAAACTACATCCGCAGGGGTAGGTGATAGCCTGGGACCAGCCTGGCATCTAAAATGGCTGCCGTGCACGACAAAATTGTGGCATTCGAAAAAAGGCAAGATGGCGCAGCCGCTGGAAGAGATATATCAACATATATCAGCCTCCTCAGCCACCCTCAGGAAACATAGGGGATTAGGATACGTCTCCCGCACCCCCTTATACCTAGTACTTTAATTAACGAAGCACAAAATGGCGAATTCCCGTTTCGCTACCAGTTTGCGGCCCAGTTCGCGGCCCGTGAAGCGCTTCTACCGTGAAAAATCATTTTTTTTTTATTTTCCCCACGGGACCCTTTAATAACCCCAACAACATTCCTAGGGGGTCAAGAGGGGGATACCTTGCCCCCTTTCATTAAATTCCCCCTTAGTTTTTCACCTTTTCTTCTCTCTCGATCCTACCGAGAGACAAGATGGCGGCCGCTCCGGACTGTCACGCAGCAAAAAAAAAAAAAAAGCTCACGCACAGCCGCTGGAAGAGATGTATCAACATATATCAGCCTCCTCACCCACCCTCAGGAAACATAGGGGATTAGGATACGTCTCCCGCACCCACTTATAACTAGTAATTTAATTTACGAAGCACAAAATGGCGAATTCCCGTTTCGCTACCAGTTCGCGGCCGCGCTTCTACCGTGAAAAATCATTTTTTTTTTATTTTCCCCACGGGACCCTTTAATAACCCCAACAACATTCCTAGGGGGTCAAGAGGGGGATACCTTGCCCCCTTTCATTAAATTCCCCCTTCGTTTTCCACCTCTTCTTCTCTCTCGATCCTACCGAGAGACAAGATGGCGTCCGCTCCGGACTGTTTAGAATGTTGACAGACACCGGAGAGCCAATCAGCTTTCTGCGCGCAAAGTTCCGATAAGCGAAAAGTAAGCGGACCGGATCGCTGCCCAGAGCGCTGTTACAGATATATATCTTGGTTTGAACGTTAATTTCTCAAAAACTACTGGAGCACATATATTGAGACCTAGCAAAGGCACATCGGGCTAACAGTCCCTACAATTTTGCCAAGTTTCGTGGAAATCCATTCAGCCGTTCGGGCTAAAAGTGAGTCCAACCGCCCTATGGAAATTAACATGGGAAAAACGCGTTTTGGGACCCCCCTTTTTTCTCGGCCCCCCCTTGACGAACCCCCCCCAAATTTTCAGGAGCTGCTCAGAAACAAAATGTGCCATTTTCCTGAAAATTTCAGCCAATTCCGTCCACAAACGCCAAAGTTATTAGACAAAGAATTTTCAGAAATCCCATAGGGAAAAAATCCTAACTATATATACCTACTGGCTATCGCCAGTAGGTAATATATATATATATATATATATATATATATATATTATCTGTTTGTATATCTGACAATATTTCTCTAATAAGATATAGAGTGAATATTTATGTGGTCTTTTATGTTTATTCCTTTCAAGGTCTCGCAGAACTAAAGAAAATGTACATATACAGAAAATTCTAACTGCGCTGAGTTGCACCTTGGTTGAAACATGTTAAGATTTTTTTCTTATATTATCTGGATATCAATATTTCTCTCTGTAATTATTAGTCCCTCATGCAAACTTCATGTATATATTGTTGATGAGTTAGTTATTGTTATCAACAAAAGGTTTTTTTGCTTTCACTATTTTAAATTACCACTTACATGTAGCAATCACTTAGGGTTTGTTTTATGAGTAGAGGCACTGGGAGCACACATTTATATACTCCAGTCATGAGTATAATTCCCATATATGAATTTTGGGATAATTTGAGGTACTAAGTATTGTGGTACTGGGCCATTGAGTCATGATTTTTGAAAGTTGTAAATAGTAATGTAAATAGGTAGATTATATGTAAATTATTGTACATAGAAAATTAGTATATATATATATTTTTCTGTGTGTTAATACTTTCTTTTGCATTTTGGTTGGAGTATTGCCCCAACAAATTTAATTTTGTCATGACTTTATACATCTGGAGTATAAGATGTTAAAGTTAGTGTGTTTGCATTCATGCAGCTATATTGTTTCAGTGCCGTACAATGTTTATTTAAGGTTGGTGTGCACTTATTTAAAACAACGATAGTATGTTTTTTATGTTTATACGCCATGTGACTCACAGAGAAGGTGGAGCATCACATAGCAAAAAATAGTGTATAAAAATGTTTGCTGACCAGGTGTGCGGTGTGTGAACAAGAGCACTAGTTGCTCGAAACGCGTCACCTGAGAGGTTGAAATAAATCTTCCTTACTGCAGCCTTCTGGGTCCGTGTCTTCATTTTTGGAAGGAGTGTGCTGATTGAAGATTTTGTTTATATATAACTATATATATATATATATATATATATATATTTATTACCTACTGGCGATAGCCAGTAGGTATATATAGTTAGGACCTAGTTACCATAGGAAATTCTGAACATTCTATTGGGAATAACTTTGGCGCCGATTGAGGGATCTGCCTGTAATTTTCCTTAAATGTGCCTCGCTGTGCTCCACTCATTCCCTGGAAGTTTCGGGGGGATTCGTCAAGCGGGGGCCGAGAAAAAAGGGGATCCCAAAACTTGTTTTCCCCATGTTAATTTCCATAGGGATATTCTGACAAGGCCACAGCACGAACGGCTGAACGGAATTACACCAGATTTGGCAAAATGGTAGTGACTGGTATGCAGCAGTGCTTTTTGTATGTTTGGTAAAAATCCCTCTAGTAGTTCTTGAGAAAATTGAATTTGAAATTTTTCAAATGGCATTTTCTATGGAACCTTTAGACACGGCTACAGCCCGAACGGCTGAACGGAACTACACCAAGCTTTTCTATATTTGGTGAAAATCCCTCCAGTAGTTGTTGAGAAATTGAATTTGAGCAAATTATATATCTACATGCTCTCAACATTCTATTGGGAACAACTTTGGCGCCGATTGAGGAATCTGTGTGTAATTTTCCAGAATTTTGTCCAGCTCCGCTCTGCTCCTTCCCTGAAAGTTTCAGGGGGATTCGTCAAGCGGGGGCCGAAAGGGGGGTCTCAAAACGTGTTTTCCCCATGTTAATTTCCATAGGGACATTTAGACACGGCTACAGCCCGAACGGCTGAATGGAATCACACCAACTTGGCAAAATGGTAGGGCCTGGTATGCAGATGTGCCTTTGCTACGTTTGGTGAAAATCCCTCCAGTAATTCTTCAGAAAATTGAATTTGAAATTTTTCAAATGACATTTTCTATGGGACCTTCAGACACGGCTACAGCCCGAACGGCTGAACGGAATTACACCAAACTTGGCAAAATGGTAGAGACAGGTATGCAGTAGTGCCTTTTCTATATTTGATGAAAATCCCTACAGTAGTTGTTGAGAAAATTGAATCTGAGCAAATTATACATCTATATGTGCTCGCCGTACGCGCACCGTACGAGTACGGTACGTGTACCATACGCGTACGTGCGCGTACCCTTCCGTGCGCGAGCGAGTTTCTGATTGGCTGGCAGTCGACTGTCAACATTCCAAACTGTCTAAACCAGGAAGTGTTGGACACTATCTTGTTTTTCAGGAGAACTGAGGCACAAGTGAGCCCAAAACAAGAGTGGAAAACACGAAAAGGGGACAGGGTAGAGACCCCCCAACCCTCTAGCCCTTCACAGGGAGTCCCAAAAGGACCCCCAAGGGCAAAAAAATAATAAATCATGTGGTACGCGCACCGCACGCGTACGGTACGTGTACCGTGCGCGTATCCCGCGATTTTAAAACAATAAAATTTTTTTGCACTTGGTGGTCCTTCTGGGACCCCCTGAGAAGGGCTAGGGGGTCAGGGGGTCTCAACCCTACCCCCTTTTCGCGTTTTCCACTCTTGTTTTGTGCTCTCTTGTGCCTCACTTCTCTTGAGAAACAAGATGGCTGCTCAGGTGGTCCCAGAAGGATAATAACATATATAAACGTTATCCGCTAATAGAATTAGCATTTACAAAACCTTTGAAATTTATTGAAAAAAAAAATAGGTTTCACGCCTGATATAGTTAGGAATTAGCATTTAAAAAAACTTGCAAATTCACTGAAAATACCGTAGGTTTCAAGCCTTATATAGTTAGGAATTAGCATTTAAAAAACCTTGCAAATTCACTTAAAAACCATAGGTTTCAGGCCTTACATAGTTAGGAATTAGCATTTAAAAAACCTTGCAAATTCACTTAAAAAACCATAGGTTTCAGGCCTTATATAGTTAGGAATTAGCATTTTAAAAACCTTGCAAATTCACTAAAGAAACATAGGTTTCAGGCCTTATATAGTTAGGAATTAGCATTTAAAAAACCATTGAAATTGGTCCTATATAGTTAGTTGTACTAACTATATTTCACCCACCCGCAATCCACTGCTGATGATGCCACATATTACATCATTCATGACATGGTCAGTGACATCACTGATGACATCACTGATGACATCTCAAATGACATCACTGATGACATCACTGATGACATCTCATTTGACATCACTGATCACATCACTGATGATATCATTCATGTGATAATACGATGCACCTCCTCACACTCTAATATAACCTTTGATACACCCACTGTTAAATACAGACTACCATTCTTAAAACCATTGACACACCAATACCAGTTACTACATACGCACTCACTGATTCCTAGGTCTACGCACACATTCACTCATTCACCCATAGAATCACTCATACATACAGTCACTCATTAATACAACACTATCATATGCACTCATACACCTATACAGACACTCACACACTGCCACTCATCCATGGAGTTACTCACACACCTAGTCAGTCATGCAAAGAATCAATCACACTTCCATTTCCTCAACTATACAGTTATACACACAACACCTTACTTATTCAAACATATACTAACACATACTTACTCAATTATACAATCACTGATACAAGTACACAATGATCCATACAGCCACTCGCACATTCACTGGCTCTCATGTATAGTCATTTATATATGCCAACTCTCACATGCCCTGTGGTTTACATATGTACTTACTTGAACATGTAGCACTGAGATATCCATTCACTCACCAACACACCCATGCACACAGTCAACCGCCCATATAGCTGTTTTAACATGCACTCTTGAACTCATACACCTAGTGAATCAACTGCTCACAGATCTATGCACAGAGTCACACACCTCCCAGCCACCCACACACACACTCAGTCTCCCATTCAAATACTTGGGCAACCAATCAATAACCCATATAGCCACTCATATAGCTACTGATCAACACATGCAGCAGCTTACACAACAACAGACATACTGTTGCACACATTCAGACATTCACTAACCCATGCATTTAGTAAGACACATTTAATCACTCACTCATACAGTCAGTCACGCACCTACTAAATCCTTCATCCAGACACTTATACATCCACTCATTCTTCAATATGTAAAACATATTTAAACTTTACAGAAACACACAGTCACTGGATGATGTCTTCAGTGATGTCATCAGTGATGTCAAATGAGATGTCATCAGTGATGTCATCAGTGATGTCATTTGATATGTCATCAGTGATGTCACTGACCATGTGATGAATGATGTAATATGTGACATCATCAGCAGTGGATTGCGGGTGCGCGAAATATAGTTAGTACAACTAACTATATCGGAGCAATTTCAATGGTTTTTTAAATGCTAATTCCTAACTATATAAGGCCTGAAAACCTATGGTTTTTTAAGTGAATATATTTATATATATGTTACCTCCTGGCAGTCCAGTAGGTAGTTATAGTTAGGACCTATTTTCCAACCAATAGGAATGCAAGGATCACTTTTTAGCCAGAGGGCATTCCTCCACAACTATAGTTGCAGCGATTCGTAAAACCAACCAACTAAGTAGGGAAGACCTTTTGTCCAAAACCAAATCAAAATCTGGTCTCAAGCCAACAGTAGAAACTAGTAATCCTAGACTCATTTTGGCATATAGCAAACAAAGAGAAGATATATGCTGAATCATGATGAAGAACTGGCATATAATACGTAATGGTATATCAATTGGTGAATTAATTCCTAAAAATCTGATCATTATGTACAGAAGGGCAACCTCAACTAGTGATTATTAGTAAAGAGTAGCCCTGAGATTGTTACTAACAAGAATTGGCTTTGGGACAAAAAGGGTTCAGAAAATGTCAGACTTGCAAAGCTTGCAAGTTAGGCAATAACAGAAGTTCATATTGTTCCCCATTTAGGACAACTTCCACTCCAATTACTAAAACTTTGACCTGTAAAACTGAATACTCCATCTATGTGTTGCAGTGCTCCTGTAGACTAAAGTATATTGGCAGTACTAAACTGCCAGTCCATAAGAGAGTCCTCCAACACATGAGAGCCATTACCAATTTGGTCCGCCATTTCAGAGAACTCCACAACAACTAATTATCAGATCTAAAGTATTTTGTTGTGGATTCAATACCTTCCCTAAGACAAGGTGGCATTAGAGAGGCAAATCTAAGAAAAATTGAAACTCATTGTATCCTGGAGTTTGATAGTAAAAGTCAGAATGACCTAAACACCACCGAGGATTTATATACATGGCTCTAATAGGTCAAATCGAGGGAATGTATTTGGCACTACTCTAAAAATTCAAGTATAAATACTTTTTACTGTGGCACATTGATAGTTAACTGCCTAAAAATTGAATAACATATAGGATTATCTAGAATGAAATAAAGTTAACTATCTATGGTTTCTATATCACACCCATCCTCCTGAGCTTTTTTCGACCGAAAGAAATAGAAAAAATAATGAGAAAGAAATTCTGTTGTGAAAAAATTGAAAAAACACAATTAGCACTTTATCACTTTAAAGGTGTCAATTTTACACAGCACTGTGGCACTTGGAGTCCGTTCCACTTTTTGGGAGTCTGAGGATTAAAGGATACAAGAAGGAATATTGAAATATATATATATATATGTATATATATTATATTCACTGAAAAAACCATAGGTTTCACACAAGTTATAGTTAGGAATTAGCATTTAAAAAACCTATTAAATTCACTGAAAAAACCATAGGTTTCACACCAGTTATAGTTACCTGGAAATTTTACTGACATAAAACCATTGAAATTCCCACGTTATAGTTAGTTGGACTCACTATAACTTGCGCGTGTAATGCACTGCTGATGACATCACATATTACATCACTCATGACATGGTCAGTGACATCACTCATGACATCACTGATGACACCATCCAGTGAATGTGTGTCTTTCTGAAAAATAATTCAGAAAAGGGGGTGGTGATGAACAGAGTGTCTGAATTAAGCAGACCACTCTTACCCAGTCCAAAGATCAGGGCTTGATCCATCACCGTTTTTTAGCTCACTGCACCATCCCAGCTCAGAACTTGGCTATATGCAAATTAGTCTGACCCTGGCCCAGTGCATCATAGGAACAGGGCAGACCAAACTACCAAGCCAATTCTTATACTGGGAAGGAAACAAGCTACCGGGGACCGGTTTCTGGCATTTCAGCCGTCTTCGGCCCGGCTTGCTTGAATCCTGATGGTGCAATGAGCTAGGGACTCACATCTGAGTATACCCTTCCAATGCCAGAAACCGGTCCCCGGGAGCTTGTTTCCTTCCCAGTGTAAGAATTGGCTTTTGTAGTTTGGTTTGCCCTGTTCCCATCATGCACTGGGACAGGAACAGACTAATTTGCATACAGCCAGGTTCTGAAACTGGGATGGTGCAGTGAGCTAAGAAACGGTGTTGGATCTAGCCCTGATCTCTTGACTGGGTGAGAGCTTTCTGCTTAATTCAGAGACTCTGTCCCTCACCACCCCTTGTTGTAAATATGTTTGTCCACCCTAAGCGTGGAAGGGTATACTCAGACATGAGTCCCTTGCTCATTGCACCATCAGGATTCAAGCAAACCGGGCCGAAGACGGCTGTAATGCCAGAAACCGGTCCCCGGGAGCTTGTTTCCTTCCCAGTGTAAGGATTGGCTTTTGTAGTTTGGTTTGCCCTGTTCCCATCATGCACTGGGACAGGAACAGACTAATTTGCATACAGCCAGGTTCTGAAACTGGGATGGTGCAGTGAGCTAAAAAACGGTGTTGGATCTAGCCCTGATCTCTTGACTGGGTGAGAGCTTTCTGCTTAATTCAGAGACTCTGTCCCTCACCACCCCTTGTTGTAAATATTTCTGAAAAATAAACATGTTTTATATATGTATATGTAAAGGTGGATGGAAGAATAAATGTTTCAATAAGTGTCTTAATGGATGTTTTTTTTTTTAATTGATTGGTTAACTGGCTTATTAAGTGTATCATAGTGAATACATATATTAGCAAGTATTGTTGAAATATTTAAATGTTTGTATCAGTGTATCACTTTGTGTATAAGTGGCTGCATGGGTTGGTGAGTAGCTACATGTGTGTAGATATGGGTTATTAGATTTTTTTTAGTATCAGTATAAGTGTCAGTATGATTTGGTGGGGGTGTTACTTAGCACATAGATGCATCAATGACTGACTCACTGTTTGTATGTGTTTTGAAGACAGCATATGTGCCGGACTGTATAGGTGAATGAGTGTGTATATGTATGTGTTAGTAAGTGAATGACTGTCTTACTAGTGTCTTTATCAGTAACTACATATGTTTTAATCTAGTATATGTGAGTATTGATGTATATAAGTGAGTATATGTGAGAGTGAGAGATTGAAAGAGTTCTTGTTTTAATAAGTATGTGTTTCTATAATGGATTGTTTAACACCTTGGCTGCTGTGCATTTTACCCTCCTGTGCTGATATTTGATGAATCCTATTGTTCATGACGAGCTCAGCTCGTCATCAGCACAGCTCAACTGTGCCTCATGACGAGCTGAGCTCGTCATGAGCATCGAAAGGGTTAAGAGAGTAAGTATGTGTAAGTTTCCTTAGAAGTAAGGTGGTAGTGTGTGTATAGCTGTATATGCAAAAAAATGGATGTTCAATAGTTTATTTGCATGTGTGAGTATGTGTGTGAGCAACTTTTGGAAGACTGTCAGTGTGTTAACGGATGTATAGGTGTCTCACTACATATGATGAGTGAGTATATGTATGAATGACTATATAGAACTTTTGGTGAATGAGTGGATGTGTATATAAATGGTGGAATTACTGAATTGGTTGTTGTAACTGGTATAGGTATCTCCACTTTTTTGAAAATGTTAGTTTCCATTTTTGAATATGTGTTTCAAGGGTTACTTTACAGTGAAAGGAGGTCAGTCACTCTGTCACAAGGATGGTGTCATCAGTGATGTCATGAGTGATGTCACTGACCATGTCATGAGTGATGTAATATGTGATGTCATCAGCAGTGCATTACAGGCGCAAGTTATAGTGAGTCCAACTAACTATAACGTGGGAATTTCAATGGTTTTATGTCAGTAAAATTTCCAGGTAACTATAACTGGTGTGAAACCTATGGTTTTTTCAGTGAATTTATTAGGTTTTTTAAATGCTAATTTATAACTATAACTGGTGTGAAACCTATGGTTTTTCAGTGAATTTCATAAGTTTTTTATCTGCTAATTCCTAACTTTTTATACAGCCTCATACCTATGTGTTTATTAGTGAATTTCTAAGGTTATTTTTTCGCAAATATCTATAGCTTAGAAAGGTATGTATTTCTAAAAATGAATCCTATATTGTATATTAATATAATTTTTTTTTTTAAAGTATATTCTTTTTTTTATATTTCACTCTGGAGCCCTCCCGGTGCGCGTACCGGTCAGCGCTCCGGTGCGCGTACCGGGGCGCGTCCTGTCAGCGCACCAACAAAAAAAAAGAAAAAAAAAAGGAGTGAGCATGAGGAATGGGGACAAACAGAGTGGTGTAAAGAGAAAGAGAGCTAGAGGGAGGAACACAGAGGAACTGTGTAATAGATAGTAAAACAGAGAAAAGGTATAAGAGGAAGTAACTGAGAAAAGGAAAATGAATAAGGGAGCAAAAGAAGAGAAGAAAGAGGAAGAAGACTAAAGCAGATGTTCTGGGAGAATGTGAATGGGTGATGAGAGTAAAAGGAAGGAGAGTAAAGGATGAGGAATGGAAGGTAGTGACGGAACCAGAGAAAAGGAACAGAGGTGATGGAGGGAAAGAAAATAGCAGTGAGTGTAAGTAAAAAGGAGTGAAAGAGGGTGTATAAAAGTGAATAAGGGTAAGACATGGGGAGTGACAGAGAAAAAGAACAGAGAGAGTAAAGGAAGGAGTGTCAGAAAGGGACTAAGTGAAGCAGAAAAAAAAGAAAAGAGAGGGAGTGTGGGTGAGCAGGGGCACTGAAAGAAGTTGAATGTGGTAGTAAAGTAAGGAAAAGAGAAGTAAATATGGAGGATAAGAATAAGTGAGGGAAGTAGAGTAAGAAAACAGAGGTGAGGTAGTGTGAGAGAAAAGTAGTGAGGTTAAAACAAAGGGTGATGATAAACTACATTTTGTACTCACACTTACCATATAATTAATGAAAACTTACTTGCATCTTTAAACTACACTTTGTATCTGTGAAAGACAAAAGAAAAAACAAGTTATAATTAGTAAAATATATTTTTTAAAATAGAAGAAACAGGTCAGGAGGTAAAAAAATCAAAAAAGTGTACTAAGAAATAAAGCAATAGTGAAGGATACAAAAACAGAAATAAAGTAATGTAGAAAGAGAAAAAAGAGGGAAAAGGAAATAGAAAGAGAACAAATTACTGAAGATAAGTAAGATACTAAAAGAATGTGAGATACCAAAACAAAATCAGGAAAGAGAAGAAAGTAAAAGGGAAATGAGTAAAAAGGAGAGGAGTCTAAATGAGGAACTATTAATAAGAAAGTGGAATGGAAGATGACTGAGAGTGAGTGAAGGGGAGTCACAGAGTGAAGGGATGTAAGGAATGAGGTTAATATAGAACGATAGAGGAAAAAGGAGTGAGGAAGTAAGTAGACAGAAAGACAAAGAGAAGGACTGAGTGAACTGCAGTACAATGAGTGAAGATTGCAAAAAGAGTAAAGGAGCAAAAGAAGGAAATAGAGGGGAAGAGAACTAAAGCAGTGGTACTGAGAGAATGTGAGAAAGATGAAAAGTGGCAGTTGAAATTGGATTGAGGAGTTGTGAATGAAGTGGAGTAAAGGAACAGTGATGAAACAAAGTGAAAGAAAGGCAGTGTAAGTGAGTAAAGGGAGCTAAATAAGGGTGGAAAAAGGAAAATGAGTGTGAGACAATGGGAATACAATATAAATTACACAATGCAAACTATAGAATAACTTATACAACATGTTACATAGTTTTTTTTTGCTGTTCTAATTTAAGTGAAATATATTGAATTTCACTTAAATTAGTGAGTTCAAACTCTTCATCATATAACAGTGGGAAAAAAAACACAATCTAAAAGATTGTGTTTAAAAAAAAAACATAAACACTTACAACTCATATAAGTACACTAATCTTTAATTCACTTACTTTTCCCTGAGGCCAAATAGAAGATAGTGAAGGTCCTTTTGGTGGAAAAAAAGTCTGCTGTTCTCTATAACTTCCATTTCATCGACTTCCTATGAAAAAAAATCTAAGAACATCATACCTTACACTTTCCTTACGGCCAAATCGTGTCTGATATATGAGTATTTTTTACTTTGAGATCCACTTACAGTACCTATATGAGATAAATAATTTAAAACATTAGATTAACTAACTAACTAACTAACTTTTATTATCTATTCCCGTTTCAAAGGCCAATTCCCTTTACTAAAACTTTGGTTTTAAAAACACTAGGTAACAATTTTTAGAGTCATAAGGCAAACGTTGTTTATAAGTCAAATGAGAATCATTGCAGTAACTCCAACCTTTTTCACATTTTAAGTAGCATGTATAATGTCCTAAAGTTGTCGAAGGACCATCATGATAAATAATAGCTTCAGTTGTAAAGGTTCTTCCTGAAATTGATAACTGAGAAGCCACAACATTTTTGATACAAGTTGACAATTTAGTTCCATCTGGTCTACATCGTTGGAAAACTAAAATGATATACTGACCATAACTTTGTATAAATAATGTGGATAGCATTGGACAGTTACATTGGATACACACCATATTATGAACAGCTGCTTTAACTAGATTTTTAAATGACACTGATTTACAGTCAGGTAAAGTCAAATATATAAATCTTTCAGTATCTATTCTAGTATTACTTGATGAACTACAATTGTGGCAGTCATGCTGCCATTGATAAGAAAGGCTGAAAAGATTATCTACATCTACACCTTCATCTTCCAAAACACCAAACATATACATTAAAAATTCCTGACAATCCTGCTGAATGTTCTGTGAAAATGTATCTTGACCAGAACACATATATAAAATATTTCGAATTTCTGTTACACTTTCTATTTTTGCTCTATCGCTGCTACATTTCTCAAACACAGAATTCAATAAACCACACAATCTTTGATCCCGATGTTCAACAATCTGTTCTTGTAAAGTTTGAAGAAAAAAAACAACATTAACCACTACATTAGCATAGCAGTTGACACCAGAACTATTTTCAAACTGAAATCCAACAACATTTTCTTCACAATCATTTTTCTTTCTGTTTTGAATTACAGTTTCATCTACTTTTTGTCTTTTTGCTACTATCTCACTGCAATTACTCTCATTTCTTCTTTTTCGGCCTACCACACGTTTTTCAAACAGAGGATATTGAGGCAAATGTGGAGCATACTCTCTTCTTAACCTATTGTATTCTTTAACACAATCTAGATCTGCACAAATCTTTGTCTCATCACACGCAATCAAGTACAATCCTGATAAAGTTCTGACTCGGGATAATGCCACATATGCCATACCCTCTTTAAACACAGATCTTCCAATGTTCACTAAAGCATTATCTACACTTAAACCTTGAGATTTATGAATTGTTACTGCATATGCCAAACAAACAGGAAACTGTTTTCGGTGAACATATACGTCTTTTACAAGTAAAAATCTAGCAGAACAACGACTGATTTGTTGTACTTGCTCAATGCCATCAATTTTTTTTTTTTTAATTCAATTCCATCTCTATTTCTATAATTCACAAAATCAACAACATAACCCATTGCTCCATTTACCAGACCTCTTTCAACATTTAAATTCCTTCTCAAAATTATACGACAATTTAAACACACATTCAGAGTCTTTTCAAAACCAGCTGTTTTAGATATAGTTTTCTCTAATGAATCCAAATTGGTTTTCAAATTTTCGGACAAAACAATTGTTGTACCCATATGCTCTATTTTATCTATTGCTTCCAGTTTCACAATCTCTTCATTTTCTAACTCTAACATTTTGTTGTTGAAGATGGAACATTCTTGCAGAATTGGCATCAAACATATCCCAGATTTCTTCTCAGTAATTTTTTAAAAAATATTCTCAGGAAGAATGTTTTCATTTGGATACAAATTTGAAATTAATCGAGCATGTAAAGCTTCTTTCCCAAGCTCGCTTAGTTTTCCAATTCTTACATCTTGTAGAATATATTTATAATCTTCATCCTTTGCCTGTCGCATATTTTGAAGCAGTTCAGCATATTTAAAATGTAACCATATATTAACGTTTCCAATGCTTCCAAGGGACTTCCTGGTATCTTCATGTGTGAGCATTTTAAACACTGGTTGTCCTTTTACTGGAGTCAACTGCAATAGATCTCCAAAAACAATAATGTGTTTTCCTCCAAATAACACATCACACTCTGTTCTAAGAATTTCTTGCATTCTCAAATGCACAAAAGCAAGCATTAGATTTGAGACCATGCTTACTTCATCAATGATAAGAAGTTTAATTTTCTTCAAGACTCTGGAAACTTCAGAACACGCATCTCCAGATAACTTGTTGTAATGCAATTTATTATCATGCTCAACTGGCAGCATCAGTAAACGATGTAGAGTAATCCCTTTAATGTTATGTGCTGCCAGACCAGTTGGAGCAGTTACAACACAAGACAGCGGTGAATCAGTCCTTTTCTGCAGATAAGTTGCAATGGCTTTAATCAGAAAACTTTTTCCTGTTCCCGCTTCTCCACTTACGTACAGTCGAACAGGCTTAAATGATGTACATGAGCACACTTTTTTCTCATGTCTGAATCCATGTTCAATCTGTTCTGTGACTTCATCATATATCTTTTTCTGCTCAACGTTTAGTTGCTTTACCAAATCTTCTAAGTTAACTCCATCCTCTTGAGCTTGTTCCATAGCTCTTTCCACCTCATACATGGCAGTGGGAGCTTCATTTTGGATAATAGGTCCTCCTAGTGGATCCTGACTCAATGAAGTAGAACTCTGACTGTCTTGAGAACTGTCTCTAGCAATCTCTTCAGCAATTGTGGTTTCTTGCTCTATTTCTTCGTTCAACATTTGCAGATAATTTAGAAAAATAGGAAATTCTATGGTATCCTTAGTTGCATTAAAAGAGTCTTCATAACAGAGAAAATCTCCAAGTAGTTCCTCTTCTGTACGCCATGGCTTAAAGAGTTGCAAAAGAGCTAAATAATAAAATTCTCTTTTGTCTGGAGCTTCGTAACTCAATTTTCGATGATTAATCAAATGGCCTTTTTTCTGCTTCACTAGACATCCTTCATAGCCAATGACTGCATATTTTCCATTATTGATATCTTCTGTGATGTTCCTCTTATAACTGTAGTTTTGCAGAACTTCATACAAACAAGTGTTCTCAAGGTGAGTACTTCTATTTGGATAGTATGTATCCAACATATTTGTCTTCAAAATATCTGTACTGTTTGGTTCTTTCTCCGCCAAATATTCAATTTCTTGTACAGATTTCAAAACTCGGTTTCGTGTTGCAGCAAGACCTAGACTCACCCAAATGATTGTTCTTGATTTGGCATAGAGACTTGCTGATGATAACCGATCAGAACATTCATATGCTCCAATTTCTCGATGCGACAACATCTTCAGACTGAAACTGTATAATTTCTTGCTTAGACTCTTTTCATGTGAAATGTCCTCCCACATTTCCTTCAGTTCTGTCTTTTCTTTTTTTGTGATGTAAGATGTCACATTTCGAGCCACAGCAATAGAGTTGTCAGCAACAAACTGAATATCCATGTTAGCATTCCACATGGACAAAATCACTGGGTTGTAATCGTTGATGTACTTGGACTCTTCGTTTCTTTTTAAATTGTATGTATTTTTGGGAGATTTCCTCGTCACAGTATGTCGTAGAGATGACATCAAATTATTTACTCTTCCCTTAGAAATCACTGGTCGTGGAAACGCAAAATGACATTTCGTGTAGTACTTTTCCTTGTTTTTAAATTTTCTACAACAGTACTTTCCACAACGATGAGATTGAAAACGTAAAACTTGTTGCCTTAAACTGTTTTCTTCAGTAGTTTTTGGAACAGCACATGTTGAATACTCTTCAATGAAACTCATTACTATTTCATCCGAATCTGATCCAAATTTGGGTGCATTTTTAATTCAAAACAACATATGTATATGAGGAGCACCTCTCGCTTGATATTCCTTCCTCCAAAAGAAATCCAAAACCTCTCCAAGGGGAGGATTTTTTTTGTTGGTAATAAAAGACATCATAGCTTCAAATCTATGATTAAAATATCTGCAAACATTCATTGGATCCAAAGAACACAGTTCTCCAGGTGTTTTCAATTCTATATTTTGTATGTTTCCATTTGCCTCTCGTAGAAATTGAAGTAAGTCGTCCCATGCATACTCAGCACAGCTAAGAGTGAGGAACCATGTAGGAGTTCCTAAGTTTCTTAGCATACATTTCAATTCTCCATGACGACGGAACCAATACTCATTGGTTCCACGCTGACATGCCATGAGATTGATTAGCTGAGATTACAAAATACTATCTTGCAGATTGACTTTCTCCGTAAAGTCCCTTGCAGAAACATTTTGCAGATGAGCTCCACTTTTTAATATATGATTAACTGCATAAGAAAGATCAGACAAATCACTTTCATACAGTAGATGAAACAAATACGGTATGCATTGCCGAAACCTTGAATCTTCAGCATATAATCTTAAAGTCCGGTATTCAGCTGCAGGAATTTGAACTGGTCGATCGTCATATCGTCCACCACGACCTGTTGGAAATAACTATGGAAAACAACGAGCTTCCAAACTTTCTTCCCATACACTAATGGGACTTCCTTTTGCTGCTTTAATTTGAAACAAGTCAATTGCATTCCCCATTACTTCTTTGGAATGCAAAGGATGAACAGTATAATGTTCATATATTTCTTCACTTCTAGACACATCAACTTTTTCAATTTGGCCAACTGAACAATCACTGTCTTCTTCTGTAGCTGTTTCCTCTGCTCTAACACTTACATCTTTATAGTACTCATTGTTTTTCACCAAATACAACGTTGCCTTTTTGACTTTCCTAACATCCACTAAATCTTGCCAGATTTTCTTACTCTTTGTCGGAACCCCATTAACTAGAATAACTAGAGGATCCTCTTCTACTCTTTCTACACCAATTGTATCAATATTTTTCTTGACATCTAGAGGCAAATAAACAACTCTTCCCTTTAATCCTCTTTGTAAATCTGTAGGAGGTAATTTCCCTATCTTAGGCTCCATGCGAACAATAGCTTGAAAAGGATGGACACATTGAATGAAAATTGATTCATAAGTATTTAAATCCATCAATTCAGAAGGAATATCTATCAACGGAAGATTATTATGAACTGCTCTAGCAGGCATTCTATTTTCATTTAATTTTTTCAAACAATAATTACAAATACGCTGATCAAAACTCAAATCAAAAGAATTCTCCACCAACAAATAACTTACAAAATCCTTCCATTCACTATTATTTTCCAATTCACATTTTGCATATAAATCAACTAACCTAATCTGAATCTTATAATGAGTCTGTCGACAACACACACAAGTTAAATTAGGCCTTTCACTTGATTTCACCTTAAACTTGGTAATTTCCTCGTCAAACTTTTCTGTACTTGAAATCTGTCCATTGTCTTCCACATTACCATCCATTACTATATCCATTTCTACACTGTCCTCTTTGTTCCCAAAATAACAAAACTCAATTTTTTCACAAATAGTCTTCACATCCACTTCAAATCCATGCAAAAGAGCACTGTTTAACTGTTTCAGCTTAAGTGCTGGACTTTTTGCATAATACAACTTTCTCACTAATTTCCTCACCTTATTATGATGCACTGCTAACATCCTAAAATGATGAAAAACACTCTGACATACTTTTCTAGAAAGGCAAGCCAGTGAATGCCCATGCAAACCTGTGCTTTCTCTCACTCTGCAAGGATCTAACTCTTGCAAGATCTTCATTTTTTGTTTGAGACTTTTCTTACTATATGTACGTAAGAAACTTCGAAGCAAATCGATTGAATCCTGTTGCACACTACAAATATTACTGCATTTCCATGTGTACACTGGACCCTTAGTACGTCTCCCTAAAACTTCATCAGCTAACACCTCTTCTGCATCTCTAGACACAAATTTCTCTTTTTCCATCACACAACCATCTTTCACCTCATATGCTCGACCACTGGTGTCAACTGCATGCACCAAATCATTTTCCTAAAAGTAACTCTCTTCATTGAAAAATGTCTCAGAACTTGAACTATGCATCCATTCGCCAGTAAATACTTCACAAAAATTAGTCCGATTAATAATTCTTTTCCATCTACTGTTCGATTTGAAAACATCAAATGCCTTATTAAGTATCCTAATTCTATTGATTACTAAAATAAATAATTTTTTCTTAACTTCAAAAGCCTGATCAACAATCTTCTCTACACTTTTCTTTTTCTTATAAAAAGCAGTTCTCTGTTTACCTTTCTTATCATTTTTTAGCAAATTTAAAACTACCCTATTACGAAACATTCACCTACGAATGTCCCTAAATTGATTTACCCTTCTATTGCTATCCATTCTCTTCTCTCCTACTCCAATCGAGACATTTTTTGTGGGCCTCTCCTTCCTTTTTAGATTTGCTGTCTCCTTCTGAATATTCACATTACCAATATCATTTCTTTTTGTACGACATATGTTGCGAAGAAAAGACTTAATTGTCTTACCAGGAGCTTTTCTGGTGTTTTTTGAAGTAGTTGTTGTAGAGGATTCCATAAATTCTGTTGCTGATGTTCTCCTTTTACGTATGGTATTTTTGATACTTCTTTGCCTTGAAGGCATTTTTGCTTGCTTTTAAAAAGTTGATTTGAATCTGTTGTTCTGAAAAAAAACACATTAAAGACCACTATTAGCAAACAACAAAGTAATGACAAAAAGCAAACAATATAAACAATCAATTGCAACATATTTAAGTTTATACAACAGCAACTCAGGGCCTTATTTATGAAGGCTTTGCGCCACCAGTGCATCCCATGTTAAAAGAGACCTACCAGCAACACAAGACAATCATAAATAAGACCCAAATATAAATTCCATTGATTTGCACCAAAAATCGTTTTTTGATTAACATTTAAAAAACACAGGGCAGAACCTATGTACAAGCACTGAATTTCACTTTTGAAACATCACTGTTTCCCAAAATACAAATCCTCTACCTTGCAAATGTTGATAGCAAGCATTATCAAAAAGCAGAACACAAACCAAGAGCAAAGAAACTCAGGGCCTTATTTATGAAGACCTTGCGCCACCAGTGCGTCACTTTCTTCCCATGTTAAAAGTGACATACCTACGCCACAAGACAATCATAAATAACAGCCAAATATAAATTCCATTGATTTGCCCCCAAACTCGTTTTTTGATTAACATTTGAAAAACACAGGTCAGAACCTATGTACAAGCACAGAATTTCACTTTTGAAACTTCACTGTTTCCCAAAATACAAATCCTCTACCTTGCAAATGTTGATATCAAGCATTATCAAAAAGCAGAGCACAAACCAAGAGCAAAGAAACTCAGGACCTTATTTATGAAAGCCTTGCGCCACCAGTGCGTCACTTTCTTCCCATGTTAAAAGTGACATACTGGCGCCACAAGACAATCATAAATAACAGCCAAATATAAATTCCATTGATTTGCCCCCAAAATCGTTTTTTGATTAACATTTAAAAAACACAGGGCAGAACCTATGTACAAGCACAGAATTTCACTTTTGAAATATCACTGTTTCCCAAAATACAAATCCTCTACCTTGCAAATGTTGATATCAAGCATTATCTAAAAGCAGAACACAAACTAAAAGCAAAGAAACTCAGGGCCTTCTTTATGAAGGCCTTGCGCCACCAGTGCGTCACTTTCTTTCCATGTTAAAAGTGTCATACTGACGCCACAAGACAATCTTAAATAAGACCCAAATCTAAATACCATTAATTTGCACCAAAATCGTTTTTTGATTAACATTTAAAAAACACAGGGCAGAACCTATGTACAAGCACAGAATTTCACTTTTGAAACATCACTGTTTCCCAAAATACAAATCCTCTACCTTGCAAATGTTGATATCAAGCATTATCAAAAAGCATAGCACAAACCAAGAGCAAAGAAACTCAGGGCCTTATTTATGAAGACCTTGCGCCACCAGTGCGTCACTTTCTTCCCATGTTAAAAGTGACATACCTACGCCACAAGACAATCATAAATACCAGCCAAATATAAATTCCATTGATTTGCCCCCCAAATCGTTTTTTGATTAACATTTAAAAAACAGAGGGCAGAACCTATGTATAAGCACAGAATTTCACTTTTGAAACATCACTGTTTCCCAAAATACAAATCCTCTACCTTGCAAATGTTGATATCAAGCATTATCAAAAAGCATAGCACAAACCAAGAGCAAAGAAACTCAGGGCCTTATTTATGAAAGCCTTGCGCCACCAGTGCGTCACTTTCTTCCCATGTTAAAAGTGACATACTGGCGCCACAAGACAATCATAAATAACAGCCAAATATAAATTCCATTGATTTGCCTCCAAAATCGTTTTTTGATTAACATTTAAAAAACACAGGGCAGAACCTATGTACAAGCACAGAATTTCACTTCTGAAACATCACTGTTTCCCAAAATACAAATCCTCTACCTTGCAAATGTTGATATCAAGCATTATCAAAAAGCAGAACACAAACCAAGAGCAAAGAAACTCAGGACTTTATTTATGAAAGCCTTGTGCCACCAGTGCGTCACTTTTTTCCCATGTTAAAAGTGACATACCTACGCCACAAGACAATCATAAATAACAGCCAAATATAAATTCCATTGATTTGCCCCCAAACTCGTTTTTTGATTAACATTTGAAAAACACAGGGCAGAACCTATGTACAAGCACAGAATTTCACTTTTGAAACATCACTGTTTCCCAAAATACAAATCCTCTACCTTGCAAATGTTGATATCAAGCATTATCAAAAAGCAGAGCACAAACCAAGAGCAAAGAAACTCAGGACCTTATTTATGAAATCCTTGCGCCACCAGTGCGTCACTTTCTTCCCATGTTAAAAGTGACATACTGGCGCCACAAGACAATCATAAATAACAGCCAAATATAAATTCCATTGATTTGCCCCCAAAATCGTTTTTTGATTAACATTTAAAAAACACAGGGCAGAACCTATGTACAAGCACAGAATTTCACTTTTGAAATATCACTGTTTCCCAAAATACAAATCCTCTACCTTGCAAATGTTGATATCAAGCATTATCTAAAAGCAGAACACAAACTAAAAGCAAAGAAACTCAAGGCCTTCTTTATGAAGGCCTTGCGCCAGAAGAGCGTCACTTATTTCCCATGTATAAAGTGATGCACCGGCTGCACAAGGCAATCATAAATAAGGGCCAAATGAAAATACCATTGATTTGCCCCCAAAATCGTTTTTTGAATAACATTTAAAAAACACTGAACAGAACCTATGTATAAGCACTCAATATCACTTTTGAAACCTCACTGTTTCCCAAAATACAAATCCTATATATTGCAAATGTTCTTAGCAAGCATTATCAAAAAGCAAAAAAGAAACCAACAGCAAACAAACTCAGGGCCTTATTTATAAAGGCCTTGTGCCACCAGTGCGTCACTTTCTTCCCATGTTAAAAGTGATGCACCGGCGCCACAAGGCAATCATAAATAAGGGCCAAATAAAAATACCATTGATTTGCCCCCAAAATCGTTTTTTGAATAACATTTTTAGAAACACAGCGCAGGACCTATGTACATGCATACAATTTCACTACTGAAACTTCACTATCTGCTTCAAAATATTCTCCATAGAGCAAACAAGTCTCTATCTAAATTAAATAAATCATTACTTACCTTTACAAATGCTTTGGGAGATTGAAAACAGTGTCAGACACACACACCAATTTTTCTTTAGCAGAGCAAAAGGTGTGCACTCAATACACTGAAACCAAGACTGGCATAGAAAATCTCTAACTTTACACACATATGCCTTATTTCAACCAATCAAAAGTCTTTCCTCACTATTTTCAAACCAACACCCATCCCCCTCTCAGACCTTTCTATCTGTTACCATAGCAACTCCCTCCTAACTGAACTCTCAGGTTCAGAAGTTTATTCTACAATGTTGCAAATTAAGTCAGCAAGGATGTTTGACCTCTCAATACACCAACTTATCCAGGGCATTTTTGCTTTAAGTGACTTTTTCTTAACCATTCAAATTGCTTCTTACACACAACACAACCATGCACCCTAACATTCTGTTTTCAACTAACTGAATCCACCAATCATTGCTTGTGATTCAACAGCAGGGAAACTCCACAATTATTTTTTTGTAAACTCCTACTGTTCCAACTGCCATTTCATTCCCACACTTCATCTGACTGCACCAGAACCTTCTCTCACCATGTATTCTGTATGGATTATTGGACATAGCTACATCCACTGGGCTCAAAGGTATGCAGCTAGCAGAGATTTTCACAACCTTGATTTATCAAATTTGGAAATCAAATGGATTAGCCAAAGTGGATTGAGATGTCATCAATTGATACCATTGGTGAAAACCTTTTTTCATCTGCCAAACCCTGACCTCTTAATAGTGCACTGTGGAGGAAATGATTTGGGCACTATGACTGGGGTTGGTCTGGAAATGCTTTTAAAAGACACCTTTGATCAATTGATGACACTTTTTCCACAAACTGCCTTGGTATATTCCAATATATGCCAAAGACAGAAATGGAACTGGTCCAACCAATTTTGTCCACAATTTGAGAAAGCACGGAAACATGTGAATAAATCTGTTTCTGCTTACATGAGAGACTGTGGAATGGGTTCAATATACAACAACAACTTGCGTTACAACATGCAAGACATGTACAGAGGAGATGGTGTGCACTTCTCAGATGAGGGGAATAGAATATTCCTCCTGAATTTAAGACTGTGCATTGGAACCTACTTGTAGGTACCTAAAACAGCCACAGAACCCAAAAGCTCTTTTCAGAGCTACCCTACCTCTGATCATTCAAAACGTTTATCTTTTTCTAACTTTTTTCACTATTTCTCACCAAAGTACGCTCCCCGGTACGCTTACCAGTGCGCGTACCAAGCGCTCCCCCGCGAAATCTTTCATTTTTTAATTTTTTTTTGCCTATATCAGCGTCCTAAGCCCCCCTCAGAAAACCTAGAGGGTCAGGAAGTGACTACAGTGCCCCCTTCTACCCATTCCCAACATTGTTTGTCCTCCATCTTGTGTCTCGATTGTACCGAAACACAAAATGGAGGACTCCCGTAACGCTGCCGGTGCGCGTACCGGTGCGCGCACCGGTAAGCGCTCCCTAAAAAAAGGTGGGAAAGTTATTTAAAGAAAAACCACTGGAGACACTTTCAACAAATATAGAATAGGCCCTACTCCATAGCAGTCCCTACCATTTGCCCAAATTTGGTGGAATTCCATTGAGACATTTAGGCTACAGGCCTGTCTAAATATCCTGAGGTAAATTACATGACCAAAACACATATGAAGTGTTAGAATTTACAACCAATTAAAAAGTTTCTTTCATTTTTTACGATTATTTCCTGACATTTGATTGGTTATGTACATGAATAAATAAAAAAAAAGAGAAGGAAACACAGCCATTTTGACTACTACTTTCTGAAGTATATTTGAAAAGAAATTACACTGACAACTTCAACTGCTTTCTCAAAGGTAAGTTGTTATTTTGGAAAGTGAAGTATGTTGTGCACTTTAAGTTAATTTGAGAAAAAATATTCTGTTAGTTATATACTATCCCACTGTAATAGTTAGAGATTAAGATAGGCGTCTCTGTAATAGTTATAGATTAAGTTACACTTCTCTTATATAATTATAAATTTACTTAGGCTTTATCACATACACTTTTTTATATTTCTAATTCCAGCCTGATACCATACACTGCCCAAAGATAACTTCACTGTTACAAAAACCAAACTACATGTCTGAACTTAAACCCAACAGTGCCCTATCTCTACTGATATAATTATTTTTTATGCAATTTACAGCAACAAAATGGAAGGAGAAAAGAATATTTCCTTTGAAATTGTTTTGGACAACAACCATGATGGAAAAAATGCAGAAAATGATAACATTGACTTTATGGATGAGTCTCAGGACCTTGAATTACTTGAGTGTGTGGAATCAATGGAAACACAGAATATAAATGAGGACATTCCAGACAATATATTATTAGGAGTTTTATTAAATTATGAAAAAGAATCAGAAGAATACATTTATATTTCATAATCAAAAATTGTTCGAGCCATTATTCATTTTTATATGTATTTCATCAAGTAGATCAAAAATGTTTAAAATATAAAGTGAGACTTATAGTATACTGTGCAACTTTTTTGTGTTACATAGAAAGTTTGCTCATAGTTACTTCCTTTCTCCCACTATATTATCCCCAATGTGTGTTTAACATCTCTTTATCATCTCCTGCCTCCATGTTGTTTCTGCTTTCCTGACAGACTACGCTATGAATTCCATATACCACAATAACTTCTGTAACAACATGCAAGATATCTACAAAGGAAACGGTGTATATTAAATAATAGACTCTGCATTGGTACCTACATGTTGGTACTTAAATAAAAAAAAAAAAAAACAACAAAAAGAACAATTAATAAACATACAATTTTTAAAACTGATTCTTTTTTCCCCATAGTACGCTCCCCGGTGCGCGTACCGGGCGCTCCCCCCACGAAAATCGAAAAAAAAGTCTACCCTGCCCCCTTATGGTCAATTCCCCCCTTTGTTTTTGCCACCTCTTGTGTCTCGATTTTACCGAGACACAAGATGGCGGCCACTCCGGACCGTTTGGAATGTTTACAGACACCCGAAAGCCAATCAGCTTTCCGTGCGCAAGTCGCGTAGCGCGCCCGGAGCGCTCCCCGGTGCGCGTACCGGGGCGCGCCTATAGATATGTATATTTTTTTTAACCTAAATTACTCAAAATCCACTGAAGCACATATCTTGAGACATAGCAAAGGCACATTGGGCCAGCAGTCCCTACAATTTTGCCAAATTTGGTTGAAATCCATTCAGCCGTTCGGGCTGAAAGTGAAATCGACCGCCCTATGGAAATTAACATGGGGAAAACGCGTTTTAGGAGCCCCTTTTATCTCGGCCCCCACTTGACGAATCCCCCCCAAACTTTCAGGGAAGGACCGGAACGCCGTGAGGCCATTTTGAGGAAATTTTCTGTCAGATTAGTCAACCGGCGCCAAAGTTATTCCAAATAGAATTTTGAGATTTAACATTGAAAAAAATCCTAACTATAACTACCTACTGGCGACCGCCAGTAGGTAATATATATATATATATATATATATATATTACCTACTATACTTGCGCACGGAAAGCTGATTGGCTTTCGGGTGTCTGTAAACATTCCAAATGGTCCGGAGCGGCTGCCATCTTGTGTCTCGGTATGATCGAGACACAAGAGGTGGCCAAAACAAAGGGGGAAAAGACCATTGGGGGCAGAGTAGACCCCCCTGACCCCCTAGGTTTCATGTGGGGGCCATAAAAGGGCCCCGCGGGGCAAAAAAAAGAAAAAAAAAATTCCGATTTGCGCTGGGGGGGGGGGGGGGATGGGGCCCGGTACGCGCACCAGGGAGCGCACCGGGGAGCGCACCGGGGAGAACAGAGAATGGCAGAGAATAAAAATTTAAGTCATTTTATATAAATGGGAGGTAGTTCTGAAAATAACTGTTTTTTTAATTCTTTTTGTTGTTTTATATTTTTTGGGGGGGGTTTTAAACATTTTTTTCTTTTTTTGGTTTTTCTGAACATTTTTTGTTTTTTTTGTATTTTTTAAGGGGAGAAACAAAAAACAGGCATTTCAAAAGGGCTCATCTGGAGAAAAAAAAATGCAACAAATTAATATTTCCTTTGGCACTTGTGGTTTTCCCAAGCACGATAAATAAGTGTGATGCATTGCTCACCATAGCAAATTGTTTGACCACAAAATTTACAAACCATTTTAAAATTTGAAAAGTTGGTTTGTATGATGGAGCATGTCTCCCTAACTTCCGGTCCTGATGGGGTGGAAACAGTAGTTTGGGAGGTGCTGGCAGAAGATTGGAGAGGGTTTTTGGCCAGTTCCCTGACCTCTGCCCTAGAATAGTTATTGGGATGCTTTCTAAGCATATACCTAATCACTGTGTGGTTGCCGAAGGAGTATTTCTTGTTGGGATTCCCCCTTGACAGCTCCTGATGACAGATTAAGCAGGTTGCTTTAGGTGCATTTACTTTTTTTATGTCACTCTGGATAGAAAAAAATTGCCATATGATGTGCTCTTTTGCCTTGTAGGTTATGTTGTCCTCTCGGACGAATCTACTCTCCTCTTCGTCCTCATCTTCCTCCTGTTCTTGATCTCCACCACTGTGAAGTTGTGGAGGTCCTTGTGGTGGTGGTGGTGGTCCAGAAGATCCAGCAGCTGCAGCTAATGTAGCCATTTTCAACAGATATAAGTACAGGTCTTCCTCTCTCAAAGCAAAAAGGTAGAATAAGGAAAAAAGGTGTGGGCTTTCATCATTTGGAAAAAAAAATATCCTGAACCAATGAAAAGTGTTAATTTTAGGTCACATGACCAGGGGTTTCATCATTATGAAACCAAAACTGTTATGAACCAATGCAAAGTGTTATTTTCAGGTCAAATGACCCGACGCGCTTACGCTACCCGCCCCGGGGCGCGTCCCGGGGCGCGCCCCGGGTCGTGTCACGTAAGCGCGTGGGAAGATTACGTTGTGCGATCGTATTCGCTCGAATGCTTCCGGGTGCGCTTACGCCGTGCGTATCACGCGGACGCGGCTACGCGATACGTCACAATCATGTTTTCGTTCGCGAAAATGGCGCTTCATAATAGTACGCTTTCCGTTGCGCTCCCCGGGGCGCGCACCGAGAGCGCTCCGATGCAAAAAAAATAAAAAAAATAAAAATATACAGAAAAAAAAATTGGCAAATTTGAAGGGACTGGTAGCCCGATGTGCCTTTGCTATGTCTCAAGATATATGCTCAAGTGGTTTTTAAGAAAATTACCTTTAAAAAAATATATATTGGGCCACATTGGGCTATATATATGTTAGAGCCCAAATGTAGCCCAAATGTAGCCCAATGTAGACCAATGTACTTATAAAGTGAGACTTATAGTTAGGAATTAGCATTAAAAAAACCTTTGAAATTCACTGAAAAAACCATAGGTTTCACACCAGTTATAGTTAGGAATTAGCAGTAAAAAAACCTATGAAATTCACTGAAAAAAACATAGGTTTCACACCAGTTATAGTTAGGAATTAGCATTTAAAAAACCTATTAAATTCACTGAAAAAACCATAGGTTTCACACCAGTTATAGTTACCTGGAAATTTTACTGACATAAAACCATTGAAATTCCCATGTTATAGTTAGTTGGACTCACTATAACTTGCGCGTGCAATGCACTGCTGATGACGTCACATATTACATCACTCATGACATGGTCAGTGACATCACTCATCCATATCCATATACTCACTTATATACATCAATACTCACATATACTAGATTAAAACATATGTAGTTACTCATAAAGACACTAGTGAGACAGTCATTCACTCACTAACACACACATATACACACTCATCCACCCATACAGTCCTGCACATAAGCTGTCTTCCAAACACATACAAACAGTGAGTCAGTCATTGATGCATCTATGTGCTAAGTAATACCCCCACCAAACCATACAGACACTCATACTGATACTAAAAAAACATCTAATAACCCATATACATACACATGTAGCTACTCACCAACCAATGCAGCCACTTATACACAAAGTGAAACACTGATACATATATTTAAGTATTTAAACATTACTCGCTAATATATGTATTCACTAAGATACACTTAATTAGCCAGTTAACCAATCAATTTTTTTTTTAACCACATGGCTGCTAGGCGTTTTCCCGTCCTGCGCTGAAGTACCAAAATAACCATTAATCATGACGAGCTGGCCTTGTCATCCGCCCACGGCAGGTAAGCGCCATGACGAGCCCAGCTCGTCATTAGCTTCGAAGGGGTTAAAAACATCCTTTTAGGCACTTAGTTAAATATTTATTCTTCCATCGACCTTTACATATACATATATAAAACATATTTATTTTTCAGAAAGACACACATTCACTGGATGGTGTCATCAGTGATGTCATGAGTGATGTCACTGACCATGTCATGAGTGATGTAATATGTGACGTCATCAGCAGTGCATTGCACGCGCAAGTTATAGTGAGTCCTACTAACTATAACATGGGAATTTCAATGGTTTTATGTAAGTAAAATTTCCAGGTAACTATAACTGGTGTGAAACCTATGGTTTTTACACTGAATTTAAAAGGTTTTTTAAATGCTAATTCCTAACTATAACTGGTGTGAAACCTATGGTTTTTTCAGTGAATATATATATATGTTACCTACTAGCAGTCCCCGTAGGTAGTTATAGTTAGGACCTATTTTTCATAGGAAATCCGCAACGTTCTATTAGGAATTCGCGAAATTTTCAAAACTGGTGGGGGGCTCCGGTCTGCTTCTATCCTGAAAGTCTCAGGGTGATTCATCAAGCGGGGGCCGAGAAAAAAGGGGGTCCAAAAACATATTTTCTCCATGCAATTTCGCATAGGAACCTTTAATCACAGCTACAGCCCGAACTGCTGAACGGAATTACACCAAATTTGGCAAAGAGGTAGTCCTTGGTTCACACTCAATCCTTTTGGTTAAATGGTGTAAATCTGTTCAGTAGTTCTTTAGATATTAAAGGAATAAAATACATATATGCCTGGGCGGAGCCTAACAACACATATCATCGTGAGATCTGATTGGCTGTCAGCACTTCATCCAAGAAGTGTTGTCAGCCATCTTGGGACCAATATACATGATAGCACCTCATTTAAAAGCATTGCAGTTAATAGAAGGTTTTAAGACTTTAGTTACATTCTAAATCTTTTGTTGATGGTACCATACTCATTTTAGGAATTGTGGTGTGTTCTAAGGTGATTTTGCCATGTGAAAAAGCCTTCTGCTGGGATATCATGAATCATGTTTGAGAAAAAACTACTTTCTCATGCTTTTCCCACAGAGGTTTGGAAGGTGATCTATAAGCTAAACTGAAAGCATATTTTTTGTAAATTCACATTATCTTTCTCAGTCATGTGAGAATGAAGTCTGACATTCTCAAGTTGATTTCTTTGTGTTCTACTGCAGCTTCCCAGAGTGTTCTAAAGAACAACTAGAGCACTAAAAGCCTTACTTATGACAAAAGTATAGCACACCTGAATCCATCTTGAGTGGAACATACTGTTAAGACTTAAAACATGTCATTTAAAAAGGAACAAAATGAGGGGGATCATTTTGCCATAGAAAGTATGAATAGTGCTGCAGAAAAACAAATTAGGGCACATTTTGAGTGACTTCTCAAATCCTCTTCAATTTCATTAAACAATTCTGACATGCAGTCTCCCAAGATGGCCACCAGAGACAGAAGAGCCCAAATGTAGCCCAAATATCACCCAGATGTAGCCCAAGTATAGCCCAATGACAGAATGTCCCAGAGTGATCTAAAGAACAACTAGAGCGCTAACAGTCTTACTTATGACAAAAGTATGGCACACCAGAAGCCATCTTGATTGGAATGAAGTGGTAAGTCTGAAAACATTTAATTTAAAAAGGAACAAAATGAGGGGATTCATTTTGCCATAAAAAGTATGATTAGTGCTTCAGAAAGAAAAATTAGAGCACATTTTGAGTGACTTCTCAAATCCTCTTCTATTTCATTAAAAAAATTCTATTGCACAGCTCCCCCTCTCGGGAGAGAACACCTCTAAGCAGAAAATCTACTCCAAGGTATTGGCAACAAGATTGGCTACATTAATAGGAAAACTAGTAAGCAATAACCAACATGGGTTTATTCCGGGTAGGGGCACAACGCACCACATAAGTAAGGTTATTACTTTGTTTGACGCCACCGAAGTCATAGGAGACCCGATGTCAGTCATGTTACTAGATGCCGAAAAGGCTTTTGATCGGGTCTCCTGGGGCTATTTGTGGCATGTTTTAAGGAGAGTAGGGATTAAAGAGGGATATATTAAAGCAATTCAGGTTTTATATATTGACCCAGCTGCCTCTATAAAAGTAAATGCAGGCTCTACCCAACAATTTAGGATTAAGCGGGGCACGCGGCAGGGTTGCCCGTGCTCTCCGCTCCTATTTGCAATGTATATGGATCCATTAATTCGCAGGATAGAGATGTGTGACAGAATTATATCCTTATCCACCCATTTGGGGCAATGCAAGATTCTTGATTATGCCGATGATGTGGCAGTAATTACACCAAATCCCACGGAGGCTATTGAGCAGATAGAGATTGAGGCTCAGAGATTTGGACGTATTTCTGGATATGCTCTAAATACGTCTAAGACACAAATAATCAAAAATCCTTATGTCCACTGTAATGATACCCGAGTGGTTCAAGCAGGGGTGTATTTAGGAGTGAATATCACTGCTGATCTTGATACTTTAGTGGAAAAGAACATTGCCCCAATAATGACTAAAGTAAAAAAAGAACTAGACAGACTGGACAATCTACACCTCTCAATTGTGGGACGAACCAATATTGTAAAAATTATGGTTCTCCCAAAATTTTTGTACATATTTAGAGCCATTCCGCTACTCTTTGAAAATAAGTGGTTCAAAATCTGTGAACATATGATTAATCATTTTATCTGGGCCAAGGGCAAAACAAGAAGAGCGCTCAGGTATATGGCACTACCACGAGAAAAGGGAGGATGGGCGTTACCAGATATAAAGTTATATTATTGGGCATCAGCATTGCAATACATGGGGGGCTTGCTGGGAGGTGCAGAGGCAGAAGGGCAGGATGAATTCGGCACATTAGCTATCTATGGATTAGTTATGGGGTTGGAGGCAGAAAATGTACTTTTGAAATACACAGATGCAAGCTATTTCAAAAGGACAAGATTTAAAACTATTCTAGCAGCATATAACATCTGGAAAGCTTTCGCCAAGAGGTTTGGTATAGGGAAATATAACACTTACACAAGAATCGAGGGCAACCCTAATCTTCTTAGCGAGGTTTTTTCCGATGCAGTTTTCAATGAATGGGGGAGGCAAGGAATTCGGAAATTGGGTGATATTTTAAGTCCACAAGGCATGATGCAATTTACAGAGTTACAGGCAAGTTATGGCTTACAGACAAGACATTTTTTTAAATATCTTCAAGTCAGAAGCTTTATTAATAAAAAAAAGGGTGGCGCAGCGGTATTTGTAAAAAATTCAATAATGGAGGTTATACAAGTAGGTATGGACTGTACGATTAAGAGGTTTTACTCAGAACTGTTAAACTCGAAGAAAGATGATTTGGAGAAATGGGCGGATAAATGGGCAACGGGTTTAGAGATAGGTCGAGATCAGTTTTACCTATCATTAGATATGGGTCAGAAGATGTTGTGTTCAGCCGCATTACAGTCCCAACATTATAAAGTCCTGTATCATCTGTACTATACACCAGCTAAACTTGCCCAATGGGGAGCACTATCAGGTACCAGATGTTTTAGATGCGATAATATAGAAGCGGATCTAGAGCACATTTTTGCTGCATGCCCGCATTTAGACTCAACAAAGAAAGATATAGAGAATTTTCTAAATAATGCATTAGGAATTGAAATTGTATTAACCTCATCAATAATATTACTAGGAGTCGAAGAGGAGGGACGGTTATGGTGTGGAAGTTTTATATTTTTGGCAATGGCAGTTTTAAGAATATGCATAGCTTCGGCATGGCTAGATCCCCTCCCCCGACCTGTCATCAGTGGTTAGCCAAATTACTGTCAGTATATAAGTTAGAATCTGCTATATATGCTAGGAAGGGGAAGAAGGGAAACATTTTGGGTACACAAATATGGGGCCTGATTAAACGATGGAAAGAAGGGAATATTAGTTAGTAGATATTTTATTGGCTTGGTGTTTTTTCTCTCTCATACATTGCCTTTTTTCCTTCTCGTTTGTTTTTCCTATTGACTGTTTCCTTTTTTTTGTACCTCTGTGTTATATCATAGTATGATAACTATCTATTTTTGTCAGTTGGAATTAATTTAAGAATGCAATTACATGTAGATATTTTTTCTTTCTTTTTGTAATAATTATTGCTATATAAGTTAGATGTATTATGTATAAAGCTTTATTGTCTATGTGCCCTGTACATGCTATAAAAAGGGGAAAAATCTAATAAAAAAAAGAAAAAAAGAAAAAAAAAAGAAAAAAAAATTAGGGCACATTTTGATTGACTTCTCAAATCCTCTTCTATTTCATAAAAAAAAATTCCGACATACAGACTGAAACGTACTTTCAATACCAGCAGCATACTTCCCTGGTGAGAAGTAGCTTTACAACAGTAATCTAATGAGCAACTAGCATGCTAACATTCAGAATTGATGGCAAATGTGTGACACATCAGAATGCCTTCTTGATGCAACCAAAGGAAAACACTGAAAGTATTTCCTACTGAGGAGACTGTAGTAAATGAGGAAATTAGGAAACTTCATAACAAATAAGTCTTCCAAGATGGCCGCCAGAGACAAAAGAGCCCAAATGTAAAACAAATATCACCCAGATGTAGCCCAAGTATATCTCAATGACAGAATGTCTCAGAGTATTCTAAAGAACAACTAGAGCACTAACAGTCTTACTTATGACAAAAGTATGGAACACCTGAAGCCATCTTGATTGGAATGAAGTGGTAACACTTAAAACATTTACTTTGCAACGGAACTAAATGAGGGGCTTCATTTTAACATAGAAATTATTATTAGTGATGCAGAAATAAAAATTAGGGCACGTTTTGACTTCTCAAATCCTCTTCTATTTCATTACAAAATTCTCACATGCAGACTGAAATCAATCAATCAATCATCAATCATTGCATTTCTTAAGCGTGCTACGTACCCGTGAGGGTCTTAAGGCGCTGGGGGGGGGGGGGGCGCTACTGATCGAAGAGCCAGGTCTTGAGAAGTCTTCTGAAGGCCAGCAGGTCCTGGGTCTGTGGTAGGTTGGTAGGGAGAGTGTCCAGGTCTTGGCGGCGAGGTAGGAGAAGGGTCTGCCACCGGCGGTGGTTTTCCGGATACAAGGAACTGTGGCGAGGGCTAGGTTGGCTGAGCAGAGGATACGGGTGGGGGTGTGGAAGCTGAGTCGGCTGTTGAGGTATGTAGGTCCGGTGTTGTGTAGTGCCTTGTGTCCATGGATGAGGAGCTCGAAGGTGATTCTCTTGCCGACGGGGAGCCAGTGCAGGCCTCTCAGGCTGAGTGTGATGTGGCTGCATCGTGGGACGTCGAGGCTCAGTCGTGCCGAGGCGTTCTGGATTCGTTGCAGTCGTTTCAGGAGATTGGTTGTTGTTCCTGAGTAGAGGGAGTTTCCGTAGTCGAGTCTGCTGGTGATGAGGGCCTGGGTGATGGTTTTTCTTGTGCCGGGGGATCCATTTGATGATCCTGCGAAGCATTGGAAGGGTGTTGAAGCAGGATGCGGAGACGGCATTGACTTGCCTGGTCATGGAGAGGGTGGAGTCGAGGATGACCCCCAGGTTGCGTGCGTGGTCTGTGGGTTCCGGGGCTGTACCTAGTGATGTGGGCCACCAAGAGTCATCCCAGGCTTATGGGGTGGGTCCGAGAATGAAGACCTCCATCTTGTCTGAATTCAGCTTCAGTCTGCTGTCCTTCATCCAGTTGGCTACGGCCTTCATTCCTCTGTGGAGGTTGGCTTTGGCGGTGTGGGGGTCTTCGGTGAGGGATATGATCAGCTGGGTGTCGTTGGCGTAGGAGATGATGTAGAGGTTATGTTGTCGTGCGACGTGGGCGAGCGGTGCCATGTAGATATTGAACAGCGTCGGGCTGAGGGAGGATCCCTGTGGGACGCCGCAGATGATCTCGGTTGTTTTTGAGCGGAAGGGTGTGAGGTGGACGCTCTGGGTTCTGCCGGAGAGGAAGGATGTGGTCCAGGCCAGGGTCTTCTCTTGAAATCCGGCGTCATGGAGGCGTGCTGATAGGGTGAGGTGGCAGACTATGTCAAAGGCTGCTGATAGGTCCAGGAGGATGAGGGCGGCTGTTTCTTCTTTGTCCATCAGGATCCTAATGTCGTCAGTGGCGGCGATGAGGGCGGTCTCGGTGCTGTGGTTGCTGCGAAAACCTGATTGGGAAGGGTCCAGGATGTTGTTATCTTCGAGGTAGCGGGTTAGCTGTTTGTTGACAATCTTCTCTGTCTCTTTTGCCGGGAACGGGAGCAGGGAGATGGGCCGGAAGTACTTGAGGTCTTTGGGGTCCGTCTTGGGCTTCTTCAGAAGGGCGTTGATCTCGGCGTACTTCCAGCTTTCCGGGAAGGTTGTTGTCTCGAAGGAGCTGTTGATTGTTTTCCGGAGGTGGGGGGCGAATGTTGTGCTGGCTTTTTGAACATGCTCTTTGAATACCAGCAGCACACTTCCCTGGTGAGCGGTAGCTTTACTACAGTAATCCAATGAGCAACTAGAGTGCTAATGTTCAGAATTTATGGCAAATGTGAGACACATCTGAATGCCTTCTTGATGGAACCACAGTAAAAAACAGAAAGTATTTCCTACTGAGGAGACTGTAGTAAATGAGGAAATTAGGAAACTTCATAACAAAAAAGTCTCCCAAGATTCCCACCAGAGACAAAAGAGCCCAAATGTAGCACAAATATCACCGAGGGGTAGCCCAAGTATAGCCCAATGACAGAATGTCACAGAGTGTGCTAAAGAACAACTAGAGCGCTAACAGTCTTACTAATGACAAAAGTATGGAACACCTGAAGCCATCTTGATTGGAATAAAGTGGTAACACTTAAAACATTTAATTTGCAAAGGAACAAAATGAGGGGCTTCATTGTGCCATAGAAATTATGATTAGTGCTGCAGAAAGAATAATTAGGGCACATTTTGACTTCTCAAATCCTCATTAAAAAATTCTAACATACATACTGAAACATGCTCTTTGAATACCAGCTGCAAAAACAACAATTGATGGACAGAATGCAGAACAATGTCATACATTCACCCCAGTACAGAGATCTGGGCCAAAATCCATCGTTTTATTGCACTCCACACCACCCCAGTTCAGACATGGCCATATGCAAATCAGCCTTGACCCTGTGCCTCATGGGAACAGTCCAGCCCGAACTGCCAAGCCATGTCTTTCCTGGACCGGAATCAAGCATCCTAGGACCGGTTTCTGGCTATCAGCCATCTTCAGCCAGGATAGCTTGACTCCAGTGGTGTGGAGAGCAGGGGACTCACATCTGAGCATACCCATCCCACTCGGGGTGACAAATGCAAAAACAACAATTGCTGGACAGAATGCAGAACAATGTCATACATTCACCCCAGAAAGTGGGATGGGTATGCTCAGACGTGAGTCCCATGCTCTCCACACCACTGTGGGTTTTGGCTTTGAATACCAGCAGCAGACTTCCCTGGTGAGCAGTAGCTTTACTAAAGTGATCTTTTTTTTTTTTTGATAATCAACTTTATTGGCATTTTTAAAACAACAAAGACAATTCATTGGCAGCAGCTCGACAGTTAATGGGTGCAGTGGGAAAAATCAGCAGTACACATATAAGGGATTTAAGCAAATCGGTCCGACATTACATTTACATGGTTTTGGCAAGAGACAAAGCATACCTCTGGGTTCACGGTGGAAGCAGATTGTACCATTTCCCCAAAATCTTGGAGAACTGTGCTGGCGAACCCCGGGATTCGAAAAGGGCCTCCTCTTGGTCCCAACCCCAATCCACCCCTCTCCTCCAGCCCTTCACCATGGGAGCGGAATCTCGCAGCCAGTGACGTGCTATGTCCCGCTTACCCACGGCCACCACCGTCCCCAGCAGGCGCTCATGTGATCTAGTACCATCCAGGCCATCAAAGATCCCCAGGAGTAGCCGAAGCGGGTCATGAGGGACCTTCCAGCCCAAGGCCTATGAAAGCTCTCTCTCCAGTCCCCTCCAAAACTTCCCGAGCCCCGGGGATGTCCATACCGTGTGATAGAAGTCGGCCGGGGATTGTCCACATCTGGGGCAGTCTGGGGAGGTTCGCAAGTGGGCTCGGTAAAGCCTCTCTGGGGTGAGGTAGGAGGTGTGCAGGTAGTATGTCTGTACCAACCGCAACTTGGAGGACGTGGTTAGAGTACGTGGGACCATCAGGGCATCCCTCCAGTCGGCCTCCTCCGGGGGTCCCACCCATCCCTCCCATCAGGTACGCAGTTGGTCTAGGGACGTAGGGCTATTATTGACTAGGGCTCGTAGATTCGGGATACTCCCCCCCTCCCCAGGTCCCCCATCATCACCTGGGCTTCTAGTGGGCTGAATTCTGGAATGGTAGTTGGCGCAGGGAAATGCGCTTGGAGGGCGTGGCACAGCTGCAGGTAGCGGAAGTGTTGGGTATGGGGAAGGGTGTGGTGCTGCTGTAGGTCGGAAAAGGCTTAGATATGGTCCCCAACCCATACATCCCCAAGCACCGACACCCCAATGAGATCCCAGCGCCGGAACCCGCCCAGGGACCATACCTCCCGGAGATTGTTCCCGTGCCAGAGTGGCGTCTGGCGGGCAAGTCTGCGGTCCCATCCCGTGTGAACTAGGGCCGTGCGCCAAGCCTGCAAGACCGCTCTAGTAATTGGGGCCATGGTTTGCGGGACCGGGCATTCGTAGAGGAGTGCCTGGAGCTGTGGGAAATCCGTATCCTCCAGTTCCACCTGGTATGCCGGGTCGCACCAGCCGCCTGCATACCAGTTGTGGATGACGATCAGTTTGGTAGCAAGATAGTAGAGGTATAGATGGGTCACCCCCAGGCCTCCATCAAAGGGTGGGATGTGGCTGTGGGAGAGGGAAATCCGCGGTCTTCTGCCGCTCCAGAGGAACCTGGACAGGGTTTCATCTAGCTCCTGGAACCAGGCACGGGGAAGGGGAATGGAGCTGTTCTGTAGGATATACAGGAAATGGGGGAGGATCATCATTTTGAACAGCGCGCTCCACCCCAGGGGATTAAGAGGAAGGGATTGCCATTTCTTTAAATCTGATCTCATTCGGGTCACTAGGGGCGTGATGTTCAGTGCCCATTCCAACTCTGGCAGCAGAGTCACCCATATCCCCAGGAATTTGACCGAGTGAGGGGGATGGACGGCTGTCAGTCAAAACATTCCCGGGAGGGGTGCAGCGGGACCAGAGTGGACTTCGCCGCCTTAAGCGGAAGGCTGGAGACCTGCTTGAAGTCCTGAAGGAGTTGCAGACATTTGGGGCCCGAGTTAGGCGGGTCTGCCAAATACAAGAGCACATTGTCTGCATAGAGGGCGATCTTGTTGTGTGACTCTCATTCCAGGTCCACCCCTGAATGAGGTAGTCCTGCTGGATGAGCGTCGCCAGGGGCTCCATTGCTAGCGCGAAGAGGAGTGGAGATAGGGGACACCCTTGGCGTGTCCCTCTACGTATCGGGAATGCCTATGAGAACGGCCCGTTTACCAGCACTCGGGCCATGGGGTTCGCGTGGAGGACCCCAATGTAGCTGCGGAACCGCGGGCCGAAACCCATCTTGTAGATACTCCCAACTCCCGACCCACCGTATCAAAGTCTTTCTCAAAGTCGAGAAAGAGGAGGGCAAGGTATGGAGATAGGCGGGAGCGATGGGCCAGAGACAGATGGAGGCAGCAGATACAGTGACGGGTGCCTCTGGCCGGCATGAAGCCACATTGGTCCGGGAGGACGAGATCTTGCAGGAAGAGTTTAAGCCTCTGGGCCAATATTGTGGTGAAGAGCTTGATCTCGGTGTTGATGAGGGAAATAGGATGGAAGTCCGCACAATTCACCGAGGGCGGGTAGGTCTTGGGAATGACCACTATTGTGGCCAAGTCCGACTCGGGGGGGAAGGCGCTTCTCTCTATCACGTAGTGGCAAAGTTGCAGCAGTTTGGGGGCAGAGTATCCCGGAACGCCGCATAGAACTCCTGTGGGTATCCGTTCGGGCCAGGTGTTTTGCCATGGTTCAGAAGGGGGATAGCCTCCAAGACTTCTTCCTGTGTGAAGGGCTGCTCCAGGGTTTCTGCATCCTCCGGAGTGAGGGAGGATAACCGGACACCGGCCCGGTCCAGGAAGTTAGTTAGGAGCGCGGCCGGAGGGCGCGCTGCATAGAGGCAAGTGTAGAATTCGGCGAAGGTTCCTGCTATGGCCCCGGAGGTCATACGGAGAGTGCCATCCGATGCACGTATCTCCGGAATGACGCAGTGAATCTTAGGGTAGGACACCAGGTTGTGGAGGAGTTTGCCGTTTTTATCACCCCAGCCATATATCCGCGCTACAGACGATCGCCATAGCTGCTGGGCCGAGTCAAGCGAGACTTGGCGGAGCTCTTCTCGGATCAACGCTAAATGCCGGGTGGGGTCCTCCCGCTCCCGCCCACTTGCAGTTAGTTCGGCCTCGAGCCGGGCCGCCTGGGACTCCTATTCCACAAGCCGGGCCAGCCGGCCTGCTCGTTTGGCGTGAATCAATCCCTCGCCACTCGACGGATCACTGCTTTACCAGCCTCCCATAGGGTCCCAGGCTACCGGACGGAACCCTCATTGGTGGTGAAGTAATGGGTAATTTCCTGCCCTAGGTCATCTACCAGTGCCTGGTCTTAAAGGAACCATGCATTTAGGCGCCACACCGCATGCAGTCCCCCCGGGGCGGAACTTATGTATAGGGAGACCGGGAAGTGATCCGACAGTCCCCTCGGCAGAATAGTCACTCCGGAGACCCAGTGATAATCTGTGGCTGGGAGCAGGAGGAGGTCGATACGGGAGTGGGTGCGATGGGAGGCCGAGGTATGAGTGTACTGTGTTGAGCAAGGGTTCCATACCCGCCAAGTATCGCAAAACCCCAGGGCCGACGCCCAGCTTGAAAGGGCAGACGCGGATGAGGAGCGGGCCGCCGAGGGGGGACCAGTCATGTCTCGTCCCGGCTGCATTACAGCGTTAAAGTCGACTCCAACAATTGTGAGGCCTGGGGGAAAGCGGAGAGGATCTGTGTGAGGGGCGGTAACGCCGAGGGCAGGAGAGCGGGTGTGACATAGACATTCAGGATGTTCAGGGGGCAGCCCTCCATTACACCCAAGATCGCAACATATCTCTCCTGTGGATCATTGTAGGCTCTGGTCAGGGTGAAGGGGAGGCTCCTCCAGTGCAGGATCGCCATCCCCCGGGACCCACGCTGGAACCCAGAGTGCCAGACCATCGTAAATGCGTAGCAGGCTAGGAAGTTGCATTGGGTGCCTAAGAGGTGGGTCTCCTGGAGAAGGAGCACGTCCGCCAAGAGGCGATGCGCCGCTCGGAGGACCGCCGCATGCTTGATGCGGTCAAGGAGACCATTGTCATTCCAGGAGAGAACGTGGAGGGGTCTAGTCAGTGAGTATGCCCTTGGGGGAGGGGAGATATGGGGGAGCACGGGGCCAGTAGGGGGGGTGCGCCGCAGGGTAGGGCCCGTCACATCACTCTGGAGCCGGGGAACAGGGTATGCAGCGTGGGCCAGTGATGCCCAGGCCCCCCAGGTGCCAGTGGGATCTGGAGAAGGGGGGGCGGCCACCTGCAGTCCCCTCCTGTGGTGGCCCGTGGGGACCCAGTGTTGCCAAAGCATTGGTGTACATGAGATGTGTGTCAGACCGGGATGTGCCCACCATTGAGCATCAGTAGAAAGAGCTGCTGCCAGCCGCTCGTAAGCAGCAACTATGTAAGCCGAGGAACAGCTGAACATTGCCAAACTGAGAAGCAGCCCGTAGGTGGCTAAGAACAATAAAACCATGGGAGACAACGGCCCCCCTCCCCGACAGCCCCCACCCTACACTTCAGAACAGGAAGCATCTGTCGCCCAAAGTACAACACCCAAAGGGAAACCCCTCACTAGGGGACTGAAACTAAACTGAAACAGTTAGTTGGGAGCAGTGGCACTAGTCCAAAGTTAATCAAGGGAGGACCCCCCTCCGTATTGCTGGATGAATATGAACAGCCTTAAACGATGCAATTTTAGTAACAAACCAAGTACAACTACAGGTCTTTGTGTAGTGGCAAGAGATAGCAGGATGTATAGACGGAGGTGAGAGAGAGATAGGCAGAAGAAAAAATTGGGAAGAAAGGGAAAGCGTAGGAGGGAAGAAAAAACAGGAGCTGTGCAAGTTGCAGTTCTTGGGTGTAACCCCCACGAGGCCTTCCGCTGTCCGGGCGTCTGGTAAGACCTAGGAGGTCATTCCCTGCAGTTCGGCCGCACAGAACGCCCTCAGGGAGATAGACACCTCAAAGCCAGGTTCAGGCCTCTGTCTCCTGTGGAGAGTCCCGGATCACCGGGCTGCCGGACAGGTCCGAGTCCAATCTGTATTTACGCAGGTTTGTGCCCGAGTCCAAGGACGTATCAGTGATGGTCACAGGTGACGGCCTGGCCGCTAGGGGAGATCCACGGTCCAGGGGAGGAGGTGACCGCTGCACAGGCCCCCCTGGTGAACGGGAGGCGTCTTAACGCAGGCGACCCCGTGTGCGGGATCCGGCCCGGCGCCGCCTTGGCTTAGGTCCCTCGCAGGCTGGACGGACGTTGGATCCTCGGTTAGGGGAGGGCACCCAGAGGGCACCCACCCAGGCAGAAGGGGACGTTCCTCTGTGAGCCTAGTCCAGGCGGCCTGCGGGGTGTCAAAGAAGAAGGACTTGTCTTGGAAGAGGACCTTGAGCCTAGCGGGGAACAGGAGACTGTATCGCAGACCCATTGCCCTAAGCTTTTGCTTGATTTCGTCATAGGATTTCCTTTGGGACTGGACCTCCCTCGAGTAGTCCGGGAAGAACATAATTTTAGATTTCTGTAATAGCAGGGGACCTAGGTCTCTGGCCGCGCCTAGGATGGCATCCCGGTCTCGGAAATTAAAGATGCGAAGGATGAAGGGTCGGGCAGGTCCTCCAGGGGGAGGTTTGGGTGCCAAGGAGCGATGCGCCCGCTCTATGGCGAACCAGATGAAGAGTTTCTCCGCCGCATCCAGGACCGGAACCAGGTTTCCAAGAAGTCTGCCACCGGGCCATTCTCCACCCCCTCCGGAAAGCCCAGGAGGCGTAGGTTGTTCCTGTGGGCCCGGTTTTCTGCATCCTCCGCCCTGTGATGGAGCTCAGACGTCAGGGTTTGGAGGCGGGCTACTTGGGTCTTGAGAATGGCCAGGTCATCCTCTGTCGTGGATATGCGGGATTCGGCTTCGGTGATACGCACCGTGGCGTTCCTGAGGTCCTGCCGGATTAGGGCTACGTCCACCTGTACCTCCCCAATTTGGGTCTTGAACAATGTCTGGGAGGCGCTGATCGCCTGGAGGATTGTTGACAAGTCCCCCCCCCTTGGCCCCCGGGGGGCAGGGGGTCCGGTACCGGGGGCATGGTCCACCCTGGTAAATTGGTCCATACGTAGCTGGGAGGAGGGGACTGGAGTCTGTGTATTCTTCCCCCTGACCATGGTCCCTCTGGGTGGAACGTGGGCCGGGGGGGTGTCCCGGCTGCAGGCACTCAGTCCAGTCGGAGGAGCCGCCCACTCGCGCAGCAGACCTAGGTATCTGGAACCTGTGGTGGCGTTGATAGACCCGTCCGGTCGCAGCACGAAGGGGGCACCCAGGCGGGCTCCTCAGTCGGTGCGCCCACTGGCAGCAGGGCCAGTTCCTGAGTAGCGGGGCCTATCAGACACCCGTCCGCCCGGCCCAAGTCTCAGGGAAGGAATAGCGACGGCGCCTGGGCAGGTGTGTTGGCCGGGGGTCAGTCCTTAAGCTCTCAGTCTAGTTGCCGTAGACAACAGGGGGAGGCCTCCGGATGGGCACTGTGGCGTCGGCTCGGGAGGGAAGCGGCAGCCAGTCCCCCGGGGGAGACTGGGCCGCGTCTCCGAGAGCCTTGAGGCAGGGGTTCCAGACCAGTCCTCCCGGGAGGGGGGTAGAGCCGTGGGCAGTCTTGGGAGCAATTGCTGCATGAGGATGCAGGGATATCCGGTCTCCCAGCCCTGGCAGGCAGTCCACGGGCGAGACCCACAGGGGCACCAACCCCTTCCCTGCCCCCTCCTCACCTCAGTCTCAGCCACTCCAGGTCCACAGCAGGGGCTTTCAGGATTCGACCCGGCACAGCTGGCGGCCGGACAGGCCCCCTGGAGGTTTTTGGTACGTCAGGGGTCCAGTCAGGGCATCTCCTCAGGGGGGGCTGAGGGAGCATCCCCCCCTCGCGATGAAGGGCCACAGTACTGCGGGGGGCCGGGGTCACCTTCACCGAGAGCCCCCCTGTCAGGACCCAGCCGCCTGTCTTCGGGGTGCAGGTTCGGTAGTCAGGACCAGTCTTACAAGCTCAGCACATCCGCCGGGGACACAGGGGAGGTACCAACCGCCTGGCGCGCCTCCGGGTCCCCAAGGCCCAGGCTGGGAGGGCTTGACTTCAGGGAGCAGCCCCCCCTTGCAGCAGGTCCTCGGCGGCCCCAGGCATCAGTGGGCCGCCGGCAGGCATCCAGGCACCGCCCCTGGTGTATTAGGCGGTCGCAGTTGCCCGGGCGGTTCACCCTCAAGGCCTCTCCTTACTTCGCCAGGCCCCAGAAGTGCAGGGACACTCGGCCGGCCGGTCGGCTCAGGCGCACCCAGGACGCCTCACAAACTGCCAGACGGGTTGAGCTGCCACCGCAAGTCGCCCAGTCCGCCCGATGTCGATATGCGGCCGGAGAGTCAGGGAGCGGGCAGCACCGGTCGCGGCACGGGTCCGCCGCGTCCTTCACCCGGGGGCTGCCATCTTGTTGGGCAGGCGGCCCGGCGAGGCGAGGGCGGCAGATGCGGCCGCAGGTCACCACCAGGAATCCAGGCGGCACCGGGAGACACAGCTCAGCCAGGTAGGGTCAGGGGTGCAGATGTGATAGTCCGTTGGTGGCTGTTGGCGGTGGTTACAGGACGGATGATGGATGGGGGTCCGGAGCACACTTAAAGTGCGACCGCCATCTTGACGTCCTTGGCCACGCCTCCTACAGTGATCTAATGAGCAACTAGAGAGCTAGCATTCAGAATTGATGGCAAATATGTGACCCATCTGAATGCCCTCTTGATAGAACCAAAGTAAACAAGAATTGAAATGCAATAGGTCTCGCCGTCGTTTAAGTTAAAGCAATTCTGTTTGTAAATAGGTGGCTTCTTTGTTTTCTTTTATTAGTGTTTTTCAAACTTTCATGTACATAACATGCATATGTATGCATATATATATATGTATATGTATGCATGCATTTATATTTGTATTTATATAGATATGCAGATTATATATATGTTTATATATGTATGTGTATAAATACACATACATATAAATAAATGCATATATATGCATATATATGTGCATATGTGTGCGTGTAGAGAGAGGTAGAGAGAGGTACAGAGGCTAGAGATGTAGAGGTAGAGATGTAGAGGTGTAGAGGTAGAGAGGTAGAGGTAGAGAGGTAGATAGTAGTAGAGGGAGGTAGAGGGAAGTAGATAGTAGAGAGTGAGTAATAGAGAGTAGAGAGTGGGTAGTAGAGAGTAGTAGAGAGTGGTAGAGAGAGTAGCAGAGAGTGAGTAGTAGAGAGTGAAGAGTAGAGAGTAGTAGAGAGAGAGTAGTAGAGAGTGAGTAGAAGAGAGGGAGTAGCAGAGAGTAGTAGAGAGTAGTAGAGAGTGAGTAGTAGAGAGTAGTAGAGAATGAGTAGTAGAGAGTAGTAGAGAGTGAGTAGAAGACAGTGAGTAGTAGAGAGTTGTAGAGGGTGAGTAGTAGAGAGTGAGTAGCAGAGAGAGAGTAGTAGAGAGTAGTAGAGAGTGAGTAGTAGAGTGGGTAGTAGAGAGAGTAGTAGAGAGTGAGTAGTAGAGAGTGAGTAGTAGAGTGAGTAGTATGGAGTAGTGGAGAGAGTAGTAGAGCGTGAGTAGTAGAGAGTAGTAGAGAGTGAGTAGTAGAGAGAGAGTAGAGAGTGAGTAGTAGAGAGTAGTAGAGAGTAAGTAGTAGAGAGTGAGTAGTAGAGAGTGAGTAGTAGAGTGAATAGTAGAGAGTAGTAGAGAGAGTAGTAGAGCGTGATTAGTAGAGAGTAGTAGAGAGTGAGTAGTAGAGAATGAGTAGAAGAGAGAGAGTAGAGAGTGAGTAGTAGAGAGTAAGTAGTAGAGATTAGTAGAGAGTGAGTAGTAGAGAGAGAGTAGTAGAGTGTGAGTAGTAGAGAGTGAGTAGTGGAAAGTAAGTAGTAGAGTAAGTAGTACAGAGTAGTAGAGACCGAGTAGTAGAGAGCAAGTAGTAGAGAGTGTGTAGCAGAGAGTAGTAGAGTGAGTAGTAGAGAGTGAGAAGTAGAGAGATAATAGTAGAGAGTGAGTAGTAGAGTAGTAGAGAGTGAGTGGTAGAGAGTAGTAGAGAGTTGTAGAGTGAGTAGTAGAGAGTGAGAAGTAGAGAGAGTAGTAGAGAGTAGTAGAGCAGTAGAGAGTGAGTAGTAGAGAGTGAGTAGTAGAGAGAGTACTAGAGATTACAAGAGTAGTAGAGAGTGAGTAGTAGAGAGTAGTAGAGAGCGAGTAGAAGAGAGTGAGTAGTGGAGAGTGAGTAGTAGAGAGTAAAAGAGAGTGAGTAGTAGAGAGTAGTAGAGAGTAGTAGTAGAGAGTAGTAGAGAGTGAGTAGTAGAAAGAAGTAGCAAATGAGTAGTAGAGAGTGAGTAGTAGAGAGTAGTAGAGAGTGAGTAGTAGAGAGTGAATAGTAGAGAGTAGTAGAGAGTGAGTAGTAGAGCAATAGAAGTAAAGAGTAGTAGTAGATAGTGAGTAGTAGAGAGTAGTAGAGAAGTAGAGAGTGAGTAGCAGAGAGTGAGTAGTAGAGTACTAGAGAGTGAGTAGTATAGATTAGTAGAGTAGTAGAGAGTAGTAGAGAGTGAATAGTAGAGGGTGAGTTGAGAGAGAGAGAGTAGTAGAGAGTAGTCAATCTGTGTCAGTCAGTGTCAGTCAGTGTCAGTCAATCAGTGTCATTCATTGTCAGTCAGTCAGTCAGTGTCAGTCAGTCAATGTCAGTCAATCAGTGTTAGTCAGTCAGTGTCAGTCAATCAGTGTCAGTCAGTGTCAATCAGTCTGTGTCAGTCAGTCAGTGTAAGTCAGTCAGTGTCAGCTAGAGCAGCTCTACTGTCATGGTTCTCTGGCTCTAAAGCAGCTCTGCTGAGCTGGTTCTCTCCCTCTAAAGCAGCTCTGCTGACCTAGTTTCTCTGGCTCTACAGCAGGTCTGCTGACCTGGTTCTCTGGCTCTAGATCAGCTCTGCTGACCTAGTTCTTAGGCTATAGAGCAGCTCTGCTGATCTTGTTCTCTTGCTCTACATCATCTCTGGGCTCCTGGTTCTCTGGTTCTAAAGCAGCTCTGCTGACCCGGTTCTATGGCTCTAAAGCAGTTCTGCTGGCCTGGTTCTCTTGCTCTAAAGCAGCTCTACTGACCTGGTTCTCTCCCTTTACAGCAGCTCTGCTGACCTGGTTTCTCTGACTCTGCAGCAGCTCCGCTGACCTGGTTCTCTGGCTGTAGAGCATCTCTGCTGACCTAGGTCATAGGCTCTAGAGCAGCTCTGATGACCTGGTTCTCTGGCTCTACAACAGCTCTGCTGACCTGGTTCTCTGGCTCTAAAGCAGCACTGCTTACCCGGTTCTATGGCTCTAAAGCAGTTCTGCTGCCCTGGTTTTCTGGCTCTAGAGCAGCACTACTGACCTGGTACTCTCCCTCTAAAGCAGCTCTGCTGACCTGGTTCCCTTGCTGTAAAGCAGCTCTACTGGGCTGGTTTCTCTGGCTCTACAGCAGCTCCGCTGACCTGGTTCTCTGGCTCTAGAGCAGCTCTGCTGACCTGGTACTTAGGCTCTAGAGCAGCTCTGCTGACCTGGTTCTCTGTCTCTAAAGCAGCTCTGCTAACCTGGTTCTCTCTCTCTAAAGCAGCTCTACTGACCTGGTTCTCTCCCTTTAAAGCAGCTCTGCTGACCTGGTTTCTCTGGCTCTACAGCAGCTCCGCTGACCTGGTTCTCTGGCTGTAGAGCAGCTCTGCTGACCTAGTTCTTAGGCTCTAGAGCAGCTCTGCTGACCTGGTTCTCTGGCTCTACAACAGCTCTGCTGACCTGCTTCTCTGGCTCTAAAGCAGCACTGCTGACCGGTTCTATGGCTCTAAAGCAGTTCTGCTGCCCTGGTTTTCTGGCTCTAGAGCAGCACTACTGACCTGGTCCCTTGGCTCTAAAGCAGGTCTGCAGACCTGGTACTCTCCCTCTAAAGCAGCTCTGCTGACCTAGTTCCCTTGCTGTAAAGCAGCTCTACTGGGCTGGTTTCTCTGGCTCTACAGCAGCTCCGCTGACCTGGTTCTCTGGCTCTAGAGCAGCTCTGCTGACCTGGTACGTAGGCTCTAGAGCAGCTCTGCTGACCTGGTTCTCTGGCTCTAAAGCAGCTCTGCTGACCTGGTTCTATGGCTCTAAAACAGCTCTACTGACATGGTTTTCTGGCTCCTGAGCAGCTCTGCTGACCTCGTTCTCTGGCTCTAAAGCAGCTCTGATGACCTGGTTATCTCCCTCTAAATCAGCTCTGCTGACCTGGTTGTCTGCCTCTAGAGCAGCAATGCTGACCTGGTTCTATGGCTCTGATGCAGCTCTGCTGACCTGGTTCTCTGGCTCTAAAGCAGCTATGCTAACCTGGTTCTCGCTTTCTAAAGCAGCTCTGCTGACCTGTTTTCTCTGGCTCTAGAGCAGCTCTACTGACCTGGTTCTTTGGCTCTAAAGCAGCTCTGCTGACCTGGTTCTCTACCTCTAACGCATCTCTGCTGAACTTGTTCTCTGCCTCTAGAGCAGTTCTGCTGACCAGGTTCTCTGGCTCTAAAGCAGCTCTTCTGACCTGGTTCTATCGCTCTAAAGCAGCTCTGCTGACCTGGTTCTCTGGCTCTAGAGCAGCTCTGCTGACCTGGTTCTCTGTCTCTAAAGCAGCTCTGCTGACCTGGTTCTCTCCCTCTAAAGAGCTCTGCTGACCTGGTTCTCTGGCTCTAAAGCAGTTCTGCTGACCTGGTTCTCTCCCTCTAAAGAGCTCTGCTGACCTGGTTCTTTGGCTCTAAAGCAGGTCTGCTGACCTGGTTCTCTCCCTCTAAAGCAGCTCTGCTGACCTTGTTTCTCTGGTGTTACAGCAACTCTGCTGACCTGGTTCTCGGCCTCTGTAGCAGCTCTACTGACCTCGGTCTCTGGCTCCAGAGCAGCTCTGCAGACCTGGGTCTCTCCGGTTCTAGAGCAGCTCTACTGACCTGCTTCTTAGGCTCTAGAGCAGCTCTGCTGACCTGGTTCTTTGGCTCTACAACGGCTCTGCTGACCTGGTTCTCTGGTTTTAAAGCAGCTCTACTGAGCTTGTTTCTCTGGAATTGCAGCAGCTCTGCTGACCTGGTTTATGTCTCTAGAGTAGCTCTGCTGACCTGGTTTTCAGGCTCTACAGCAGCTCTGCTGACCTCGGGCTCTGGCTCTATAACGGCTCTGCTGACGTGGTTCTCTGGATCTAAAGCAGCTCTGCTGACCTGTTCTATGGCTCTAAAGCAGCTCTGTCCACTCCTGAAATCATCCTGAAAGAAGCATGTCCTTATGTAAACACTCTGCTGGAACATAAGCACTTATAAACTTATCCTGCTGTCAACTACTAGCACTCTAGGAACCCAGTCACTGTCTATGCATTGCAGAAGGACTCAGGCGTTGAGACAAGCAGTGGTAAGTCAAATGTGCACAATGTATGTGGTCCCTTAACCCCTTGCAGACTACTGAGTCAGTCCTGCAAAAGTCCAGGTAATAGTCACGCTTGTCTGGAATCACACTGTGAGTCTCTGTCCACTCCTACAATCATCCTGACAGAAGCATGTCCTTATCTAATCACTCTGCTGAAACATAAGTGCTTATAAATGTATCCTGCTGTCAACTTCTTGCACTCTATGAACCCAGTCACTGTCTATGCACCTGCAGAATGACTCAGGCATTGAGACAATACCTCAGCACTTATAAATTAACTGAGCACTCTGTTTGCAGCACTGTTATCATTCTAGCTACTAGTGATGTTCTTATAGAATATTCTGTGCACAATCCCTACAAACCTCTAAGCAGATACATATGATTGGTACACTCCACTAAATTCTGAAGTAGTACTCGTGCAGCCCAGGATACTTCCTGTCAGTCTCATGCAGTTGGTCAATCAGCTATCCAGCACTATATTCTTATTGAATCTCTCTGCCACTACCTAAGCACTTATGGGGCAGATTTACAAGCCCCCTGCGCCACCAGTACATCACTTTTTGTAATTTAGTGATGGCACTGGGGACTCCTCCATATTTACAAGGAGAGGAAAAGCCACCCCGGGTGTTTTTTCCTCTCCTTGAAAGTACGACCTATTGAAACGCAGCACTTTGTATTGAAGGGGCATTCCATAGGTTTTGCTGTGTCTGTTCCCACACAACACCCATGGAATAACACATCTCAAGACTTACGAGAAAGTGTATATCTGTAGATATGTGTGAATGGTGTGCCACCCTAGAGTTGGTGTAGCGAGGCACAACAAGGAGAAATGTGTTCATTTCTCCTCGTTTTTTCCTCTTTCAATGCATGCTGCATTCCTCAGCACACATTGAAGGAGGAAAATGCCTTTAGTGATTGTTTTTGTGCAGGAAGTAGTCCCTTCCTGCACAAAAACAATCTCCCCATGACACAGATATCCTTGCACCATGGTGCAAGGGTGCCTGTGTCACTGCATGGCTGCAGTTTGTGTGGTAGTGCAGAGGGAGCACAGATTTGCGACATATTCATATAAATATGTCACATCCCTGTGCTTCAGAAGTGCCACAGCGCGGTGCAGCTAAACGGCTTGCAGTGTCACGCTGCAGTACTTCCTCATAGATCTGCCCCTATAAATTCACCATACAGTACAAATGCATTCTTTCTGGCAATCATGCTCTACACATACATTCAACCAAACTTTCAGACATTACCATGCAATTATAGTTCTTTTTTTAAACCAGATAAGGTAGTTCTGAACTATTTTTTTTCTTTTGTTTTTTGTTTTCTATTTTTTTGTAGGTTTTAAATAATTTAGTACTTTTTTGGTGTTTTTTAAAAATTGAACAAAAAAGGAACTAAGTAAAGTTAGCTTTATTTTTTATGTGAGGGGCCCCCAAGGCCCCCCAAGCCCCAGGTACTGCCACCCGAGGGGCTTTTATTCATTTTTTTGCGGAGGATCATGCCCCCCCCGCTTCCCCGGGGACCGCCACCCCCCGGGGCAATTAAAAAAAAGGCATATACCTGTGTGGGGACGGGAGCCCCCCACACACCCGGGGGACCACCACCTCCCAGAGGCACTAATTATGTAAATTCAGGGGTTCGTTATGTACCCCATGGTTGTGAGGGCCGCGCAGCCCTCCTCCTGGAGCCAGTGATGGCCCTGAGGACCGCCCACTACCAGGGCCAGCTCCTGCAGTTTCTCGGGTGCCCTCCCTGGGACACCGCTGTTTGCTATGGCAGGGTGAGAGCCTTGCAGCCCACCAGGTGCTTCCAGTAAGCGCCACAGGGCAGCTTTGCAGAGAGGTGGTCGTGGCCACGCCCCTTTTTACACCTCTCTGCAATGCAGCTCTGTGGCACTTACTGGAGGTACCATATAGACACTCATGTAGCTACTCACCAACCCATGCATCCACTTATACACAAAGTGAGAGACTGATACATATATTTACATATTTAAACATTACTCACTAACCCATGTATTCACTAAGATACACTTAATCAGCCAGTTATACAATCACTTTTACAAAAACAAATCATCCATTTAGACACTTAATTACCCATTTATTCTTCCATCGACCTTGAGATGTACATATATAAAACATATTTAATTATCAAAAAAACACACATTCACTGGGTGATGTCATCAGTGATGTCATCAGTGATGTCATTTGAGATGTCATCAGGCATGTCATGAGTGATGTCATATGTGACGTTGTCAACAGTGCATTGCGCACGTGTGAATTATAGTTAGCAGAACTAACTATAACGGAAGAATTTCTACGGTTTTGTATGAGTGAAATATCCAATTAACTATAACGCCCCTGACACCTATGGTGCTTTCAGTGAATTTCTAAAGTTTTTTAAATGCTAATTTCTAACTATAACGTGCCTGAAACCTACGTTTTTTTCAGTTAATTTTTAAGGTTTTTTCAAATGCTAATTTTTTACTTTAACGTGCCTGAAACCTATATATATCTATTTCTGGTCCGTGTCTACGTTGACTTGATGGGGACAAGATTGCCTTCGCCAAAGCTGTGGATTGTGAGATATATATATGTGATCAAGGCTACTGTGGCGTAGCTGAAACGCGTCATGCTGGCGACAAGGGGTCAATAAACAACCTTATAATTCTACTCGCAGCGCTGTGGAGTGGTCTGTACCTGTGTTTTCTCTTCTTCGGAATTCATATCCTAAAGGGAGGCGTAGCAGGAGTTTGAATCGGATATATATATATATATATATATATATATATATATATATATATATATATATATATATATATATATATATATACATACATACATACATACATACATATATATATACATACATACATACATATATATATATATATATATATATATATATATATATATATATATATATATATATATATATATATATATATATATATATATATATATTCGGAATAAGATCCCAGCTGTTCAAGTGACACACTGAAAGCATCCAGGCACTCACGGGCAAAGTTATAACAAAGCTTTTTTATACTGCATCCATCTACGCGTTTCGGGAGTCAGGCTCCCTTGATCACGATGTTTTTCGCGTGTCAGAGCAATCACTTTTCAAAACATGGGAAGGGTGATAGGAATCAAAAAGGGACTCACAAAGGAACACACTGTTAGTGAGAATACAGCGGCCATTTTGACATTCTCCCAATACATTTAAGAGAGGTATTTTGATGTACAAAACATTGATTATCCTTATTTAACATAGTGTTTATAGGGGTATTTGAAACTGTTCTCAATAAGTGAGACATTCTTAACAATGTCCCCTAAACAAACAGTTTCAGATTTTTTTAAAAGTGCAAGTGCATGTTTATATTTCAGAAAAATATATTGGCTTAAATGTACGACAGTACCTAAGTTGACTGAGGCAAGTGCCTTTTTCATCAAAGCCAAACCCTATCTGTTAAGTGAGGAAAAGGTCATCTATACCTCTCATATTGTCAAAACGCAACGATGTATCCCATTTTAGCACAGTTCAGTTCCAAGTAAATGTGTCCTGGCTCTGACAATCATAATACATTTCTTGTATTCCAGGGAATATAGCTTGTCGTAATGCTGTCAATCAATATCAACCTTATTACAATCATAAAGTGCAAGTGCTTTAGTCAGTAGACCATTATATAATGTAAACAATTAGACTGGATATTGCACTAAGAAGATAAAAAGTGCTAGTGCTTAAACAATTTAGTACAAAAGTGCAAGTGCTTTAACTTCAAATACAGTACTTCATTGATGTAAACATTTCACTCGAATTGCACACTCCCAAATATCCTTCAAAGTGTCAGTGCATATCCCAGGACTAAGAACAGCATTACTTCATTGCAACAGAAATTTCCCTGAGCCAAAGTCTAAGAAGACAAAAAACCACCTCTTCTCATGAAATTATAAAAGGTAAAAGCTCAGATTTAGACCATTAAAATCACAAAGAAATTTTCATCTAAAAGAGAATTCAACAATGAAAAAATCAAAAAATACGGTTCAGGAATTATCAAGGTTTAGAAAACAATTCATTATATTTACAGGTCAACTCAGGCAGGTATAAAGGTCTTCATCCACGTTCAGGCCCTGGGGCTCCTTACAATTAAATTCTAGTATAAAGTAAGTCTCCAATCTCCTCAACTCACTTTTTCTATCCCCCCCTCTTTTCTTTTTTGGGACTTCTGCAATACAAGAGTATTGCAGACCTTCGGGGTTGCTTTGATGGTGAAGCTCAAAATGTCGGGCCACCGGGTAGGACCTATCCTGGTTGACTATTGCTCTTCTATGCTGCAAAATTCATTGGTGTACAGGTAAAATCGTACTTCCGATATAGATTTTAGGACAAGGACATTGTAAAAGGTACACAACAAATTCACTTTTGCATGTTATGGCACTTTTTACTTTAACAGTTTTGTTAAAAGCTGTTTTAAACTCTGTGCGATTCAAACCATGTAGGCAAGCTTTGCACTTAAAACACTTTTTAAAACCAGGTTTTGATCTAAGCCAGTCGGCGTTGCTCTTGCGTTTATCTACAAAATCACTACGAACAATTAAGTCTTTTAATGACTTAGATTTTCTATAGGTTATCTCAGGGTTGTTCTTTACCTTGGAACCCAACACCGGATCGTTTCTAATCAAATACCAGTGTCTCTTTAGTATTGATCTCACCTCCTTGTGTTTAGTATTGTAAGTAGTGATAAACCTAGAGCTGCCACCATTTGATTGTTTTGACTTTGATTTACGAGTTCTTGACGGCTCAAAAAGTAAGGACTGTCTGGTCAATTTTTTAGCTTTACTAGCAGCACCTTTAAGGATTGTTCTGCTATAACCCCTTTCTAGGAATCTCTGGGTCATCTCCTCTTCGATGGTGTTCTACTGTTCATTACTGCTGCATGTACGTCTGGCCCTATAGTATTCCCCAAACGGAATGCTCCTTATTAATGCAGTTGGATGAGCACTTTCCGCGTGAAGTATTGAGTTCCCCGCGGTCTGTTTACGGAACACAGTGGTTTCTAACTTGTTATTCATAGGGATTATTCTAATATTGAGGAAGTCAATCGAAACCTTACTGAAGTTTCCCACAAATTCCAAATTTAAAGAATTCTGGTTGATCTCCTCAATGAATACACCGATTGATGCCTCCGTGCCCTGCCACAGCACGAAGACATCATCGATATATCGTACCCACAGAAGGATATGTTCCGACCAATGATCAAGCGGGCCCCCTCTGAGCACCTGTTCCTCCCAGTAGCCGAGATGAAGGTTGGCATAGCTAGGAGCAAAACAGGTGCCCATCGTGGTCCCACGTTCCTGAATATAAAGATCATTTCCAAAGAGAAAACACCATTCCATGATCTCTAGTATCATCCTATTTTGTGATGCTAGGCGTATTGGTCTTCTATTCAGGTAGTGCTCACAAGCCTTTAAGCCGTCAATGTGCCTTATACTCGTATATAGAGTAGAAATGTCCAATGTCAATAGGACCATAGTAGTGGGGTCCCAACAAATATCAAAAATACATTTTAAAAAATCAGTGGAATCTTTTATATATGATGGAAGTGTTCTGACAATAGGGTTCAGAAAATAGTCTATACATCTAGATGCTTTCTCGAATAGGCTCCCACAAGATGAGATGATAGGCCTCCCTGGTGGACTAGTGGAATTTTTATGGATTTTAGGCAGCATATAGAAGACCGGAATCACTGGATTATCTTGTTTAATATATTTGTGTTCATCCCAACTTAATAGACCAGATTCTTTCCAGTGATCCAGTCTTCCAGTAAATTCTCTGACACTTGCCCCCACTTGCCGAATCACCCCGAAACTTTCAAGGTAGGAGCGGACCGAAGTGGGCCATAAGTTTTGAAAAATTTGCGAAGATTTGTCAATCAGCGCCACAGTTATTGAGAAAAGAATGTTGCGATTTTCCTATTGTAACTAGGTCCTAGCTATAACTACCTACTGGCGACCACCAGTAGGTAAAATATATATATATATATATATATATATATATATATATATATATATATATATATATATATATATATATATATATATATGTATATATATATATATATATATATATATATATATATATATATATATATATATATATGTATATATATATATATATATATATATATATATATATATATATATATATATATACCAACCACGAAGACACATATGCCAGCCCCAACTCAGTAATAAACCTCACACAATTAGAACTCTCAGACAACAAGATTCTCAGCCTCGGACTATCATACTGTCCTCCATGTAATTTTAATTATGCAGATGTGTGCATGGACGCTTTCAGATTTATCAGGAAGCTCAAACTGAAAAAACATTTCAAGTTGCATCCTGTAAAAAAGAAAAATGCGGGGGCCACCAACAGTCCAAATCTTCTAGATGCCAATGATCGCACAGGATTTGATGAAATTTTGGCCCTACAGGAGGAGATATACCCATCCACGTCGATTCCATTGGTAATATCTAGAGTTGACCAAGCGAATTGTAAAACTCCTTTCAAACCTAAGTCAGTCTTTTTGCCTACGATGACACATGATAACATCGATGTGTATCAGGATCTCATTACTAAAGATCTAAAAAAACTGTACATGATCACAAATAAAAGATATTAAGCGGTGAATAAAATGAATCAAAGCTACAACAATTTGGTCAAAAAACTGGAATCAAATAAAAATATTGTTGTCCGCCAGGCCGACAAAGGCGGGAACGTGGTGTTGTGGCCCCGTGAAATGTATATAAATGAGGCTGAAGGACAGTTAAAAGATCAATCCTGTTACAAAAGGAGTAATTTGGCGGCTATTAAACTGGCTTGGCAAGATCAAAATTCCAAATTGGTAGCGTGGAAAAGCTGCAACTTGATCTCTAAAGAGGAATTTGGGTTTTTAAAGAAGGATTTTCCAGTTATACCTTCATTTTATTTGCTCCCCAAAATCCACAAAAGTTTGAACAATCCGCCAGGGCGTCCCATAATTTCCGCCATTAATAGTTCAACAGAGAATATTTCCACCTACATTGATTATTTTTTGCAGGACTATGTCAAGGGCTTAAGGTCCTATGTACAGGACTCATCAGACTTTGTACGCAAATTGAGTAATACATCATGGAATTCAAATTGTATACTGATTACGTTAGATGTGACCTCATTGTATACGTCGATATGGCACAATGATGGTATCAGAGCAGTAAGCCACTATTTAAATCAACGTGCAATCAATTTTTCTGCCCATAACACCATGCTAATCTCTATGATTAAGATCTGTCTGGAACAGAATTATTTTCTGTTCAACAATCAAGTGTACCAGCAGATAAGAGGGGTGGCCATGGGGGCCTGTTTTTCACCCAGCCTAGCGTGCTTGCACATGGGCTGGTGGGAGGAACAGGTCCTCATGGGGCAACATCTAGCTACCATGCAAAACCATGTCCCACTTTATTTGAGGTACATTGATGACCTCTTTTTGATTTGGCAGGGCACTCTTCAAGAAGCACGTACTTTTGTGGAACAACTTAACATCAATGACTTGAATCTTCAATTTACATCTACAATCAGTATTTCATCTATATGCTTTCTAGATATACAAGTATATGTTGAAACAGGGGGATTAGCGACAAGATTACATCGAAATGCAACTGCGGGCAACACCGTCCTGTATGCGGCCAGTCAGCACCCCCATCATTTGATACGCAGTATCCCCTTTCGGGGAGATGCTGCGTTTTAAAAGAATTTGCAGTACAGAGACAGAATGTGTTAAGGCCCAGGAAGCGAACAAAAACGTTTTCTTGTTAGGGGTTATTCAGAGGCAGTTGTTCAAAAAGCGATTATTCGCTCTAACAATATATCCAGAATACAGGCTCTCACACCTAAAACAGCACTTAGTGAGATAAATGTGGTGCCTGCACTGGATTCCTCACGAATAATTGCCACCTACAATCGCCAGCACAAAGAGATTCGGAAAATCTTTTCCCGTAACTGGAACCTGGTGACAGGGGACCCTGTCATTGGTGATCTAGTGGGTAGTAAACCTGAATTCTCTTTAAAAAAATCCACTTCTATGGTAAATAGATTGGTCAAAAATCATTTGGAGCAGCCAATCTCAGAGACCTTCATGGTCCTGAGAAAAGGATTTAAGAAATGCTCTAGCTGCAAAGCTTGTAAATATGGCTGCAGCAAGACCCAATATCTCACACCATTCAGAGAAGTGCCTGTACAAATCACCAAACAGCTTACCTGCAAGACTGAATTTGCAGTCTATGTGCTGCAGTGTTCTTGTGAGCTCCGGTATGTAGGGAGTACCCGGCTTCCGGCTCACAAGCGGATACTGCAGCACATAAGGGCAATCAGTACTAAAGATCAATCTTACCCAGTGGCGCGCCATTTTGAGAGCACCCATGACAGTGACCTGAAACATCTATTATACTATGTCATAGGCTGTGCCATGCCCCTCAAAAGAGGTGGTGACAGAGATGCTCTTGTGAGGGTCCTAGAAACTAGATATATCTTAGAATTAGATAGTCGAAGCCCTGGGGGTCTCAACGCCAGCGAGGACCTTTATACTTGCCTGTGAATTTACAAACACTAATAAATTTCATTATACTGTAGGACATTGTTAAATTATTCCCGTGGCTGTTGAGATCTATAACCTAGTAGGATTCCATCTAGCGTACACAATTGTTTGGTGTTAGCTGAATCAAGAACTATCATTATTGAACCAAACACACAAAAGGGAGGGGCTTTGGACTGGGTAAGAGTGGTCTGCTTAATTCAGACACTCTGTTCATCACCAAACCCAATTGTTTTTGGCCACTATAGGTGTGGCAGGGTATACTCAGACATGAGTCCCTTTCCCACTGCACCATTAGGATTCAAGCAAGCCGGGCCGAAGACGGCTGAAATGCCAGAAACCGGTCCCCGGTAGCTTGTCTCCTTTCTGGTGAAGAATTGGCCTGGTAGTTTAGTCTGCCCTGTTCCCATGATGCACTGGGCCAGGGACAGACTGATTTGCATATAGCCATGTTCTGAGCTGGGATGGTGCAGTGAGATAAATAACGGTGATGGATCAAGCCCTGATCTTTGGACTGGGTAAGAGTGGTCTGCTTAATTCAGACACTCTGTTCATCACCACCCCTTTTCTGAATCGTTTTTGGCCACTATAGGTGTGGCAGGGTATACTCAGACATGAGTCCCTTTCTCACTGCACCATCAGGATTCAAGCAAGCCGGGCCGAAGACGGCTGAAATGCCAGAAACCGGTCCCCGGTAGCTTGTCTCCTTTCTGGTGAAGAATTGGCTTGGTAGTTTAGTCTGCCCTGTTCCCATGATGCACTGGGCCAGGGACAGACTGATTTGCATATAGCCAGGTTCTGAGCTGGGATGGTGCAGTGAGATAAATAACGGTGATGGATCAAGCCCGGATCTTTGGACTGGGTAAGAGTGGTCTGCTTAATTCAGACACTCTGTTCATCACCACCCCCTTTTCTGAATCGTTTTTGGCCACTATAGGTGTGGCAGGGTATACTCAGACATGAGTCCCTTTCTCACTGCACCATCAGGATTCAAGCAAGCCGGGCCGAAGAGGGCTGAAATGCCAGAAACCGGTCCCCGGTAGCTTGTCTCCTTTCTGGTGAAGAATTGGCTTGGTAGTTTAGTCTGCCCTGTTCCCATGATGCACTGGGCCAGGGACAGACTGATTTGCATATAGCCAGGTTCTGAGCTGGGATGGTGCAGTGAGATAAATAACGGTGATGGATCAAGCCCTGATCTTTGGACTGGGTAAGAGTGGTCTGCTTAATTCAGACACTCTGTTCATCACCACCCCCTTTTCTGAATCGTTTTTGGCCACTATAGGTGTGGCAGGGTATACTCAGACATGAGTCCCTTTCTCACTGCACCATCAGGATTCAAGCAAGCCTGGCTGAAGACGGCTGAAATGCCAGAAACCGGTCCCCGGTAGCTTGTATCCTTTCTGGTGAAGAATTGGCTTGGTAGTTTAGTCTGCCCGGTTCCCATGATGCACTGGGCCAGGGACAGACTGATTTGCATATAGCCAGGTTCTGAGCTGGGATGGTGCAGTGAGAAAAATAACGGTGATGGATCAAGCCCTGATCTTTGGACTGGGTAAGAGTGGTCTGCTTAATTCAGACACTGTTCATCACCACCCCCTTTTCTGAATCATGTCATGAGTGATGTCATATGTGACGTCATCAGCAGTGCATTGCACGCGTGCAAGTTATAGTTAGCAGAACTAACTATAACAGGGGAATTTCTATGGTTTTGTACGAGTGAGATGTCCAACTAACTATAACGCCCCTGAAACCTATGGTGTTTTCAGTGAATTTCTAAAGTTTTTTAAATGCTAATTTCTAACTATAACGTGCCTGCAACCTATGGTTTTTTCAGTTAATTTTTAAGGTTTTATATATATATATATATATATATATATATATATATATATATATATATATAAATCCAAGCAAACGATCTCGAACCTCCAACCAGTAGCGAACAAAGACCAGCGAATCCCAAGGCAAGGCAAGATGTTTTATTGCACCAGTTTCAAAAAAGCATGCAGCGGACTGACGCGTTTCGGGCAGATGCCCTTGATCACAGTTTTTTTTCTTAAGGCAAGTTGTTTTATTGCACCAGTTTCAAAAAAGCATGCAGCGGACTGACGCGTTTCAGGCAGATGCCCTTGATCACAGTAAAATGCAATTTATAAAGCCTTATTCATATATGCTGTGTAGTACACCATGGATTAGTGGAAATAAACAACATACTAAAGAGTGAACATGGCTCCCCCAATCGACATATGAAAGGTCTCTTGTTATTTGAACTAACTCTATAACGATTCCAATTTGGTAATTATATACTGACATATTACTTGTATAATTGTATATCTGCATGAATGCAATAAGAAAATGTCAGTTGTAACACGCTGGATAAATACAGTGCATGATAGTCTAAAAACATTGTATATACGCATAAACAACATAAAATATATATGTGCAAGATATCGCATTATGTAAACAATTGTGCAAAGTGCAAATAGAATGGCATGTGTTAAAAGTAATATTTTAAATACTTAAAAAACACATTGAAATATCAAAAATTTCTAAAAATCATTCTTTCCATTGTTGGAATATGCAAAATGTCGCAATGTAAACAAATCAATAAATACAATGTCTATTATATATATATATATATTTTTGTCCGTGTCTACGTTGTCTTGGTGGGGACAGGATTGCCTTCGCCAAAGCTGTGGATGTGATATATATATATATATATATATATATATTGCCACCAAGGAAGAGCCTCCAGGTAGGTATTTGAAGCATTCGTTTTAATGGAAAACTGCAGCGCACATAAAACAAACGTGCTTTTGAAGAGTCAATGGCACCCCTGCCAAACGCGTTTCAGGTCTCCCTTTCATCAGTGGCCGATGGCGCTGCTAGACTCCAGGTTGCACGTGTTACTCTTATAACAAGTAAACCCGCCCCACTGGGCGTAGCCGTCACTACAGCATTCTGGTTTACGTAGTTACACGTTAAGGTTTTCTTCCAGTGAAGTGTTTCCCAGAGTCTATTGTACTGCAAATTAACATCCAAGTGGATAAAAGGCAACAGTCTGCTTTTGGGCGCTGCAAAGTAGCGTGTTCCATTTTGCTCTACCTCCCGATTTGAGATGACCTTTACACAGAAAAATTCATCACGGGTCCGCTACAGCAGAGTGGCTTCTTCCGCGACTGGGCCAGTCGCTCACTATTCAATCACACAAAGGTTGCCACCAAGGAAGAGCCTCCAGGTAGGTATTTGAAGCATTCGTTTTAATGGAAAACTGCAGCGCACATAAAACAAACGTGCTTTTGAAGAGTCAATGGCACCCCTGCCAAACGCGTTTCAGGTCTCCCTTTCATCAGTGGCCGATGGCGCTGCTAGACTCCAGGTTGCACGTGTTACTCTTATAACAAGTAAACCCGCCCCACTGGGCGTAGCCGTCACTACAGCATTCTGGTTTACGTAGTTACACGTTAAGGTTTTCTTCCAGTGAAGTGTTTCCCAGAGTCTATTGTACTGCAAATTAACATCCAAGTGGATAAAAGGCAACAGTCTGCTTTTGGGCGCTGCAAAGTAGCGTGTTCCATTTTGCTCTACCTCCCGATTTGAGATGACCTTTACACAGAAAAATTCATCACGGGTCCGCTACAGCAGAGTGGCTTCTTCCGCGACTGGGCCAGTCGCTCACTATTCAATCATACATATATATATATATTCACTGAAAAAAACATAGGTTTCAAGCCTTATATAGTTAGGAATTAGCATGTAAAAAACCATTGAAATTGCTCCTATATAGTTAGTTGTACTAACTATATTTTGCACACCCGCAATCCACTGCTGATGATGTCACATATTACATCATTCATGACATGGTCAGTGACATCACTGATGACATCTCATATGACATCAATGATGACATCACTGATGACATCATCCAGTGAATGTGGTTTGCTTCGTTATTTAAATATGCATTATATATATATAGCAATTTGCATTGAAGTATGAGTGGATATATATAAATAAATATTTGGATAGAGGACTTTAACAATGTATAGTGTCTCACTAAATATAGTGGATAGTGACTAAACTGTGTGAATATCTGTATCACTTTGTCAGTTGTTGGGTAAACTGGTTCTCCAGTTGGTTACTAGCTATGTGAAAGTCTATATTAGTTATTGATTAGTTAATTGAGTATTTGTATGGGAGAGTGAATGTGTGTGTGGTTTGGTGGAGGGTGTGTGACTGCCCAAAGATGTGTGAATAGTTGATTCAGTAGATATATGAAGTTAAAACGACATGTTCTAACAGTTGTTTGGGTGAGTGAATATCTTTATGGGTGTGGTGATGAGCAAATATATTTCTCAATGGTATATGTCCAACAAACTAGAAAAATAAAAGGCAGTGTATGTGTCAGTTGTTTTATATAAATAAGTATACATAAGACTCAATGATTGTGTGAGTGACCGTATGGATAACTGTATACTTGTAATAATGATTTTATAATATTCTACACATGACTTACTATCTAAATGAATAGATGAAGTGCTGTTTGTATAAGTGTGTAGCTAAGTAAGTATGTAAGTATGATCCATTGTTTGCATAAGTGAGTAGGATAACTTCATATGTGAATAGGTTGTGTGCTGGTGTGTAATGTCGATATAGGTGTATAAGTATTTTTGATAGTGTTCTTTTGTTCATTGACCACATGTATGAGTGAATCTACAGGTAAGTGATTAGATGTGTGTATACCTCTAGAATCAATGAGTGGTTTTTTTTAAATACTTGTATTGCTGTGTCAATGGATTCAAATATGATACTCTGTATTTTACAAAGAGTGAAGAAAGATTTTACTAGTGTATGAAAAGGTGTATGTGATTGTCACGTGGATTATGTCATCAGTGATGTCATCATTGATGTCATTTGAGATGTCATCAGTGATATCACTGACTATGTCATGAATGATGTAATATGTGACATCATCAGCAGTGGATTGCGGGTGCGCGAAATATAGTTAGTACAACTAACTATATAGGAGCAATTTCAATGGTTTTTTAAATGCTAATTCCTAACTATATAAGGCCTGAAACCTATGGTTTTTTCAGTGGATTTCAAAGGTTTTTATATGCTAATTCCTAACTATATAAGGCCTGAAACCTATGGTTTTTTCAGTGAATTTGCAAGTTTTTTTTAATGCTAATTCCTAACTATATAAGGCCTGAAACCTATGGTTTATGCAGTGAATTCGCAAGTTTTTTTAAATGCAAATTATATTAGCGTATAATGTTTAAATATGTTAATATCCTTGTGGGACCACCTGAGCAGCCCTAGGGGGTCAGGTTCTTTCTACCCTGCCCCCTTTTTGCATTCTACACATTTGTTTTTCTGCTTCTTTTGTGCCTCGGTCGACCTAGCACAAGATGAATGCCAACACTTCCTGGTTAGAAGTATTGACAGCCAATGAGCATGCTGCTTTCCTGTGAAAGGCATGCTGATTGGCTGCCACTGTCTGTCAACACTCCAAACCAGGAAGTGTTGGCAGCCATCCTGTGCTTCTGTAGAACCAAGGCACAAGACAGCAGTGAAACAAAGATGCAAAACATGCAAAGTAGAAGCCCCCTGACCCCCTAGGCCTGCTCAGGGGGTCCCACAAGGACCCCCCAGGCCCAAAAATAATTTTTTTTCTGGTTTTCCCTGTGGTACGCTCAGGGTACGCGTACCTGTAAGCGTACATGGGAAGGCACCCAGCGCTTACCCAGCGAAAATTTCCCCCCAAAAAATAAAGTTTTTTTTGCACCACAGGGTGCTTCTAGGCCCCCTCAGAAAACCTAGGGGGTCAGGGGGTGTCTACCCTGCCCCCTTATAATCATTTCCCCCTTTTTAGTTTCACCTCTTGTGTCTCGATTTTACCGAGACACAAGATGGCGGACTCTCCGGACTGTTTAGAATGTTGACAGACACCCGAGAGCCAATCAGCTTTCCACTCGCTCACTTCCGTGGTGCGCCGGGTGCGCTCCCCGCTACGCGTACCCATAAGCGCTGGAAGCACGCATATAGATATATATGTGTTTTTGAACCTAATTTTCGTAAAAACCACTGGAGCAATTTTCACCAAATATAGAAAAGGCACGTCTACGTACCAGTCCCTACAATTTTGCAAAGTTTGGTGTAATTCCGTTCAGCGGTTTGGGCTGTAGCCTTGTCTATTCGTCCTATGGAAATTAACATGGAGAAAACACATTTTGGGACCCCCTTTTTTCTCGGCCCCCGCATGACGAATCCCCTGAAACTTCCAGGGAAGGAGCGGAGCGGAGCTTGCCTAAATTTTGGAAAATTACACGCAAATTCCTCAACCGGCACCAAAGTTATTCCCAATAGAATGTTGCGGATTTCCATTGGTAGCTAGGTCCTAACTATATATACCTACTGGTTATTGCCAGTAGGTTTTATATATATATATATATATATATATATATATATATATATATATATATATATATATATATATATATATAGTTGAAAAAATTGATCAGCAAGGAGATTTCCAAGTGGTGGGAAGCCATCACCTTGGAAAAATACCAGGAAGAAAAAAGAGTCCCAAGGGGACTGAGAATTCTGATTGCTCCCTCATATGAGCAACCACACATGGAGTTGGCGGAGGAGTGGGCGGAAAATCTCATGGATTGCTCAAATAGGATGCTATCCATTTTGATAAAACATGCGTGGAAGGACAGACTGGTTTTGCTGAAGGCAATATCTGATTTGAAAGACGAGATAGGCATGGATGAAACAACTGAAGATTTCTGAAAAAAATGGAGGAGATCAATAAGAGGATAAGCAAACATGAGGACGAAATTGTGGCCAAAAAGGAACGCAAGTTCCTGCGAGATAACATAGACTACCAATCAGGGAGAGTCTTCACCTTCAACCAAAAATACGATAATATGACCAGAAAGGGAGTACAGGTCACTCTTGACAAAGTACATGCAGGCGCGGAATCGGAGGAAGAAGTTGCTGAGAGTGACGTCTCTGAGGACGGCCAAACACCAGTGACAAACATTCCTGGAAAACCGACAAATGTTTGGCAGGAATTCAAACTAATGAACCAAACGGAACAACAACAGAACTGGCAAATAGACAGAGGCCGTGGAAAGGGCAAAGGATTCAGAGGAAGAGGCAGAGGAAATCTTGGAGAATAAACTACCAAACCCAGTCACAAACAAGGCGGGCGGATGGTGCAGAAGGAAACACAACCCCAATAGGAGTGGAAACCCAGGGTCAGAAAAGAAGAGGAAAATGTATATCAAGAACGTGGTAAATGTATCTTCACGTACTCTTTCTAAAAGTGAACACGATGTGTTACAATTTTGTTTGTCGTTCTGCCCCATCTCTAACTTTGTTTATTCGCAGGAACGTATAGACCTTTTTAAATTCACCCGTAAACTCCGTTTACACAAATGGAATAAACTTAAGGTGAAAAATACTGACAAAAATATTGAACAGAGTACATCGAATGTCAGACTTGCGGACATAAGCATCAATGAAGTTGAATCATTAATAGCCCTTAACAGTTTGGAGCATGGCACTCCGGAGGGTGGATCAGGGAATGCAACATATTTGGGTTATATCACCAATCTGAACTGTCCTAACCCTTTTAAACCCAAATCAACATTCAATCCCTCCCTACCCACATATAGTATTGACACATTTGAGTCTTTGGTCATTGCTGACTTCAAGGATTTGGCCAAACAGAGTTATTGGCCGAATGACAGCTTGCTAAAATCCGAAAGACTTGCTATCAAATCTTTGGAGGACGATCACTCCATTGTCATAAGACCGTCAGACAAAGGGGGCAATGTTGTCTTAATGAATGTACATAACTATTTAGAGGAGGGCATGCGCCAATTGAATTGCATAGAATGTTATGAAGTGTCCTCATTACCTGTTATTGAGAGAACCAATGAAATCTATTTCGAGCTCCTCAAAGAATGGAAAAGTAAGGGAATCATTGAGTGGAATGAATATGCTTATCTACTCAATAGAAATCCAAAGGTAGCGGCATTATACCTCCTGCCGAAACTGCACAAAAATGCCACCTCCCCACCAGGACGACCCATTGTGTCTTCTAGGCTTCTCTACTCGAGAACACTTCGAAGTATATCGACTTCTTTTTATGTCCTTTTGTGGAAGGAGCTCCCTCCTATCTTAAGGATAGTAGGGATTTCATCAACAAAATACGGAAGTTTGTTTGGTTGGAGAGTTATCTGCTGATTACTCTTGACGTATGTAGTCTATATACGTCAATAAGACACAATGATGGAATTGATGCTTGTAGCAGGTTCCTTAAGAGCGGATCCATTTCCTATCTAGAACACACAGAAATGATTATCCAAATGATGACCTTTTGCCTAGAAAAAAACTTTTTTGTTTTCAACCCATTATACTATTGTCAAAAACAGGGGACGGCGATGGGAACTTGTTTTGCTCCCTGCTTTGCTAATTTGTTTATGGCTAGCTGGGAGCAACAAGTAGCGAGGACCCATCACCTATACCGCAGCCATGTGAAAATATGGCTGCGATATATAGACAATCTATTCATTGTGTGGGATGGCCCTAGAGAACAAGCTGAATCATTTATACAAGATCTGAATGATAATACTCTCAATCTGAGTCTAGAAGGAAAGATTTGTAGCTCTGAAGCTACTTTTCTAGATTTATCCGTCGAGGTGGTCAACAAAACATTGACGACAAAACTTTTCCGCAAAGAGACAGCCGGGAATACTCTGCTTCGTGCAGATAGCGGACACCCTAAAACACTGATCCGCAGTATTCCATACAGCGAATTCCTCCGGGCTCGGAGGAACTGTAGTCAGGATCAGGACTTTGCCAAAGAGAGTAAATGCATGAAGGAAAGATTCGAAGAGAGAGGTTACCATCCTAGAGTCATCGAAATGGCATTTCAGAAGGCTAATAAGATCAGCCATGAATCTCTATTGAACCCTGAAAGAAAAGATAAAGGGCAGGGTAAGGAAATCATCAGATATATATCAACTTACCACTCCAAGGGCCAGATGTAGGTCTGCAAATACCGGTCGGTAACGGCCCAAAATCGGTAAAATCGGCCGTTACCGAGCGGTATAGCGAGAAACAGATGTAGGTGCCAAAAAAATACCGATTCGGTAAATATCAATCGGGAAAATACCGACTCGGAATTCTCCGAGTTCATATTTACCGAATCGGTCAATTCCGATTCGGTAATTACCGATTTGGCTTACCGAGTCGTACTGAGTCGGTAACTTTTACCGACTTTTTAGCTACATACCATTTACCGATTGAGGAATACCGATTCGGTATGAGTCGGTATTTTCCAATCGGTAAATGGAAATTACCTACATCTGGCCCTTACTCCTGGAAAGTTCAGAAAAGTCTTATCAGACACTGGAAAGTGCTCAAAACAGAATCAGCTTTGTCTGACGTTTTGGGTGACAATCCCAATATGACATACCGGAGGGCAGACTCATTAAGAACTAAAGTGAGTCATAATGAAATTAGCACGATAAGATCTAAGACCAGTAACATCCAAGGTTTCTTTACATGTATGAAATGTAAAGTGTACAAATACAGCTCTAACATGAAAAATGTATTTTTTCCAGTAGAGGAGAAAGAAAAGAACATCAGGAAACATCTAACATGTCTCTCTGAATATTGTGTATATATTCTGGTATGCCCTTGTCCCAAAAAATACGTTGGGAGCACAATGTTCCCAGCCAAAATACGAGTCCTTCAACATATGAGGGCTATCCAGAATAAAGATCAAACCTCCCCGGTGGCTCGTCATTTTGCGGAGAATCATAAAAGCAATCGGGATCTCCTAAAAAATTTTGTCATTGACAAACTTCCACCAATGCCAAGGGGAGGGGACAAAATCCACACATTGAGACAGTTGGAAAATAGATATATTATCAATTTAGATACCCAGATCCCTGGAGGCCTCAATTCTGAAGAGGAACTGGTTTTAAACATTTATCAATTGATTTATTGTTTTTCACATGTTTAATTAATTTGGGGAAAGAACAGGGCACTGTTAGAAAGTCATTTTAACACCTTAGCTGCTTGTAAACATTCCTCCCCAGTGCTGCGCTGTCCATTGGAACCAGTGCTGAACGGACGTCCAATGGTCGTGCGCAGCACTGGGGAGGTAGCGCTGCTGACGACCATTGGCCGTCAGCAGCACTTAAGGGGTTAAGTCATCAATATAGGTGTTATGCATAGACATTAGCATTGACAGGCATATTTGCTTTGTCTTTTCCCCTTTCCTGCAGAGATCTGTGGAGGAGTTTGATTGGTGAGAGACATTCTTAAAGCCTTATTATTTGGACATTGGCTATGACACCTTCCCACTGGGGTAGCAGGATGTTCTCAGATTCACTTCTTCTGGTCTGCTCACATGTTTCTCTTCTTTCTCTAAATCTACAATTTGGAGTTTATGATTTGCTTTGTTACCTAATCCACTGGGAATTTAAGTGAATTACACATATATATTAGGCACTTGCGCTATACAAATTGGTTGTAAATACTGGGCATTTCAAGAGATTAGCTAATCTTGCATGGTATTTTTATTTTTTGAACATTATGAGCAACTAGATAAATTGATGTGTATATAACGTTAATTTGGAATTCATTTAGATATTGTCTCCCATGAATTTCAGGTCCTGTAGAAAACAGGGTGCAAATATTACAGCAATTGAAATATTTATTTTCTTGAGCAGCAAACACAGTATGATTGATATTTTTTAAACATTTTTTTCAATAACGTTTTACTATGCCCAAACACCACTATAAGATGGCCACCGCAATTTGACCTTTGTCCTTTGTTAATGTCTTCACTCAAGTAATCACGTGTGCATTAGTGTTTTTTTAAACTTTATTTATATGTGTTTTGAACATTACTCAACTACCCGTGATCAAGGCGACTGGTTTGCTGAAACGCGTTGGGCTGTTTCATGTATCTGTGTGTGGAACCGATGTAAAATAAATATCATCTTTGCAAGTACACCCGACTGTTCGAGTGATTGACGTGCAACCTGAATGGAGTGCATCGGCACAGTCTTTACTGTGCTTTATGAACCACAATATATATATATATATATATATATATATATATATATATATATATATATATATATATATATATATATATATATATATATATATATATATATATATATATATATATATATATTCTATTTTTAAAAGCAGGGTTCTGTGTTTTACACACTTCCTCTCAATATCAGTGTTTTATTGCATCAAAACAACTGTCATCTGAAGAATAAGCAGAACCAAAAAAACTGGACCAACAACATATCATAGTAAAATAATTATGAACTTGTTAAACTGTTATAAATAGTATTGCCAAACTGAAAAATTATTGAATGTTTTAAATTCAGGAGAACTAAAGTAAAAATGTATAAACACTTTATAAACACCAAACTAGCACAGAAAAGACCTCAAATTAAAGTGTGTGACATTTTTTTTTAATCAACGCATGAAATGCAAGGACACACTTAATGTGTTTTAAAGCAGAGATATACATATAAATAACTAAAAGGCAAGCTTGTTCTGTGTGGGATAAACACGGTTTGGCTCCCAGTCATTCATTTAACAAATCAGTAGATCCTGAGATTTGTAAAGTTCATTAGCTTCAACTAACCAATGTAGTTGAGAGCAGTGATTTATAAAGGGAATGTCTCCGACTAAATGCTCAGCATTTGATGTTGACTGAGGCATCTGGCAAAACTGTAGTGTTTGATGTGTGCATATTAATGAAATTAAGGTATTGAATAACGGGGCTACAGATATATATATATATATATATATATATATATATATATATATATATATATATATATATATATATATATATATATATGTATATATATATATATATATTACCTACTGGCAATAGCCAGTAGGTATATATAGTTAGGATTTTTTCTCTATGGGACTTTTGAAAATTCTATGTCTAATAACTTTGGCGTTTGTGGACGGAATCGGCGGAAATTTTCAGGAAAATGGCACATTTTGTTTCCGAGCAGCCCCTCAAAATTTGGGGGGGGTTCGTCAAGGGGGGGCCGAGAAAAAAGGGGGATCCCAAAACGCGTTTTTCCCATTCATTTTTCCATAGGGCGTTTGGCCTCACTTTTAGCTCGAACGGCTGAATGGATTTGCACGAAACTTGGCAAAATTGTAGGGACTGTTAGCCCGATGTGCCTTTGCTGGGTCTCAATATATGTGCTCCAGTGGATTTTGAGAAATTAACGTTTTAAAAAACAGATATATCTGTGACAGCGTCCCGGATAGCGCTCCGGTTCGCGAACTTTTCGCGTAACGGAACTTTGCGAAGCGAAGCTGATTGGCTCTCCGGTGTCTGTCAACATTCTAAACAGTCCGGAGCGGCCGCCGTCTTGTCTCTCGGTAGGATCGAGAGACAAGAAGAGGAGAAAAACGAAGGGCGAATTTAATGAAAGGGGGCAAGGTAGACCCTTCTTGACCCCCTAGGAATGATGTTGGGGTTATTAAAGGGTCCCGTGGGGCAAATAAAAAAAAAATGTTTTTTTGCGGTAGAAGCGCTTTCCGGTTCGCGAACCGGGTAGCGAACCGGGACGCGAAACGGGAATTCGCCATTTTGTGTTTCGTTTTAATTAAATTACAAGATGGAGGAAAAACAATGTGAGAAATGGGTATAAGGGGGTACGGGAGACGTATCCTGACCCCCTATGTTTTCTGAGGGTGGCTGAGGATGCTCAGGTCTTCCAGCAGCTGCGCGTGAGCGTTTTTTTTTTTTTTTACTGCGTGACGTCTGTTAACGTTCGATTCGAAGGAAATCAGGAAGTGTTGAACGCCATTTTGACACTGCGAGTAAATATATTGTTAAAAATAATTGTTATAAATTAATCCGTATTGATAAACATTGTCTGCGCCATCTTGCTTTTTTTCCAATGCCACACTTTTGTCGTGCACGGCAGCCATTTTAGATGCCTTGACAAGACCCACTCTCTGCACGCCGCAGATCCTCAGCATGGCTCCCCACCCTCGAAAGCATCTCCCCCACGCACTGGTCACCCCCGCTCTCTGTCTTATGCATGGGCCATAAACCTCCCCCCATCTGCGCTGCTCTTCCCTGAGAATCACACCCTGTGTCCGCCCGACACCTCCCTTTCACCCTATTCACTACCGCACCCTCTGACACTCCTCTTCCTTTGTGTATGATTGTCCAGGCCGGTCCCAGGCTATCACCTAGCCCTGCGGATGTAGTTTATGGCCTCAACTGTAAAGAATCACCCCTCTTCAAAGGAGTTACAGTAGATCAAGGCCCCCACCCCATGAGATCCGTCACACCACACGCGTTCCTACAATCTGATAACGATCCTGTATTGTGATTGGGGAGGGGATTCTCACTGTGAGGGTGTGTGGGACCGAGCCTGAAGCGGAAGATTCCAGGGATGCCTTTTTGTACATCAAAGTCTTCACAATTATGTGTCACATTAAAAATATATAGCAGTCCAACAAAGTAGTAGGATCATAACACTTTAATAACTTTTCCCACGAACCAAAAACAGTAAACACGTTAAAAAATTTTTTTTTAAACAAAAGCAACAATGGTCAGTAGTGGTCTGTTGTGCGAATAGTCCGAAGGCAGCACAACGCGCTGAGATCTGGACGGCACCCAGGTGATGTCCTTTACTTGCTGCAATGGTCTTGGCATCCTACAATGCTGCACCGAAAAACGGCGTGGGTGCCCGGGGGGGGGGGGGGGATAGAGGCGGCGTGAACGGGCCTCCCCAGGTGGAGGCTCGTCTGCTGTAGTGGGGCGCCCTTTTACCGTTTCATTCACCAATCAGCAGTTTTCCGCCCGCTTTTGCTGCACTGTGCCTCATCCGCCATTCAGCTGTTTACCGCCCGCTCTTGCGGCTACAGCGTCTCGTCCACCATCCAGTGGAGTTGCGCCCGCTCTTGTGGCTGCAGCGTCTCGCCCACCATCCAGTAGAATTGCGCCCACTCTTGCGGTGCAGCGATAGGTGGCTACCACAGGACTCTTAAAATGGCGGCCGGCTCTTCGGATTTGGGCCTGGTCCACTAAAATGGCCCTGGGACACATTTGAACTCGGACATTTGCCTGCTAGGGCTTGGGCCCCATTCTGGAAAGCGTCCCCTCAGCCTTGAAGATTCTACAAAAGTCATCGGGCCCCCGACTCCCGCAGGCTTCCTGTGGGGAGCGGCTGCCATGATTGCTTGCGGAATGGCCACGACGGAGCTACGAGATGGTGGTGCTCTCATGCTGACGCCAGCTTCAGTCTGAAACATCCAGAAACACTGTAGACTATCAATTCGATGAGTTCCGGTGGAACCCCAACGTGACCCGGTAGGGAAAAACTTGCCCTCCCCTTTTTTGAGTGATGGTTCTTGTTGCCTGTCCCCTCTGTTGTCATCTAACGGAACCTTTTTGGATTGCCGAGTGAGAAAAAAAAAGGTGGGGCTTTCATCGTTTGGGAAAAAAATGTTTTAATCCAATGAAAAGTGTTATTTTTAGGTCATATGATCAAGCATTTCATCATTAGGAAACCAAAAGTAAAATGAACCAATGAAAAGTTTTATAAACAAGTCACATGATCTGTTATGCGGCTTTGGGCTATAAAAAGCCTACAAAATCCGTTGGCCTGTGAGGCGGCGTCAGTAGCGGACCGATGTGCGAACTCGTAACTCCTTGTTGTGTACTGGTTGCCCAACCTTGATATCACGAGATACGTATGCAGTTTTGAAGCACATGGCGCGCGCGAACTGGCCTCTCCCCCCTCCCTAGGTGGAGGCACCTCATGTGCAGTGCGGCGCCCTTTGCCATTTCACTCGCCGTTCAGCAGAGTTGGGCCCGCTCTTGCGGTACAGCGACTCACCGCCATCCAGCTGAATTTCGCCCACTCTTGCGGTACAGTGACTCGCCCGCCATCCAGCTGAGTCCTGCCCGCTCTTGCGGCACAGTGACTCTCCCGCCATCCAGCTGAATTTCACCCACTCTTGCGGTACAGTGACTTGAACGCGCCGAGATCCGGATGGCACCGAGGCGGTGTCCAGCAAGTTTCACTGGTGTGGCCATCCTACAATGCTGCGCCGAAAGACGGCGTGGGGTGCCCGGGTGGGGGGAGGCGGCGCAAACGGGCCTCTCCCGCCTCCCCAGGTGGAGGCATCTCATCTGCAGTGGGGCGCCCCTTAGCGTTTCACTCACCTTCCAGCTGAGTCCCGCCCGCTCTTGCGGCACAGTGCCTCACCCCCCATCCAGCTGAGTTGCGCCCGCTCTTGCGGCTACAGCGTCTCGCCCACATCCAGCTGAATTGCGCTTTCTCTTGCGGTGCAGCGAAAGGCGGCTGCAACAAGACTTTCAAAATGGCGGCCGGCTCTTTGGATTTGGGCCTGGTCCACTAAAATGGCCCTGGGACACCTTGGAACTCGGACGCTTGCCTGCTAGGGCATAGGCCCCATTCACGAAAGCGCCCCTCTTTTGACTGATTGTTTTTGTTGCCTATCTCTTCTGTTGTCATTTAACTGAACCTTTTTGGACTGCTGAAAGGGGTTCTGGTCCGACCCCTTGTTGGTGGAGACATTTTGACTATATCCTGGACCTGCCCGGCCTTGCCCAAAATGGCACCGGTATAAATGGGACTCGTAACTCCTTGTTGTGTACTGGTTGCCCAACCTTGATATCACGAGATACGTATGCAGTTTTGAAGCACATGGCGGGCGGGGACGAGTACTGATTGAACATTTGGACATCCCTATTGATATTAAGTTCTGATGTGTTATTGATTACTGTACTATTGAAAGATCGAATTAACGTCACTCATGGTACTTGCCCGCAAATGTATATCTAGATAATTTTATTGTAACTGGCCCTGTCGTACTTTAATTATAAAATGTACGTCCACCGATTCCGCAACTGTTAGACACCTTAGTTCTTGCAACCTAATGGCCCGCCCGTTACGTTCTTCTACAGTGTAAATGTCCCCTCATCATATACGATTCCAGTTTGCTCCGTGGCCGGCCCACGTGGTTATAGGCCCGTATTTGTATACTGACATTTTCACAATAAAGGTTTTTAAAACAAAACATGGTAATAGTACATTTTTTGGTCAAGTTTTGAATAATAGCCACTGTTTTCGAATCAGTAAAAGGCAAGTGAAATAAAGCAGCCCGATTACATGACGGTTAAAAGGTATAATACGCAGGAACGCAGTAAAGATAAATGGTCAAGGGCTGTTGTGTTTTCCACTCCTGCAACATAAAGTGATCGATAAGAATCCGATATTCAGGCCTATCAGCGACTAAGACAGCAGGCCGAGCCTCTTTTGCTCAACGGTTCCCTCATGGGACGACGAAACGCCCTTTTTCTCGAAATAGGAATATTTTACTTGCAGGACAGTTGTAAATTTTCCGGGAAAATACATTAGCCTGGAACATTGTTAGTGATAAACTGTAAATGCATCTGGGTCCTTTGCTTTACAAGTCAGAGTGAGAAAAAAAAAGGTGGGGCTTTCATCATTTGGGAAAAAAAATGTTTGAAAGCAATGAAAAGTGTTATTTTTAGGTCATATGACCAAACCTTTCATCATTAGAATAACAAAAGTAAAAGGAACCAATGAAAAGTTTTATTAACAAGTCACATGACCTGTTATGCTTACGTTACGCGCTGCGCGCCGCGCTCTGGATCGTTTCCGGGACGCTGCGCCTCGCGCACCGGAGCACTTCCGGGTGCGCTAACGCGGCGCGTCATATGACGCATTACGCGACAACGCAGGTCCAGAATATAGTTAAAATGTCTCCACCAACCAGCGGTCGGAACACAACCCCTTTCAGCAGTCCAAAAAGTTCTGTTAAATGACAAGAGAATGGACAGGCAACAAGAACTATCAATCAAAGAGGGGAGGGCAAGTTCTTCTCTACCGGGTCACGTTGGGGCTCCACCGGAACTGATTGAATTGGTAGTCTACAGTGTTTCTGGATGTTTCAGACAGAAGCTGGCGTTAGCATGAGAGCACCACCATCTCGTGGCTACGTTGTGGCCATTCCGCGAGCAATCATGGCAGTCGCTCCCCATCGGTAGTCTACGGGAGTCGGGGGTCCCGGTGACTGTTGTAGAATCTTCAAGGCTGAGGGGACTCTTTTGGGAATGGGGCCCATGCCCTAGCAGTCAAGCGTCCGAGTTCCACGGTTGCCCAGAGCCATCTTTGCAGACCAGGCCCAAGTCTGTGGAGCCGACTGCCATTTCGTGAGCTCTGTAGCAGCCGCCTGTCGCTGTAGATTGGGTGCAATTCCGTTGAATGGCGGGTGAGACGTTGTAATAGCAAGAGCAGGCGCAATTCAGCTGGCCGAGCGAGGCACTGTGTCGCAAGAGCGGGCGCAAGTCAGCTGGTCGAGTGAAGCGCTGGGATGTAGCTGAGAAACCTCCACCTGGGGAGGTGGGGGAGGCTCGTTCGCGCCGCCTCTCCCTTCTACTGCACCCCACGCCGTCTCCTGGCGCAGGTATATGTGATGGTCGGACCAGGGCACCGCAGGACGTGTCTTCAGGTCAAACGGATTGTGGGACAAGGTGTGGAGCAGGCGCAATTATCTCGGGGGCCTCCATCAAGCGGTTCAGGGAGGCACCGCATCACATTGTTTTCCAATGCAGTCAGGTCCACAAACAGCCCCCACTTACTTTGAGAATAGTGAAGCTGCAGCAGGTGCAAATAAGCTTCAGACAGTGTTACAAGCGCTGCTCCGAACCCTCAACTATGGCACCCAACATCCAGGACTTATGCCATTTGTGCAAGGCAGTGACATCGAAGCATCTCAGGGACCAAGCAACATACCATATCCAGAGTCCTTCCCACAACCTCTGCCTTCCTTCTTACCTAGTTATTGTTCTTTCACTCCCACTCCAGGCTTTTAGTCTGTGGATGGAAAACCATGAACCTACACTCACCTATGAAAATCTTACTATTGATGGTTTATTTTGAGCCCAAAATACAAAGGCTTGTTTGGATCGATGTTGCAACAGGCTGCCATGTAATAGTTATTTAATAAAACGTTTTACCCTGTTACTTTGCTGGTGTGTTGTATATATTTATAATATTTGCATAGTGTTTGTCGTTAATTTGGGTGGGATGGGCGGCGGAGCCGAACTGTCTTGGAGCCATCATGGTGTCGAGCTCAGTTCCTCTCACTAGTTTCGTATTTGTCATGAGGGGTTGTTCATAATGTTTCTATTTTAGCGAGGTCAAAAAGAGATTCCATTAGTGGCCTACTGATTTTGTTTGATTCCTTTTGTTTTTTAACGATTTTTCACTATCTGCAAAGACTAAACAGAGTATTGCGACTCTGTGCTTGTTTGTAAATAGAGAATGAACCAAAGAGAACCAATTCCAAAACAATAAGTGCTAGGATAACAATCAATCAAATGGAGAGGGAAGCAGGCACGACGGATTACAACGGGGGCAAAGGCCTGTGTTACCTACCCTTCACTATCTGCAAAGAGATAATATTCCTAAAAGAAAAGAGGAGGGGGGGGGCAGCGTTCAAAGCACATCAGCGTGCATAAATACGAAAATGTTTTTACCTACCACGTACTTGACATTTTACAGCTTTTGATATTTGCTATTAAAAAAACGTTGAAATTCACTGAAAAAAACCATAGGTCATAGACCATATATAGTTAGGAATTAGCATTTCCAAAACCTTGAAAATTCACTGAAAAAAACCATAGGTTATAGACCATATATAGTTAGGGATTAGCATTTACAAAACCTTAATTTACTCGCACAAAACGATTGAAATTCGCATATATAGTTAGTTGCACTAACTATATATCGCGCACCCGCAATCCACTGCTGATGATGTCACATATTACATCATTCATGACATGGTCAGTGACATCACTGATGACATCACTGATGACATCTCAAATGACATCACTGATGACATCACTGATGACATCTCAAATGATATCACTGATGACATCACTGATGACATCTCATTTGACATTACTGATCACATCACTGATGATATCATTTATGCGATAATACAATGAACATCTTCAGACTCTAATATAACCTTAGATACATTCAGTATAAACAGACACTCACAGACTGTCACTTATCCATGGAGTTACTCACACACCTAGTCAGTCATGCAAAGAATCAATCACACCTCCATTTTCTCAACTATACAGTTATACACACCTTACTTATTCAAACATATACTAACACATATTTACTCTCTTACACAATCCCTGATACATGTTCACAATGATCCTTACAGACACTCACACATTCACTGGCTCTTATGCACAGTTATTTATATATGTCAACTCTCACATGTACTGTGTTTTACAAATCCATTCACTCACCAATACACTCATGCAGACAGTCAACCGCCCATACAGCTGTTTCCACATGCACTTTTGAACCCATACATATAGTGAATCAACTACTCACACATCTATGCACAGAGTCACACACCTCCCAGCCACCCAAACACACACTCAGTCTCCCATACAAATACTTGGGCAACCAATCAAAAACCCATATAATTACTCATATAGCTACTGATCAACACATGCAGCAGTTTACAGAAGAACCAACATAATGATGCACAAATTAAGACAGTTTAGTCACTAACCCATGCACTCAGTGAGACACATTAAATCACTCACTCATACAGTCAGTCATGCACCTACTAAATCCTTTATCCAGACACTTATACATCCACTCATTCTTCAATATGTAAGACATATTTTAACTTTACAGAAACAAACAGTCACTGGATGTTGTCATCAGTGATGTCATCAGTGATGTCACTGACCATGTCATGAATGATGTAATATGTGACATCATCAGCAGTGGATTGCGGGTGCGCGATATATAGTTAGTGCAACTAACTATATATGCGAATTTCAATGGTTTTGTGCGAGTAAATTAAGGTTTTGTAAATGCTAATCCCTAACTATATATGGTCTATAACCTATGGTTTTTTCAGTGAATATATATATATATATATATATATATATATATATATATATATATATATACATATATATATATATATATATATATATATATATATATATATATATATATACAGCAAAGAGGCCAAAGATGAAAGGGGCATAAAGACAGCAATGTATTATTGATAACAGTACAATGATAGAATGGGCAGAGAGAAAGAGATTTCATTCACCCAGTAGACCATAACAAGTTTCTTGATCTGAAAGTCACTGCATTTTAGGTCATCCTTGTGTATGGGTGCCTGAATGTTTATGTACATGTGTGTCTGTTTTTTAGGTCTCGGCTAAGCGCGCGGAAGCGCGTTCTCGCCAGAGACCTTTTGTCGGCGTGTCTGCTTTCCAGGAGACAATCCTGGCCGCGCGCATCTCCTTGGAGGCGATTTGAAACTGGCACGCGCACAAGTACGAGCGCTCAATTGACTTTGTTGCAAGTTGCTTGCAATGCCCATTTAGAGTGCGGCAATGCGCGTTTAGAGTGCGGTTAAACGTGTAACTTTCAGTTTCTTTTAAGCAGCGTGTTTCATGGCATGATCGAAAATGCTCCATATCGTAAGGTGTTCACACGCATGCGCATACACAGAGACACACACACACACGGGCGCCCATGCACGCACGCACCCACACATACAGAGAACCCACCCCCGCCATTGCATACACACGCACGCGCACACACACACACACACCCACACAAGTGCACCAAGCGCCCCCCCGGCCTTCTTACCGCCACTCCGGACTTCAGCCGCCACCTCTGGGCTCTCCCTCGGGCATGGGAGCCCCGCGTCACCAGCACTGCTTCTCTCCGTGGGCGCGTGCACAGGCTTCCAAAGCCAGAAGTCCCGCCCCACGGAAGGTTTCGGTTTCGCTCACGTCTGAATCGCTGGGGGCGTGTGGTGAGTACCCTTGATTTAGAACCTGCCCTTCGCCAAGGATATCGTTGCTCTTATCAAAGCATGTTTTTATTCTAGTTCTAGCACCGCCAGGCCCATGTAGACTGCCTCAACAGGTCGCACACAAAAGCCTTCCTCATTCACACACTCATCAACCAGGCTCCAGTGCAGACAGGGCTCTGTGAGCGTCTCGAAAGCAACGCGCGTTTAGGAGTTGGAGATTCCTGTATAATTAAAGGCCTCCTCTCAGTGTCCCCAGGAGGCCCATATCTGTGCATATTTTAATAGAAAGCCTGGGCTGGAGCTGCATGGGCTCCGTTTGCAACAAGCTCGGAATGTTCTTGACTGTGCTAATTAATACTCTGGGGCACACTGCCTGGCATCTTCAAGGCTCTCGTAGAGCAGCCGCTTCCTAACACGAACATCCAGACTCCTGGGGCTCGTATCGGTGACTGACAACCACAGGCCACGCAGCAAGCTCCCACTGGCGGAAAGGAACTCATGCTCTCCTACAACGTGGTAGTTTTCCAAAGAGCACAAGTCGTAGATGTGCTCCCGGGCGCTGGTTACCACACGCTCGGAGCCGTTCCTGATGAGGTAAGCTAGAAGCAGCAGAGACTGGAAGAGAAGAGTGGGGAGAGAGCATGAGAACACACCAGCAGGAGGTCTGTGCAAACTGCATTAACAGCAGTGCAGAGAGGTGCTCATTGGCACATACCACCCCCACATAAAGCTGTTCCGTCCGGCACTCATTCTTTCAGGCTACGCTTTAAGGGAGATTGGCTACAGCCATAGGGGCCGCTGGTCGCACTACGGCTTGGTTCAGGTGCAGGAAAGCACAACCGAATGACCACCCCGTCAATATGAGATTTTAATTTATAAAAAAACAAAAGAATAGACCACCACTGCAATATTTCATTCTTCCTTAGAAATTTCGCCTTGCGGATCCTTTTGTGGAAAACCTTTTTCCCCCCTACGCTTCCTTATTTTCTGCCAGCATGCTGCCTCTCATGAGAAATAATCATAAAACACAGTGGGCAGCTCTGCTCATAACACATTGTTCAATCGCACCGAGGGCAGGTCAGCTTGTTTTACAAGCATTTATTCAGACGGGAGTTTCCGTGTACATTGTGAGACATTATTGTTGCTGACATGTCAGCCGCTTTTATAGCGTTTGTTAGTTTTACGGTCCCAATGCTTAATTTGAGATAAAACAGGTGCCGGGACTTCAGTTTCCCAATGCTTTAATTTCAGATAAAACAAGTGCTGGGACCGTCTCTTTCTCTGTATCCTTCTGGGTCCTATTTCTTCTTACTAGTTTTTAGTTTCATATAGCGCGTACATGAGTAGCAGTTCCGTTACAGACGGGACACATGCATTTTGTTGGGCACGGGAGGGGGTGGGGGTATTAAGTGATTTGCCCAGAATCACAGGAGACTCGAAACCCAGTTCCCAAGCTCCGAGGTCAACCACTCTATCCGTTAGGCCACATGAAAGAGCTATGCATTATAAAATGTAAAATATGGAGAAATACCATAAACAATTAATGTTGGTCAGAGTAGAGATCAGGCGGCGGCAAGATATGAAGAGGCGGCTTTGGAATGCATTTTTCGCGCGACCTCTATGAGTCGGTTCCTTCCCCAACGGCTGCCTTGGCGTGAGATTGCGGCATCATCCGGCTGTCTCGAACTGTTAGTGGGGGTGCCGTGGCATGACCAGCCCTTAAACAGTACGGCCTGCTCTGCAGCGCTCGGCACAACATGCGGGACTGGGACGTCCTCCTACAACCAGGGCAACTTAGTTTAAAAAACAAAAACTCAGCCCCAGACTGCAGCACGCCGCTGCTCTGCATGAGGAGCTTTTCTGAATGCCGCCCTCCCTTCACCACCAAGACGAACCTACAAGGAGAGCAGTGACAGAGACATAGCCCCCACCCCTCCGGAATAGCTTTTTTTTCTTGCCTCTGCCCCCCTGATTGTGCTCATTTTCTTGCCTTCTGCCCCTGATTGCACTCGTTTTTCTTGCCTCTGCTCCCCTGATTGTGCCATTTTTCTTGCCTTTGCCCCCCTTATTGTGCTATTGGCAAAGTAAATGACAATGCCATTTATTTTTTTTGTAGGTGACTCTATGTGTGGGTGGCTCTGTCTGTGTGAGGGTGGCTCTGTGTAGGGTGTAGCTATTGGGATTGTAAATTACAATGACATTTATTTAACGATTAAGCTATTGGCAATGTAAATGACAATGCCATTTATTGATGATTTAGGAGAAAAAAAAAGGAATGTCATGAGCTCTACCTTTAATGATGCAGAGACCATTGCAATGTAAATGCTTGTTCTGCTAGTCTTTGTGCATGGGAGGCTTAAGGGCCCTGGTCTCTTTGCACAGGGATAACTACTGCTCTCAGCATGATTGTATGTATGTGTATCATCTGTGCCAATATGAGTATGTGGATGTTGTAGGTCTGTGTTCGTGCACTAAATAAAGGCAATTGTATTGGCTTTGCCATTGGCTACTTATTTTGTAACTACCAAACTACATTATTTCGAAAAGGAATCCCTCTAACGTGTGCCATATGCATGCCTCTACATTTGACAGTAAGTACAACCTTGTCTGAGAGTTTTTGCAGGTGATTAAAACAATGTGAGTGATCACTAATTGGCAATAAAAGCAGGCAGGGGCATGGAATGCATTAAAAGCTCATCTGCAATCTTGATTTTTTTCTTCACTCCACAAGCAAAAAATTAACCCCGTCTACTTTATTTGCAATAAAAGTCCCTTCTCACTGACTTCTTCCTCGACACTGCCCCTACCAAACGTATGCCTGCTTACTCGAGAAGCATTGCACACCTGCTGGCAGCCAAATCTTTATAAATCTTTATATTTTTACTCTGAGAAAAGAAGTTTCTATCACCTCTCAGGGCAGTAAAGCAAGCTAAAGGTGATGGGAAAACCCTGACACGCAGCTCCGCTTACCTTTCATCTTCCAGATTTCCTGGAGAGATATATCTTGCCTCTGACATGTGGCGGTAATTCAAGACATGCTTACGCTATGCACAGCAGAGCAGGGACGTGTAACATTGGACCCTGCTACAATCCCAGGCATACCGCCTTGAAATAATAACGCAACAACAACGAGGGTAGAAAAGAACTGCCACGGAGGTGGTCACGCGCTGAGTTATTATCCAAATGGCCAAAAAACCTTTAATTGAGAATGCAAAGCGCGCCAGTTTCCGTTGCTAAAGTGAATAGAAGCGACGGCGGAGTCGGTTAGATTAATGTGATGATTCACGCCACATGTTTGCGGCAAAGGACGCCTCTCCTTCCTCCGCGACCGAGGCATTTGTCTCCTCACAGGGTGGCTGCTGGACTCTGTACGCTTTGCAGGCACGGTGATTGGCACTCCGGCCGTGACTCAGCCTGGAGGGCAGGAACCGCACGCGCCCCCGTAATTAAACCTTTCCCACATCTTCCCACTCGCGAATACTTGGCAAACACTTATTTCACTGCACAAAAGTAAGGACGGGCAAATGAAGCCGTAGAGCGAGCAAGAGGAAAATGTAACTATCAAATTTTTTTTTTTTAGAGAAAACCTCGCACAAGTACGGGAGGTGAAATCAAAATGAGAAATTACATTAAGTGTACAGGTTACTGGTCTTTTTGTTTTATCAATAAGCGCTGGTCTGAGTTTCTACGAGACTAATGAGGGAAACGTGTTTTTACGAAAATTTTTTACATCTGTATCAGCATACAAAAAAATCCTTATGCGTGTGCTATAGGATACGAGGTTTTAAGGGAAACGTAGAGGTAGTTAGGATACACTTTCACTCTCTCTTCTGAGGCTGGACTGTGGCTACCATTGGTGGTGCAGCAGGTACAGTGGCTCCTGGACCCAGAGCAATGAGGGGCACATTGATCCCTGATAATTGCTGTATTTTACTGCCCCAACAACAGTCAAAGGGGCCATTTTCCCTGCTTGCACCACGGCCTCATGCCATAATTTCTACCTTACTGTCCCAGCGAATTATGTGTTCATATAATGGAAATAAAAAAGGTACGATTATGAAGACTTACTCAAACCACTCTTACAGAATAAAGGAGTGAGTGTGAGAATCTGAATGGATGAACAAAAACGTTATTACTTGATTAATTAAAATCATTACAATGGAATAAATAAAAAAATTAAAAAAGTGAATAATGGAACCTTCAGTGCAATTATCGTAAGATTACAACTTCTCTTAAATAGTCTGCATTTGAAGAGAGGGACAAAAACACGATATGGGATGCCCTTTCCGGAAAGGAAACACATTAACTGGTATATTTACAAAGAAATGGTGCAGCGCTGCAAGCTATTTAGCTGCACTGCGTCATTTTACAAGAATACGACGCACCCCTGTGTTTTTCCCTTGTGCTCGCGCTAAAAAAGCTGTCTAGCGCCAACACAGACACCTTTGCACCATGGTGCAAGGGTGCCTGCATTGAAGGGAATCATCCTTGCAATGCAGGCACCCTTGACTCATGGTGCAAGGGTGTCCGTCTTGCAAGGATGAAGGTTTATGTGCAGGAAAGGACACCTTCCTGTGCATAAACAATCTTTAAATGCGATTTGCTCCTTACATGTGTGCTTCAGAATCCACAGAAAGAGCAAAAATGAGGAGAAATAAAGGTATTTCTCCTTGTCGCGCCAATCTAACGCCTGCTATTGAGTGGTGCTACTTTTTAAGCTCTGCCTCACATTCACACATCCTTGTAAATCTGGGGCAGTGGCAAATAGCAATGGGTGTGGCAGTGGATCTCCCACAGCAACACCCATTGCACGTCCCTTTCATGCAGATACCTGTGTGAAAGGGTATGATATTTACAAAGCAAAGTTAAGCCACGCAAAGTGGCTTAACGCCACTTTGTAAATATGGAGCAGGGCATTGCGCCACCGGAGCGTCCTAGAAAGTGACACTCTGGTGGGCAATGCCCTTGTAAATATGCCCCTATATCTTTAAAAAACTTACCAAGTAATGTGACAACCATTCTTTGCTGTGACTCTGCTGCTCAGTTCTGTGAGAAACCATCTTCTTAAATCTAAGACATCTTGGAGTAAGCTTGCTTGAAGCACCCTTCAAGTAGGTTTCCCCCACTATACTGTATGATCTAACGTTTAGGTATCTAAATACTAGTTTTAACCAAAATTTCTGGAGCGCAATTTGGTTAGGCAAATGCAGATCACATGTGCAAACGATTCCTCTGTATCAGGTGGAGGGAAAGCTAGAGATTGGGCTGGAAGTATATGTTTTCCTAGATCCAGATTATCCATGGAATTACATATAGTAGAACAAATCAGTGTTGGAAGAAATCCACCCAAAAACAATTTATTTTGGGGCTGTTGCTATTAGTAGCCTCTTTGCCCCTAAAGATGTTGGAATTTCTTTGGGCTTCATGTATAAATTTCAAAAAAATTTTTTTTTAATTGTGACTAATACCAATTCACAATTTGCAATTTTTGGGGGGAATGTACTGTAATGGATTTGGTAAAAGTGCTCACAATGTATGCACTGACGTCTACACGACTACTGTGCCGGCCCATCCACTAATAAGTAAGTTCACAATATACATAACCATAACGGGTCACAATTCGACTTATCAATATGCAGGAGGGATGTTGCAAATTGCCATACACTACGATTGGCAACAATCATATAAATGGTGTCCTACAGACCACTATGTCTGTGATTGTTTTTTCATAAAGCAATCTTTTCTTTTCAATGCAGAATATTTTCCTTAAAGGAAAATAGGGTGCATTTAAAAAAAAAAAGAAAAGTTCTACAAACATTTTTTAGGAGCAAGCAGTAGTCCCATAGACCACTTCCTACTTCTATAAAAAAAAATGTTGCCAATATTCACAAAGGAGAAAGGGTCCCATTTGTGAATAGCTTACCACCGTCTTTGTGTTGGCAGTTAAATATAAGGCCCATATTTATCCAGGTTTTGCATTGCCCTTGTGCCATGGAAGAGGATGCAAGGGTGACACAACAATTAAATGAGATTTATCAAGCCATGCAAGGCCACCTTGCATGGCCCTGCGTGGCTTGATAAATCTGGAGTAACACAAGGCAGTGCATATTGCTGCCTAGGGTTACTCTGCAGCAGAGAGGCGTGCCATTGTTGGACTGTGGGTGTTTCCACCCTTTAATTCTGACCCTTTTTTTAGATTTACGAACACCGGTAGACCTGGGAATGCATCAGAATTGTACCCCTGCCCACCAGAGGCGCAACAAGAAATGTCTTTATTTATTCTCATCTCATTATTTCCTCTTTCTATGTGTGCTACATTGTGCAGGGCACTTAGAAAGATGAAAATCCATCTGTGGATTGGTTTTGGGCAGGAAAGTGACCCTTTCTGCACAAAAACAATCCTGCCTACAACACAGTCACCCTTGCACCTTGGTGCATGGGTGCCTGTATTGGCGTTAGGCAGACGTTTGTGCACCAGCGCAGGAACAGAGCAGGAATGTGCCCAATAATGTTAAATACAGCACATTCTTGCCTTCTCCCTTTCATGCACCGCAGCAAGGTAGCTTGCTGTGTTGCATTGCGTTGTGTGAAATATTGATAAATAAGGAACAAAATATCAATGTTTTGACACTGAATTTTGGTTGCAAAACATTAATACATACCATAAGGAATCTGTATTTGGAATGGGTGCCATTAATATTCCCCACCCAAAGAGCGATTGCCAATGGTTTCCTAAACCCATTTAGCGAATAAGAAAACCTTTTCTGAATTGTTAAATACGTTTAACAAAAATTGCATCTCCCCTCAAACTGATGCAAATAGAGAGTCTCTTTTATGGAGATGAGCATAAAAGTCATTAGGAAGAAAGAACAGCCAAATCGTAGGATGAGCTAAACACAGGATGACAGTCGACATTATTGAATATCATCCAGATCCACACATGTAGTGACTTTCTTGCAGACTTTAAAAACACAGTTATGTAACACTTTTCCTGCATGTAAATAAATTCTGATTGTGGTATTATTCTCTTAAGAGAAAATTGTGGTGTTGTTCATAATACCATGTCATAAAGAGAACAAATATTAGCTTAACTATGAGTGCCACTTTCTTAATCTGTCTTTGAAGTTAATATATATTTTTTAAGAATCTACAGTGCTTTTGTTAGAAAAAATGTGCTTTTATAGCATAACCTCGCGTAATTAACCCTCTCTAGCGCAATTATTTAGGGTCTGATTAAGGATGAAGGTGCTATTTATCATATCACATTAAAAAACATACCTAGGTGCATTATTTATCGGGTGGGATAAATAGCCCCTCTTATGAGTTTACCAGGGAAAAAACATTTGCATTATGGTGTTTAAAGTGCCAAATTCCGCACAGTATGTTAAATACCAAATGCATTTAACTGTTAAATTTCAGCAGGTTTGCATCAAAGACTACAAGCAAATGCTACTGACATTTCACAAAATGCTGATCACTATTACTGATCCCGCAGAGGATGCCAAAACAGCCCTATTTTCCCAAATTGCATCGCACAATACAGGTCTTTCTGGCTACCCACAAAACTAAAATTGCATATGAAAATAAAAGATTACTCTCATCCATCTCTTTTCATTCAATGCTGAAGTAGCCATCTCTATTTAATAATGGGAAAGCTGTGATCAACCTGTTGGACCCCAAGCTTATACCACTTTATTCAAATTTCTCAACACTACTTGATTCTTAGAATTCAATTAACCCTACCTGTGCCACTCTTCCTGACTTTGATTATTTAACTATCTCCAATAGTGAGGCTTTTCAATCACAGCCTCATCTCTTGCCTTCTGTCCTCCCTATTACACCCACAGAATAGTCTAGTTCCCTGAACTCACAAGCCACTATCTGAAGGCTTCTGAGCTTACCTGGCCCTCACACAAGATGGAAGATATTCTTTCAGGCATAAAGTGCCTCACCTCTGGTTTGCATCATCACACTCATACCCACACTACTGCACTAGAAACATGTATAGCATCTCACCTCTTTTAACATTCTTCCTGTTTTCTCAAAAGTCTACACTTTGCTCCAAATGGTGCAATAAAGAATCGCTCACAAAGACAACCTCTCATTTATATCACTGTAAAATATTGGTGTCCTCACACCACCCATGTATGCATCAACATAGGTATCAGAGGTATGGACGCTCAATCCATTAGAAATAACCCCCATATTAACAACATCACTGAGATACTGACCACTTCAGCCATTAAATACTAACATTATCTATTCCTCTCCAAATGTATGCCTCATAACTGCATATTATCCACACAAAGTCTATTTGAGAAGAATGTAGACTTGATTCACATAAGAATGACATTAGCCTTCTAACTCAAACCGGACTGAAGAATCTTTCCAATCTGTGATTAATCTTCTTTCCCCAAAGGAATACTCAACAGAACACTTCAACTGAGAAGGTAACATTTGAGGTAGAAAACCTGCAATGCATGTTATTATACCTGACAGTGGAATTAAAAACTAAACACAAGATAGCCACTAAATCTCACTTCACATACCGCCACTAGAAATTATTTCCTAGGTGTAGAAAAACTGACAGAATGCGTAGTATAAGAATAACGTTCTACATTAAATAAATTCTTAGTGTGGATTTTTAAACTTTAGTGGGTAGATTGCGAAGCAATAATCATAACAAATTGTATTCAACACCCACCCATATGAAGGCTGCTCTTTCTAATCTAGTTGCCAAAGACAGAGGGCCTGATTTACAAATAAAGTAATAAATCTGTAGTCGTAGATTTACATGTGTGTGTGTGAGTGTAGGCTTATTACTTTCTGTAATTCATAAACTTTCACAGGAATACCCATGGAAAGCTGTGTCAGGCACAGTTTTCCATGTGTAATCCCGGGAAGGTAACGTGACATTTCCTGCAGCATACTAACCAGGCAGTGCAGAGTTCTCCAAAGCGAAGAACTCTGCACCTAGAACAAAACACAAAGGGGCCGATTCACAGAACTAACTTAAGACAAAATCCTAAACTTACTACTTTTGGTATTCACAGAAGTTAGGATTTTGTCTTAAGTTTGTCTTAAGACAAACTTAAGACAGACTTAAGACAGACTCAAAGAAAAGGTAGTAGTGTTCCCTAAGGGAAACGTCCGCACAACACTCTAAAGAATAATTTTGTTATCTAAACAATTGGTACACATCAATAATCAAAAATCACATAGAGGAAAGCATAATTGCATTGAAGGGTGCTAAAGAAACTCAGAGCACCTACTACCTAAAGGTGCTGTTGACGCACACAGAGTGTGTGTCACATGAAATTAAGAGAATTGAGAATCTATTTACAGCACTCCTAAGAGATTGTAGTTATAATAGTCCGGGCAAAAATTGTTGAAGGCCCTAAAAATAACACACTCTACTTGTCATAGAGAATACCAGAGGGACAAATAACAGAGTTGAGTTCAAGGCATAAACAAGGTGGAGTGGAGAATATGTTCATCATCAAAACGAGATACGCAGACTGTAATTGGAATGAAGCATAATACCATTTATATTGATGGTAGCTAGTCATGGCATTTCCTCACTAGCCCATCCCAGTAGCGAGAGCTCTCGCTACTGGGATGGACTGGTGAGGAAATGCCATGACTTAACTTTCCGTCGAACAACTTATCACGGTTGCAACAATACTAATCTTTTGAATGCTGTCCAAACTCGTCCAGTATTCGTCCATTTGACTACTCTGTTGAAGACGCGTAGTGACAATATCGTCTATTATATAGATAGCACACTAGCTATTCAGTCCTTGACTGCTGTAAATATCCCACAGACTTGAAGACATTCCTCACTCCCTAGTACAACTAGCTACCATCAATATAAATGGCATTATGCTTCATTCCAATTACAGTCTGCGTATCTCGTTTTGATGATGAACATATTCTCCACTCCACCTTGTTTATGCCTTGAAAAAGTCCTTGTGTAGGACGAAACACGTGTTGGCGATCTATGTGCTGGGAGTATTTGTTTTACGAAATTGAAAATAAAGAAAAGACTGAAGAACACACACTAATTGGATTGTACTTTGAATTTATTTGGAAATCCCCATTGAACTCAACTCTGTTATTTGTCCCTCTGGTATTCTCTATGACAAGTAGAGTGTGTTATTTTTAGGGCCTTCAACAATTTTTGCCCGGACTATTATAACTACAATCTCTTAGGAGTGCTGTAAATAGATTCTCAATTCTCTCAATTTCAGACTTAAGACAGACTTTAGACAGAATCCTAACTTAAGTCTGCCTTAAGTCAGTCTTAAGTTTGTCTTAAGACAAATTTAAGACAAAATCCTAACTTCTGTGAATACCAAAAGTAGTAAGTTTAGGATTTTGTCTTAAGTTAGTTCTGTGAATCGGGCCCAAACTTCTTTTTCTCCGCATGGAAAATATTTTTCCCTGTGGATAAAGCCCCTTACCAACATGCAAAGGGATGTACGCTAGTCTTTGGCTAGATTACGAATCTCAGACTTTTTCCAGATTGGGGAGGGAAAAGGAGAGGAATTTGTGGATGTTAAAAAACAGCCAATTTTGTGGACATTAACGAACACCAAGCTAAATGCTGCCATGTCCACTATCCAAGTGTGAGATTTACAGGTGTAGAGAACTTTGAACTCGTTGCAGGGATTCCTGCACATGTGAATTGACTTTCACCTACAACTAATGCCTATGTGAAATTTTGGCAGGCAGAAAACTGGTACGTTAGGTCATAAAATGATGATTATATCCAAATTTGCATTTGTCAATAACGCCCAATTTCACCTGTTGCTATTAGTTGGTCAGAATATCCCCTTCTGTTTTTTGACTCCAAAAAACCTGTCAAAACAACCCAAGTAATGAGTCTGGGACTATAAAGATATTTACACACAAAGGTTGGCTTCTAAAATCTCATTGAAACTTTAACACCGTCCTGGAAAGCTAGAGATAACTGGTAAACAGAACACTACAAAAAAACCATGCCTGAGAATATGGAAAAAATGGTACCCCAAAAACTGAAAACACATTAACATAATGGCATGCTAAACAAAATTTGGGGCCTGATTTGCTATTTAGATTCACAAACCAGGAATGGACAATTTACAGAACCATTGGTTTGCAAATGGGAATGGAATTTGCTATAACTATGTACTAATAGGGCGCATTGCAATTTGTCCATTTGCAAGGGGTTCAAAACAACAGGCCTAAACTCCAGTAATTAGGCAGGTCTCAAATTGAACCTCCCTTTAATTGACTGTGAATGCAAGGATGAGGACCTTCAATGTACAGCAGACTTCTGTCCCCACACCTGCATTACCAAACAGAAACATTGTTTTCTTGCAGCCTATGTCCATTAAGAAAACTGGTGTAGCTTTTAAAAACAATGTTTCCCATTTAGAAAGCCATTTTGGGTCCTGACTGTTGCCTCTGAGACCTTCAACATGGTACCAAAAGGGAAGATACTCCACAGGGACGGATTCCCATTTGTAAATTGGATGCCACGTCCTTTGAGCAGCTAGTTTCTGATCAATGGTTTGTGACAGCAATTTCGGACACAAACAAATGATGCATCCCTTTCCAAATCATAGATAGGTTGGGGGATACCCATTTCATGCCACCTCCTATGTGCATGTTGGACAGGGTCGCAACTTTTTGCGAATAAAAAAAAAATATTCGGATGGAATTTTGTACATAGTTATAAGGTATTTCGCTGTTGCCAACCCAAAGATCTTGCAAATCACAAAATTTGCAACTGCAAAATACCTTTGTACTTCAGGTAATTAATGAAGGGAGACAATCTCTCCGAGCAATAGAATGCATCATACTTCAGAACACCTCCTTTAAGGAACCCTAGTATAATATGTCAGTGACTGATAGGAGTGGGAGGAGTTGCGGAGTTCCACTCCGCGGAATGCCACGGAGTGAAAAACATGTCTGCAAACTCCGCCTAACGCCATGTGAGCTGGCGGAGTTGTGCTCAGCTGCTCGTACATGCTAAATAGTGCAATTAGTGTGCTCTGCGTAGCAAAGTACGCAGGAATGATACCACGTGGTCATCTGCATGCGCTACTATTTTGTTTTTCCTTCTCTGTGTATGGTGCTAGGCCTCTTCTGAATCCTAACTATATGTTTGCCATCCTAACTTTATTTAAGTTATCCTCACCTGTTTTACATTCATGTCCTTAGTGTTTGTATTTGTGTTGGTGTATTTTATGTTTTTGTCTCTTTTTAGGTCTTGCCTAGGCAGCGCGAATGCGCTGTCTCTCCGAGACATCAAGTAATCAGTATCGGGGGTAAAACTCCGCCTTTTGCGGGAAATTTCTCCTGCAGCTTGCCATTTGTAAACACTGGCCTTGCTTTTCTTAGAGTGCTTATTATTGGCTGTAGATCCAATGCATCACTTCCGTTTATTCCGGTAGCAGCACCGCATAACTACAGTTTTCCTCCGCTCTTGTGGTTAATGTGTGTCCGATGGGAACTTTCTTTTTAAGGCCCCACTTGCATACATAATCAGCACGGAGCTCCTCACGAGTGCTGTGCTGTTAATTATACATAATATATAAATGGCACAGTGCTGTTAATGGTTTCAATGTTTTCTCCCACCCCCTCACGCTTTCCGCTGTTACTCCTCCCTCCTGATTATTACTTTTTGTCCGTGATACCTGTTTACATCCTGTGTTGATTTAATATCTTGCCCTGAGATTAATTAAATACCTTTGTTTGTAACTTCTGAATATGAAAAGCAGCATGTCATAAGCTACACATGCTGATGCACCCACCAAAACAGTGTCATCATTGCCCATAGCTGTCAACCGGCCCGAGTCAGCATGTGCTTTTTAGCCACTGACAAGTTGGATTCTGGGACTTGTCATTTCTTTTTTCATCAATGGTCAAAAATGTAAAGTAGGTGCCAAACATTGCGTGAGACTGCATCATAGCTACAGAATATCTACTGATACTACTCCACACTCATATGTTTTAACGGCATGCAAGCTGTTCACAGCCTTCTGGGTTAAAAATGCAAAAAGTCGAGTTGATTTTCCTTACATGATATAAACAGGTAACAGGTATTTTGCACATGGTTCAGAGCCTGAATAAGTGCAATAGTACACAAGTGTTTTTCCCTAGATCATTGTCCACCCGACTCAAGTTATTTGGTGACCGTAGCTTGCTTTCGTGGACACAGCGATTCCAAGGTATTTTTTCTTGCATGAACACTCAGCTTACCTGTTGTTTGAAACCTGTTTCCTAATAGGACTCCGTGGGCCTAGTTGATCTCGTCACATACAAGAGGTGCGGCTTCAGTTCCGAGACCTCAATGGTTGATGGGCGTGGTTTAGTCCAACAATGGGCGGGGCACTGGCTGTCAGAGCAAATGGAGTCCGGTTATCGCTTACAATAGTACCTCCGGGGCACCGAAGTTGTACCACAGGGAATTTGCTCCTCTTGTTTTTAATGTACATTGGTAAAGCGCAAAGTAGGTATTAGAGCACTTTGCATGAACATCAGTTGCATTACAAACGGTCATATTTATTTTTTATACAAGGGGAGATGAAGTGCTTTTTTATGTTAGGTCAGGTGGTTGACTTTAGTGTAATTTCCTAATTTGAATCCACTGGCGGTGTTACAGGGAAGGGCGTTCATTACACATGTTCAATGTTTTTGATATGTACATGTGCGCCTCTCTGTGTTGCTGCACATTAGCGTGCCACCCATTCAATATTGGGGAGCCCTTTCTACCTTAGGTAACCTTCCCCAAACCCTGTGTGTGGGCTTACCTCCTTTCCTTCCAGGAATATATTCTACTATTTCTGTTAATCAGTTAAAACCGGTTGTATATTGCGGCTTTTAATTGCCTCCTCCCGCCTCCGAGTTCTCCACACCAGCATCCGGGCAGTATTTTTACTATTAAAGGGCTGTTACTTTTGTGCTTGTGGCTTAGACAGCTGCTGCAGATGGGCATGTTTGGTTCGAAGGATTCTTGTGCTGGGAGAAAAAGTGGCATAATGGCCAGACCTGGCGATTAGGGGACTGGGGAACCAGGTTTGATTCTGGGCATCGTCTCAACATCCTGTGATTCTGGGCAAATTGCTTAATCACTCTGTACCTTTTTAAAAAAGTATTCCCTTAATTGCAATAGGGACCGCTGTATATTTGTTACGCTGCTGAAACCAGTTTCACAGTGAAGCAGCACTCAGGCCCCCACGTCACAGCTATCCTAATTTTGAGCCTTTCATTCCCTTGGTTTAACCAGGTGCTTGCTGATCGTAGTCAGAAGCGATCATCCTCATTCATACTACCTGTCAGGTTCAATGTGCATTCAAGCCAATCTGCTGACTTGAGGGGAAAAGGAACAAGCATTTGCAGTGCAATAGGTCTCACATTTACACAAGTTTGATCTATTGGCATTGTAAATGACATTGCCTTTTATTTTATGTTTTGGTTTTTAAAACATAAATAAAAGGCATTGTTAATTACAATTCCAATAGCTTAAACTTGCGGAAATGCGACCTATTGCATTACAAATGCTTGTTTAAAATTTTCTGGGACTTTTATTACGTTTCCTCTGACTTCTCGAAACTTCCAATTTCTTCCTCTTTAGCCTATTACTTCTCTTTCTCCTGACTTTCTTTATTCTTATTCACCCAGCACCATGCCAAAGCGTGGGCGAGGCGCCACTAGTGCAGCGAGCTGCACACCCTGTGAGCGCTTGCGCTGCATGGTGTGTAGCCAGACAATATTGTTAGCGAGGAGGAAGTGGCTGCACTCTTTTTTGTGCAGCGCCACCTCCCCTCCATGTTAGCAGCAGGCCTGGGAGTGGGTTCAACCTGAGGGAGCATCAGCTGCTGTGGGGGCAGTTGCGCCATTGCATTTGCTAATGCACTGGGGTTCAGTGCACCCAGCTGATGCACCACTGGGCTGACATCCTGGACCCGGAGAGGGCCCTGCTCGACCTGCTGGCGTCCAGGTTACGGGGCTTGGTGAGTACTAGTAATCATTATTATTGATTTGTTGTGTCCTATCTATAATGCTATTTTTTTCTGAAATAGCATGCTGCTCACACTCAAAGGGAAGTTAAGTTCACACAACGTAACATTATGCATATAGTTTGTGTTCCTATTTGTACATGCCAGGTGCTTGGTGCTACCTAGTTCTGCTCGTTGCTGTAGGCGCTCGCTAGGGCTGACTATTTATTAAGTTATGCTGACTTCTCTGTCCTCCTTTCGCTAAGATAGTGGTACTGTGGTTGTAGTAGTAATATATTATCAGTAAGTTAGCGTTCTCTGTGTGTATATTTTTATGTAGCTTGTACAGTCCCAAGCAATCTTCCACTGATGTCGTATGAAAAATATGAATACATGCATTGAAATGGGAAACTTACTGAGTTGGCCCATCAAAGGGTGTTAGATTTGTGAAGCAAACATCAAGTATTTCCAAATGTAGTTTAGGAAATTCTAAATAGGGCTTAGGTAAAGTTTCAGAAATAGGTGAAGTGGATAATATAGGCATTCTGTTTTAGAAAAGTATAATGCCAATATGTTACTGCGTTTGCCTGTCAAAATATTTTCTAGGAGATTAACTGTACCACTAATCTATTTTTATATTTTTCTTTATTTCTTCAACACCCAAGGGCAATAAAAGGGCATTAGAGGGTCAGGCTGAGCAGGGTGCCAGCAACAGTGCCGTAGCTGGTGGAAGTTGCACCGCTTCCACTAGCGCTGCGGCTGCAGCAGATGGCTCTACTGGCCCCTGTAAGTTCTAGTTAAAACTATTTAATTCTCTAACTTTTACCTCTCCCCATTGGATACATTTACCCTCCTTTCTGTTATACTGTGACTTTAATGCTTTTCATTCTATTTAATGTTTTTCTTGTTACGTATCAGTCCTGCATTATCCTTTTTTATATTTCTTGTTCCTGCAGCTGGCTTCCTCCTGTGTCTGTACTAATCTGTAGCTTAAGCTTTCTTTTGCTTGGTTATGCTGTCCCTCTCCCCTATCTTTATACCCTGTGGACTGGTACTGTAAGACTAACACACTAAATTAGGTAGTGTCCTGTGAAGATTGGAGAGGCTTTCTATTTCTTGATCATGCTCAAATGATGAGAGAGTAACCATGGTGATGGTGACCCCCCCAATGCTGTGTTGTATGTATTATTCAGAATCAGAGCAGTTTTCATGACAGTGCAGCATGACAGAAGGGTAGTATGAGGCTGTCCCAATTGCATTTGGCAACCAAAACCATATGTCGTTTATTGACTATTTTGTTCTACCCCTTCATTACGCTATAAAAGACTCACATTCATCATATCTCTGCCCCTCCATTATAGTTGGCTTCACTACTGGCTTTTCGAGCACTATCAACCAGCAAAATGCCTAAAGTGATATTTTAGATGGTAGAGGATATTCTGCAAACTGAACTGTAGTCATGTGTTGCTGTGTATATTTTAAAACAATATAAAAAGGGGGAGGTGTATCTGTCATCTAAAATGTCATGCATTTTCTAGCCACACAGACCACCAATGATGGGGCCAGCAGCACCAGTGAGCTGGTAGGTGATGGTAAGTCACAATGCTTGGTTATTGACAAATACTAGTATACCTACTGTATTTGTTAAGTGAGGTAGATCCCATACATCAATTACCCATGACAACCCTGCTCATGGCACTTCACGAGTAACGACCAATGGGCCATGACCACATCCAACTGCAGCATGGTTCAATCCGGCACTGCAGTGTTGGATGTGCAATGTGTGTCTGCTTCTGTTAATGTTGCATTTACAAAGCTTTAAATGGATTGCAAACCAAAATGAAAACAAGTTGTCTTTCTCTTCCCTCTCAATGCCAAATCAGTCACTCACTATATAGTACGACACTCCTTTATTTTTTCCTAAGTTCTTCTGTCCTGGCCTACCAAAAAAATTGGCAAAAAAACATGTACCACATGTTATGGGACAAGTGGTTAATTTGGCTTCCATAATAAATGTACGCCTGTTCAGATTTCACATTCATCAACCTTTAGTTTCAACTACAGTGATTTACTAAGCCTAAACTGCATCATCAGTGACACTCCCCACTATTCTATAGCAAAACCTCTACCATATCTACTCGGTCTTTCCCCTGTACATTAACTTGCTGCAGCAGACAAAGGGCCTGATTTTTAGATCCTGTCCACCGTATTATAAATCGTAATACAGCAGACTGGATATCTGTAATGTTTGTGACGGAGTAACCTCTGGCTCTGGTGGCAGAGACTGGAAGCCACCTGGGAGCACTACCCGTGGCTGGTGTACGAGGAGGGCCCTCTTCTAACTTGTTTTTAGATTTTTTGCTTTGGTGGGTGGGAGCTGTTGTGGGTGGAGAGGGTGGAAATTTGACCAGGGTATTTTTGGACAGTTTGGACATGACTTGCATTTATTATGGACAGTTGTTGGGGATGGTGAAAGAATATGGGAGAGGGGTGGGCCTGTTGTAGGTAGAGAGGGTAACTCTTTATTATATGTTTCGTAAATGGGAACTATTTTATAATCCACTTAATGTCTGAAGTTTTCTTGTGTGTTTTACTTCAACTTTGCACTGATGCCTTTTTGCGCAGCCTGTCTTTACTATTTCTTAATGTGTATGCCAGTTTAGAGGGTATGCTGCTATTCCCTATACTGCCTACAAAAACATAGCTAAACAAATAAGTTAGTTATTTCATCTGCAGTACAGGTTAGTTATGTACTCAGTAAAGTAGTTCACCTCAACCCCATAGTTCTCTTACCTGAATAGATGAAGAGATGGCTGGCGGCTGCTCCCTCTGTCAATCTTCCAACACCTGGAGGGTTTCCCAAGGTGCCTTCTTTATGGTAGTGGTAGTACACTAACAGTGAAGGCATCACAGCAAGGCTCCACTCCCACCTAGGTGAGCTCCAAGTGCAGGATTAATCAAAAGGATCACAGGCAACTAAATTGAAAGAAAAACAGAGAGGTAGGTTAACCCATACATTTATATTACAGCCTTAAAAAGACTGAGGACAGACTACCTCCAACATGACACATCAAAGAAAACAACACCACAGATCATAAAAAAACTAGCAATAGTAGGTTATTCTTAGCAATGGTGAGCATGGAATTTAAAAACCGAAATTATGAAATCCTCAAGTCAGGGAAAATGTACTCAAAGTCTGTACTCTGTTGTCGACAAGGTTCAGCATTTTATTTATGAATAACAAAGGCCTGAAATGTTGACTTTGAGGAATAACTTTGTTTGTGGTTGAGTAAGTGGGCTGGTGTGGGCTATTGTTCAGGTAATAGAATATCATGCAGTGAGTTGGTTTAGAATTTAACCACATCCGCCCCACCAAGTGTGTGATCTATTTGCTGTATATTAAAACCATCTCCAAAAAACTCACACAACACGGGGAAAGAGTGTTAGTTGTTTGATGAATGGATGGGAAAGGGGATTTGGGGAAAGATGTGACAAAGACAAATACAACACAATAACAATATTCATGAGGGCGATGAGCAGCACAACATCATCATCGGTCAATTTTGGACGGAAATGAAGGAGTGCGTATGACGCAGTGCAGTTAAATGCATTTGGAAACAGTCCTTCTGCTCCAGAGACACATGTTATCAGACATCTAAATCTTCAATCTTCTAGGTTTGAGAAAATCATATTATGGAGGAGTGAATTGAACCCACCCAATTCTAAAAATAAGATTGTTAAAAGGAAAATTATACTGCTTTGCCAATTTGGGTGGAGCAACTACATTCCCTGGAGAATATCTGTCACTCTTGGGTGCCTGTCTGGACTGGTCTGGTAGGTAAGCAGGAGTGTTAAGCTCAGCTTTCGCCTTTTGTTCATGCAGGAGACGAGAAGGCGCCTGTGAATTGTAAAATAGAAACTGCATTGTAGAGTCAAGGAGAAGGACATAAGGGAGATAGGCTCCATGAAGAGCGTATCAAGAAGACGCTGAGGCAGAGAAAAAAACAAGAGGACTCTGAGTTTCACTTTTCCCACCAGTGCAACACACACACTCAGTAGCATTTCCCAAATCGATGCACCTCTCTCCATTCCACATAGCTGAGTACTAGGCCTCAGAGTCATGGGTTCCCTTTGAAGTCGATAACTTCTTTCTTCAAGCTGTTGTTGAAGTAGTCCCACTCTAGGTTCTTCCATCCTCCTCCTGACTCTAAATAATTTGCAGTCCTGACCCGAGCAAGATAGACGTGTACTGCACTGCTGTTGAAGAACAAGTAGAGAAACAGAGTTTTGTATAGGTTTTTGTTTGTTAACTAAAGTGACTAGTCTGGTCTCTAAAGAACCAGAAAAAAGGAGCATATCTGCAAATAAATCTTGCTAATAGTGAAAGGGCCACACACCTTCAAGAAAAATGATCACACATCATTCAGGCCCCAAACATTGAAAATCATCTAAATTAAGTTTAGATATTGCAGGTGAACAACCTCCCTCACTGTCTGCTTCCACATGAATCATCCTTTATTACTGACAGTCACTCAATCATATATCACTCATTGGTGTAATAGTTATCTGTTCCAATCCAAGCACGGTGGTAGGTACACAATTGTATCTTCTCCTTGATGTAAGCAATACATTGGAGTTTGGCAGTCATGCAAATCAAATGATCTTCTGGGGCAGCCCTTTTTGATGATGAATAAAAGAAGGATAGGAGTAGACCTTACAGGTACATTTTGTAAAGGCCATTCACTGTCAGGAAAAATTATCATGCACCAAACATTGCAATTCATCGAAATCAAGTTTACTATTAATTGAACACCATCACTCACTGTCTGCCACCACATAAATCATCAAACATCACTCACAGTTCTCACTCATTATTGCAATATTGTAATCCTGTATCAGTTCTTTAACTGGTATTCTATTAGCACGCTGAATAATCCACAACTTATTTCAGGCTTTACAACAATGGCTGAAATGAGTGCAGATTCTGCTGCAAGTGGTCAGTATGTTGCTGACTATGACTTCCTTTTTGAGAAAGTCTTGCACCACCAGGTTGATGCAATCATGCACCAAACACAGTACTCTGAAATAGCCGCCGTCTGCCATGGCTATGCTACTGCCATTGTCCATCGCAATAAATCCAATTTGGAGACCTCTGGGTCACAGCCATTCCAACACCTTGCTGCTAAATTCATCCAAGATGTTTGCAGCTGTATGTGAAAGCTTGTCCAACCAAACGCAGCACATCGTGATGCAGCGCTGGAACAGCAATTCTGGAATAATGAGTGCAACTTGGAACTTTTCATCTCGGGCAGATGGCTTCCACAAATTCTAAAAATCCCACTCTTTACAAAAAAAGAAAAAGGGAGGAGGTCCAGTGCTAACATGTTTGCCAGCTTCCCATTGTGCAAACATGCCACTGGGTGGTTGTGGTCGTAGGACGCCTTATGCCTAAACATGCCCGTAATAGTAGACTGTATTTTCTTCTGTTCAGGGGCCACTGACGCTGGCGACGTTTAAGAAGTAGGTGGTGGTAGACTTAGTGTGCATTGTGGTGGGACAGTCAGTATATGCCGTGGTGTCCCCACCAGACTCTGCGTTTTCTAGTGCCATTGTGAACTAGCTGAGGAGGGTTATTCTGTTGGCACACTGCTGGGGACAGGGCTGCTTTGCATGAGGATGTCACCCTCTTCTTCCTCATCATCTCCTCCCTCTGTGACTGGACTTGAAGCTGTTGTTCCGGGCTCTCCTCACCTTCCCTACCACAACCACGTTCAGCAATATTTTAAGGTGCTCCACCCACCGGTTTTTGTAATCTTTTTTCATATGGGTCGTTTGGCCTCCAGTACCTAATGTGAACCAGGTTTACCTTGATGAACATTCATATGGAAATGGTGCATATTGCAATGTGGTCCCGCTGTGTGCAAACCGTAAAAATGTCCTAAACTGGGGAGGACCACTTTTTTTCTGGGCCACTGGTACTGCCAAAAGCCTAAAGAAGAACTGGCGGTAGGTGGGTGTGTTTCAATTGCCTCTCTGCAATGCGTACTGAGGTCGGTGTTGGTTAATATGGAGCGGGCGGTGCTACCTGAGCCACATCCTTTGGAGCAGGTGGAATAGTAGAGTCAGAATCCTCTCTGTCACCTTCCAAAATGACTAGCTTCTCCTCCTCATCATCTCCTTCCATAATTCTAGGGATTTCAGGAACCTTTCTTTTCCCTTGATTCTCCTGGTGACTCCAGGACTCTGCCAGTGTCCAGTACATGTCCCTTTCATCATCATCATCATCATCATCATCATCATCATCATCATCATCATCCTCATCATCATCAGAAGTGGTGTTTGGAGAAGTAGGTGGAGTAGTACCCTTCCTTTTCCTTGCTGGAGATCTGGGAGCCAATGATTCTAAAAGAGGAGGTTCTTGCTTGGCAGGAAGCTTGACCTCCTGTTCTGCTCCAACATCAAAAAGATGTACTATTGCTGGCTGTGGCTGCTGTCCACTTTGCTCTGTTTCTGAAATGGTTGGGTACTACTTTGTGAAAGGGTCAAATCCAAACCAGCATCACTACTCATCGCTATCACCATGATTGTAGTACTAGTTTTAGGCACAGTGGTCCCTAAACAAAAATAATATACAACAAAGAAGATGAATATAGGCTCAAACAGTGCTATATTTGTAGCTGTCCAGCCGGACAGTGATTTTTAATTTTCAATTTAAAAAAAAATCTGAACACAAGACATTAAAGTGGGACACACGTCTGCATCCTACGTAACCCCTTGAACGCTCATGACGATCTCAGCTAATCATGAGCCACGGTGTTCGTGTGCTGACGACGAGCTGAGCTCGTCATGACCGTTAGAACGCTCGCACCCTGGGAAATTCACCTGCTGTGCGAACGTTCTACACAAAAGGGTGTGGTCATGACGAGCTCAGCTCGTCATGAGCACACGAGCACCGTGGCTCATGACGAGCTGAGCTCGTCATGAGCACTGGGGCGCTGTGCGCGCCCCCGCCCCCAGCACAGCGGGGGAATCCGCCCTGCATACAAGGGGTTAACATATAAGACGAACAACGAGTAGCAGAAAAGGATCAGGCAGAGGGATTTGTTTGTATGTTGCACATTCTGATATCACAAACAAAATGTGGTAGTACACCATTACATGTAAACAATGCTTAATAGGGAAGTGTATATGGTGTTCCTTTAAGGCGACGGCATTTCGATCCCTTCTAAGCATATTAGGATCATCACCAGGACATTTACATTAGCATGCCTGAATACAATTGCCGGCAATTTCCAGGTAACAGATAAAATATGGACAAAGAAAAAAGGAGAAAAGGAATTCAGTTTTGGCAAAGATAACGTGATGTAATGTGCATAGCATGTGGATAAAATGGAATTACTAAGCAGTGATGACTGATGGAGCCAGTGATGACTGATGGAAACAGCGTGAAGCGAACAGTTTTGGAATAGAAAACTGAATCAATGATATGGGTTAACGGTGATGGTGAGCTGGTGCAGAGGAATAGGAAGAGTGTTGAAAGGCGCGCTGCAGATCAAGGGCAACAGGTAGCGTGATTAATGATTGATTAGGTAGTCAGCACATGCGAGGAAGTGTCTAAGAACATCATGGGTAAAATTGGCAGTGCAGTGATGTAACATGCAATCGGTATAAATTGTACCTAGTATCCGTGCGGAAGCATCGAAAATAGACTGGTGCGAGGGAATAGGTCACCATGAGTGGTGGAAAATAGACATAACAGAAAAGGTCATCCACATGCAAGGGATGCTGTGAACCAAGTCAACGGGAACACAAGTGGAGAGGTGGGGCGGGGTCAGAATCGACCTAAGGAGAAATTAATTGACCAGCTGTGACATGGGTCAGATGAATATTACCTCCAGTGGTGTCTGCTAATGGGTGTGCGGTGAGACTTACCTAATCAAAGAACCGCTGTCATCACAGCATGCATGCTGCCGGCATCTATCAGAAAAGTGAAAGTGAGCCGGTGTGACCTGCTGTTAAAAGCCGTGAGTGGGCAGAAGTGTGGGTTCATGTGACCGGACTAGGTTATGGTATGCGGAGTGCTCAGAGGGCTCAGTCTAAAGTGGGGGCCATTTTGGAACGGTGAGGGTGAAGTGTGATATAGGGGCATAGGTATCAAAAAAGCATTTTGCAAGCCTCAAATAGCGTTTTTTTACGAATCACTATTTGAGAATCGCAAAACGTGATGTAAATAAATATTCGCGAAAACTTAGCGATTCAGTAATAATCGCAATCGCTATTACCGATTACAAAAATTGTGATTTCTTATTTGCGTATTCACTATTAAGAAATCACAATTTTGTGAATCTACTATTCCGAAGCAGATTGATGACATCACAACCAGGAAGTGTGACTGCCCCTGCTGTTCCTGATTCCCTGAGGCTGTGTCAGAGGCTGGGAGCAGGAGCACACCACTCTGAACTTCAACACCATCCAAAACACAACGGACACACAGGAGAAGTACAAGGAGACAGCTGGAAGGAAAAGAAAACACACATCTTGTGAGAAGGAACAGGAGATCCTCATTGAGGAGATGGTTAAGAGCCATGAAGTCCTTTTTAGCAAGAAATCCCTGGACATCCCAGAGTCTGGAAAGGGCAAAATCTGGCTGGACATACAGGCTAAGCTTAATGCCATAGGTGTGACACAGCGCTCCATTGGTGACCTACGCAAGCGCTGGTATGACATGCGCTCAAGAACCAAGGACAAGGTTGCCACCAGGCTTGCGGAGTGTGAAGAAAACTGGTGGTGGTCTATCCACAGAGCCTGCATCCACAGCCCTTGAGGATTTGGTGGAGTCCACCCTACAGCCTGAAAGCATCAGCGGGGTTGCAATATCAATAGCTCCGCCAAGCCCAGCACCAGTCAAGGTAAAATGCATGCGAAATCAGCCCTTGCACATTACCCACTTAAGATCACATTCAGAAAAACCCCAATTTCAAAGTAAGAATACAACTCCATTACACATTTTCCTGCCCACCCAGCAATACATCATGGGAGATGTAGTCACACACATAACACAGTTGAGCAATGACACACAGCCATGAATCTGCAATAGTAAAACCAAAAATGCAACATAGCACTTAGGTACCCAAACTGCAACCAAGTTTATTCAGTGAACAATGGAAAGCAGGACACACAATAAGTAATTATTTTGTATTTACAGGTGAACCTGCAACACAGGGTGACAACACAGAACATGAGGAGGCACAAGAGCCACAGGACCAGGCAGGGGGAGAGGACACAGATCAGACAACACAGGCAACACCTGTGCAATCAAAAGCTGTCACTTTGTACCTCCACTCCCGGAGTTGGAATGAGAACTCGAAGCCATACAGGATGAAGCACATCCAGAGCAAGAAGAGAGCAAGAAGAGAAGGCACGGCAGGAACATGAGCAGCCCCCTATGCACTGTAGGGACAACAGTTGCAGGAGGCGCAGTCCAAGGGCACAAACCAGCACATTGGTAGGAGATGATCCTTCAGTATTCTCAGGCCTGTTAGGCACAATGGTATACTCAAGAGCAGGTTCTGCTGCCTGCAAAAGAGTGGAGGAGCACTGCAATATAGGCAAGACACCTACTGCAAGATTGTGGCTACTTGTGCCATGCTTCACAACATTACGACAAGAAAAGGCATACCAGTGGAACTCACAGATACAAAATAAGATGGGAACGAGGTACCAGGTCCACCTCGCAGGCCAGCAGGTGGTGTAGGGGGTGCTGACAGCCAACACAGACGTGAAGAAATAACACACAACTATTTCTAAGTGAGTAATGATGACACAAAGCCAATAATGATTGGAGATTGGTTGTGTTTTAATGTACCTTAGCGTCAGGTAAATTACATTCACACAGCCTACAAAAACATGTTATGTGTGGCACTTGCTGTTGCACATGTCCTGTACACGGGACATGAGTAATGGAATGACAAATGTACATATGCCATGGGTTACTTCACCGATTAGCATTCAGCTGTGGCATTATTGATAATAAAACAGAGTTTGTCTTTATTAATGTCATTTAGTTATATTGAATGATTATTCTTTATTTAGATTCTTATTTAGAATTTGCCAATCCCTGACCATTAAAAAGATTCATCAGAGAGGAAAGTGGATAAATAGATAATAGATAAATTGGTAAGATTTGTTTAAACTCATTCAGCGTGGAAGGGACTGTTAGGTATTAAATTGGTCCAGATGATAGAAATTTGCGAGTCCCCTAACGCTGGATCAAGTCCAAACTGGATTACGTGCATTAACGGCATGGTAATCAGTTAAGGCCTCAAGACATATTTCTCTGTGATTTTGTTGTTCCATTTAGGCTGCGCTACAGATGCATGGCCTGTGTATTTATTCCTAAGAACGAAGATAAGAATTTACATAGATTAGCATATGGATGTCGCTCCACTGATTCACACTACTTCCACATGACAAAGTGACATTTGACCTATTCACATTTTAATTGTTCGATGCTATACCTTACTTTTCTATGCTTTTTACAATGTTTACATCATGCCTAAATATGCGCGTTTGGGACATGTGCAGGTAGAAAGCGATGATAGCAATTATCACCTGTCTGCTATTCCATCTGCATCCAAACAATTGCATATGTCTTCGGAACGCTCTGTATCCTAGGTTATAAATATATGTTTAGCATCATTTACATGTCTTCAACATTGTCTTGAATACGTGTATATATTACAAGTGCTGTATTAAAGCAACAGCGCAGTCTAATAGATGTGAAACTGAACTGGTACTATTACACTCCATTCACATGAACCCTGGCCCCACTGAGCAAGACGGTCACAAGTGTAGTACCGGCTGGATACGTTCTAGTGTTTCAGCATGTTGTAACACACACTGAACACCCACCCACCCACCACAGGCGTCATCAGTCAGATGACCCTGACAATAAAAGGGGCCGAGCGCACGTGCTCTGGGCTAGTTATCCAAGTATCATCCTCTGTCTGCGTCCATCATTCTACGAGTATGAGGGTCTGAGGCCCAAATGCCACACCAAGGAATCACTGGAAATATGTTACAAAGGTCAGTATCAGATGCAGTTCACGCAGATAGGTTTTAAAGCTTGTGCAAAGTGGGCGATTGCTGGTCCCAGGGCCCCCAGCTTCAAAGGGGCCCCCTGGGTACTGAACTTTCTCCCTGCTTAAACTCTGTTTCTCTAAAACCTCTTTCACTTTCTGACTACCTCTTTTTGGGGTCCAGTGCAAGACATAGTTCATCTGTTTTGTGTGATCCTGTTGCAGTTTAACATATAATGCAGTATTATTTGACATTGTATGGGTTTGAATGTCTTCGAAATTGGTATTAAAATTCAAATTTGTTCTGTATGGGGGCCCCAAATTAAGTCTTGCTCCGGGCACTCAAAATCCTTAAGATTACAGGGAGTCCACGCGAGACGTGACCCGGGACGTTATCGGGCATAGAGCAAACAAGGCAATCAGACTACGCCCCATTTGCACTACTTTAAAAGAAAAACAGATAACAAATGGTGCAGCAAAGCCTGGCGCAGCAGCACACCCAACAAATACCATGACTATTCCATGCTTACAAAGAACAACCATGGTGCAGACTTAGCTACAACTCTCCATGGTAAACATCATCTAGATCAAGCTGTCTCCCCAGAACATGCTGATCTACAGACACAAATGCAGAACATAGGGTTAGAAACTGAAAGGTGAGAATGCCAACGTGATATGCATGCCATGGATGAACATCATAAATGGCAACAAAAAAAAAATGAAGAGACATAACATAAATGCAAACAGATTGGGGGAACAATGTGCATCATGAAGACACCCCTGTGCTTCCATGTGGTGTATTAAAATGCCAGCGTCACATAAGAGGTTTTGCCATTTTGCGAATAAGGAAAAACACCTGTGTACTACTGCGTCCATTTGAAGTTTTCATCGTCCAACAGGACTATATTTTGGGCTCTTCTTAGACCCAGGTTGTAAACAAGGCATACCTCATGCAGCTTGTTGGGCAAGTATACTGCATTGACTCATGTAAGTTGCAGTTTGTGAAATCTTATGTCAGTACACCAAAGTTACATTCAACCTCTGTACATATTCTATAAGTTTGGGCTGCATACTTGCTGTCATCTGTGAGTTGAAGTTGAAGTTAAAAGACCAGGCGGTTCCTTGGCGCTGGGGACACATACCCATAGGAGTGGGAAGAGACAGCTTAGGAATGGAAGGCTCGTGAGAAGAGAAGGGTCTTGAGGGCTTTACGAAAGTCAAGATAGGAGGAGGAAGACCTAAGTTGACCGAGTTGAGAACAATTGTTATTCACGGCATGCATGTCATGATTTTGTCATGATACCTTCACGCTTACCCAGAAGCCAAGCTTTACTTTAGATTCCCAGGGGTAGCTGTGAAAATATGTTGCTGTTCATGACAATGATGGAGTCATGACACTCCATGGGTGCTAGTTTATTACATGGTTAATGTAAAATATTTGTAGTAATCATGTACAAGCATTCATTTGTCAAGTCCCGTGCTTCGTGAATACACCATCATGATTTTTCAGGAATATTCCATACTGACTTTATATGAAAATGAAATATAATCAGGGAACACATTCAAAGTGTAGGATTGAGGTGGAATCAAATGCTGCATATATTGTGCTTAAGCACTTCAAGCAACAGAAACAAAGAAAAGTCATCACCATGTCGCAACCTTTTGTAAGGAAACCAGAGCAGTATGAAACAATAGTAAATGCATAAGGGAATGCCGAGCACTCATCTTCCACTTTAAAAGCAACATAATTCATTAATTTCTCCAGCAGATCGGAGAGTGAATATTCTATGGCCTCTTCAGTCTGGTGTTAGCCAAGACCTATTGACCTATTGATCTTACTAACATTATATGCATAATGTACACACTTATATGTGCTATCAGCAAACCATCTTCATGAATTTGTCTTTCATTATGTCACTCACATTTTAATTCCAACCACTGCAGCATACAACATGGGACAATAGATTAACCCACTCTAGTCATTGGCTAACTTAAGTGTGACAGACATCATTTTGGTTTTTCTCAAGCTTATAAGGTGCACATCCATATATGTTATGTTATATTATGTTAAAGTTGTTTGTAGAGCGCACTTACACCAGGCAGTTTCATGGCGGGGTGAACGGGGGGCAGTAGAAGTATCGTGAGCAGGAGCTTACTCAAATGCCTGAGGAAACAGAAGAGTCTTAAGAAGTGATCTAAAGTGGGTATAAGAAGTTGCTGATCTGTATTCCGAGCGGAGGGGGTTCTAGAATTGAGGGGCCAGGAGAGAAAATCTAAGACCACCATGTTTTTTCCGTTTGAAGGTGGGGTGGTGAGCAGGTTAAGATGGGAGGAGCGGTGTTCACGAGAGGGGGTATTGCGATCAATCATGGAGGAGATGAAAGCCGGGCCAAGACCGGCCAGGGCTTTGAAGATGGTACAGTCCAATTTAAAAGCACAGTGTTTGGCCACCGGGAGCCAGTGGATTTTCTTCACCAGAGGGCGGACGTGTTGGTGTCTAGGTTGATGGAAGATGAGCCTAGCTGCTTGGTTTTGAACAAGTTGCAAGCGATGGAGCTCATAGGCTCGGATACCAACGTAGAGTGAGTTGGCATAGTCAATGCGGGAAATGACCAAGGCCAAGAGAACAAGAGTTACGGCCTCGTGGTTAAGAATCTAGAAATGTTTCTGATTCTTTGAAGATGGAAGAAGCAAGACGATACCACAGCGCCAATTTGAGATTTTATAGACAGATCTTTGCTGATTATGACCCCTAGGCTTGTTAAAGATTCCGCTGGTCAAGGAGGATTACCTAGGAGAGGGGGCCAAAAGTTGGAATTCCAAGAATTGGAAGTGCCTCCGGTCAGAATCAGCTCAGTCTTGTCGGGGTTGAGTTTTAGTTGATAGGCATACATCCAATCGCTGATAAGGTTCATGGTAGACTGAAAGTTTGCGACTGAGGCGGTGGAGGAGTTAATCTCAAACACCAACTGGATGTCGTCTGCGTAGTTGAAAGCAGCGACTTTACTGTTGCGTAAAGACAGAATCAGGGAAGACATGTATAGGATAAAAAGAAGGGAAAGAGAGGACCCCTGGGGAAGTTCGTAGGTCAGCATAACATTTTCAGTTGAGAAGTTGGTGAGACAAACTGCCTGGTATCGGTTGCTGAGGAAGAAGGAGATTCACGTCAGAGCCAGTCCCTGGATGCCAGCGTTACTGACACAGTCGATCAAGATGTCATGATCGACCGTGTCAAAGGCGGCTGACAGATATAGAGTGTAGTCACCTTCAGTGCTTGGTCCTACAATGGGAAAGTGTACTTTGTTTAGACAAAAAAGGGGTATTTTAGCAATGCCCTCACAACAATCAAGGTTATAAAATCTATGTCAAATCAACGCAAGTATTAGCAAATCCAAAAGTTTCTAAGCCAAAGCCTGTCCTATTGGCTTTGTAAATGCTGGTTCTATCCTGCTTTACCTACTTATTATGAGGAAGGGTGACAGACAAGTCCATTCAAAGGTTGCAGTATTGACCCAAACAAAGTATGTGACTTTCATTAATCACACAAATGGCCCATGAAAAGACCATATAAAACACAGGGCCTTTGATTTGCAGTAGGATGACTACATATTCAGTAGGACTATACATTAATTATTCAGAAGGGATATAACATGAGATTGCGAAGAAGGCTAAAACAGGTAAGGCTGAACTTGGTCATATATGGAGATAGTAAAGGTACGAAGGAAACCGTTAAACGTGTCAGGGGAATAACGTAGGCAGCAATAGGACACATATAGTTAATAGAGGCAAAAACCCAAAGTCAATTGAATAATTGCTGGTCCTGAATGAAGGAGCAGGACATCTTATGATCCTGTTGGTCCATATCTTTAGTGTTAGCTTGTTGTGGTTTTCCTGGATAGTTGAAACCTCCTGTCAGATCTAGTATAGCCCAGTCATACATTTCAGTTCATCCATCAGAAGACGGTTTATGGGGTGCAGTGCCTTGACATTTTCTTTGCCAGGTCTTTTAAAGGCTTTCTTGGGTTTTAGTTTGGTAGTTCATTCAGTAAGAGACCCATCTTTCAACTTGCACCATAACTTAATCCATATACTCAAAGATGGGTATTACATCTAAATATCGACTTGAAATATTGTCTGGTTTGTGAAATTTGAAACATCCTTGAGCAAGCAACATCCTCAACAACAAGGAGCCACTAGCCACTGCACACCCACACCTAAAACAAGCAATCAAGAACAAGCAGACTGCAGTACATCCACCCACGCTACCCTGTATAACAACACAGGAGTTCAAAACACTGGGAGACAATATTCTCAACCACATTGTAGGAAATTTAGTTTTTGATTGAGTGGGGGGATGACCCTTCTCAAGCAACAACCACAATCCCTGTCAGGGTACCACAAAAGCCACTAAATAAACCTGTGCTTAACCCTTTAGTAGGTTGGCACAACAGCATTCAGGCTAAACGTAGAGGCACTGTATTAAGTATTCATGCAGCACACTAACAGTAATAAAATGAAAGCACAACACAAGAAAAACCCTACATCAATTTAGAAAAATAGAGATTCAGAAGTCAGGTTAAAAATGCTGAGGAACGTAGGGGCCCCTAACCGATCTACCCTAAACTCCACTTCCTTCCAGACAGTGTACTCTAGGTCATTCCCTAACAGCCATCAACAGACATGGCAGGACTTATTGCTACTCTATGACAACCCGAGGACCACCCCACTCAAGTGGTTTCAGAGCCACTGGGGAGTGACTTTCACAGTTGTCTGCTGCTACAACCTGGTGGAATGTATTGGGAGTACCTACTCCAGGATACAAGATGACAACTTACAGTAGTCACATTGGCTCCTGTATCCCTCAGAGCTTCCACCCACCACCCATTTATGGTGATCACTGCCTATACTTAGAAATATTAGCAGACATGTGAGCTTTAGGCACCGCCTCATCGTCACCCAGGGGCACTAGGTAGTCTTTGCTCTCTTGAACTCACTAACTGGGGCAATCTCCTCCCTAGTGCTACACTGGTCAACCCTTAGGTCTGCCCAGCAGTGGGGGGCTGTGCCCTCTTGGGACACTTGGCATCCCACTCGTACCTATATCTGTTACATTCATAGCACTTGTGGACAAATTTTCCTGTCCACAAACTACTTTTTCTTCTGATCAGATTGGGTCTGGGTCTCCTTCCCTTATGCACTGGTTTGGGGTCCTGGAGACAACTCTTTACTTTTACTTCTGTTGCTGGAGTAGTTTAGGAAATCCACCTAAGAATGGTTTGAAAACTTCTGGCTGTTCCTGAACCTGGTGCAGTATTTCTCAGGGTTCAGCCCAAACTTGGTGAGTAAAATGTCCTTCAAGGGAGCATACCTCATCTGATTCCACACTTCTAATGTAAGAAGGGTATCCATCTCCACTAGGGGCATATAGTTCCACCAGCTGCTGGCTCATCAATTGTCCTCTGGGACCCTGTGCATCCTCAGAGCTATTGCATAGGCAGAAAAGTATGTACTTATATCATCCCCTACCACATAGCTGGGCACAAGGTCTTGCAGTATGCAGAAACTCACCCCTCCATTGCACACTCGATTGCCAGCATTTGCTTAGCTTTAATGTCCAGCTCCTTCAGGCCCATCTCATGAGCCAAGATCAACTTCCTTTCAATCTAACATCCTCTCAGCCTCTGCTTTCTCCTTGGCCAGGTCCCTTTCCTCTTCTGCCCTACTCTACTTTCGGCTCAATGGACAGCAGTCTTCTCTGCCTCCCTCTTTGCAGCAGCCTCTTCCATGACTGCTTCAATCATGAGCTAGAAAGCTGCAGTCTGACCTCCTTCTCTGCTCTCCTGTCCTCTAACTCCTCTAGGGTCAGATTGTGGGTAGGGATGCTGGTGCTGTCTCTGGGTCTGGCAGGGGACCTCACTCTTGTGGGCCCCCCTCTTTCCTCTGGACCCATGATCAGGGGTGTTAGAACCGTCTGTCTCTAGTTGGCGGAGGTATACACTTCTGACAAATAGGGACACTCCTTTTCTAGTCAGGGTAAGGGGATCACCCTTTGATAACCCCTGCTCACCCCCTTGGTAGCTTGGCAGAGCAGACAGGCTTATCTCAGAGGCTGTGTGTTAAGCATTTATGACCACATACAGTAATAAAGTGAGTACACTACAAATGGATACAACACAGTAGTATTATAAAAATAAGTATTTTTATATAAGGCTTAGCACAAGACCAAATAACGACAAAAATATACCACAATCTCAATAAATACTCTTGGAAGGAAAAATAATAGTTCAAATGTAGTTTCTTCTTTAGCACAAAGTCTTTCGTAACAAAAGCAACTCTTCTTCTTGGAAACCCAGTTCTTAGCAACAACGTAACCCACACGGGAGTTACACGACGTCGAGGCTAAGTTAATCCAAAGGGGTTCGGCGTCGACCACGAGGAGCGGTACGTCGAGCCCGGAGTCACACGGACCCCCAACAACACAGTACCTTAGGAAAATGAAGCACACGATGATCAGCGGCGTCGAGCAATCCGGCGTAGCGTCTTCGCTGTCGATCAGGCCTCAGTAGTCGTCGATGTCGATGATGCTGTTGCAAGAGTGAGCAGCGCTCATGGCGTCGAGAGGGCACAAAGTCGATGCGATCAGCAGCGGTGCAGACACGAGGTCCTTTGGAGCTGGAGCCGAACTCACTACTCACTGGCGTTGCTGCTGGCGTCGATAAGGCCCGGCGGCCGGCGTCGAGGAAGCGGGACACTGGAGCCGTTACTCACTATGTCGAGCTGGATTCGGCGACGTCCGTCGGCCTCGAGATTGCTGGTTCTTTCAGAGGTGCTGGATTCACAGGTTCCAGCAAATAGCACTTTAAGCAGATGAAGTCCTTTAGCCCTGTGACTTCAACAGGAGACTGGCACTCTTCCAGTCCTTGGAGATTTTCTTAGCAAAGCGTGAGAGTACACACACAGTTCCTCTCTCCTGGTTCCTTGGCAAAAATAAAGAAGCAATGCAGGATTCCCCCCAGCAAACAGCACACTGGCAGAAGGGGTAGGCAAGTCCTTGGATCAGCAGGCTTCTTGTCCTTGGTTTCAGGGTTCCTTGTCAGAAGTGATCTAAATTCTTGGTTCAAGGGTCCTTCTCTTATACCCCTTTTTGGCTTTGATCCCTTTGTCCATGCAGGGGAATTTCCCAACATCCTGGGTCTGTTGTGGGTGGAGCCAGGCAGAGGCACCTGGCCAATTCATTGAGCAGGGCTGGGTCCTCAGACGCCCAGCAGGAGGTGGAGCCAGCATTGTATCGGGCAGGGCAGGCTATCAGCAACTACTCTCCCCCTACTCTCAACGCAAATGTCCCACTCATCCCACACTGACTCATTCAGACCTCTGGAGCCACCCAGCTCCTGTCACACACACGCAAGACCAGCAGAAACCAGAAATGGTTAGACAAGAAAATAGACACTTTCTAAAAGTGCTATTTTCAAACCCAGAGTCCAAAAACCATCCACACCAACGGATGCGAAATTAAACCCCGAGTTCAGGGATACCAAACTCGACATTGCACCATGCTCCCCGAGCCAGCTAGGATCATAGCATTAATAATCCTGGCGGCCCATTCTAACTAATGGAGAGCAGGTTACCTCGCAATAGTGAAAAACGAATATGGCTGTAATTCACTATTAGGACATGCCAACTTGGTCAGGCTTGTCCTACCTTATACTTACAATGCACCCTGCCCGCGGGCCTACCATAGGGGTGACTAACATGAAGTCAAGGGAAGGTTTAGGGACTGGCAAGTAGGTGTACTTGCGCAGTCAGTGTGACAGTACCAGACTGCCCGTAGGTCTCGCAATGACCGACCCGTAGACATTCTTTTACGAGGCCGCTCTTGTGGGTGGCACAACACGTGCTGCAAGCCCACGAGCAGCATTTGTATTTACAAGCCCTGGCACTCCTGGTGCACTAGACTAGGGGCTGACAGTAAATCAAATAAGCCAAACATGTAATTCAATCAATACAGTAATTTAACATAGGGAGCACTTGCACTGTGGCACTGATCAGCAGTGGCACGGTGCCCAAAGCATTATACCAGCAAAACATCGTAAAACAGTGGAGGCAAACAGAAAAAATGGAGGAGAGACTCAAGCCAATGATGTCAGGTCTAACAAGGGGGTTGCTATCCTCTTCCCCTATCTCCTCCTCCTGCTCCTCCATAACCCTCCTCCTGCTCTGTGTCTTATACCCTGTGGGACTCCACCCATGACTTAAGGGCCTTCTGGAGCACCTGCTTCCTGGAGCTCTTGGATAGTGGAAGCCACATCTCCTTGCAGAATCCTTTAAGCTCAGTATAGCTTGCTTGCTTGTTGAGCTCTAACTCCATGCTTGCAGGTGGGGTTAGAGGCACAGACAGTCAAGTGGATTGGGAGAGAATCTGGAAAAAGCAAAAAGAGGCCAATCAAGGAGAATTTAAAAGAAGTTGAATTTAATGTCAGATTATTTTTGAGATGTTGGTGTTACACACATCACTGAATGTTGCTTCACAAACACAAATACTGAATCCCACCCCTGAGCACAAATGTAAGAAATTGTGTTTTTGATTGAGAGGGGTGATGAATCTTCTCAAGCAACAACTACAATCCCTATCATGGTAAACTACAAAGGTCATTAAATTAATCTGTGCTTAATCCTTTGGTAGCTTGGGACAAAAGCATCCAGGCTTAATTACAGGCACTGTATTAAGTATTTATAAAGCTCATAAACAGTAATATACTTACAACACAACACAAGAAAACCCACAAACCAATTTAGAAAAATAGAGAACATTTAAATAAATAAAATGAGAACAGAACAACAAAAATCCAATCAGTAGAACCAGAGCTATGCAGTTTCAAAGTTTTAGGTAAGTACAGCTCCTAAAAGCACAAAGCACCATTCACAGTCATCTGGTCATGCTCGACTGAGGGAAAGTCACAAATTCAGGCCAACCACAATGGAGTGCGGACCGAATGCAGGGACCAGGTTTGTCGGGCCGAAAAAGTTACCTTCTCAAAGTCCAAAGCGAAGAATACAGAACTGCAGGATTTCAATGGAGGAGCTCAACTGATGCCAGCCAAGGGTCCATGACCTGGGGATCAGGAATTCACTTCAGCACAGGCCAGCAGGGCTCAGACAGGTCCAGTTGCAGGTGCAGGCAGGTCCAGATGGAGGTCCTTGCAGGGCCTGTTGCAGCAGGTCTACTGGGCACTTGCATTAAGGCCTCAGAAGGTCAGCCTACTGACCCTTGGAGTCACTCATATTAACCTTGAATTAAGGGAGCTGGTCCAGTCTTCTTTTTTCACAGAGGGCAGGCCTGAAGCAGCAGGGCCATCCTCTGTCAGTCGTCTGAGGAACAAGGCAGGCCTCAAGAAGCAGGACAGTCCTCTGGAGAACAAGGCAGTCCTTCTTCTTTAATGTCCACAGGTCCAGGAGTATAATGAAGTGGGTCAGAGGGTTATATTTTTATACTTGGTGCCAGTTTTGAATTAGAAGAAAGTTTTAGAGTTTTCCCCACACAGATGGTTCTGGAGTTTTCTTCCTCCATGCCCAGACTGCAAGCGGTTTGGGGTGACAAAAGACAAGTGTGAAGTTCTTTGTGAGTCTAGTTCCTTTGAATTGTAAGTGGGGCAGGGAACAGATCCACCCCATATATCCTGACAGGAAAGCCCATCCTGGGAGGATGGCCCATCCTGCGAACAACTAGAGCCCCTTTTTCTCAGTATATGGAAGGAATACACAAAGGCCAACTGCCATGCTAATCACTAGTCATGTGACCAGGATACTTGACCAAATTATTAGCACAATAAAATGTCAGTTTTCTAAAAGTTGCATTTTCAGAACAATGACTTAAAATCTGACTTTACCATTAAAGAGGATTTTAAATTACAATTCTTTTAAGTCCAAACATGACAGTTCTACCTATTTCCAATTAAAAGTTATCACTTATTTAATCTAATAAGGCAACCCAATGTTTTCCTATGGGAGAGGTATGCCATGCAGTAGTGGAAAAGCAATTTAAGTGTTTCCCACTACCAGGACATGTAAAACTTAAAAATAAATGTTCAACTTCTTAAATACACAGCAACCTGCCTCAATGGCTGTCTAAGCCCTACCTTAGGGGTGACTTACATCTATTAAAAAGGAAGGTTTAGGCCTGGCAAAGGGGTTATCTTGTCAAGACACATTGGCGGTTCAAAACTACACACAGGCTGCATTGGCAGTCCTGAGACTAGTTTCAAAAGGGCTACCTTAGTGGGTGGTATAATAAGTGCTGCAGGCCGACTAATAGCATTTAATTTACAAGCCCTGGGTATATGTTGTACTACTTTACTAGGGACTTGTTAGTAAATTAGATGTGCCAATTGAGGTAAGCCAATTTTACTGTGCTTAGAGGAGTGATCACAAGCACTTTCGCACTGTTTAGCAGTGGTAAAGTTCCCACAGTCGAAAGGCCAACAAAACAAATACCCGCAAACTGGGGGGAGAAAGCAAAAGGTTTGGGGAGGTAATCTTAAGGCTGACAGGTCTAACATGAATGATATCAGATCTAAACTGACCAACTTAGATTGCGGACTTCTTCCAATCACAGCCAATCACAGAACTCATAATACATCAACGCACTTTTATGGATGAACATCATTAATGCCTCACTGACCAAATTCCTAGTGCAAGGCTGCTTAAAACTAAGACAAATCATCTGCTCCTTAAGAAACCAGGTGCGAAACCCAAAGACCTAAACAACTTCTGCTCGGTAACCAACCTACCCTTCCTAGCAAAAGCCGTTCAAAAATGTGTACAATGTGAGCTCATTCAACACATAGAAGACAACATCCTTTATGGCATATTTCAATAAGACATCAAAGTGGACTGCAGTACAGAAACGGCCACCCTAAATGTCCTTAAGGTTGTATATGACATATACCTCATATATGACATTCTGTCAGCTCTGATAGTTTCACACGGAGATCTTTTGATACCTCGGAGTTGGTTCGATGTAAAAAGGAGTCTACCTCTTGATCATCTCAATTCTGAATGCTATTACAGCACAGAATGTTGATCTGATCAAGTGAGGGAAGGAAAGGATGGGGACAGCAGGGAGGGATACCTATGATAAAAGCAAACAATTAGATACCATTCACTAAACTCAATTCTATCTCTTTTGAACTGTTATAGGTAATGTGTTACACTCTCTACTACCTGTAAAAGAAAATAACAACACCTTGACTTCCTTATAATCATGAAATGCATATGGCTCAATCTTTTCTTGATTTACAACTCATTTGCCTTTTAAGACAAAAACAATAAGGAACATGAATATACAAAAAAGACTCATAAGTACATAAGCATATTTGTTTGTCCAGTAATAAAGAGGAGTGCTCTTTTATCTTTTAACCCACCCTTTCAATCAGGGTATTGAACCTCGACAAGCGCTAACAACTACTCAAAATGAATAAATCACTCTCCATCACAGTCCCAGTCAAGCAAAGTTTCCCACAAGTGTCAATACTATCTCCCATATTATTGAACCTCCACATGAAACATTGATGAGGATCCTGTAGGAATCTAACCTCAATTACCACCTATACACAGAAGACACGTAACTATACCTCAAAATCACAAAACAAATTATATCTTCCACTTGAACATGACACTAAAGGAACTTCACAAACTTCAATACCCCAATTAGCAATCAACCTGGGATAGTTTCAAAATGGACAGTGAAACTTGTGTTCAACATTTTAAGTATATTTTACAGTGCTCTGATAGGGTCAAATAACAAGCTATATAAAACTATCAATAAATAAATAAACAAATAATTAAATAAACAAGGCTTTCCGACCGGCATCGTCAGTTTCAATTCCAACCGCTGTATACGAATAAGGCAGTCGGAATTGGAACCGGACGGTCATTCTGGCTCGCTTCTGACAGACTGTCAGAAAGCGTCTTTGGGGGACCCTAGCAGGGCCCCCTTGCAACAGAGGCCTTGGGTTTGGGGTCTGGGGGACACATATGGTGCCCCTATCAATCCCTGCACTGGGTGGCAGGCACTAGTTTACGACCGGAACACAACTCCCATAAAGAAATGGTGAGCGACAGCACCATGTGCGGTCGCATACTAGCACTGTGGTCAGGACCGCCAACCGGAGGTTGGTTGGTTCCGATTCCGCAATGGACATCCACCCGACATCATAATGGAGCCCTTAATATAATGGGCGTTTTTTTCAGGTTTGGGTTCTTTGTGAGTTTGACAGAAGTTGTTTATGAATTATTCTTCCTCAAAACACCAAGATGAAAACTATTACTTCCCCTATGTGACTTGAGAAGGGATGTGTACAAGAACTTTGATTTTCAGTTATGGTTCCTCCCCTAATGTATGCACAGTTAGAATAGTATATTAGAGCCCCAAATGTATACAATTTCCCTAATGTTGATTGGAATTAGAATAGTAAATCCGACCCCCTGTATGTACTTTACCAGATGTTTGTGTGTCTGGAGTTAAAACTGTAATTCTACCCTTTTCCAACCCAGTGTATGCCCTTTCTCTAATAATTTTTAGACTGGAGTTATATAGTAAATGTGGCATCTCTAACCCAAATGTATACCCCTTTCCTAATGCTTGTGAATCTGACACCCCCTCCCAAAATGTATGCACTTTCTCCAATGTTTGTTAGAATTGAGTTAAAAAAGTAAATCTAATCCCTCCTCTATTTATGTACTTCCCTCATTGTTCAAAGGTTCGATGTAGAATCGTTTTCTGACCTCCCTCGATGTATGAACTTTCCCAAACATTTGTTAAATTGGTAAAGTAGTATTTCTGACCCCTTAATGTTTACATTCCCAGCAATGTCTGTAAGACTGAAGTTAAAAGAGTAAATCTTACCTTCCCAATGTGTACTCTGTCCCTAATGTTTCTTGGATTGGAATTCGAATAGTAAATCTGAAGTACCGCCCCTACAAAACATATGCATTTTTCTTAATGCTTGTTAGGTGGGATTCAGAATAGCAACTCTATACCCTGTTCATGCACGTTCCAAAGATTTGTGGAGCTGAAGTTTGAATAATAAGTATGAGCGCCCTTCATGTATGCACCTTCTCTATGTATTTAAAAAAAAATCTTTTTAATAACAATTCAACAAAGAAAGACATCAGGTGACTTGGCCAATCTCACATTTGTCCTATATACATGTCCATACTTCAAAATAATACGTACAAGATAGTGGTAAAGGGATCACAGGGACTCATGCACATCCGCTTCTTCCAGACAGATCTGGGGTGTACAGATGTCTCCACGGTAGCGATTCCAGTCCACCCAGACCGTACACCACTTTTGAGGACAACCTCTTGAAACGTAGACCAACCTCTCTCTGAACATGCACCAATCCATGTCTTCCACCCACTTTCCAACCCGGGGTGGCTATCTAGCTCCCCACAACTGAGCAATATTACTATTGGCTACCATGCATGCTAACGTTACCCATTGTCTCTTGTACACACAAAAAATCCGTGGGTTCCCAAAAATGTAATATACACCTACGAGCCTCTGGCCGTAACTCCATCCCCAGGACATCCCGCAGCCTATCGTGGATCTCTACCCAATAATCCTGCACCTCCGTACAGTGCCACAAAATATGCATGAAAGTTCCAAGTTTTCCGCACCCCCTGCGACATTCCCCACTCTCTGCTCTACCCATTCGAACCAGACGAGGCCCCGTTACATACGACCTGTGAAGAATCTTTAGCTGCACTAATCTGAGCCTCATCTGTATAGCCACTACCCATGGAGAGGAGACCGCCTCCTGCCAGTCCTCATTGATTAGCTCCACCCCATCTGCACTCCATTGTGTCCTAATAAGTACCAGCTGGTCCTCCATATTATTGATGAGTTTTTTTATATATTAAGGATATGGTCTTCTCTGGGAGGTGACCGTCTAACACCCGGTCTTCAAGGGGGGACGCGTCAGTGAGTGTTGTGCCTCTGGGAATGTGCGTAAGCAGGGCGTGCCTGATCTGAAGGTAACGGTAGTGCTCCCTGTCATGAAGGCGGTATTGCTGTTTGAGAGAGTCAAATGTGTGAACTGTGTCTTTCCCCCAGACGTCTTTGATCTGTGTGATCCCGATGAGTTCCCACTTGTCAAATCCCTTGGACTTCCATAAACTTCCTAGCCTCTCTGAGCTTCATAATGGGGTGGCGAGTGTTAGTTTCCCCTTCCACTTGAGATGCCTATTGGCCGCGTGCCATACCTGTACTGCGTGAGCCGTAGGTCCTGCGAGGGGAAACCAACTAGATCTTGTATACAGTGCCCTAGTTAAGTGTCCCCTGGGCACCTGCTAGCGGTCCATAGCATACCCCGGGTCCACGGGGGGCCCGAATATGAAGTTATTCACCACTGCCAAATGGGAGGCCCAGTAGTATTTCCGTAGGTCTGGCAACCCTATCCCCCCATCATACCAGAGGAGAGTGAGCTTGGAGAAAGCTTTGGGGCTTACCGTCCCAAAGAAACTGTCTCTAGAGGGCCTCTAGTTCCCTGAAGTAGGACGCCGGTATGGGGTACATCGCATACTGGAGTGCGTATAAGAATCGGGCAAGGGCCATCATCTTCAAAAGCACTGCTCTACCCAGAAGGGGGAGCAGAAGTGCCTGCCATCGTGCTACGTCCCCCTTAAATCGAGCTATAGGGGGCCCAAGTTGTTAGCATATCTTAACTCCGGGCCAAGCGTGACAGAGATACTGAGGTACCAAAACCCTATTGGTTCAATTTGTATCAGGCAGGTTTCCGGGATCGCCAACAGATCACCTCTAAGGACAAAGAGCACTGATTTCGACCAGTGGAATGCAAACCCGGAGTACCTCCCGAATATAGCAAGCACATCCAGAAAACATATCAGGGATCCCCTTGGATTGGTAAGGTAAAGCAGGATATCATCGGCGTATAATGAATTTTTATCCTTCCAGTCCAACGTCCACAGCATTCATCGGATCAACAGTCCCATCGAACGCACGCCTCCAAGAGCTCGAACGCCAAAGCAAACAGGAGCGGGGACAAGGGGCACTCCTGCCTCGTGCCCCTGCCAAGGAGAAAGTGAGGAGACTTTCGATTATTTACCAGCCCTCTGGCGAGGGGGTTGGCATACAATAGAAGCACCCAATTAATGAACTCCGGTCCAAAGCCCATCTTCCCCAATACTGTAAACAAGTAGGGCCACTCAACCCTATCAAATGCCATAGTGGCATCAAGCGACAACAGTACTGCCGGATCCTGGATCGTTGGGGTCCTGCTCAGTACCCCGCGTAACCTGCGCAGGTTAAGAGCCATATTCCGATGCAGCATGAAGCCGGATTGGTCCGGATGTGCCAAGGTAGTGATGACTTTGACAAGTCGCGTCGCCAGCAGCTTCGCCAGGACTTTAGGTTCAGCGTTTAGCAACGAGATAGGTCTATAGGATGAGCAGAGTGTCCTGGGCTTACCTGCTTTGTGGAGGACCACAATATTTGCCACCCGCTGGTCATACGGTAACTGACCCCAATCTCTACTCTCTACAAACATGTACCGAACAAATGGAGAGAGTTTGTTGGCACTCAGTTTATAAAGTTCTATAGGGATTCCGTTCGGGCCCATGGTCTTTCCCGAGTGCACTCCTCTGATGGCCTGTGCCACCTCATCATTAGTAAATGGGGAATCTAAGTATTCCCGGTTGTCATCTGATAGTGTGGGCATCTGGATGTCCTTGATCATTGCTATATTGTCTGCTTCCCAGTATTTCCCGGTCGAGGTGTATACCCCCTATAGTATTCTGAGAATTAATCCGCTACGGCTCGCGGGTCCTTTATTATACTGAAGTTTCCTCCCTGTAACTCTGGTACAAGCTGAGACGCCCACTCTCCCTTCTCAAGCCATGCTATTAGTGTGCCAGCTTTATCCCCATGTTCGTAAATCCTGCTTTGAGTCTCATCCTTCTGCGCTCTTGCCCTATCCCTAGCAAAGCCCCTATATTCGTCCGGGCACAACTTTAACCGGCGTATACATTTTGAAGTTGCTTTCCTAGATACCTCTACTTCCAGTCTTATCCCAGCCTGGGCACCTTTTCTATATTTATTAAACTCGAGTTAGAATATTTGATTTAACTCCATATATGCACTTTCCCCAATGTTTGTTAAACTGGAGTTAGAATAAAATGAAATAAAAATTAAATAAAATGTATAAAGCACACCATTACCCTAAGGCATCAAGGCACTAAAAATATGAAACATACCCAGCATTAGCATAGATAAAGGACCGAGCCTCCTTATATAGGCCTGTGGAATCTAGGTACTATCAACCTCTGAATATGAAATCTGCCCTCCCGCAATGTATTAAATGACCACAACATTTGTTAAACTTGAGTTAGAGTAGTAACTATGACCCTGACAATATTTATTTGTCCCCTAATCTTTGCTAGAGAGAAGTTAGATTAATACATTTCCCCCCCTCCCCCTCCCACCACGTATGAACTTTCACAAATGTTTGCTAGGGTGGCTATAAAATAGTAAATCTGCCCCAGCCCAAAAAGCATGTATTACTATTTTTTACTACATTTTGTATTATAACCCCTTAAGTGCTGCGCACGTTCACCGGCCGACGGCACCACTACCTCCGTAGTGCTGCCGTCGGCCGTTGAACGTTCGAACTGCACCTGCACAATGGAACGTCCAGCACTGGAGCTGGACGTTCCATAGCAGTTATGGGGCTATAAAACAGTTTGAGGTTATTTCGTTTTTACAATTATTTCATTTCTTTTAATAATGTTGTATTATTTCATATTTTTATTATGTGTTTTAGTAATTAAAAAATAGTAGTTTTCCCATATTTGTAACATTTGTCTCAAACAGTTTAATAAAGGTAAGATGTTATTAATATAAATAATTTTACATGTTTAGCTTATTTTATGTAACCTAATAATATATTTTTATGTAAGTATTAGATGCATTGTAGAATAAATTAATTTTAATATATAGTTTAATACATATTGTAAATATTCATTGTTAAAATATCTTAAACTTACATATATTTTAGAAACTAAATGTTTCAAAAGTTAATAAATAATGTTTATTTGTTATGCATATTTTTTTAATATATCATCTTTTTTAAACATTAATTTAATGTTGTCAAATTACAGTGTTACTAATTACATCTAACTAAATATATATACTGATAATTTAGTCCATAATTTTTTTGTAATACATGTTCTTGCATTTGTATGTAAAGCTGATCTTTTGACAATTATTTTTTTGTAGCACAATACTTTTGTGGTCAGTATTCTGTCATGCCAGGAAAGGAAGAGCAGCAGGGAACACCTCAGATTAATGTACTCCTCACCCAACACCCAGTATCAGTGAACTAAATCCCTACTTTTACTTGTATAGTCAACACCACAAAGGCATCTCACTACTGTAGTATGTCGACTGAAGACTACAGTGACAGATATTATTCACTGATGTACTTCTACAATGCTAGCTGGTCCACACAAAAACATCAAATACAACAGTATAGTATAGTGAGCATCAGATAAACTATGGCATGGTGTCTCACAAAGATGAGTCCAATGTTTGCTCCATTGTAAAGATTCCCAAGCTGCCATGTAACTATACAGAAGTGAATAGCCTGCTGCCTCTTGTGGAGTGTCCTGCAGAACATGGAGATAAGATGGAAACAGAAGCTAGAAGGTGTCATAAGCAAACACTGACTCAGCTGCTGACTTGACACAAGCTCAGTTCCACACACTAGATGTGAGCATGCAGCTATCTTTTGCTTCACATTTTGCAGTTCTGCTTGTGTATGAGAAAATCCATTGGAATCACTGAGATTGTTGGTTATTGCATGCAAGAATTCCTTAATGTTATTCAGCAGTCCAGTGTACTCTGGCTGGGTCCTCTGCCATTGCTATGGTTTGTTTAGATTCAAACAGCTATAAGGAGCATTCAATTGTCACATAAGCTGGAGCTGCTTGGCCCTTTATGTGTGACTAGTGGTTTTGGCATCAACCCAGCAGCTGTTTACTATGCTCTGCCCTTAACTTCTTCCCTGTGTGATACTGTGTGAAGACATTTATGGACAATGTAAATGTAAATTTGTAAATTGATACTTGTATAGCGCACTACTCACCCGCAAGGGTCTCAAGGAGCTTGTACGAATACCGCTGTGGAACCCATCCTAGCTTTCCCTGTGAGGCGTCCACTCCTGGGCACCCCCAAGGTGGAGGCCAGGCATCCTTAGCATTGTGGAGATTGCAGAGTGGGACTCCTTGATTGGAATAGGCACTGAGGCGAGAATTATCAGGTCCGTGGAATTTTGAGCTCAAGACCCTCCGAGGCGGGGAATTGAACCCTGGTCCCGGGCTAGACCTCTGCATCAGGGTCTGCCGCTCTAACCATTGAGCCACACTTCTCCAATGGAGGATACTGTTATATTTGACCCATTTGGTGTCTTCCGTGCCAGTCCATTCTAGCATGCATAGTCTGGCTAGGTGAGTCTCTGTGGTGACTGTGGACATGAATCATGTATTGCGACTAGGTCAATCAATCAATCACAGCATTTATATAGCGCACTACTCACCCAGAGGGTCTCAAGGCGCTAGGCGGGTTGTAGTCATGGTGCAAATTAAAAACGCAGCTTCAGGCCTTGAGAAATGTAGTGCACAAAACAACTGTACATAATGAGACAAAAGCCCAGTGGACTCCGAGTTGGCATCCCACAAGGCCTTTAAGATAGTGTACGTCCACATCTTAAGATGTAAAAACACATTAACAGATGCTCAGATGGCCCTCAGGAAGATAAAGAGGGTGTTATAAAGCAAAGTGATTTATGAATCAGGTCTGGAGGGTGCCTTCATAGTTCAGAGGTTGCGTCTTGATTAATGCCTGAACAGACTGGGAAATTATGACTACAATATTAATGTTAAGGGGCAATAAAATAACTGTGAACAGACAGGCAGGGCCATGAGGTGATAGGCAAAGAGTGATAAAAATGTTCACTGGCATTTGTAGCCATAAGGCCAGCAGATGGCACAGGTAATTGCTACGAGGATTCTATCAAAAGGACTTTCCCAAATTTCTTCAGACTTTTCAGATTCTCATTAGGCTTTGGTGACCCCATAGCAGATTGCCTATGAATTCTTTTGATGTGGCTCTTTCCAAATTCAGAGCATCTGAACATAGAATATTTAGAGGCCTCAATACCTGACAAGAGATTAATTGGGCTATTCTGCAAGAAAACTACCCCATGCAAAGAAAACCAATAATAGTTTTCTATTAAAATCAGGAACGTGCATTTAGATGTGGGGCCTACAGGTAACATTTAACAATAATCCTGGATGGTCACATTTTGCACAAGATTCAATTGTGTGTTTCTCTGGGGGAATGACATGCTATTATCAGAGAACCTGACAGGGCTCATACCACTTTGAGACCCAGATTACGAGTCTGGTGGTCCACGGACCGCCAGACTCATGGGACTCAGCGGTGTTGGTCTCCCGACCGAACTATTACAACATGGGCTTCGGGACCACCACAGCTCCGACGCAGCCGCCAGGGAACTTCCATTCCCTGGTGGTGTTGCGGTGGTCAGGAGCAAATAATATGCCTGACGGGACCGCCAAAGTCCCGCCAAACATATTACAAATTTCCTCTCCGCCACGGTTCCTCTCCGCCACGATTTTCACAGCAGTTCCACTACCATGAAAACCACGGCGGAAAGGTAACCTGGTGCCTCACGCCCTGTGGATGCACACAGGGCAGCACAACATGTCCTCCCCTGTGTGCATGCACACTAGTTGCTCCATGGCATGGACATTTGAGTCTATTCCATGCAGAAACAGTTCTTGACGTTCACATTGTAGTGTCCATTTTCAGGGGACCACTGTGAGAACGTCAAAAAATAAAGCCTGTCAGACAGGAGGAAACTCCTAATCTGGCAAGTGGTCTGACCACTGGTTTGGCAGTGTGGCGGCGGGGCAGACCCGGTGCTGCACCGCCAAAATCCTAATCGGGCGTTGAGTGGGAAAAAATGAATCAATTATAGCACGGAAAACGTTTTTTTGCTGATGCAAGTGCACCGCTTGATACCATTGCAGCATTTGGCTTCAAAACCCAGATGTCATAGTTCAAGTTGTGCGCAACTGTTGTGGGAGTATTACAGCAAAGGACTACATCTCCCATAAGTCCTTGCGAGTTGGTGGATCATCTGACGCCTATTTAACCACATGATAGACCAGGAAGTGTGTCGAATATTCTGCTGACCGGCTGGCTGTTTAGCTGGGTCTTTCTTCCACGTGCTGCCTTGGTTTGGATTTGTGTTCTTGCTTCCTGGATTTCATCCGTGGATTTTGCGTGAGTCTGCTGGAATTGCCTGATTCTCTGCAGCGTGGCTGCGCTCAGAATTCTTGATCGGCAATTCTGAATCTGATTGCCCTCCGTTGGTGAGCCTCCCTGTGATCGTGCGGAGGACGATTCTTTGTTTATTTCATTTTCCTAAGGTCCCCCGTTGGCGAGCAATTACTCATTGCTCATGCGGGGGGCGTTCACTCACGAAACACTGGACGGCATTTTCAGCCACCAGGAATTAAGGAGCCTTGGTTTTGGGCATATCGCTGATTTATTCAGACGGCATTTTCGGCCGCCTTATTGACAGGTCCTCCGTTGGGGAACTCGAGGTTCAGAGTTCATGCGGATGACGATTTATGGTTTGTTATAAATACCGGATGGTATCGCTTTAAGTTGGAAGCCCTTCTTTTCTTCAGTTTCACTATCCACATTGAAACACCGTTACAGGTACATTATTGAGTGCATCTAACTCTTGTTGTGGAACTCCTCCTACAGGCTGTGGGATTTCAGGTTCTTCTTCTACCTATGACTGTTGAGTTGTTCTATGCCTGAAGAATTTTGCAAACTAGAACAGAATGTCAGGTAAGAGATAAGGAGCAGCAGAGTCTAGTATATAGGGCATTAGTTATCATTCGGGGCTCATTGTGGTTCTTGTCTCACCTTACAGTATCAACACCTCCTATCCTGCATACACCGGGGAATGCAACTTTCCTTACTTTGAAATTATACAAAGAGTCAATACTCCTCAGTTCAGGTACTTGGGGATAGAGAGCCTGTATTATCAGCCTATATTGCATTTGATATTTCGGAGAAGTGATCATTGTTAATTTGTTGTTTCAGATCTCCTTCCAAGCTGTCTCTTTCCCTTTCGTCCCTCACTTGATCCTTCTATCATCCTGTGCCATTACGGCAATCAGGCGTGGTTAGGTCAAGAGGTGGACCCCATTAACCCCTTCCACGCTCATGACGAGCTGGGCTCGTCATGGTGTAGCCTCCTCGCACACTGATGACGAGCCCAGCTCGTCATGAAATAAAGTAAAATAGCAATTTCCAGCACAGGAGGGAAATTGCCTTAGCAGCCATGGAGTTAAGCAAAAAACGATCCTGAGGACTGGATACTTAACAAAATATTCGACACACAGGATATAGTTCTCCCGGTCGGGTGTTGCTTATGGCTACCTTGGAGGACGTCATGGAGGCGTTAGCCGCCTTACAAGGAGAGCTAACTACTTCCCTGCAGGAAACTGCAGACTTAAGGGCTAGGTTGGGTGGGTTGCATAGAAACCCTTTTAACGCAGGTGTAGCTACGGCTACACCCAACACCATGGTGGTAGAATTACCGGTTTCTATTCCTCTAGCCTCACCTGAAAGATACCATGGGGATTCTAATGCTGTACAGGTATTTTTGACACAAGTGTTGCTCCACTTCTCATGTAAGCCGAAATAATTTCCCACTAACCAGGCCAGAGTAGTATTCCTTATATCTTATCTGGCGGGGGATGCGCCACAGTGGGCGGTCCCTTTGGTAAATAGAAATGACCCGCTGTTACACGATTGGCACTCTTCTCATGAGGAATTTGTTAAGGTGTTTGATAGGAGAGCAGATTCTTACACCGCTGATAGAGTTATTAGAGCTCCATCAAGGGAATAGAGATCTGTTAACAAACCTGAATTCCTTCAGACGTTTGATAGTCGAAACAAAGTTGCCAGAAGCAAAACAGGCAGCGTTAGTCCACCAAGGGTTGAGGGACGAGCTCAAGGATGTGATCGCCCAAATAGATCCACAGCCAGTAATGTGTGAGGATTTGATTAATCTAGTTCTGCGACTAGACCATAGGATGAGTGAACGCAGAAGCGATTCAAAGAGGAAGGAAAAACCCTCCCCTTCATACACTCATCAAGACTCTTCAGAAGTGCAACAATCCACAAGAGCGGAACCTATGGATATAGGGGCTGTGAGGGCATCGTTGTCCTTGGCTGAGAAGGAGTCACGTCGCAAACAAGGGCTATGTTTGTATTGTGGCCGGAAAGGCCACTTTGTATGGGAATGCCCGGTCAAACCCAAGACGAACAGATTCAGGGCTATTAAGTCAGTATCCACAGCCAGTGACAAGCCTTCGGAAAACTAGATGACTCCATGAAGAATGAAGTGTATTCTCCAAGTCCTGTGTGTATCCCTTCTTTGTCAGATCAGGACGTCTCCGAACAACGTCATTTGTACATTGAGGTCAAGCTGTTTATACAAAATTAATGGATGGTCATGGAAGCAATGGTAGATTCAGGTGCCACGGGCCTGTTCATGGATATGAAGGAGGCTGACCGCATAGGGATTGTGATGATACCAAAGACAACTCCAGAAGATGTGTAGGCTGTTGATGGGAGGAAACTGGTAACGGGTCCTATCGGGTATCACACAGAAAGAGTCTGTATGGTTTTTAAACCCCTGCACCAAGAAACCATTGTATTTAACGTAATAAATGCACCCCAGTATAGAATCATATTGGGGATGCCTTGGTTACAGAAGCATAACCCTGATATTGACTGGGTAAACAAAACTGTTAATGAACTCACTGCATTGCCAAGAACATTGTGGTACGATACTGGAGAACCCAGCCAAGGCTCTAACTTGTGGTTTATCGATAGCCACAGCCGCAGAGAAAGAAGTACAGTTGCCCTCGGAATACTTACAGTTCAAACAAGTGTTTGATGATGTTCAGGCTGAAGTACTGCCGCCTCAAAGGCAGTACGATTGTCAAATTGACCTTATCCCAGGGGCAGTGGTTCCTGTAGGAAGACTGTATGCCTTAGCCGAGCCCGAGAACGCACATTTGCGGGTATATTTGGACAATCTTTTAAAGTTAGGATTTATCAGGCCTTCTAAATCCCCCGCAGCCTCTCAGCTCTTTTTTATTTCCAAGGTTAAATGGGAACTCCGAGCTTGTGTGGACTTTAGGGACTTAAACGCGGTTACGGTGAAGAACCGTTATCCATTACCACTCATAAACGTTCTGTTGGAACAAGTAAAGAGAGCAAGAATATACACCAAGCTTGACTTGAGAGTGGCCTACCATTTGGTTAGAATGAGAAATGGGGATGAATGGAAGACGGCGTTCAAGACCAGGCATGGGCGGTATAAATATCTAGTCATGCCCTTCGGGGTATGTAAAGCCCCCGCCACCTTCCAATTCTTTTTAAATGATGTGTTTCGTGAAATCCTGGACCACTATGTTGTGGAATACATAGATGACATTCTCGTTTATTCAGAGACTGAAGACGAACACATCATGCACGTAACATCTGTCCTACAAATCCTGCAAGAAAACAATTTGTTCTGTAAATTGAGCAAATGCGATTTCTATGTGACCACCGTGGAGTTTTTAGGAGTTATGCTGAGCCCATCAGGCCAGGAAATGGCAGAGAGAAAGATCAAGGCAGTTAAGGAATGGCCCCCTCCAAAAAATCTCCGGGATGTGCAGAGCTTCCTTGGCTTTGCTAACTTTTACAGGAGATTCATTGCACAGTTCTCGAGGATGGTGGTCTCCCACACGCAGCTGTTAAGGAAAGCAAAGACATTTGAGTGGACTTCTAAAGCCCAGAGAGCGTTCACTGCTTTAAAGGAAGCATCTGTGACTGCTCCAGTTTTATCCCACCCGGACCCTGAGAGACCATATCTGGTGGAAGCAGATGCATCGGATACAGCTGTGGGTGCTGTACTATCACAAAGACATCCCTCCACGGGGCAATTGCATCCCGTAGCATTCATGTCCCAAAAATTGAATGCGGCAGAACAGAACTACCACATAGCTGAGAAGGAATTGTTGGCTATCAAAGAAGCTTTCACGGAATGGAGACACTTCTTGATGGGAGCGAAACACGTGGTCACTGTGTACACGGATCACAGAAATCTCCAGTTCATGACGGCCGCTAAGCATCTCACCCCTCGACAGCTGAGAGGGATGCTTTTTTTTCTGGATTCCATTTTATCATCACATACCGACCAGGGGTGAACAACCGGAAAGCGGACGCTCTCACCGTCAGACGTCTACCATGGATCCGGTGCTGTCTCCTGTACATGCCATCATAGACCCAGATAAGGTGCTGGAGGTGATCCAACCTGAGGCTTTCCTTCAAGGGTTTCTGAAAGGCGTGCAATCATTCTCTTGGAGAACATGGCTGCAGAGTCATAAGGAATGGCAATTAAGGGATAGTTTCCCAGTTAACAACCATTGCTTATTGGTGCCAACAACTCCTCTTCGGAAGCAGGTGTTCAGATGGTGTCACGACTCTCCCTGTGCTGGTCACTTTGGATTCGATAAAACCCTTGAGCTCATCAATAGACAATTCTGGTGACCTTCTTTGCGGAAGGATGTTAATGAATGGGTGAGCGCATGTGATGTATGCTCCACCATGAAAACAGATCATGGGAAACAAAGGGGGTTGTTGCGACCTTTTCCTACTCCTTCCAAGCCATGGGAGAACATCTCGTTGGATTTCGTGGTATGTTTACCCTTGGATCAAGGCTGCACTGCGATCTTGGTGGTGGTGGACTACCTGACCAAGATGGGGCATTTCATCGCCTGTAAACAGGTTCCCACGGCGGGCCAACTCACAAGACTGTTGTTGTTGCATGTGGTGCGGTTGCATGGGTTACCCAGTGTCATCGTGTCCGACAGGGGTTCCCAATTCACCGCTCAGTTCTGGAAAACATGGTGCTCTGCTTTGCATGTCACGTCGGCCCTATCCACCAGCTCCCACCCACAAACGGATGGTCCCACCGAGTGCCTCAACCAGACTTTGAAGCAATATCTGAGGTATTATGTGGACTACAGTAAAGAGAACTGGGTGGAATACTTGTGGTTGGCGGAGATTGCTTATAATACCGCTACGCATGGTTCCACGAGAGCCTCTCCGTTTTATTGCAACTATGGTCACCATCCTAGATTTCTTCCTTTTCTTCATCCCCTTAGGGCTGCGAACATTCCTGAAGTGGCTAGCAGGGTGGCGCATATACGCGATATTCTGAGGGATACCCAAGCACAGCTGAGGAAGTCCAAGTCTGCATATAAAGCCTCTGCTGATAGACACAGGTGTCCTGGTCCACTATATCAGGTTGGTGATTGGGTGTGGTTGTCCACAAGGATTATGCGTTTCAAGAAGCATAGTGTATTCCATCCTAAGTTTCTTGGCCCGTACAAAATTAGGAAGTCCTGTCAACATGCGCCTCAGTCTGCCGTCCCATTTGCGTATTCATACTGCGTTCAATGTTTTGTTGCTGAAACCTTCCAAGTCCCAGGGTAGGATGGTACCCCTGCCTGTTGTCGTGAATGAGGAATTGGAGTATGAGGTGGCAGGCATACAGGATTCCAAATGGAGGTGGCGACGGTTGTGGTATCTGGTGTCCTGGAAAGGATACGGTGCGGACGAATGTTCATGGGAACCTGCTGCTGGGGTGCATGCGCATAGACTGGTAGCTTCTTTCCACAAGAAATATCCCATGAAACCTGGCCCTTCGTTGCTCCCTTCTTGAAGGGGGATGTACTGTCATAGTTCAAGTCGTGCGCAACTGTTGTGGGAGGATTACAGCAAAGGACTACATCTCCCATAAGTCCTTGCACCTTGGTGAATCATGTGACACCTATTTAACCACATGATAGACCAGGAAGTGTGTCGAATATTCTGCTGACCGGCTGGCTGTTTAGCTGGGTCTCTCTTCGACGTGATGCCTTGGTTTGGATTTGTGTTCTTGCTTCCTGGATTTCATCCGTGGATTTTGCGTGAGTCTGCTGGAATTGCCTGATTCTCTGCAGCGCGGCTGAGCTCAGATTTCTCGATCGGCAATTCTGAATCTGATTGCCCTCCGTTGGTGAGCCTTCCCTGTGCTTGTGCGGAGGACGATTCTTTGTTTATTTCATTTTCCTAAGGTCCCCCGTTGGCGAGCAATTACTCAGTGCTCATGCGGGCGACGTTCACTCACGAAACATGGGACGGCATTTTCGGCCGCCAGGAATGAAGGATCGTTAGTTTTGGGCAATTCGCTGATTTATTTGGCCACCTTATTGACAGGTTCTCCGTTGGCGAACTCGAGGGTGAGAGTTTATGCGGAGGACGATTTATGGTTTGTTATAAATACCAGATGGTATCTCTTTAAGTTGGAAGCCCTTCTTTTCTTCAGTTTCACTATCCACATTGAAACACTGTTACAGGTACATTATTGAGTGCATCTAACTCTTGTTGTGGAACTCCTCCTACAGGCTGTGGGAATTCAGTTTCTTCTTCTACTTCTGACTGTTGAGTTGTTCTATGCCTGAAGAATTTTGCAAACTAGAACAGAAAGTCAGGTAAGAGATAAGGAGCAGCAGAGTCTAGTACATGGAGGTTTGGCACACTCCCCACTAAAGTGTTCACCCATAAATGGACCATAGGGGGTGATAAACTCTGTCCTTGTTGTAAAACCAAGGATGAAGACGATTTGCACATACTGTTTGTTTGCCACGCGTACCAGAGTCCCAGGAAGCGCTGGATAGCACCGATGTGCCGAAACCTGGGTTTTCGGGAGTATCTACCAGCTTACAGGGTCATGAAAACCAATACCCTGGGACATATTGTCTTTGCTGTTTCAAAATTCCTAATGGCAGCTTGGATAATAAGGAAGAAAATGTCCCCCTGAACTGGTACAACCGTGCACTCCTTACCCCATGCAGACCCTCCAGACTTTTTATATATAAATACCGTATATTATTTATACTGCATTTTATTGTGTAATATATGTATTGTATTTTATTGCATCTTTTATGGCCTATGTGGCCGAAATAAAGAATTTTTGGAATTGGAATTGGAATTGGTATTAGTTATAATTCGGGGCTCATTGTGGTTCTTGTCTCACCTTACAGTATCAACACCTCCTATCCTGCATACACCGGGGAATGCGACTTTCCTTACTTTGAAATTATACAAAGAGTCAATACTCCTCAGTTCAGGTACTTGGGGATAGGGAGCCTGTATTATCAGCCTATATTGCATTTGATATTTTGGAGAAGTGATCGTTTTTAATTTGTTGTTTCAGATCTCCTTCCAAGCTGTCCCTTTCCCTTACTTCACTCACTTGATCCTTCTATCGTCCTGTGCTATTACGGCAATCAGGCGTGGTTAGGTCAAGAGGTGGACCCCATTAAGCAACAAATAATCCTGAGAACTGGAGACTTAACACCTGATAAGGTATGCAAAAAGGGAAATAATGGAACCAGACAGTGCTTTTTACCTCTCATAACTTACGCAAAGCTAGATCAACTAAAGTCAGGTAAATCTGAATAGCCTGGCTTTGCATGGCAGCCCTGCATCAAATGAAACAGGGGCAAACAACAGGTGTAAGCTACGGTGGGAGAAATTAGGTCATTTTCCAAAGCATGATATGTATAACCAGTAGCGGCTCATTGTGGGAGTGCTGCGTGGCGGTGGGGTGAGGTTGGGAGGCGTTGCAGCGCGCACAATGTAATTTGTTTTATTTATGTACTTACCTCCGGTCGGCTGTATGCCGGAGTTTACTACCCTCCTTCCTGCCCCTCCCTTGCATCGCTCCACCGCCCGCAGCACTCCCACTACTAGCCCCTACTGTGTATAACTTCTGCAAAATATCCATTTTAGACAACAATGGTTGGTCCGATCAGTGACAATTATACTTGATGTTCCCCTTGAGTACACATATCTCACAAGACAGCACTTGATAATGGCACATCCAGCCTTACACAATGCTAATAGGGTTTAGCATTACATATCCCCCAAACTATCAGTATTTGCATCGCTGATGACATCATAGGTGCTCAATCTTTTGGAGATGTGATATTGTACTATTTTTTCATTCTAGCAACGCTGATAACTTTTATGCAGCATTGTGCTGCCTCTATTTTAGCAAATCTGAGGCTAAATATATGTGGATTGGGGAGAATGGTCCTGGTACTTCACATAGCTAAAGGAAAGCATGTGAAATATACTAAATTGAGAGTTAATGCTGAGAAGCTATTTTACTGTGAGATTTGGAAATATATGAAGTAGGTGCAATGGGTGTACTGTTTGGGTCCATGTTTTATGGATGAAAACGTAATTGTAAGAATTCATGCAAATACAGTAGTATTAGAGTAATGGCCTACTAGAGATTGGCAGCCTTTCTTTCGTACTTTTCCCAAAGAGTTCACCTTGCTATGAAGACGTTAGCTTCACTGATAATAACAATGACCATAAATTGCACCAGATTCCACGTTTATGTCTCGGAATGGGGAATAATATACCAATAGTGTACGTGATTTCCCATTTAATTGTGTGCAAACTGTACATGAGCACTTGTTATCCCCCTGTTTATAGCAGGGTTCACCTTCTGCAAGTCGTGGTAGCCAACACCTGCTATTTGCACCCAAATTCTACTTTTGTTTTAGGTACAAGTGAGAGGTTGCCCTCAAGACTGGATTAACGGCCCCATCATGAACAAGAGCTATAACTATAACACATTTCTTAATATCTGGCTGCTGCTCATGATGTGGCTCCATTCTCCTATCCTTTGCCCTGCCTCCTCCAAAGTATCAAGCTAACACCTCTCTCTCCACAAGATAAATGTTGTATATCTGTGTGAATGGTGGAGGGCATGATTTGAAGGTGTCATCCATCATTCACGTTTTACATTTTCTAAGTCTAGCAGATAATAAAATGTTGCATATATGTTTATTCTCTTGTTCTAATTTTTGTTGTTGTGAAAGAAAAATGGTTCTTTATTATGTGTAGTGGGCAAGTGTTCTGGAACGTGTGTGTACTAGTATGTCCTTGAAGCAATAGGGGGTTAATGCTGTTGTCTGATGCATGCTATTACTTTTTTAAATTGGGGCCTTGTGAAAATGTCTCTGTGATGTGCTCAGAAACCCGAGGCAGTATATTTTTTAAAATAGTTCCTGGTCCTCCCTAAGTGCTAGTGCCCTCTATAAGATATTGCAAAATATGCCCTACTTCTATCTCTGTTACATCTGGGAGTGAATATGTTGTGTAAAATTAAAACAATATCATTTTTTGTTGTGGCCCAACCATTAAAAGCATTAGAATAATATTGCATATATTTCAAATTTACAGTTTCGCTGCGTGTTCTTTCCTTGCTGTATATGTATCCCATGTGAGATAACAATTGTTTGCCTTTCTGGAAGGTGATATAATTGGCTCTATTAGCAATTGTATCTGAAAATGGTAGAGCTATATATTTATTACTTTGTATCAAAATGTTATTGTTATTATTACTAACTTTAAAAATGCATTTTTATTTTTTATGTCTGATACTTACATATTTGCTGTGCTGTTAAGCAGGTCTTTTTTTTCATTGGTTTCTGTTTAATTGAGATGTGGGTCAAGTGGGACGTCTTTCTCTGTTGGGTAGAAACTGTTTGTTTAATTATGCGTTTAAAATACAGTTTTGTTTAGTTTGGGAATTGGTGTGGTGTTAGTTTTAATTTTAAAGTTTAGGGGATGGTTTTTTTCCCACTTTTTTTTCACATACTTTATTATGTTGTATAATGTTTGTAGATCAGTAGGACGGTAATCTTCTTTGGAACTGTAAGCCAAGCTTGGAGATACAAATGGAAACATATGTTTTAGTTCTTTATTTTTGGGCAAATGGAAAGCAATTGTTTGAAGGTACATTTTTTTGGGGTTTGTTCATATCGTTTATGTATTAATTTATTGATGAATTGAGTATTTTGACATGCACAGTCATGGCTCAAAGGTATCAGAGCGGTACAAAAGAGGGTGGTGATGGACGGAGCATCTGAACCAATCAAACACTCACGCCCAGTCAACAGATCTGGGTTTAATCCATCACTGTTTTTAGCCCACTCTGCCACCCCAGTTCAGACATGGCCATATGCAAATCAGTCTGATCCTGTGCCTCATGGGAACAGTCCGGCCCAAACTGCCAAGCCATGCCTTCCCTGGACCGGAAACAAGCTTCCGAGGACCGGTTTCCGGCATTTCAACCGTCTTCAGCCCGGCTTGTTTGAATCCAGTGGCAAAGTGACCCTGGGACTCACGTCTGAACATACCCTGACAACTTCTGGCGAACAAAGCGGTACAAAAGGGGGTGGTGATGGACGGAGCATCTGAACCAATCAAACATTCACACCCAGTCAACAGATCTGGGTTTAATCCATCACCGTTCCTTACCCCTCTCTGCCACCCCAGTTCAGACATGGCCGTATGCAAATCAGTCTTACCCTGTGAATCATGGGAACAGTCCAGCCTGAACTGCCAAGCAATGCCTTTCCTGGACCGGAAACAAGCTTCCGAGGACTGGTTTCTGGCATTTCAGCCGTCTTCAGCCCGGCTTGCTTGAATGTACTGGAGTTAAGCTATCCTAACTGAAGACGGCTGATAGCCAGAAACCGGTCCTCGGATGCTTGATTCTGGTCCAGTGAAGACTTGGCTTGGCAGTTCGGGCTGGACTGTTCCCATGAGGCAAAGGGTCAAGGCTGATTTGCATATGGCCATGTCTGAACTGGGGTGGTGTGGAGTGCACAAAAACAATGGATTTATGCCCAGATCTCTGTACTGCGGTGAATGTATGACATTGTTCTTCATTCTGTCCATCAACTGTTGTTTTTGCATTTGTCACCCCGAGTGGGACGGGTATGCTCAGAAGTGAGTCCCGTGCTCTCCACACCACTTGAGTCAAGCTATCCTGGCTGAAGACGGCTGATAGCCAGAAACCGGTCCTAGGATGCTTGATTCCGGTCCAGTGAGGATTGGCTTGGCAGTTTGGGCTGGACTGTTCCCATGAGGCACAGGGTCAAGGCTGATTTGCATATGGCCATGTCTGAACTGGGGTGGTGTGGAGTGCAAAAAAACGATGGATTTAGACCCGGATGTCTGTACTGGGGTGAATGTACGACATTGTTCTACATTATGTCCATCAACTGTTGTTTTTGCATTTGTCACCCCGAGTGGGACGGGTATGCTGAGACGTGAGTCCTGTGCTCTCCACACCGCTGGAGTCAAGCTATCCTGGCTGAAGACGGCTGATAGCCAGAAACCGGTCCTAGGAGGCTTGATTCCGGTCCAGTGAAGACTTGGCTTGGCAGTTCGGGCTGGACTGTTCCCATGAGGCACAGGGTCAAGGCTGATTTGCATATGGCCATGTCTGAACTGGGGTGGTGTGGAGTGCACAAAAACGATGGATTTATGCCCAGATCTCTGTACTGGGGTGAATGTATGACATTGTTCTTCATTCTGTCCATCAACTGTTGTGTTTGCATTTGTCACCCCGAGTGGGACGGGTATGCTCAGACGTGAGTCCCGTGCTCTCCACACCACTGGAGTCAAGCTATCCTGGCTGAAGACAGCTGATAGCCAGAAACCGGTCCTAGGATGCTTGATTCCGGTCCAGTGAAGACTTGGCTTGGCAGTTTGGGCTGGACTGTTCCCATGAGGCACAGGGTCAAGGCTGATTTGCATATGGCCATGTCTGAACTGGGGTGGTGTGGAGTGCAAAAATACGATGGATTTAGGCCCAGATCTCTTTTCTGGGGTGAATGTATGACATTGTTCTGCATTCTGTCCATCAACTGTTGTTTTTTCATAGGTATCAGTGCTCTGTAGTCTAGGATATAAGCATACAGAGAAGAAGGCAAGAAGGAGGAGAAGAAAGGGCAAACGGCGCCTGACAGAGGTGAGATAGGTATGTTTCTAACCAATATAGCATAATCTGTATTGCTGCAGTCGACCATCGCTGATATAGTAAGAACATTCATTGCAATAAGTATCTTCCGAAAAACAGATGCTTCACATTCTTCTTGAAAGCCATTGAGTAGGGATGTGTGTGTGTGTATCTCCATCCATAGAGAGTTCCATATTGTGATGCGTTACCAGTGAAGGAGTGAGAATATAATCTCACTTTTTTGAATTTGAGATGCTCCAGGAGTGGAGAGTTTGAGCTTCTAAGTGAGCGACAGCTTCTGGAAATGGTGAGTTTCTGGGCCAGATGTTTTGGCGCTCCAAGGTGTAGCATTTTTTGTGTGATACATCCTATCTTTAGGAAGCTGTTTGCACTCAATTGGTGGCCATTTTAATGTGAACAGGGAGGGAGAGATGTGTTTGTGGTAGCTTGTTCTGGTTACTAGTTTAACAGCCACATTGAGCTTAGCCTTTAGAGGAGCCAGTTCAGAATTTGGGGTGCGGGCTAGCACCGCATTACCTTAGTGTAGTCGGGAGATTATTTGTGTTTGTGCCACGGTTTGGAAGCCTGGCAGGGAAATAAAAGGAATCATTTTACAAAGTAGTCTGAACTGGTGCCTTTAGTGGTGGAATCAATGTTGGCTAGCTTGTTTAAGTGATTATCTAGGGAGAGTCTTAGCGATATAGTGCAGTCTATGATTTTCAGCTTGCAGTGTAGAGTGTGGTATCAGTGCAGCCAGTTGTGAATAGATGGGGGATGTGCTTGGTATTCTCATGGATTGCTCCTAGGTTTTCTCCTGGGAATCTGGCAGAGTGTATTATTACATATATATAGTTGTAGAATTTTTGCTGTGAAATGTAACTGGTTTTTGTGCTCTTTTTATATGGTAAATTAACTAGGTAAAGAGCTCTATTAGTTACTTTATTTTATGTTGAAGCTACGCCCTTTTGGTGGCTGCTAATTGAGTGCTTTATATTTGGATATATATATATACATATATATGCATATATATGTTTATTGAGATATTATATTTACATTCATATAATGTTTGTTTAAAATTTTCTAATTTATTATTATTTTTTGTAAAGATATTTTTTATTATTTTTGTAATGTTTTAATGGGTTAAGTTTGTTGTATTTTAACTGTAGTTGTGTTGCAAGTAGACATCGGTTGGTATATAATAATGCATTTTAATTTGAATATCATGTGTTATCATGGGTAATCATAAATTATTTATTAATTGAATGAAGAAATGAAATTATTTATTTAATATGATTACAATCGAAATTGCTATATGATTTTTTCTCATTTTCTGTGTTTTTAATAAATAAATGATGTTTAGTTTATAGATATAGTTGTTGATATTGTTGATATTAGTTATTCTAGTAGTTAATCTAAATATTTTTGATGGCGACATTTTCATTATTGAAATTTTTGCTTTTGGTAGGATAATTAAATTTTGGTCAACTATATTTTTTGGCCCTATAATGGTGACTTCATCTTGTGTTGGTCGAAACTGTGTCATATAACAGAAGATCCTCAGCTGGTTCTAGCAAATGAAAAGAAGTAATATTATTAGCCGACTCATTCTATTCAAATTGCAAGCTTATTGAGGTTAAAGTGCAAGGCCAGCCTTCCATTGAACCTTAGATGTTTTCTGCAGATTTCACACATCGATTTTCAACAATTACTCAATATGTTGTCCAAATTTGCCATCCTCGAAAAAACACATTAAACAGTTAAACAGATTAACTATAAAATGTATGTGCTGTATGCCATATTGTACATGCGTAATGTGTTGCCTTCTTTTCCCATGCATCCCTGCGGTTTTACTAGCTGTTGATGGTTTATTACGAAGGCTTTTTAGGGTCTGTCCCACTATCAAGTCAACCATTTCCCAAATTTACAAGTCTCTTCCAATTTAAATGGACTTGAATTAATGCACAGTCCAGTCTATGAATGATCTAGTCATTGTATTTGCAAATCCTTGCTTCTGCTCATCATGCTCTGAGGCAGCTAAGTGGAGTGCATTGGAAATGAAATAAATATATCAACTCAACTGGATGGGTATGTATTACTGTTCCCATGTTCAGTATTAACTGCAGAACACTGCAAACCCCAACCAAACACTGTCTGAGATCAATGATTCGAATGGCATCTGTAACTCCTTCCATGATATCCTAGGTTAAAAGTCCAACTTAATCCAAAGCCACCAGGGTTAGTGTTTTCGTTCAGCATACATGAACGGAAACAAATCTCATGTTTAAGACAAGGTATGCTAAGCTAATGCTCTGCACATCAAATGACAGGAAATTAAAGCTTTTTAATTTCCTATGTGCACAAGTTGTAGTGCTATGGTTATTTTGGGTCCCTGAAATATAAACTGTGGCTGCTGCTGAGGACCATCAACATTCACAATGTTCTAACACATATACTATGAGGTTTTTTTTGCAGATTTATATAGCACGAACTCCACCCGAAGGTATTGGAGTGCTTTACATGAGCACCAGTTACGTTACACTGGGACACATTCATATTTTGGTGGGAGATTAAGTGATTTGCCCAGAATCACAGGATGCTGAGCCGATGTCGAGGCTCAAACCCAGTTCCCCACCACCAAAACCATTTTTTTTTTAGCCATATTTTAATACTGGATGGTGTACTATAGTTTTTGCCTTGCTAAGAGTTAGTAAAGATCTTGGGCTAGATGTAGGTAAATAGTAGTTACCGATTTGTAAATACCGAATTTTACCGATTCGGTATTTACGAATTGGTAAATGCTATGTAGCTAAAAATTCGGTAAAAATTACTGAATCGTTAAGATTCGTTATTGACCGAATCGGTATTTACCGATTCGGTAATTGCCATTCATTCACTTTGACACCCTGTTGCACCCCTAAATTGTTTATGGGTGCACATGTTGCAGACATACATGCACTAAGGGCATGTATGTCTGCAACATGGCACTGAAGCAATTTGCATTAAATTGCTTTTTGTTTTTTTTCTGTTATTTACCACCAACTCGTAGTTGGTGGTAAATAACAAATCCTAACATGGAATAAGCACTCATTTAAATGCTCCCTACATTAGGAATTCGGTAATTTACCGAATCGGTATTTAAGAAATCGGTAATTTTCCGATTCCTTAAATTACCGATTCGGTAAATTACCGAATCCTTAATTTTGGCCCTCTACATAAGAAAAGCATATTACCGGTCGGTAACGACCGAAATTCATTCATTTCGGCTGTTACCGACCAGTAATGGGCCACCTACATCTGGCCCTTAGTGTGTCTTCGAGTGGTTCGTTATTGTTGAATACCTTTGCATGCATTGATTTTTTTCTGCTTCCTGTATTGACAGTAACCCCAGGTGGATCTGGCAGAGTGGAACTATGCAGAAGTCCACTGAGTTGGGAGAAAACTCCTTTCTGCTCCGCTCCACCACCCGCCACCATCCCACTAATAAAATAATAGTAACAAGTTCATTTAAAAGAAATAAAAAGAAACTTACCTGTATTGCGGCGTCTCCGGGCTGCCCTCCTCCTCGTCGCGTACATTTTGCAAGAACTATGCATGCCCACACGTGGGCATGCGCATCTCTTTGTTAGAAATGCCCATGTGCAAGCATGCGCAGTTAATGCAAGATGTACGGCGTCGAGGAGGAGGGCAGCTCGGGGATGCTGCAATACAGGTGAGTGACTTATCTCTTTTAAATGAACTTGTTACTATTATTTTATAAGGGGAGGGTGGAGGCGGGAGCCAATTTAGCGGTGGGCTGGCTAACTCCGCTCCCCTCTGGAGTCTGACTTTTTTTCCCTACTCCACGTTCTCAGCGGATTGTGGAGTAGGGAAATCTCCACATACTCCGCTGGTGGAGAGGAGTTCTCCGCCCACGCCTAATTGGCAGCTCTGCAATTGTATATCCAGGATAGCAGAGAGTTCCTTACACTCATTGACGACTCATTTTGGGAGGATGAAATCCTACTCAGTACTCTTGATGCCAACAGCATAAGGCAGGAGGATGGCATTAGGGCCTGAAGTCATTTCCTTAAAGCCAGGTTATTATTGTTACTATTTCTACACTGAAATTATCATAGATACAATCAAGTTTTGTCTTGAGAATAATTTCTTCCTATTCGATGAGAAGCATTACTGACAGGTTCAGAATAAGGCGATGGGCACATGTTTTGCCCTCAGCTTCACTAATCTCATTATGGGATGGTGGGAGGAGCAGGAAGCCTTGTTATCTTATGGATCCATTACATTAGCGATCTGTTTATAATATGGAAAGGTAATAGTAAGGAAGCACTGAGGTTTATCAACACCCTCAATGACAATGAGTTAAACCTATAATTCACTAGTAACATGAGTATCAGTGAAGTAACATTTTTACACTTTAAGGTTGAGGTAATTTATGACAAACTTACCTCTAGACTACACAAAAAGTCAACAGCTTGTTACACGACAGAGCAGTCATCCCAGGGCTCTGATTGGGAGTATCCTCTTTGGTGAACTTTTACGTACATGCAGGAATTGCAGCACGGTGGAGGCTTACCAACTGGAATGTACCAACATGATGAAGAAATTCAGGGAGGGGTGGTATAGCCAATTCGCATTGGAGATTGTCAAGTGTAAAGTTCAGAAAATGTGCAGGGATGAATTTCTCATCCCCAATAAAGTTAGGAACACCACAGCAACAACCAAGGTCAGGTTTATTACCAACTACAATTAGAGGTTTAAAGAGCTGGTCTTGGGTAAACACTGGCAGGTATTGCTTACATAGAATATCCTGGCAGGGGCCCTAGATAGTCACCCTAGCATTACATGCAGGAGAGGGGTGACCCTCAAAGATATAATGAGTAAAAATTACATTACAAGGGTTCCATTCACTTTTGAAGAGACAAGGAAGGGGTTTCTTATTTGCAACAATTGCAAAGCATATACAAACAGTTCCAATGTTACCAGTTTCCATTCATCTCTATTAGGAATCAAAAGTACTATCAGTTAATGACCCACTTGTACTTCTGACTTAATTTTCTAAATTATGACTTGCACCTGTGGTAAAAGATATGTGGGGAGTACCAATCATCCGGTGCAGAAACAGATCTTGCACCTGTTGCAAAATATATGTGGGGAGTAGCACTCATCCGGTGAGGAAATCGATCTTATACACATGATCGCTATCAAACATGGTGACAAACAATACTCTCTGGTACAAAACTTTGCAACATTCTACAATGGGGACCGCATGTTATTAAAAGGTCATGCCATTGACGGAGTTCTCCAGACGAAAAGAGTGAGTAAGTAAATAAGTAAAGATGTTATTAAGCGCGTGGATGCTGAGACGTCTTGGCGCTAGCATCCTATGACAAAACAAAAATGTCCAATTAGAATGTGAGGAGAAAAAAAAGTTTTTAGCATTTTCCTTAAGTGTATTTAGTTCAGTTGCGATCGCAAAGAGAAAGGCATGATTTTTCAAAGCTTACACGCCGAGAAAGAAAAGCTTCTGTCTCCCCATCTAGCTTTGTTAGTTCTCAGAATGGCCACTAATTTAGCCCCACCTGGTCTGCGATTATGACTAAGAACATGCCAAAAGAAGATCTTATGAAGGTAGAGAGGGCCAGTTTTGTAGAGTGTTTTGTGGACCATACTCAGAGCATTAAATTTGACCCTCTCAAAAACAGGTAGCCAATGAAGGCCAAAGCTGCCCTGTGAAATGGGACTAAATATGGCCATTCAACCATGAGACTGAATAAGTTTAGCCAGGGGGGTGACATATATGCTGAAAAGCATCTGGCTTAAAGATGGTCCCTGAGGCACCCCACAGGGAAGAGAAAACAGAGAAGCAAAATTGCTAAAGGCAACCATCTGTTTTCTGTTTGATAAAAAAGGAACTAAGGATGGTGAGGACTGCACCTCTGATCCCAATTCTCCCTAGCAGGTTGATAAGCAAAGAAGGGTTCACTGTATCAAGCTTGACAGAAAGATCAAGAAGAATCAGCACATCACTCTCTCCCTTGTTGACCAGTTCTCGAATCTTTTCAGTAGCAGCAACTAAGGCTGATTCTGTGTAATGCTGAGGTCTGAAATCATATTGTGACGTGTCCAAAAGATTGTTGGCCTCAAGAAAGGACATTACGTCCTCATTAATATCCTTTTCCAGTATTTTTGCATGGAACAGTAGGCGGGTAATGGGTCGGTAATTTTTTGTGTCCACAGGATCAAGGGAGGGTTTTTTAGCAAGAAGGCACTGAAGTCTTATTCCAGGTTGGTGGAAATTGATCTTAAGCCAAGACATTGTACAGAAGTTTTATGAGATGCACAGGAATTTTGCTGGAGACCATTTGCAATACGTAAGGCAGGCAAGGATCCAAGGGAAAACCTGACGTAGTAATCTCCAGAAGTCTCATTACTCTGTCTTCAGTAAAAGGAGTGAACATATCTAGGATGTTTAGAGTGCAATCAGCATTATCATGCAGCCCTGAAGGAGATGTAAAAGAATACAAAAGATCCACTGCAGGTTTAACTCACTGATTGGAAGAAAATTCCTCATAAATGCTATTTACCTTTATCTGAAACAACTCTGCCAACTTATTACAGAAGGTTTGATCAGGGGTATATATTTTGCAATTGTTAAAGTTTGAGAGAGTGGAAACAGTCGTAAAAAGTTCCATCATAGAATCTTTCGAGGTATTAACTTTTCTTGTGTAGTATTTGTATTTTTTTCTGCAACAATTAGTGCTTTTCACTACCTAATAATTAATTTGCATTTATTTTCTCTTCAAGATCATAACTCTATGGTCCAGTTGAAAGCATACTTCTGAAATGCGTTGACCATCCGTTTTATTTTGCACTGTTCTGTTGCTGTTTAAAATGCAAAAAATACAAAAGTTAGATTGGTATACTAGGTGCACTACTACTTAGTGATCCTACTTCTAACATATGCTATATGAGTGGCTGTGTGACTGTAGCTGTGTGTGTATAGGTGTGTAAGTGGCTGTACGGATGTCAACACTTACGGGCGAACACCGCAACCCTGGACCCTATTTGAACGAGATTGCCATGGTGTATCTTGAGAAGTATATGCAGGAATTTCTTGCTTCTCCAATCACCCCAGACTCTATAGTGGAAGCCATTGATTCTTTGAGAGGCTCTTCGGCTCCGGGACAGGATGGCTTTTCAGCCGACTTTTACAAGGAGTATAAGGAGGAATTGGTGCCCAGACTGGTCGAGGTCTATGCAGAGGCCCTAGAGGCCGGCATGCTGCCCCCTACGCTTAGAGAAGCGGTAATGGTGCTTCTCCCGAAGGAGGGGCGCGACCCCTCGTCTTGTGGATCATACAGACCACTGTCCCTATTGAACCTGGATTATAAGATTCTTGCCAAGGTTCTTGCGATGCGATTATCGCTTCTAATGGAGTCCATTATTTCCCCGGCGCAGTCCGGATTTGTTCCACATAGATCCACCTCCTTTAATTTGAGGACGTTGTTCTCCGTTATACACCGGATGGATCCATCGCTCCCTGCTGCAGCTGTCTTTCTTGACGCAGAAAAAGAGTTTGACACTCTGGAGTGGCCCTTTTTTTTGTCCATCATGAGGCGAATGGGGTTGCCTGCGATGTTTGTGGCTACGGTGGAGTTATTATATTCGGCACCTACCGCACAAATACGTCTGAATGGCACCATCACGGACAGTTTTTCACTTTTGCGGGGCACCCGGCAAGGATGCCCATTATCACCGCTGCTGTTCATCCTAGTGATGGACCCTTTAGTGCGGCATTTTCAGGAGAAACATCTGCACAGAGGGCCTCAGTTTCATACTGGTCCTCTCCTCGTCTCACTTTATGCAGACGACATGATATTGTATGTCCGTATGCCACAGACAAACCTGGAGCCACTGCTGTTGGAGATCGCCCGTTTTGGAGAATATTCGGGCCTCCGCATAAACTGGCACAAATCGGTCATTTTCCCGCTCACTCCCTCCACCTCCGAATGGACATGCGCCTTTCCTCTGGAGTGGAATACGGACTCCGTTAAATATCTGGGGATTCATGTGCACCTCAACACTGTGTCAATCGTCCGCTTAAACTATGGGCGCGCTCTTGATTTTTTGGAGGATCATATGGAGCGATGGCTCCGCCTTCCTTTGTCTATGGCGGGCCGGATTGCCATAATAAAGATGATTGTGCTTCCACGGTTTTTATACTTGTTCAAAAATATCCCGATACCCCTGACCAAGATTTTTTGTCACGCAACTTCGTACACTGTTGTTGAGGTTGGTGTGGGGCGGCAGGAACCCACGGGTGTCCTGGCATACCTTGATGCTCCCTTATGAGCGTGGCGGATTCGGCGTGCCCGATTTTTACCTATATTATTTAGTCGCAAAGTCCTCTTATGCTTATTACTGGTTCCATCCAGAATTCTACATTTAAAATCGGAGGCTGACCTTGTGTTGCCGGTTTCCCTTAAGACACTCCTCCCCAAAATCTTTCCCCGGGACCCGCAGGACATAAAAACGGTGTCCACCACGTGCTGGGCTTGGGATAAATTACGCAGACTGCTACACATTGACACACTTTACTCTCCCGCCCTTCCTCTGCCCAATTCCCACTGGCTGCCCATCACCAATGAAAAAGTGGTGCAGCGCACACTATCCAAATTTCAATTAGAAAGTATTGGGGATCTTTTCCCGGAGGGGCATGTTTTCTCTGTGACGGAAGATCTGCGCTTTGCGGACCGTACCTTCATGGACTCTTTCACACTGACCAGACTTAGATCCATGCTCCGAGCAGAATTTAACACATTCCCACTCCCCCCGGAAGAAGCTGCAATACTCACGTTTATTATACAGAGCCAGACGGGATCACATGTTGTCTCTAAACTATATAAGCTATGTCTGTCTGCTCTCCCTTCTCAGGATGCAAAGGTACGCGCTGCATGGGAGGGTGATCTGGGTAATCCCATTACCGACGACCAATGGGCGGCGTGCTGTGCCGTCACTAGGGACGTGTCCTTGAATAGTAGGCACAAGCTTATACATTTTAAATTCCTGGGACGTATGTATTACACCCCTGCTCTAGCGCACAATATTGACCCAAATAGGTCGCATGCTTGTCCTAAATGCCGGGCGCCGCAGGCTGACTTTGCCCATCTTTCTTGGACATGTCCGAGATTACATGAATACAGGCTTCAGGTACACCGAATGCTGGGGGACATGTTGGAATTGGAGTTGATGCCAACTCCTGAAGTTGCGCTGCTTGGCTGTGTTGTTAATTTCCCGCGTCCTGCACGCAAGCTGGTGGCAATCGGCTTGCTCCTGGCGAAAAGAGAAGTTGCATTACTGTGGGGGGCCAGACGTGCTCCCAGTGCACAGGCTTGGCTCCGCAGCATGTCAAGCTGCAATGTGAACAGTGTGGAATACTCCGAGCAGATCCCTGTGGCTTCCCGGCCGCTTGACATTTGGGGGCCATTTCGCACATACATCGAGAAGATCACACAGGAATAGCAGATACAGGTGATTAACTCCATTGTACAAGTGGGGGTGGGCTAGCATGTTACACTGGTTGCACTGTTCCGGACTACACCATTGACATGTTGCCGGATACTTGGCCACTGCATGTTGCGATGAAGCAATTGTAAGCATTGTGATGCATGGTTGTCTGTGAGGCTATCTGTGAAGCATTTGGTATTTATGTGGCCGATGTTACTTGCAGACCCTGATCTCACTACGACCTGGCTTGACACAGACCGTGAATTTGCTTACACCTCACAGGTGATAGTATTGTGATTCTGTATTTGATGTACCGGCTGCGCTGCTCTCTTGTGTTCTCCATCGCTTACACGCTTGATTAGGGGTTTTCTTTATTTGGTATTGTTATTCTTTTTATGTATATTTGTTCTGATACTCACATAAGTTACTGTGCAATTTTTCTTGCTTTTTTTTATTTTTTGGGGAGAAAATATGAAAAATATGAAGCTTATTGCATTGTGATCAATACCACTCCATGCGAAGGTTGGTTATATCATTGCTATTGCTTATGTTGCATACTGTCTGTATATGTGATACACATGATACTGAGTGGATATCATATTTGGGAATAAAGAAATTAAAAATATGTTTTTAAAAAGTGGCTGTACGGATATATAAGTGGATGTGTGATCAGCTGTGTGGGTGAGTGAGATGCTGTGTAAGTGGCTATTTTGGTGACTGAGTGGCTGTGTAAGAGGCTGTATGGGTGAGTGAGTGGGTGTCTGAATGGCTGTATGAATGAGTGACTCGGGGTGTAAGTGAAAATATGGGAGAGTGAGTGGCTGTTTGAGTGGGTATTTGGTTATGTGAGTTGGTGTGTGAGTGGCTGTATTGGAAAGTAAGGGGCAGATTTACGTTGCCTGACGCATCTCTGCAAATCGGCAGAGATACGCCAGGAAAGATACGTCACGGAAATCCATCCTTGCGCCACCCATGATGCACCGCATTTACAATGCGGCGCACCATGGTGCAAGGAAGGGCAGATGCGTGACGCATCTTTTGGCTTACGGGCGGCGCATTGCTGGAGTCGCGTCGCATGCGCGACGCAACTCCTGCAATGCACAGGGGCCACCCATACATTACATGGTGTGTCACTCCTTACGCCTGCTTCAAGCAGGCGTAAGGAATTGATGTAGCAGCTTTGGGAAAGTGACTCATTGAAATCTTGTAGAACGGCCCCCCTGCACCGGAATGCCTACATGAAACCTGACGCAGGTTTCATGTGGCGCAGGGCCTTACACCGTGACGCATCTCCATAGATGCGTCACGTTGTAAATGCCTCATAGGGATGCGCCACGTTTACGCCGCCTTGCGTGACGCAACAGCGGCGTAAACGTGGCGCAAGGGGCTCGTAAATCTGCCCCTTTGGGTCTCTATGAATGGCTGCATTGGTGATTGAGTGGATGTATGCATGCTTGTATGGATGTATGAATAGGTATGTAAGCAGTTGTGTGAGTGTGTGATTGAGAGTGTGAGTGCTTATACGGGTGAGTGTGTGTCTGTAATGAAAGACTATATGGGTGGGTAAGTGGTTGTGTGAGTGACTGTCTAAGTAATACATGGGTGTGTGAGTAGCTATATGGGTGAGTGTGTGCCTATGTGACTGGCTGTACGAGTGAGTGAGTGGATATGTGAATACTGCTAAGGAGGTGTGCGTAGTATGTGAGTACTTGTGTGGGTCTGTTAAAGGATATGTGAGTGGTAATATGTGTAAGTGAGTGGTTGTGCGAGAAGTTGTATGGGGATACAAGTGAGTGTGTATGTGGTCCTGTGGATTATGTAATCAGTGATGTACCTGACCACGTCATGAGTGATGTAATATGTGAGGTCATAAGCTGTGCTTTGTAGGGCAAAATATATAATTAGCTCAGGTAACTACCTGCGTAATTTCACAGGTTTTGTATGAGGGAAATCTGAGCCTAACTATAACGTACCTGTAACCGTTGTTTTTTTAGTGAATTTCTAAGATTTTTTTAATTCTATTTCCAAACTATAACGTCCCTGTAACCTTTGGTTTTTTTCAGTGAATTTCTTAGTTTTGTTTACAATTTGATTTCCTAATTATAATGTCCTTGTAAACTTTTGGTTTCTTCAGTGAATTTTTAAGGTTTTTCAAAATCTATTTCCTAACCGGAACAATCCTGTAACCTTTGGTTTTTTAAGTGAATTTCTATTTTTTTTAACTGGTAGTTGAGTTCTGAACAGTGGTGAAGAATGGGGGTGGGGTTTCTGATTACTCTCAGGAATCCTGCAGTAAGGTACTTACTGGAGGTAATAGGGCTTATTGGCCCTCAAGGTGCCTCAGCATCCAAGAGGACTTGCCAGCGCCCCGTTCCACCACGGTATTTACCGATTGTTGTGGAGGGCGCCGGCAAACATTTCCTCCCCCTGACCTGATTGACTCTCACAGGGTTACGTGGGGATCGACACCCAGGCTCCTTTACTATTTAGGCTTGATGGCTTCTTCCGCGCCCAGCGGACACGCACAGCGGGCGCGCGCCGAAGTCGCGCCGAAGTCCTGCCCGTCTGCGCCCGTCCGCGCCGAGGACGCACTAGGGAGGCTAGTTCTAATTTCAAATGCTCTCAAGTAAGTCCCATTGTTTCCGTATATGATTTATTGGCACTTAGGCCCTGTAGATTACCCTGTCATCACAAACTTCCCCCAGAAGCTTTCCTTGGGAACTTTGGTTGTAGCTGCACTACCAAAGGCACCTGCCCTAAAAATTTTGGCCATCCTAGCAAGCGTTTTCCCCCTGAAAGGCAAAAATCACCCTCAATAATTTCTGAAGTTGGCTTTCTTATTAACGCTAGATCTTTAGCGAAGAATAATATTGCTTTCAGGGATTTTGGCTCCGCTAGGAAGCCTTAGTGGGTCTTTGTTACGGAAACGTGGGCATCAGACTCTGCTGGCCCTGAGCTGGTCAATGCCATCCCAGAGGGATACGCCTTAGCCCGGATGGATAGAGTTGGTCGTAGGGGAGGAGGACTGAACATAGTGTATAAGAGCTCCTCCATATGCCGTATTAAACCCCTCTCCACTCCTCAAGACCCTTTCCAGGCCATTCACTTCACTGTTAACTCCTCGCCCACAGCCTCTTTTTCGGGTCTCTTGCTCAATAGGCCCCCTGGCCCTAGGTCGAGTTTCAGCCATGATCTGTTGAAAATGTTAGAGCCGTACATCGACAGACCGCACCTGACCATTTTGGGTGACCTAAATTTCCATCTGGAAAGTCTGGGCTCCAGTGACACCTCTGCTCTGGTGGACTCCCTAGCCTCATGTGGCCTTCTGCAATTGGTTGATAGCCCCACCCACCTAGCGGGCCACACACTGGATGGGGTTTTCTCAAATGACCCTAGACTTACGATAGGTTCCCCCATTCCCCTCACATGGTCAGACCATACGGCCGTCCCCCTCGAATTAAAATCCTATCATACTCCTGTTCCACTTTCTGATCCTAGGAAATGGGAACTGAAAAGAAATTTTAAGTTGATTAACAATGAGACTCTTGCTCCTCTTATGAATAGAGCTAGGCTAGCCCCCCTGAGGGATGCTAATGCCGCTGCTCGCGATTTTTCCATTTCTATTGCAAGTGCAGTAGACACGCTGGCCCCTGCTAAACAGCGCTATTCGGCCAGAAAGAGACCCTCAGCCCCCTCGTTCTCAGAATTGCTTAGGCTTCTAAGGCAGGGATGCAGAAAGCAGGAGAGGCTTTGGCGAACCTTTCTAGATCCTAAGGAGAAGGAAAAAGATAGATGCCTCCTTAAAAGGTATAAAGCGAGGATAATAGAGGAAAAGAAGGCCCACTTCTCGAATCTAACGGCCTCCCTCAAATTCCCTAGGGAACTGTTTAAGATCGTAGACTCCCTCTGTATCCTGCAAACGCCGGACCCTATAGTGGGCTCTCAAGAGATGTGTGACAAGATTTCGACCTTTTTTCACATGAAAATAGTGGACATCCACAACTCTCTTGAATCTCTTAAATGCGAACTGGGTCCCCTTTCCCTACATGTTCCGCCCCCCCCGTAGAATGCCAGGCGAAGGATCAACCTCATAGTAGTCTTCTCAACTTTCCCCTTCTTACCGCTCAGCAGCTGGATCTACTTCTGGATAAAATTAAATCCGGATCCCCTTTGGACCCATGTCCCCTTAAGATCCTCAAAGACTTCAGGGAGGCCCTGCTGCCTTCCCTCTTAAAGTTGATGAATTGTGCAATCACGGAAGGCACTTTTCCTTCCTTCTGGAAAATGGCGGTGGTTAAACCTTTGTTGAAAAAGCCCACCTTGGACCCTGAGACACTGAAAGCACTTCCATCCTATTTCATTGCTGCCTGCTCCAGCAAAAATGCTGGAGACTCATCTTAACCAACACCTGACTGCCTACTTAGATGCCTTTAGCCTGTTGGACCCATCTCAACATGGTTTCCGTAGGGCCCATAGTACTGATTCTGCCCTTACGGTAGTCACTAATAACATCCGCTCGAAGGTCGACAGGGGCCAGACCTCCCTTCTGGTCCTCCTCGACCTGACAGCTGCCTTCGAATCCCTGTCTCCCTCAATCCTGGTAACACGTCTTAGGGAGATGGGAGTTGAGGGCCCAGCGCTGGGCCTGCTGACCTCCTTTCTCAATCAGAGAGAACAGAGTGTAAAGCTGGGAGAGTTTCTGTCCCCTGCTAAACCTGTGCAATGTGGGTTCCCTCAGGGGTCGGCTTTAAGCCCCACATTCTTTACCATCTATGTGGCCACACTTGCCAGGTTAGTAAGATCTTTCAGGTTGGAGGTGTTATCATATGCTGACGACACCCAAATCATGGTTTCCTTCTCCCACTCGGTGAGCTCCTCCGCTCTCAACTTCAGGAACTGCATGGAGGCAGTTTCACAGTGGATGATCTTGAATTCACTAAAGTTGAATGGAGAGAAAACCGAGGTCCTGATCTTTGGAGGAGATCAGGATATTTGGTCTAGCGACTGGTGGCCTCCATTCCTTGGAGTGTGCCCCTTGCCCTCTCAATCCGCCCGGAATTTGGGGGTGCTGATAGACACTGCGCTTTCTTTGGACCGTCAGATCAATAGGACAGTCTCCACTTGCTGTGGTGTCATCAGGATTCTGAGAAGGATAGCACATTATCTATCTCTAGAAGCTCCAAAGCAGATCGTGGTGGCCCTTGTCTCTTCGAGATTTGATTATTGTAACACGTTATACTCTGGCATAAACAAAAAGCTCATCCAGCGCCTGCAGATTGTACAGAACGCGGCGGCCAGATTTGTTTTGGATGGCCCCAGACTTTCCTGTGTGACATTGATCCACATTCGGTCCATCACCTGTTTTGTTTGCATATTCCGCCCTAAGTGCGCTGGGGATGCCCAGACGTGGGTCCCAGGCACTCCACACCACTGGAGTCAAGCTAGCCGGGCTGATGAGAGGTGTTACCTCGAAACCGCTCCGGTCCTCGGATGCTTGATTCCGTTCTGGGAAGGACATGGCTTTTGTAGTTCGGACTGGACTGTTCCCATGGGGCACAGGGTCAGAGCTGATTTGCATATCGCCATTGTCTAACCCAGGGTGGTGTGGAGTGCAAAAAAACGATGGATTTGGGCCCAGATCTTTGGACTGGGGTGAGTGTGTGACATTGATCCACATTCGGTCCATCACCTGTTTTGTTTGCATATTCCGCCCTAAGTGCGCTGGGGAGTCCCAGACGTGGGTCCCAGGCACTCCACACCACTGGAGTCAAGCTAGCCGGGCTGATGAGAGGTGTTACCTCGAAACCGGTCCGGTCCTCGGATGCTTGATTCCGTTCTGGGAAGGACATGGCTTTTGTAGTTCGGACTGGACTGTTCCCATGGAGCACAGGGTCTGAGCTGATTTGCATATCGCCATTGTCTAACCCAGGATGGTGTGGAGTGCAAAAAAACGATGGATTTGAGCCCAGATCTTTGGACTGGGGTGAGTGTGTGACATTGATCCACATTCGGTCCATCACCTGTTTTGTTTGCATATTCCGCCCTAAGTGCGCTGGGGATGCCCAGACGTGGGTCCCAGGCACTCCACACCACTGGAGTCAAGCTAGCCGGGCTGATGAGAGGTGTTACCTCGAAACCGGTCCGGTCCTCGATGCTTGATTCCGTTCTGGGAAGGACATGGCTTTTGTAGTTCGGACTGGACTGTTCCCATGGGGCACAGGGTCAGAGCTGATTTGCATATCGCCATTGTCTAACCCAGGGTGGTGTGGAGTGCAAAAAAACGATGGATTTGGGCCCAGATCTTTGGACTGGGGTGAGTTTGTGACATTGATCCACATTCGGTCCATCACCTGTTTTGTTTGCATATTCCGCCCTAAGTGCACTGGGGATGCCCAGACGTGGGTCCCAGGCACTCCACACCACTGGAGTCAAGCTAGCCGGGCTGATGAGAGGTGTTACCTCGAAACCGGTCCGGTCCTCGGATACTGGATTCCGTTCTGGGAAGGACATGGCTTTTGTAGTTCGGACTGGACTGTTCCCATGGGGCACAGGGTCAGAGCTGATTTGCATATCGCCATTGTCTAACCCAGGGTGGTGTGGAGTGCAAAAAAACGATGGATTTGGGCCCAGATCTTTGGACTGGGGTGAGTGTGTGACATTTATCCACATTCAGTCCATCACCTGTTTTGTTTGCATATTCTGCCTTAAGTGCGCTGGGGATGCCCAGACGTGGGTCCCAGGCACTCCACACCACTGGAGTCAAGCTAGCCGGGCTGATGAGAGGTGTCACCTCGAAACCGGTCCGGTCCCCGGATGCTTGATTCCGTTCTGGGAAGGACATGGCTTTTGTAGTTCGGACTGGACTGTTCCCATGGGGCACAGGGTCAGAGCTGATTTGCATATCGCCATTGTCTAACCCAGGGTGGTGTGGAGTGCAAAAAAACCGATGGATGTGGGCCCAGATCTTTGGACTGGGGTGAGTGTGTGACATTGATCCACATTCGGTCCTTCACCTGTTTTGTTTGCATATTCCGCCCTAAGTGCGCTAGGGATGCCCAGACGTGGGTCCCAGGCACTCCACACCACTGGAGTCAAGCTAGCCGGGCTGATGAGAGGTGTTACCTCGAAACCGGTCCGGTCCTCGGATGCTTGATTCCTTTCTGGGAAGGACATGGCTTTTGTAGTTCGGACTGGACTGTTCCCATGGGGCACAGGGTCAGAGCTGATTTGCATATCGCCATTGTCTAACCCAGGGTGGTGTGGAGTGCAAAAAACGATGGATTTGGGCCCAGATCTTTGGACTGGGGTGAGTGTGTGACATTGATCCACATTCGGTCCATCACCTGTTTTGTTTGCATATTCCGCCCTAAGTGCACTGGGGATGCCCAGACGTGGGTCCCAGGCACTCCACACCACTGGAGTCAAGCTAGACGGGCTAATGAGAGGTGTTACCTCGAAACCGGTCCGGTCCTCGGATGCTTTATTCCGTTCTGGGAAGGACATGGCTTTTGTAGTTCGGACTGGACTGTTCCCATGGGGCACAGGGTCAGAGCTGATTTGCATATCGCCATTGTCTAACCCAGGGTGGTGTGGAGTGCAAAAAAACGATGGATTTGGGCCCAGATCTTTGGACTGGGGTGAGTGTGTGACATTGATCCACATTCGGTCCATCACCTGTTTTGTTTGCATATTCCGCCCTAAGTGCGCTGGGGAGTCCCAGACGTGGGTCCCAGGCACTCCACACCACTGGAGTCAAGCTAGCCGGGCTGATGAGAGGTGTTACCTCGAAACCGGTCCGGTCCTCGGATGCTTGATTCCGTTCTGGGAAGGACATGGCTTTTGTAGTTCGGACTGGACTGTTCCCATGGGGCAAAGGGTCAGAGCTGATTTGCATATCGCCATTGTCTAACCCAGGGTGGTGTGGAGTGCAAAAAAACTATGGTTTTGGGCCCAGAAATTTCGACTGGGGTGAGTGTGTGACATTGATCCACATTCGGTCCATCACCTGTTTTGTTTGCATATTCCGCCCTAAGTGCGCTGGGGATGCCCAGACGTGGGTCCCAGGCACTCCACACCACTGGAGTCAAGCTAGCCGGGCTGATGAGAGGTGTTACCTCGAAACCGGTCCGGTCCTCGGATGCTTGATTCCGTTCTGGGAAGGACATGGCTTTTGTAGTTCGGACTGGACTGTTCCCATGGGGCACAGGGTCAGAGCTGATTTGCATATCGCCATTGTCTAACCCAGGGTGGTGTGGAGTGCAATAAAACGATGGATTTGGGCCCAGATCTTTGGACTGGGGTGAGTGTGTGACATTGATCCACATTCGGTCCATCACCTGTTTTGTTTGCATATTCCGCCCTAAGTGCGCTGGGGATGCCCAGACGTGGGTCCCAGGCACTCCACACCACTGGAGTCAAGCTAGCCGGGCTGATGAGAGGTGTTACCTCGAAACCGGTCCGGTCCTCCGATGCTTGATTCCGTTCTGGGAAGGACATGGCTTTTGTAGTTCAGACTGGACTGTTCCCATGGGGCACAGGGTCAGAGCTGATTTGCATATCGCCATTGTCTAACCCAGGGTGGTGTGGAGTGCAAAAAAATGATGGATTTGGGCCCAGATCTTTGGACTGGGGTGAGTGTGTGACATTGATCCACATTCGGTCCATCACCTGTTTTGTTTGCCCAGACTTTCCTCTGCCACGTTAGCCAGGAAGAGCCTGCACTGGCTTCCCATTCAGGATAGGATCTCTTTTAACTCCATGGCTGCTATGCGTTTTCCCCCTCTGTGCTGCAAATTGTTCTTTTTCATTGTTTTATGACGAGCTGGGCTCGTCATCAGTGTTTGAGGAGGCTACACCATGACGAGCCCAGCTCGTCATGAGTGTGGAAGGGGTTAAGATCCTTTGCCTTGTTCATTGGGCACTGTATGGAGCAAGCTCTGAAGGCATAAGATCTCTACTAGTTCCCTATTCTCGTAGCAGAGTCCTTCGCTCCTCCAACAAAAATCTTTTATCTGTCCCCCGGGTCTCTAGAGCCAGGTGGGGAGGGAGGGCCTTCTCCTTTCTCGCCCCGAAACTCTGGAACACTCTTCCTCCGGAACTAAAAGGACAACCATCTGCTATGCTCTTCCGGAAATCTTTAAAAACATGGCTTTTTGCAGCGGCTTATCTGTAATCTGGCATCGGCTCACACCACACACTATACCATCTTTTGGGCGCCTTGATGCCCTTTGGGGTTAAGTTGCACGTTTATAAGACTGTATTCATTCATTCATTCATTCATTCACTTCATACCCCAACCAGTATTGTGAAGGTTGGCAGCACCTTTGATGATTTGCTGGCCTTTTTTTTTTTGGGGGGGGGGGCATGTGGCCCCACTTCCCTAGACCAATTTAAGCTCTGGGGACCCCATACCCTAGGGCCGGGTCTATTTGAATAGGGGAGGGGGGCCGCACAGAAATGTTTTTTAAAAATCGAATTTGTGTCAAAATTAAATAATTAAATAAAAAAATACTTTTAACTCCCAGCAGGATCCATGTGGGACCCCCCCCCCCCCCTCACCCCCCCCATATCTAGGGGTTCAGGGGATTCCTACCCGGACCCTTTTCTTTATTTGTAATTTTTTGGGTGGGACTCAAGATGAGTCTAAAAATGGTTGCCGATACTTCCTGGTCGAAGTGTTGGCAGCCAATTAGATTTTTAGTAGGATCCAGGAGTTTACTGCAAGGACTCTCGTTCCAAGATCTGTATATTCTTTAACTAAAATATCTCAGTACCTACTGAATGGATTTACACCAAATCACACAAAGCACACTTTCTGGACCAACATCTAGTTTTCTGTCAAATTTGGTCCAATTCCGTTCAGTGGTTAGGGCTGTAGTTATGTTCAAATATAAAAAAATCCCATAGACATAATATAGGGGGAAATTAGTTTTGGACCCCCTTTTTTCTCAGCCCCCACTTCAATACAGCAGCTGGACCACAAAGGGGAATATTTTTTAAAATATCATGAAGATTCATCAGGATTCCCCAAAGTTATTGACAAAACAAAAACAGCTTTCCCTATGGAAACGTTGGTCCTAACTATAACTACATGCGCTCTCTCTCTTTCTCTCTATATATATACATATATATATATAGTTGTGTGAAGGCTTGAATAAACTGCACTAAGAAACTTTAAACCTTTTGTGGTGCTCCGTTCCTGGTGAAGGAGTTCGCTGTGAAGGAGTTCGCTTTTCACTCCAGGATTTGGTTCTCATATATATATTTATATATCCTACTGGCGGTGGCCAGTAGGTAGTAATAGTTAGAACCTAGTTTCCATAGGAAAAGCGTTTTTTTCATTTGCTAATAATGGTGTTGTTTGACAAATCTTCCAGAAATTCTCCCGAAAAAAGGTCTTTCCAGGTTAGCTCCTATCCTGAAAGTTAGGGGGTATTCATCAAGCGGGGCCTCTGAGGCCCTCCTAAACCCTGGGGACCGCCACTCCTGGGGCTTTAATTAAATATGCAGGGGGGCCTTGTGGGCCCGCCAAAGCCCCGGGGACCACCACCTCTCCTGGGCTTCGAAAATAGAGGGAGGGAGGCTGCCCATCATCCCTCCTGGAGCACTTGAGGGCCCTGGGGACTGCCACCCCACAGGGCCGGGTCATGCGATATCCCGGGGTACCCACCCCCGGGACATTGCTGTTTGCTATGGCATAGCAAACTCTGATTTGCTTCATTGAAGCGAGAGCAGGCAAACCTGCTCTCGCTTCAATGAAGCAAAGCAGGATTGCTTTTGGGCAAGGGGAGCTGCATGTTAGCAGCTCCCCTTTCCCAAAAGCAATGCCAGTTCCCATAGGAGGCGGGTAGCTAGAGGGACCATGGGGGCATTGGGGCTCCCCCCACGGTCTCCAATGAAGAAGCTAGGCCCCGGGGCAAGGGGTTCCCGAGGCCAAGGGAAGGGGGACCACACGCCCCCCTTCCTAATGATTAACAAAAACATTCAAGAATAGTGCATGCCCCGGGGGATGGGGTCCTCGGGGCAATTATAACTTAATGAAACTGGACCGTTTTTTTTAAGAAATGTTTGTAGTGGCGATCCTAACGTGGTGCTCAGCACAGCCCCCTAGTGTGAACGTGCTGGGTGCGCGGCTCTCAGCATGACCCCCTAGTGTGAACACATTGAGTGTGCAGCTCTCAGCGAGGCCCCCTAATGTGAAAGCTCTGGGTGTGCGACTCTCAGGGTGACACCCGAGTACTTCACAGGTCTTTAAATTTAAAAGACCATTTAGCTGTAAATGAGGCTTTGTTGTGTTTTCACCCCTTCTTAGAGCTCCTGCATCTCCACTCTGCCTATGACTGGAAGAATTAGCCCCCCCCCCCGAAATTTTCATCAGCCTCCCCTGAAATGTGGCTCTAGTTGGGCCCCTGACTGTCATATGCCGGCTCTGCCCACTCCGCTTACGCTTACAGAATTCCGTAGATTCTATCCGCCATATGTCATTGATGCCGCTGTTGGGCTGGGAATATCTTGCAAAGAGGATTCTGGGCCTTTTATTACTGGTACTCCACTGACCCAGCAGCTCGCCTTAGGGGATCCAGTGGAAGGCACTACGTTGGCAGCCAATTAGAGCCAAGCTCCTGCTCGGGGTTAGGCTCCGCCAACATATGTACTTATCCAATCACTTCGAAAGGTTAATATCCGCCGGAACTTAGTAGGATGAGAATCCTATGTATTCGTTTTTGGTTTGATCAACGCTGAAGGATACAATGTTCCAAAATATTGTGCACCTAATCTTTGTTTCCTTGAAATTCGATCTCCAACAGAAAACTTTTAGTCAGTTAAATGGCAGAAAGTGACGAAGAAAGGGAGCGAGCAAGACTAGTAGCTCGACTCTTAGAGGAAGACGCAAGTCTCCATGAAACTGAACCGGATGCAATACTCATTCCGGTCAATGTAAGAAGAACTATAACTCTAAAACTTATAGAAAATGGCCTGACACCGCGAGGTGGTACAGTCATATTCGTGATAGAGGCACAAGAATATCGTCAGACAGAGGTATTCTATTCATGGATAAACTTTCCAGCAGCACACGCTACGACAAAAGACTTCAACTATTACAAAATAGAGGAACCTCCGGATGAATACACTCCTTTCGAGGAGATTGAAATTCCACCAAAATACCAAGAGCACCTTCTCTGGTTTAAAGGCGCCCTAAAACATAATAATCATATCACCAGGCTCGGTCCACTAGGTAGACCAGAAGAAACGGGGCCGGTCCTATGCAACTATGCAACACACCCAGACTACGAAATAATGTCAAGCGAACAACTCCTAGTTAAACTAAAAGAACTAACAAAGGCATATAGAGAATTAGTTCAAGTGGCAAGAGAAGAGATAAAGATCCGCCAGAAACTGAAGGAAACAGATATAGCAGCCCAACCATTGGAACTTGGCAGAATTATAGAAAAATCCTATGAAGAGCTAGGAAGAGATAGTTTAGGTGGGAAACCGATAAAACCCCAACTAACTGAAAATCCTGAAAAAAACATTTATTAAAAATAATTTTAAAACTCCAAAAAAGAGTTGGGAAGGTAATAAACAAACCATTCCCAGGGAAAAACGTTTCCAGTTCAGAGGAAGGTCTCCTTAGCGTAGAGAGAGATCTCCAGGCCGAGAAGACAAGTCTCCCCAAAGGGAACCCTCTGAAAAAAGATACAACCTTAGAGATAGGGATAAAATAAGAAAACCAGACAGATATCAAGATGTTGATACACGTCCCTCAAAATCATTCTCACTGAATCCTTCTCGTTCTTCCTCACAGAAATCGGAAAGAAGAGGACGGTCAGAACACAGAGAAGAGCACGCCAAGTCCAAAGACAAGGAACCTGCTCATCAAAGTAAAAAATTACAATTTCCCAGAAAGAAGGTAGCAAGTATTAAGATTAAACATGCCGAGGATACTGAGGACACAGCTGAAAAACGGAGAGCGGGCACAGACAATGCTAGACAGCGGAGCAGGAGTGACCATAGCTCACAAGACCCTGGTGAATCTTCTGGAGACAGTGGACACGAATGAATACATTCAAGTGGAAACAGCAGACACACAAGTTAGTGTGCCCCACAAGCTATATGAAATAACATTACGTATAGAGGGAGATAAAACCAGGAAAATAAAAAGTCTCTTTTGGGAAAAACTTTCAAAAGGCTATGACATTCTGTTAGCTGAAAAAGACTGGCCACCAGAGTTTGTCAGGGAGTGCCCTCTAACAACAATCGCTCAAGCTTACTTGATCCTCCAGTGCCTAAACCACCGTCAGAACATATCACCTTTGTTAGCACTTTTAACACCAAGTCTAACACCATACAACAAATAGTCAGGCGACATTGGAAGCTCTTGAATGACAGCAACAACAAAATTGAGCCCCCCCCTATTTGCTTTTAAGAGGTCAACTAGCCGACGTGACAAATTGGTCAACACTCGACCCAAGATGTACCCTATAGACCCATTGGCACATTATGGGATCTCCCAGCAGTAACAGGGCACCACCCTTGTGGTGCGTGCTCAGTGTGCCCCCAGACTGCTCGTTGAGGTAGACATAGGCACTAGCCGGCCGTGGGTGCAGAAATAGTTCACCAACTGTAACAGCACAAATCTAATCTATCTACTTACATGTTCTTGCAACAAGAAATATGTTGGGATGACCACAAGGAAGGTACGCACAAGAATACTCAAGCACAAGAGTGTATTTAGGTGGAAAAAAACAGTATTGAAACTGTCCAAACATTTCTTAGAGCGCAATCACCAGGAGACTGATTTCACATGGACAGTTTTAGAGAAACCATATGTTGAGCCACATGTAGCTGACATCTCCAGGTTTCTTTTTCTTAAAGAACAAAAATGGGTCTATAAATTGACCACTGACACTAGGGGACTCAATGACGAGATCCTGTGGGCGGCCCTGAGTTGATGGTAAAGGTTTTCCAAAGCTTCTAATTGTGCACACTAGCATGGCAGGATGAATTATTTATAATTGGTACACTGTTTTTTTCCCTTTGGTGGATGCCCATCCGTTAGGTGACTGGACAGTGTATCATTGCTGGTAATACTTTCTCTATGTGACTGCACAAACATATAATGATTTTGGCATGTCATTACACTTCACACACCCTACTTTATTGTCAACACAGGACTGTTCCATCGCCTGTTAACAGCCTTATATTTTTTCAGATCTATTTAGCTGTGGGTTTCGGACAGTGTCGACGATACGGCTCTGCCCCAAGAGATATGCTTTTTTGGCCTCATGGTTTTGACAGGGTTCAATAAAGTTCTTGCGGAGAATGGTTAGTAGATCAGAACTACTAAAATGGGGTGTATGGCATCATCCTTGGGTGGACATAACTTTATCAGTCACACGTCCCACCTATAATACTGACATAGAGGTATTGTGCGTGATTTCACAAAATGTATCGGACAATCCGCATGTTTTCAAGTTTATTTGGCGGTTTGTCTAGAGCTGGCCTCGGAACTACAATGGTTCGCGTAATGACGCTTTTTTGTAGTCCGGCGCGCTGGTCTCGCGAGATGAGTTTGGCCGGGTTTTCATTCGGATCAGGCAACAGACAACACCGTCTCCCCGCCTGATAAACAATGAGGCGATCGCGAGTTTAAAACAGCGCGTGTTCAACAAGGGGGTATGTAACATTTCACGGTATTTCACCATTCTGCACAAAGTCGAACACAACTAGGAAGGCTCCTCCCCTTTATACACCCTTTTTAAGCGACCACAATCCTGCCCTCGTTGCCGCCCTCCAAGCTCATTTGCAAGCTACGAGGCAACGACGGACAGGTGAGGCGTGAGCTGTTTGAAGTAGGGTTACTGCTAAAGGCGTTTTTCAGCGCGAAAGTAATGGCTGAGAACAGAGAGCAGATAGTTGGGGTGACTCCATTGCCATATTTGAAGTGAGGGTCTTCATTATGTCTCCTCTATCAATAGCATTTTTTAACAATAAATTGATTCATCGTGCGTAGTACGAACCCAAGGGCAGTTACACTTATTGCTCTGATGAAGTAATGTACAGACTGAGATGGGCACTTGGGGCTGTTTTCGGGGACTGGGTCTTTTTCTCTTTCTGTTTAAGACCTGGTAAACGCTCTGAAAGGTGTAAAGACCTGAAGGGTATCAGTCAAGGCAGTCAGGAGAAGACTAGGTTACTTCAGCCTACGGCTTCTCTTTAATCCCTTTCTTTACCTTTTACAGAGCCTCATTTTATCCTGAGCAAGGTATCAGGAGAGGTGAGGTATACTTCCTGTACAACGCAGGTCAGTATATAGTGAGTTTAAAATAGTAGTCACCTTTTTTTTTGGGACTTTGACCAAGAGGCAACCTTATTCTGGGATTCATGTTATATATTTCTGATTTCTTTTGTGAACAGATACAAATGATACTGGTTGATACAGAGGATTGAGAGAAACATTTACAACACATTTGTATCCTTTGATTGGTTTAGTTATGTTTCACGTTTTTGATATGCAGTAGCAAACGTTAAGGACTGTGGCCCTGAAGAAAGCCGTGGGATTTGGTTCCCTTGAGGCTGAAACATGTTGCCGGATACATGCAGTTATATGGTTAAACTGCATCTTTGCACTGTTCCTGTTTTAGTAAGGGAGAGATCAAGTTATATTAAAGCTTTGTATTGATCTTCTATCCTTTTTTAATTTCACCACACTTTATTTTTCTGCACTGCACCGGACTCCATCACGATCATTGCCCATATGGTCTTCACGACATTTGGAGATGTGACCCAGATGAGTATAGGTTATGGACTAGTCTCAATGATCATGAGACACACCATTCCTATTTGGATGACCAAATGAGAATACATGATCTACATCTGATGTTGATGGACGTCCAGTCTTTCTCTGTATGGGTCTGCTCGACAAATTGTAGTGAATCCCACCATACGGGTTTCTTATTTTGGCACTCTATGAGTAAGCTAATGGTATATAGCCTCAGTAATGCCCACTGACTTGGTTAGGAGTGTGCATTTACTTCTGGAGCACGATAGGCTCTGATATAGACCCCCAGTGTGTTTTTGGTTTTGAATTGATTGAGTAGGGGACTTCGCCCTGGGTAGGTCTTTAAATATTTTCCCTCAGACCATTTTTCTCCTGATTGATTAGTTTGAAGAAATGATTATGCCTGCCTTCTCGAATCATATCCCGATTCATAAAAAATATACTATGCAAGAAAATGGGCAGTAGCCCAAGCTCCTGCTTTGTACAAAAATCATGTAGGATGGGATGAGGACTCACCTCACCACAAAATCCAGTTAAAAAATCAGCCCACTGCACAAAGGCAGTACCCAGTTAAACAAGAAGCTAAAAAACAAGTCAGGGAGATCTTAGATCAACTTGAATATCAAGGGGTGATCAAAACATGCACCTCTCAAATGAACAGTCCTTTGTTTCCTGTCTCCAAGCCAGACGATTCATATCGTCTAGTTTTGGACTACAGACACCTTAACTCCTGTTGTAAAACATTTGCAGTACAAAACTCACATAGTGCAGCACTAATGAATACCATTGTGCGCAAAAAATATAAAACAACATTAGACATCTTCTGTCAAAACATTGCACCAGAAAGCAGGTATTTGACCGCTTTCTCAATATTTGGGTAGCAAAAACAATTTTTCCGACTCCCACAGGGATTCAAGAATAGCCCGGGATTATTCTCAGCAAGGGTAACAGAGTTACTACAAATATATGATGATGAAGCATTATCATATGTCAATGACATCTATCTCACAGACGATGACTTGGAGACTCACTTAAAAAGGGTGAACACCATAATACTTGGACTCGCCTCAGAGGGTTACAAATTCAACTTTAAAAAGGTCACGAATTGCCCATCTAACTGTCCTATTTTTAGTTTATGAATTATCAAGTGAAGGCAAAAGCCTGGCAGACAATTTCTTAGAGAAATGTGCTATACTCCAAGCACCAAAAACGCTGAAGAATTTACAATCATTACTAGGTTTCCTGAATTTCGGAAGAACATACATTCTAAATTATGCGGAGAGGGTTAAACCTCTCTATAAATTAATAAAACCAGATTTCAAACAAACCAATTGGACTCAAAATCACACAGAAATTTTGAGATCACTACAAACAGACATGTTAACTAAAACAAAATTGCAAACACATGAGAACATACGCAACCTTGTAATCCGAGTCATCCCAGGAAGATGCGGATTCACATACCTGACCTCTAATGAGTGAGAAACGGTACCTATAGCTTACAAATCACATTTGTACACTCAAGCTGAAATGAATGAAATTCAGCTCCACAGAGAAAATTCTAACTGTGGTTCAAACTGCTGTAGCAAACGAAAGAGCCCTAGCACAAGGTAAACAAATAATAATCGTTACACCGATACCTGCCTTAGAAGCAGTGACAAAAGCAAGCATACCAAATGCCAAAGCATTACATCTGAGATGGATACAATGGGTTAATTCTCTTGCTGCAACAGACACAGTATATGAATTTGATCCTAATTTAAAAACACAAGAATTCCTGCAATATGAATATGAGGGAAACATCACTTACAACGCATTTATTACAACGCACTACCATTACAACGCAACCATTACAACGCAAACCATTACAACGCATTGCGCTGGGGGGCGCTCTAGGATAGGGAATATATTTAATTTACTATCCAACACCTTCCCTACTATCCACGGGGACTGGAGTTGGAATAGTAAATTAAATAAATCACTATCCAGCGCTTAAAATCACTATGCGTTGTAGTGGTATGCGATGTAAAAACCGCGTTGTAACAGCAGGCGTTGTAATAGCCTGCGTTGTAACGACACCAATCCGAATATGAATGTCCTCTGCCAGCTGAAGTCCTGCCTCTTGATCATTACGGGTGTATAATATATACAGACAGATCAGCACAACCCGCAGTTGGGGGTAAACAAGCATATAGTGCTGCGTGCGCGATTGTTAAAGGTCGTTGGCACGAAGGAAAATTTAGACCACTGGTCACTAAAACTCAATCTCTAGGAGATTGTACAGCTCAGCGAGCTGAACTACTAGCATTCAAGATGGCGCTTGAAAATACCGATCGCGAATTCCCCACACTAATAGTGTGCGATTCATATTACTGAGTCCAATCTTATAATGAATACTTGCAGAACTGGGTTCAAAATGGCTTCAAAGATGCAAAAGGTGGCACAATCAAGCATAAAATGCTTTGGTAACAAATAGTTCTTTTACAGAAGGAACTACAAAAGACTCACGTGATACATACACTGAGTCATCAACGTGATGGCGTTTACGTTGCAGGGAATTCATTGGCTGATGAAGCCGCAAAGACAGCTGCGCAAACGGCTTCCGTAGCTGCTATCACCCGGTCAAAAACAAAAATAGACAGCGACATACTACAAGCTGTCAGTGTGTCAGAAAAAGAAGACAGAAAAACACTCCCGAAAGGCTTTCCAGTAAATTACTCATACATAACTGATGCAAACAATGTTCCATTTGCTCAAATCCCTGGAGTGGGGGATAGAGCGATTCCAAACATGGAACACAGATTAGGACTAATTTCAGCGACACACGAAGGGTGGATGTCGACTGTTGTTTCAACTTTATGTTACTTTATGTAACACCTAGTACCTTCTCTGATGACTGGGACTTTGAAAACATTAATAATATGATGTCAGATTTAGTAATGTCAGCAAAATTTACAGAAAAAGATTACTTGCAGGGTTCATCCAATTATGAAGAGCTTTACTGCTACAACCATTATGGTGATCACTATTTGCATAAAAGTGCTCAGCCTAGAAATGTTTTATCTTTTAACCAGTGGGAACACTGTCCTACTCCACCAAAAGGCAGTTCAAAATAGTTTTTTGATAAATTCCAATACTTCTCAGGACTTAATAACAGTGACCCAAGAACGTTTTATTTTAAAATGTCACATAGAACAGGAATGAAAACAATGTTGACAAATACTAAATTGATTTATTCTGAAAATTTTTATGACAAAATGTCTACATTAGGTTTCGAAATTTGTAAAAAAAAACATTGAAACAAAAACAATCTGGGGTTCCAAAGATTGGCAAGTACAAGGCCTAGAACCACTGTTTAGGGCCTGCATGATCCCAGAACAAATTATTTTCTTGAATGACACAATTCAACAAACTACTTGTCTTGGCCTTGCTAAGATAAAAGACATGAACACACCGTCTATTCCAAAACCCATGCCTGATAGTGACAGCACTACTGATGTGGAGATAGACGTTTCTAATATTTTATACCAAAACAGAACACATACTGATTGGAAAAAGTAGTTGATCTGGCCAACAGACACGAATAACTGTCAAGATAGATTCCTGAACAAAACACAGGGGTTCAAAATGACCAGACCAGACCCTAGATATTTCCAGAGACAACATCCAGGGATAGTTACAACATACAGTGTAGGGAAACTATGCCTTGAGTGGCTACAGAAATCCACACTGGCTGAAATTAAGCAACACTTGACTTTACTTAGAGACTGTGCTGACTTGCGTGATATCTTAATGGGACCACGCAAACAGCGTCAAAAACGTTTCATAGCGGCCGGCATATACGCTGCATACAACGAAGCATGGAAAGTAACCAAATTGAGACAGCAGAAAAAATATGAGAAATTGATCGTATTAATTTGGAAAAATCACTTTCTGTTGTGGACAATGGGTTAACGACTCTGTCTTCCAGAATATATTCACTGGACAGTATTGTATCGTCTGCCTTTGATATAATAGAGCAGGACTTACTAATGCTACAACATGGTCAGTCTCAATTACGTTCTATGGTACAGCTTGGATGGACGTTGCAAAATCTGCGTTCAGGCTACGTACCATGGCGTTTAATCAACACAACGTCATTATTCGGTCTCTTTAACCTTACAAATAAACAAATCAGTTTGGCACAAAAAGGAGCAGATTATACAATCCTGAGCATTGGAAAAACTCGAGAGATTACCATTGACAATGTCAGAAAGACCTGTCATTGAATGGATAATACATGGAACGATTACAATTCCGATAACAACTTTCCAGTTTAACTACTGTCAAGAGTATATACCAGCAGGCCAGTATGAAAGGTTGGGTAAAGAATACATCAAATCAACCTGGGATTTACCTTATACACACAGATATTATAGTGAAGGAAACAGAGAGGTATTTCTTAGTGGTAAAAATTGTAAAAAATCACTAAGCGGTACACTTCTGTGTCAAGGAATTAATTTGCATGGAGCCAGCGAAGGGTCTTCAAATAACCTTTCATGTCACCTGCATGGCAAGCCTGCAAAACAGATAGAGCCATTTTTTAGACCACTTTCTAATGGTAGTTACATTATAATAAGTGACCACAGCTGTTGTGGCATGCTGCCAGGAAAAGCCTATCTGACAACTGTAACTTCCAGGGCCGTTTGCTGTATGCAAGTATTGTATCCACTCAGCAATCCAGATATGGGGGCTGCGTTATGGCCTCGGTTGAATATCTCTTCTATTTGAATTGATTCTTTAAGCAGAATGAAGTCTATTCTTTTACAAACAACTGTGCCTCTAATGTAATCAAAAAAAACATATGAACTGCAAGTTGCAAGGACAACAGCAGAGATACATACCCTTTTATCAACAAGTTGCCCCGTACATTTCGTAGAAGTGTTAAGCCAAATCTTAAACATGTCTGATACCAGTGGCATCTCACATGTATTTAAGACAATTTTTTCGGGACTGTTAACACCATTTGAAACAGTTCTGGGCATCTTCCCGAATTTTGTCCATTCTGTCTTTGGCTGGCTACCCTTAATCTTGGGACTCGTGGCAGGAATTTTATTTTTGCTTCTTCTGCACCGATATGGCAAACCAATCCACAGGCAAGACTCTAGCAACGATGGAAGAAACGATCCTAGCAATACGATACCGAGACCGTATCACTAAGGTCCTCGGATTGGCCCGGCTAAGAGATTTAAGTACAACCTGGTTTCTTTCATTCAGACCGATCTGGAAAGATTGCATCATACCTGTGCTTCGATGTCTGCTATGCGGAGAAGAATGTGTGTTGGACTTCTGTCTTACACTACAATCAGCAGTACCAATGGAAATCGATACTTTGCTAGGTCCGGTAACGACTCATGCATCGTGTTGTCCCCAGCGGCTACCGATTCTGATGACGGCATTCGTTGAGACTTCACCTCTACGAGTATGTGGCGGTGAGGTAAGAGAGGAAAGCAGCACCGAACAGGTACAGTCTTCTGTGAGCATTGCTGATCCAACCATCGATGATAGCACTCACAGAGAACTGCGCAGTTGCAGTATTTTCGAACTTAGCCAAACTTTCACCTGATGTGGTAGACCAATTTTTTGCAGGTCTGTCTGAAATAATGTTCTCTCCAGTCAACGAGAATAACTCTTAATAAAAACAATGAGTACAAAGCTTTCCCTGAACTCTGAATTCGGCCTTCAGTTTTTGATAAACAAAGCTACAGAAAATATTTAGAACTTTTCCTCTGAAAGCGAAATTATTTTTGCCCATATTTTCAAAATATCTACTTTTTTGGGCACATGGTACTCTGCTTAAAGTAGAACTATTCTTAGAGAACAGAGCTTCTATTTTAGGATACTAGAGACAATATTTTACCTCAGCCTCTAGCCCATATACAGAAATTTGTATAAATATGTGATGAAATGGTCTCGACCTTCTTTTCTGTATTTAGAGCCATTTCATGTGTAATTTTTGCAATTCGTTCAGCTGATATATATATGCATTTCTCTGAATGATAACACTGCTTGAAAAGCGTACAGTACAAATACTCATTTCCGTGTATTTACCGTATACCATTTCAAATGCGAAATATGTATTTTGGGGTGGGTCGGAAAAAAACACATGCATCTTTGAATGTTTAATATTGCTTAGTTTTAGTAATGATGGACATCAATTCGTGGAGTGGGTGTCGTGTTCTTATCTAGGACCCTAATTCGATATTCCCGATTTATGCCCTTGTGAGGTTATAATCAATAATGTCCTGACAAAGGCATAAGAATCAGATTCATATTCAGTAATAGCCTATGCAATCCAAAACACAGCATGGCTACTCCCATCGACTCCTAGAAAGCACAACGCGTTCTTTAAACAAACCAAGCCTCCAGCAGCCCGGGAAAACCCCCCTGCTTTTGTTTTGATTTGGACAAAAACTCCTGAAGTCCTGCAAGAACTGTTAGTTCTTGGTGACGTCTTATGTCCAACCTTATGTCAAACCCAGCACCTTTCAGGTATAAAATACCAACAGTTGCCTTAAGCAAAGACACCGTGGTTTGGAGCAGAGCGGCCATCTACTTGCCCGAGAGCCCAGCTGATGCAAGTGCACGCGGAAGCCGCCCCTCCTGTTTGACGCACTGAGAGAGACGCTGTCTTTTTCGCCAGCCGAGACAATCCAGCTCCGGTGTTTCCAGCCTACCCTTGCGGGTTGCTGGAATATCGAGTCCTGAGGAAAGAGATACCAGACCTCCCACATTCTATTACCAAGGTACGGAGCTGACTAAACCCTTAGGAGAATTCTTGATGCAGATTCTTGGCAAAATTATCTTAACCAACTTAACTTAACATCGCTACCTACTTGACCCTTCCCACGTATTAGGCTTAGGTTAGGTACACCGGGGTAGGCGTAGTAAGAAGCACCAGTTGAGCCTTTTAGTGAATGTATTTATGTATGTATATATTTTATCCATTTCAAAGTATCATATGGCTAAGAAATCGTATCAATGCTTTTACAGTATTATTTCATAATACTACTTTTACTGTACGCACTCTACTTTACTTTAAGTATTGCAATTGTGGTAATTAATTTCTCTTGCATGAGAAAGAAGACTGCTCAATAAATAACACCTTTTTATTGAAAATGCCCGTCTCTCTATTTCTCTGCATTCTGGTGAAACTAAGTATGCACTGCTGACTGAGTGAAATATCTGTCTATTGTTTTCACACGACTCTAGAGATACACTCTTATTCTGAGGGAGCAAAGTTGTCATGTTTATGCGGTTGTCGGAAACTGAATCCCTTCTTGTCCGAGCCAGGGAAGGTGATCCATCCCTCTTCATTCAAGAAAGTTTCCAGTGACCTCTGAGCTAGCTGGCGCAAACCTAAATTAAGTTTAACATAGTCAGTAGAGACCTAGATGACCTCAGTCCTACGTCTACACTGCTGTTTATGTTATTCCAATGCGCAGAGCCTATTGGGAAAATAGGAACTTCACTACAAGAGCTACATGACCGAGATCTTCCCCACTGCTGAGATAACATGGTTGTGTCCACTTTCCACAACACTACAAGCAGCAGCAGTATATGTACACATGGAGAGGTCTGTGCTCTGCATAGTGAGGTCTGTCCAGCACATCACCGCTGTGTGCATTGATATTGATGGGTGACTTGCCCCCTTCAAGCATACTTGGTTCCCACCCCTCCCAACATTCAGCTATTGTGTGGCTGAGGGGCCATGCCATTTTGGGAAGGTCCGCTGTCCTGTTCTGCGCTGCCTCAGTGGTAGCGGGGAGTGGTCAGGGGGGAGGTCCTGTGGGGTGGTGGTGGTAGGTGTTGTGGCCTTCTTGGGTGTCGGAGTTGCGTGAACAATAGCTCTATGACATGTGTTGGTCTTCAGATGTGGCTCTGGGCTGGGCTCCCTTTCATACAGTAGGTAGTTGTCCTGCTTTACACCAGTAAAAGGCAGATGTTAAATTCTTACTGCTAACACGGCTTATCGCCTGTTTTTAGATCGCATCGCAGATTTGGCTGGCCGTTGAAATTATCGCGAAGTGGTGTTTTCTTGTTTTTTTTGCATGGGAATGCCTACTCTGCATATCATTAGCGTTAGTTGTCGCTCTCATTAGTGGCAATGTTTTTTGTGGAAGCTATCGCTGGAAAACTGGCGATATCAGCAGTTTTCACCAGGTTGCGAATGGGATGATAATCCTTTTGCCACTTTTGCTGCTCTAAAGTGATGATAACTCAGCGATAAGTCCTTGATAGTACGCCCCATAGTTTTTTATTTTGTTGTCCAGATTTGTGCACCGAGCTGCTTAAAAAAAAAATAGTAAAACATTGTTGGCCCTGGGGGAGTTTTGTTGGATCCCCTGAGCAGGCCTAGGGGGTCAGGGTGTTTGCACCCTGCCCACTTTTCTTGTTTTTTCATCTTTTTTCTTGTGATTTGCATGTAGCTACAACAAAGTCCTAATAAACACGTTTTAGAGTCACCCTATAACCCAACAGTGGGGACTTATTGCCAAGTTATCAGCACTTTAGCGCAGCAAATGTGGGAAAAGAATGATCGCCCCATTCTCCGGTTGGTGCACACATTGCCCACAGGCTGATGGTACCAACACAGCAGACAATCAACATCCTTCCGCAGACAAATCTGCTGGCTGTGCAGCACCTGTTGGCCTCTGGTACCTTCCAACTAACAACTGCGAGAGTCAGAGGAGTCTCATGGTCAGCCCTATTAAACTTCGTCACACGTCTTGGATGCATGTCCACAAAAGCAACGTATGGCCCCTGTATCCGCACCACCAGCTCGTCCCAATTCGTAGTGTTCCTGCACAACCAACTCCAGCCATTGCTTGACGCCTCTGTGCTCCAGATCCAAGATTGTAGTCACTGAAATGGAGGTGCACCAGGTCATAAAGTCTAGTAGTCAACAGTAGTGGTAAACAGCGTTAGTATGGTCAGAAATGTAATATATTACAATGTATTGCACTTGGACAAACCGGAATGCTTACCGGTATGATCAATCCTGCACAAAATGACCATAACAGGAGTTTGTGTGGTCGTAACCTTTTCAGGAAAGAAAAGGACACCGCACACAATCACCGTAACAGAAACCACACGCATTCCAACAATGTGCAGGCAAAACTGGACCACCGGGGCATGTACACTAATGTTGTTGCAAACTTCTTAGGCAGTGTGCATGATTCCTACATCTTTCGCAAGCATCCCAGCCCTGCTCCCCAGACCTGATTGGCTCTCACAGGGTCACGTGGGGATCGACACCCAGGCTCCTTTATTATTTAGGCTAGATGGCTTCTTCCGCGCCCAGCGGACGCGCTCAGCGGGCGCGCGCCAAGTCGCGCCGAAGTCCTGCCCGTCTGCGCCCGTACGCGCTGAGGACGCACTAGGGAGGCTAGTTCTAATTTCAAATGCTCTCAAGTAAGTCCCATGGTTTCCGTATATGATTTATTGGCACTTAGGCCCTGTAGATTACCCTGTCATCCCAAACTTCCCCCAGAAGCTTTCCTTGGGAACTTTGGTTGTAGCTGCACTACCAAAGGCACCTGCCCTAAAAATGTTGGCCATCCTAGCAAGCGTTTTTCCGCTGAAAGGCAAAAATCACCCTCAATAATTTCTGAAGTCGGCTTTCTTATTAACGCTAGATCTTTAGTTAAGAATAATATTGCATTCAGGGATTTTGTCTCCGCTAGGAAGCCCTAGTGGGTCTTTGTTACGGAAACGTGGGCATCAGACTCTGCTGGCCCTGAGCTGGTCAATGCCATCCCAGAGGGATACGCCTTTTTTTTATTTTTATATTTTGATAAGATTTTATTGTTTTTCATTGCAAGTTGGTCAGGTTACAAGCAGGTTTAGAACAAAAAAACAACATAAAAACAGCAGAGGGAATTTCTTATATAAATGATGCATAACAGAAAACAGATTTCCAATCAAGATTATACATTAGGGAGGGCAACATTATAATTAATAACGCAAGAGCTACTGCCCCACTTCCCCCTCCATCCAGCGCTCTAACGGCGCTCAGATTTTTATTCCTATTGCCCTTCTTTTTCGCCCTTTCGTTCTATAGATGGTACGTTCTAAAATATACACTGCCAACAGACGCCCCCTCCAGGCAAAGAAAAAGGGCGGGTCTGGACTAATCCAGTCTTGAGTCACACATGAGCGAAAGATCCCAGTAGAGATAAATATCAGCTTTTTATGGTCGTCAATCATGGGTGCAGAGGTAATTCCAAACAGTAAAAGCTCTGATGTGAGTGTTACAGAAAGCATCAAAGAAAGAAAAAGTTGAATTTCTGATAGGATTGTACTTAAATGTGGACATAGAAAAAACATATGCACCACGTCCGTAGCGTGCAAGCCAAATCTGCTGCATGCAGTACACACAGATGAACCCCATTTTGAGATTTTGGCTGGAGTATAGTACAGATCGTACAACACCATATAATGCTGTGTTCTACTCCTACCAGAGAACAAAATAGAGTTGGCCAAATAGATGGACTCCTCGATCTTAATGGAATCCAATCCCAAATTCTCAGCCCACAGCTGTTGTCTAAAAAGTAAATCATCTGGATGTGAGGAAAACAACAAGTTATAAAAATAGCCTATCTTTCTTTTTTGATACAGAGAGTCAATCAGAGGAATTCGATGTAGCGATGCGCGTTCCTGCACCGTAAATGAATTGAGATAGCTATGCCACTGTAGATATTTAAAATAATCAGCATTAAGCATGGGCGGAAAATCCGTTCCGCTCGCGGATTTTGCGGATTTTCGGAGAGGATTTTTTTTTCTTGGTGATACAATTTTGCGGCGTGCGGTGTAAGTTCGCAATTGCGAACATGTAGGTGCGGCGGGCAGCAACAATCTCGCACTCGCGAAATTACAAAATTTGCAATTCTGTACAAGAAATCCACTAGCAAGCAGCATAGACCTTCTGAAAATGATGATTTTTATCAAAATAACTCCTCAGGTTGACATTTGCCTGCCCTTTTTTTGGATTTGAGGCCTTTTGACTTTCTTTGGATCACTTTTGGATTAGAAATCAACTTTCACAAGTAAGTTTGTTTGGGGCATTACATTTGCTGTTCTGCAGAAAAACGAGTTTTGCTAAACTGAAAGCACTCAGCAGGTGCAAAAGTTCGAATTCATCATTAGTAACCATTCCCTGTAGTGCTTCCTGACTGGGGCCCCTCCAGAGTTCAGTTGCTATTTGCAACAATTGTATGACCCTGCTCTGACCCTCACAGCCGGATTATAGAATAGCTACAAGTAGGCCACAAAGGTCCTGGAAAAAAAATTGCACTGCAACAGCAAGCAAATTACAGATAAGGAAGCAGGTGCCAGACTGGAATTTTAACACAGTGACACATTAATTAATCAACCCCAAATTAATTCATGTCAGTTGAAGCAGGGCAGGTGTGCTTGCTTTTCCCCCCATAATCTACAGTGATGATGAACCAGAGGGTGGCATTGATGTACCAGAGGGTGGCATGGGTGAAACAGAGGGTGGTAGTGGTGAAACAGAGGGTGCTGGGAACCTGTGATGATGAACCAGGTGTAGAAACAACATAGTCGCGACCGTTGTGAGCCTGCAAGTAAGTTGGCAATTACGAACTGGTACAAAATCCTCGCGAACTGGCAGAAACCCTTGCAAACACTATGAAAACAAAAAAATCCGCAAATTCGCAAGAATTCGCGGATTTTGCGGATTGCGAGTTCGCAAATACGCAAATTCGCGAACGCCAGATTCAAAAAATTCGCCCATGCTTAATCAGCATTTGTAAATTTGAATTTGTTTTGGAGCTTAGTAAATGCTAGAAATGTATTGTCCTGCAAAAGATCACTAAGCTGAATAATACCAAGGTTGCGCCATCTTTTCATGATATGGTCTGTACCCGCGAATGGAAAAATATGAAGGGACATCAAGGGAATATATCTCGTGATTTTAGGGATATCAACAATGCGTTTGATGAATTTCCAAGCCCTAAAAGCAGCTTTTAAAATCTTGAATTTAGTACTTTTATAATAGCTGGGCTCAACAAATTTTAACAAGCAGCCCTTAGCCTCTACCCCTAGAACCAGTTCATAAATTGACGGAGAGTGCGAATCCAAGATCGGGGCCTTGTCACTAATTATTAAAGGAGAGATGAATTGCAACACTGATGCAAGATAGTAATAAAAAAAATATGGAATGCCCCATCCCCCCTAGCCTATGGTAGTACCATTTTTTGATAAGCTCTTCGATGTTGTTTATAGCCCCAGAGAAATCTCCCTGTCATTTTCTCCAACTGTTTAAAAATGAGAAAAGGAAACTTTAAAGGTATACAACGAAATAAGTATAAAAATTTCGGCAGAATCATCATTTTCAGCACATTGTTTCTGCCGTATAAAGACAGATGTAAAGGGTTGATGCGCTCAAGTAAAGCATCAGACTTTTTAATCGTAGGTACGATATTTATTTCGGGAATCTGTGAGACTGGTGCTGTGATCTTGATACCCAGATAAGTTGCTATGGGGACTATATTAGAAAGTGAAGGGGGGTTCTGGCCAGTAAATAAGATTTGTGTCTTAGCCATGTTCAATTTATAGCCCGAGAAGGCGCCAAACTTCTATCTTTGGGATTGATTTTACTATATCCGAGGTAAGAACCACCACATCGTCTGCATATGCCAGTGCCCTATAGTGTATACCTGCCGCCACCACAGGTGTTATATCCTGCGCATGATTTAGCTTGTTTAGAAAAACATCAATATAAATTGCAAATAGCAACGGGGAGGCCGGACACCCTTGCCTTGTGCCTCGGCAGATGGGAAACAGAATTGATTTATTTACTCCAATTTAAATAGATGAAGGGGGTGTTCTGTACAAAGCTTTCAGTGTCCTAATCATACCAGGTCCAAACCCCCAAATGATAGAAGATCCCAAAGGTAGGGCCAAGCCACTCGGTCAAACGCCTTTTCGGCGTCTAACAGAGTTACCCCCACCGGTGTATTTGTGCCCTCTGCCCAATCCAACAAAGCGATTACTCGGCAGACATGATCCGTGGTGTCGCGTTTGGGTATAAACCCATGTTGCCATCGAGATGCTATGGTGGGAATTATCGATGAAAGCTGTGCCGCTAAGATTTTAGAAAAGGCTTTGCTGTCAGCATTGATAAGTGAAATCGGCCTATAAGAAGCCGGGTCAGAGGTAGGTTTGTCCTTTTTGATAAATGCCATAATAGTTGATTTGCCCCACGAAGGAGGAGTGCCGCCTTTCTGTGCTTCCAAAAAGGTAATCAACATGTCTTGTTTTAGCACGTTTCTGAACATTCGACAAAATTCTAAGGGGATCCCGTCTGGTCCCATGGCTTTACCAATGGCAAGAGAAAGTATCGCAGAATCTATCTCTTCCCATGTGATATCCATATCTAAGGACTCAGTCTGTTCTGGAGAAAGTTTGGACACATTATCATTAAAAATAAAGTTCAGAAATAAATCACTCGAGTAATCTAGAGTATCTTGAGCATATAGCTTACAATAGAATTGCCGTGGAGTTCTGGACTTTTTGGTTCCGTCCAGAGGTGTCAGGGAACAACACCCAAAGACCCCGGAGTTCCACCTGCCTTGGTGCACAAATGAACAGAAACACGGGCTTCTCGATGGTGGCGTCAAAGACCAAAGGTTTATTACTGCAGGGACACAGAAGTCACAGATACTACACACGGGCAGTAACCAGGAGCCTGTTCAATTTGTACAAAGCGGGTTGCTCCTTATATACTAAATTTTAAGCTGGGGGCGAATTCTTTACATGTAATACATTCCCAAAACCTTTGTGTCTAAAACAATAAATATTTGGTGTTACACAGGAACCGTCGATAATATCTGAGGCCAAACATTGCGAAGAGAGGGGTTCCCACTAGTTTGTCACAATTCCCTGTCAATATTGCATTCAGGACCCGGACCGCCTCATCGTAAAGTTCGTTACCTCCCCCTAATAAAGATTCAGAAAGAAAGAAACAGAGCCAGGTGTGGAAGATAGAAAAGTGGGATAAGGGATGTTTGTGGGTTGTAAATGGGCAAGGCTACCGGCTTCGGCCGCCTAATCATGATCAGGACAATGGACACGAAGACCAGTTTGGCAGGACTGGCCTCGGGCAGAGGAGGTAGCCTTTGTTGAGTCATGCAGCTACAGCGTGATCTGGTTTAAGGTGCACGTGTCATGAAAGAGGTGAATCTCCGGCTAAGGTTACGTGTCCTTAATCGAAATGAAGTGATCAGAGGCTATTGCGTATGTGAGGGCAAGAAACACAAAATGGCGGCCATGATCTAAGATGGATGCCGTGGGTAGATCAGAAATGTGTTTATAAAAGGAGTGCTCTTGCTCATAGCGTAGCGTAAACACCAGGATATACTAAATGGATCATTTGCGGTTCGCTGATACCAATATTATGTATTTCCGACAAACTTGAAAACACGGGTTCAAATCGTCACGGAACCTCAGACCCTCCTTTTGCCCTTACATAGGCAATTACTCAGTCTATGTCAGAATCTAGTTCTATGCTCATCAGGTCAGTGACATGCTGTTGTATCATCATCCTTTCTCGTGTCTTTTCTCCAAACGCAGGTGGTTTTCTGAGACAAGTTGCAGCACAAAGACTACACAGAGCAGGACCACACTGGATAATCAGACAACATGAGAATAGGAATACTAAGATGACACCAATGACCATCAGAACCTTCCATCCCCACGCTGAGATCAGAGTCCAAAACCACTCCATGAAGGACCAGTTTCCCTTGTCTACATGTATGGAGTCTGAAATCTTGTGCAACTTAGAGATCGCCTCATAGACTGTTGGAGCATTATTAGGAATAAAGACACAGCAGCTCGATTGGATCATTTTACATACCCCACCTCGATCTGCAAGTATAACGTCTAGAACCATACGGTTCTGCAACGTCATGAGCCTATCCGCCTGAAGCTCAGCTGTCAGATTGCTAAGGGCACCAGCAGTTTCGGTGATAGTAGATTCAACTACCCGTGTTAGCTGACGTATGTTTCTACTATTGGCCATAGGTCCCCAGAACGGAAGGAAGCCTTTGAAGAAGTCTCCAGCTTCCTGACCAGCGGTATCTTCCTTGCTGAAGACACCTCTCGCTATTCTGGTTCTGTGGTAATCAGATGAAGCAGTGTATGTCGGAGGCAACAATCGAGCAATGTAACATGATCCTGAAAAGTCGGCAGGCAACCATGTATAAGCTCTGTCTCGACAAATGAAGTAGGTACCCCTAGCAGTAAGAAAGGCAGGGGAAGAGTTAGCCGGAAACACATAAGTCTCTACGCACTCACTCCTCCCTAGCTGAGCTCTCGGATTTCTCCCGTTACCTTTCAAACAGACCTGACCTCGGTGAGGTACGACCCAGATTGGAGTTGAGCTTTTACGTTTGCTTTCTCCTAAACTAAGGCGATACTCTGAAGTATTCCAACTTAAATATACTCGCAATTCGTCTCTAGGGTAAGATGGCGTATTATTGACGTCCTTGACCATGTCAATAATTCCCTGGACTAAGGCTTTGTTGGCAGAGTTATATTTAGTGGAACGCGGTGGACGTGGAGGATAGGTTTCAAGGGCATAAGCAAAGATGGTTTGGAAGGCCTGAAATGATCCATTATAGCTGTAAGGCAAAACCAGATAGGGAATACCTTTATCCATAGTGTGGGGTATCAAACCACACACCCAGCAGTCTGTAGTGTTAACTACCAGTTGGTGTTGGTGTAAGAGCTGTACAAATGTGTTGTTGGTGAACTCTGAGCGTCTGGCTTGCTCATGTTCCGGAAATGAGTGAAAAGAGTGTATAGAAGAAACAGTAGAAATAGCAGGATCAAGGGGAGGTACTGTAGAAACTGGCACAAAAATCAAATTTATACTAAAGACGATTCCACCCACCAATGTTGCTAAAACAATCAAAAATGTAATGGCACATTGCATCAAAAAGCATTTGCTATGAAGAATTCTATTAAGTCTGTTTCTGCGAACATAAATCACACTTTCTCGTTGCAGCGCAGGAAGCTCCATCTTCTACAATCCGCTCGCGACCACTGATGATGTGTACGTAGATGAAAATGCCTCTATCAGCCCTGGGAGTTCCCAGAACCAACAGAAAGATCGACCTTGTGTCAGACCCCTGCAAATTCAAACTATGCACACAGCCACGACCCTACGGCTACCCAGACGGCAAGGCAATTTTAAAAACAATAAACAATAGCAAACTTCCTGGCTGAAGGCAAAAGTTCAATATATCAAAATCACAATATGCAGTTGCCTGCTTTATTTGTCCATTTTACGGCTTCTTAGGTTGTATCTCTGCTTCGCTGGTACTGTCTGATCGGAAAATAGTGTATCATTAGCAGCTGTTGCAGAGTTTAAGTTCGCAGATAGCAAAGTTTCTTCCGATGCTGGAGACAAATGTTCAATGTTCAAAGGAGTCTTTTCAGGAGGAGAGTCAGGTTTTGAAGTGTCAGTAATCAATTCGGCATCGCTGAAAGAGATGAACTTCGGTGTGATTTCAGATTCGGAGGCACCAATTCCCTTTTTCACCCAGTCGTCGTAAGGGAGCGGCAAAGGAACACGCTTAACATGAGAGGCGTGTATCCAGTGCTTACGGCCAGCTACACGAACTGCTGTCCTCGTTGCCAGTAAGATCTGAAAAGGCCCCACAAATCTCGGCTGAAGGTTCTTCGTCCTCGCGAAGTTCTTGATGACAACGAAGTCTCCCGGTTTCAGCTGATGCCCTGGACTCTCCGGAGGTTTTGGCAAAGCATCGAAAACCTGTTGATGAATAAGACTCAATTTAGCAGTCAAGTCGTAAAGGTAGTCTATCAACATAGGATATTCTATGGAGCAAAATTCTTTAGGCCTTGGTACACCCCATATATTTGCCGGGCGACCAAAGACTATCTCGTACGGACTAAGCCCTATTCTAGAATGTACTGTTGCTCTCGTTGATAACAAGGCCAAGGGAAGTGCGTCTGGCCAGGCTAAACCTGTGGATGCTTGTATTTTGGCTATTTTCAGCTTGAGGGTGCCATTGTAACCCTCGACTAAACCAGCAGACTGGGGATGGTTTGCACTGTGAAATTTCTGTTTCAATCCTAGGCCGACACACACACTCTGCATAACTTTCCCTATAAACTCACTTCCGTTATCTCACCATACAATCCGTGGCATTCCATATCTAGGGAAAAATTCTTTGAGAAGAATTTTGGCAGTAGATAGGGCAGTGTTGTCCTTTAGTGGGTATGCTTCTATCCACCTGGAAAAAGCACAAACTACCACCAGGACATACTTTAAATTATTGCAGCGCTCCATGTGAATGAAGTCTAACTGAATCACTTCAAAGGGACAGGAAGGAGGAGCGAAATGACCAGCTGGAGTTGGAGTTCCCTTGCCAGGATTATGCATCAAGCACACCATACAATTTTTCACCACTCTCTCTGCACACTTACTGATTCCCTCATTCTTCCAGACCGGAGCTAACATCTTACATATCCCTTTAGAACTTATATGCGCTACTCCATGCGCCATCGTCACTACTGCAAGCACATACGCATCGGGCAACATCCAACGCTGCTGTTCTGTCAAATCAATCCAACATCCATTCGAGTCCAACTTGCCCGTACTTTCTCTCCATACACGTTTCTCTTCCTCAGTTGCTTCTTTCTGAATCTCTTTCACACTTTCCATAGTATCCTCACACATTCCAGACTCAGCAATCCATCTTGCAGACGTAGCAACATACATTCTGCTCATCGTGTCTCTAGCTGTCTGTTTAGCAATTTCGTCAGCAAAAGCATTCCCACGACCAACATCATCCGTGATTGCTTTATGAGCACTGCACTTCACAATCGCAACTTCAGTCGGCAAGGTTAGAGATTCCAACAAGTCGTTAACTAGCTGACCATGCTGGATCTTAGTCCCATGGGACGTAATGAAACCTCTTTCTCTCCACAACCGGCCAAAACTATGGGCCACGCCAAATGCGTACTGACTATCTGTAAACACATTCACTCTCTTTCCCTCAGCTAAAACACACGCTCTCGTTAGAGCTATTAATTCTGCAGCTTGGGCAGAATTCTGACTCACTCTTGCAGTCTCCACAATCGTCTTCAAAGTCGTTACTGCGTAAGCAGCAGTCACATCACCATTCTCCAATTTAAAACATGACCCGTCCACATACAGCGTACCATCCGGATCTGATAGCGGAGTATCTTTCAAATCTATGCGTCCTTTTGTCTCTTCCTCCGTTTTGAAATAGCAATCATGTGGCTCGGAATCACTCGACTCTTGATCAGTCGGCAACAATGTTGCTGGATTCAATACATTGCATCTTTTGATCTGAATATGGCTCGCTAACAGTGTCAACTCATAGCCTGATAATCTAGCACTGGTAAGGTGTTGTGTCTTAGTTCGGTTCATGAGTGTATCCACAGCATGAGGAACCATGACCACTAGCATATTGTTCATCACCAAACCAGCAGATTGTCGAATGGAAGCTGCAGCTGCCGCTGTAGCTCTCAAACAACTAGGTAACGCTCTAGCTACCGGATCTAATGTTGATGAAAAATACGCACACGGGCGTTGTTTATCACCAAACTTCTGTGTCAGAACACTCAACGCGCAACCTTCTCTTTCGTGAACGTAGAGCGTGAATGGTTTACTGTAGTCAGGTGTACCCAATACAGGAGCTGAACACAATGCTTTTCGTAATTCAGTAAAACTCTCTTGGCATTCATCAGACCATGGCACCGGACTCGGAACATTTTTCCCAGTCAAAGCTACCAATGGTTTCGCTAAAAGAGAAAAATTTGGAATCCACTGCCTACAGTAAGAGGTAATACCTAGGAAGGCACGTACTTCTCTCTGTGTGCGTGGAACACTCATCTGTGTAATTGCTTTTATTCTCTCTGGGGTCAACTTCCTTCCCTCCTTTGACAAGAGATGACCTAGGTAGGTCACTTCTTGGCAGCAGTATTGCATTTTGGAAGGAGACACCTTGTGATTCAAATTAGACAAATGATGCAATAGGGAAATTGTAGCTGCTTTGCAAGTTTCCTTGTCATCGGCAGCCACTAAAAGATCGTCTACGTACTGTACTAGGGCAGAACCTGGAGGAAGGACAAAAGAATCTAACTGGCTTTTTAATGCTTGACTGTAAATGGATGGACTTTCACAATAGCCTTGTGGTGCGCGTTTAAATCTGAAACTGCGACCTCCTAGACAGAAGCCGAAAATATCTCTACTTTCTTCGGCTATTGGAATGCTGAAAAAGGCATTCTTTAAGTCAATAACTGAGAACCATGTAGCTGTGGCAGGAATCAATGTTAACAAGGCAGTAATGTCTGGCACTACAGGAAACTGGGGGACTACAATCTTATTAACTTCTCTAAGGTCTATGACAAACCTGTACACTGGAGGTTTTGTAGGATCAGTTCGCTTCAGAATCGGTAATACAGGACTGTTACAGACATTTCCTCTAGTTTCTTCAACCACACCTTTCTTAATCAAATCTTGCACAATCAATAAAAGTGCACGCTCACCTTCACTCGATATTTTATATTGGGGAATTCTTGGAAATTTCACATTCGCTTTCAAAGTTACCACATACGGTGGAATTTCTAGGAGACCTACATCATTAGGACCAGTCGCCCAAAGAGAATCAGGGAGTGAATGTAGCTCCGGCGGGAGTGCATCCATTGACAAGTACATCGGAGAGGTGATATTTTTACCCAACGTAAGCTGTACTCCTTCCGGAGAACAGTACAATGTCGCATATAGTCGTTTTAACAAATCTAAACCAAGCAGATTTTCATTACAACCTGTCGTCAAAATCAGGGGTGCTTTCAATTGACACGGTCCAACAGAAATAGACAAAGGACCAGATATCGGGTTGTAAACAGGGGCGCCTGAAAAACCTACGGAAACATTTGTTGAGCCGGACAAAGGTGCGCCAGGGAGTTTCGCATGAATGATAGAAATTTTTGCGGCACCAGTATCCAACAGAAACGGTTCGACTACACCTGATGTTGCTACTGTGACATAAGGCCCACTCTGATCCACTGGAATTGATACTACTCCCTCTCTCTGTCCATGGCTGTCCTAGTACCCATTTTGCTGAAAACCCTCATCTACTTCATTATAGTCCTCAACAAGATACTGTTGAGATCTATTTTGCTGAGCAGGTTGTCCATTTCGTTGATCAAAGTGATTGGAGGGACGATCATTCGTTTGTGGAGGCATAGTACCTCGTCCTCGTCCTCTAGAATTCTGCACAAAACCACCACGACCTCTCTGAGCTGCTGCTGCATTATTTTGCGCTAAGATCGGACATTCATTTTTATAGTGACCCTCTTTCTTACAGTACGCACACTGATTCCACTGATATTGAGGTCTTGATGAACCATAATCTGTCCTTTGGTATGAACCTTGCTGCGTATTAGTCTGATTCGTGCGAGGCGGATACGCCTGCTGCAAAAGAACTTTAGTTTTTAAATCTTTCGTTTTCTTCTCTGATTTTTCCTTTTCCTCTTTATCCCTATTTTCGTAGTACTGTGCAGTCGCAAGTATTTGCGCTGTCGTAGATACAGCCCACGCACTTTCTGAATCCTTTAATTTATTGCATAATTCAGGTAACAAATTATGCACAAATTTATCTACAAACAGTCTTTGCCCTCCTTCTGTACTCATGTCCTGACCACTATGATCTACAAAAGTCTCTTCGAACCTCGTGAAGAAGTCGGAGACACTTTCGTCTTTCTTCTGCCTGCATGCTGACAGCTTGTCCCAATTTACACGCAATGCTGGCATCAGAGTCTTCATTAGATCAATTATTCTACCTGGAAGATTAGCTATTAGAGGTTCGGGTTTTGCACCACCTATTTGTTGACCATCTGCTGCAGTGATAGCTGCCCAATCACCACCTAAGGCAGCTTGATGATCCTCTCTACGAATTTTAGCCCACACTGGTTGCGGAACTACGTTACCAAACAACATATCGATGTCGGCTAGGTTCATTATACAAGCCTCAACTGTCTGTGTTAATTCCTTGTAATATCCAGCTGGATTCTTACGTGGATCTGGCAAGGCCTGTTTCACCGCTAACACTTCAGCTCGCTTCCATGGAATGTGTATCCACACTCGTTGAAACTGTGCTGGAGCAGCTGCAATTCCTGCATTATCATCACGTTGTATTGCTTCGCGCCAGATTGGAGGAACCTCCCTCATAGGATATTGGCGACTTAGTTTCATTTTACCTTTTTCTAAATCTCTCGGTGAACGAAGAGATGGATCATTCCTAAAACTTAAAATAAGTTCCATCGCTTCCTTTATATTCTCACCCACTATCATTCCAGCAGCGAACTCTTTTTGAACCTTAATTAAATCTTCCAAATCTGATTCGACATCATCTTCTTCTATTTCCTCACGTAACAACGAGCACATCTCATCAAAGACGTACCGTTGCATTGGTTCCCCCCACTGCATAAATGTGTCTAGCACATCTCTCGTACTATATCTTCTACTCTTCGAAATCCATCTGAGAGCCGTGGAATCTAAAATTCCTCGTTCCTCAGTACTTGGAAGCTGACTTCGTCTCTGAACAGAGTCAGGAGTAGGAGTCTTAATTAAAGTTTTATATAAAGGAGACAGCATATTAGTAACAGAATCAGTGATTCTTCGACGAACAGAAAGCGGAGTTAGCACACTCGCAGACGTAGAGAACGCAGTAGAGGTAGGAATAGATAACGGAACAGTAGGAGTATCGAGGAAAATAGTTTCTGGAGCAGTAGGTACAGAGGTAGGTATGGAAGCTGGCAGTGCAGGAAGAGAAGGAGCTGTAGGAACATTCACATTCATCATAGGAGGTACGGGAACTTGATTCTGAGGGATAGGAGCAGGAACACCAGGTTGTCCAGCAACCGGCAATTGAACATTCGGGACAAGCGGAGCCGTAGCACCTTGTGCATACGGTGGAGGTGACCTTAACAGATAAGATAGCAGAGGATCGTTTTCAGAATCCTCCAGTATCTTAGCCATTTTCGATGGCAAGGCAGGATAGCACTTGTCAATCGCTAGATTATGCTCTCTAATGGCTATATCTATGGCCTTCTCACACTCGTTAGCCTGCAACTGTTTAGCCGCTTGCTCTAGAGTTAACTCTTCTTGTTCTTTCTGTTCTTTCTTCAACCTTTTCATTTCTCTCTGTTTGGATTCTTTTCGCCAGTAACGGAAAGAATCAAACATTGCCGGCCGGGCTTTCTTCCTGAACAATTTCGCTTCTAAGTTGTCGAGAATCTCTGGTTCAAAACTACCATGCAGTGGCCAACTAAGGACACCATCCTTCCTACAATAACGGACCCATACCTCATTATAAGATATAGGACCCACGCCGTGCTTACAATATAAATCATATAGGGGAGTCCCAATCGGAGGAACCAGACAAGAGTCCTCCAATCGTGAGTCACGGTTGCAACCAAAACAAGACAACATTTTCCGACTTACCATTTTCAGTCCGGAACACAAAACAAACGAACACGAAACAAATATGTGCACTTGAACCAAGAACTTAGGCCTACCAAAACGAACTGATGTATCGATACCCAAACTAAACCAAATAGATTATCGTAACTAGAACAACCAGTGATAATCTGACAAAACCAAACCAAACCAAGAACCGATCAAGGATTTTTAACAATCCTCACAAAAGTAACCAGCTAGCTATCACTAAATACTTAACTGAGTCACTGAAGACGTCACCAAGGAGAAACCCGTCACGTTTCGCCGTACTAAGGACTGCACCTCGGGTCCAAGACAGGGCGACGGTCAATGCAACGGCCCACTGCAGCCGTCCTGAACGGGAAACCCTCGTGGAAGAGAACTTCGGGCCACTTTTGCGATATGCCGGGATCGATGAAGTGGGGCGCCTCCCTCAGGAATCTTCACACGAAGCTTCTCGAACTCTTCAGGCTTTTGGACCGGTACCGAATGACGTCGCCCCCACGTTGGGCGCCAATTGGAGTTCTGGACTTTTTGGTTCCGTCCAGAGGTGTCAGGGAACAACACCCAAAGACCCCGGAGTTCCACCTGCCTTGGTGCACAAATGAACAGAAACACGGGCTTCTCGATGGTGGCGTCAAAGACCAAAGGTTTATTACTGCAGGGACACAGAAGTCACAGATACTACACACGGGCAGTAACCAGGAGCCTGTTCAATTTGTACAAAGCGGGTTGCTCCTTATATACTAAATTTTAAGCTGGGGGCGAATTCTTTACATGTAATACATTCCCAAAACCTTTGTGTCTAAAACAATAAATATTTGGTGTTACACAGGAACCGTCGATAATATCTGAGGCCAAACATTGCGAAGAGAGGGGTTCCCACTAGTTTGTCACAATTCCCTGTCAATATTGCATTCAGGACCCGGACCGCCTCATCGTAAAGTTCGTTACCTCCCCCTAATAAAGATTCAGAAAGAAAGAAACAGAGCCAGGTGTGGAAGATAGAAAAGTGGGATAAGGGATGTTTGTGGGTTGTAAATGGGCAAGGCTACCGGCTTCGGCCGCCTAATCATGATCAGGACAATGGACACGAAGACCAGTTTGGCAGGACTGGCCTCGGGCAGAGGAGGTAGCCTTTGTCGAGTCATGCAGCTACAGCGTGATCTGGTTTAAGGTGCACGTGTCATGAAAGAGGTGAATCTCCGGCTAAGGTTACGTGTCCTTAATCGAAATGAAGTGATCAGAGGCTATTGCGTATGTGAGGGCAAGAAACACAAAATGGCGGCCATGATCTAAGATGGATGCCGTGGGTAGATCAGAAATGTGTTTATAAAAGGAGTGCTCTTGCTCATAGCGTAGCGTAAACACCAGGATATACTAAATGGATCATTTGCGGTTCGCTGATACCAATATTATGTATTTCCGACAAACTTGAAAACACGGGTTCAAATCGTCACGGAACCTCAGCCGGAAGACCTCTAGAATCTCATCAGGTTTAGTATGTATCTGACCTGCCTCCTCCTTAATTGAGCTGATAAAGTTTGATGCCTCTTTTTGTCTCATCTTTTTTGCCAAAACTTTCCCGGACTGTTCACCCATTTCATATATCTGTGCCCTCATAACTGCTGATTGTTCTGCCAGTTTAGCTGCGAAGCCTTCATAAAGTTTTGCTTTAAAAATAGCTAATGAGGATTTAATACCACACACTGGATGGGGTTTTCTCAAATCACCCTAGACTTACGATAGGTTCCCCCATTCCCCTCACATGGTCAGACCATACAGCCGTCCCCCTCAAAATAAAATCCTATCATACTCCTGTTCCACTTTCTGATCCCAGGAAATGGGAGCTGAAAAGAAATTTTAAGTTGATTAACAATTAGACTCTTGCTCCTCTTATGAATAGAGCTAGGCTAGCCCCCCTGAGGGATGCTAATGCCGCTGCTCGTGATTTTTCCATTTCTATTGCAAGTGCAGTAGACACGCTGGCCCCTGCTAAACAGCGCTATTCGGCCAGAAAGAGACCCTCAGCCCCCTGGTTCTCAGAATCGCTTAGGCTTCTAAGGCAGGGATGCAGAAAGCAGGAGAGGCTTTGGCGAACCTTTCTAGATCCTAAGGAGAATGAAAAACATAGATGCCTCCTTCAAGGGTATAATGCGAGGATAATAGAGGAAAAGAAAGCCCACTTCTCGAATCTAACGGCCTCCCTCAACTCCCCTAGGGAACTGTTTAAGATCGTAGACTCCCTCTGTACCCTGCAAACGCCGGACCCTACAGTGGGCTCTCAAGAGATGTGTGACAAGATTTCGACCTTTTTTCACACGAAAATAGTGGACATCCACAACTCTCTTGAATCTCTTAAATGCGAACTGGGTCCCCTTTCCCTACATGTTCCGCCCCCTCGTAGAACGCCAGGCGAAGGATCAACCTCATAGTAGTCTTCTCAACTTTCCCCTTCTTACCGCTCAGCAGCTGGATCTGCTTCTGGACAAAATTAAATCCGGATCCCCTTTGGACTCATGTCCCCTTAAGATCCTCAAAGACTTCAGGGAGGCCCTGCTGCCTTCCCTCTTAAAGGTGATGAATTGTGCAATCACGGAAGACACTTTTCCTTCCTTCTGGAAAATGGCGGTGGTTAAACCTTTGTTGAAAAAGCCCACCTTGGACCCTGAGACACTGAAGAACTTCCGTCCTATTTCATTGCTGCCTGCTCTAGCAAAAATGCTGGAGGCTCATCTTAACCAATACCTGACTGCCTACTTAGATGCCTTTAGCCTGTTGGACCCATCTCAACATGGTTTCCGTAGGGCCCATAGTACTGAGTCTGCCCTTACGGTAGTCACTAATAACATCCGCTCGAAGTTCGACAGGGGCCAGACCTCCCTTCTGGTCCTCCTCGACCTGACAGCTGCCTTCCATACCCTGTCTCCCTCAATCCTGGTAACACGTCTTAGGGAGATGGGAGTCGAGGGCCCAGCGATGGGCCTGCTGACCTCCTTTCTCAATCAGAGAGAACAGAGGGTCAAGCTGGGAGAGTTTCTGTCCCCTCCTAAACCTGTGCAATGTGGGGTCCCTCAGGGGTCGGCTTTGAGCCCCACACTCTTTAACATCTATGTGGCCCCACTTGCCAGGTTAGTAAGGTTGGAGGTGTTATCATATGCTGACGACACCCAAATCATGGTTTCCTTCTCCCACTCGGTGAGCTCCTCCGCTCTCAACTTCAGGAACTGCATGGAGGCAGTTTCACAGTGGATGATCTTGAATTCACTAAAGTTGAATGGAGAGAAAACCGAGGTCCTGATCTTTGGAGGAGATCAGGATATTTGGTCTAGCGATTGGTGGCCTCCATCCCTTGGAGTGTGCCCCTTGCCCTCTCAATCCGCCCGGAATTTGTGGGTGCTGATAGACACTACACTTTCTTTGGACCGTCAGGTCAATAGGACAGTCTCCACTTGCTGTGGTGTCATCAGGATTCTGAGAAGGATAGCACATTATCTATCTCTAGAAGCTCCAAAGCAGATCGTGGTGGCCCTTGTCTCTTTGAGACTTGATTATTGTAACCCGTTATACTCAGGCATAAACAAAAAGCTCATCCAGCGCCTGCAGATTGTACAGAACGCGGCGGCCAGATTTGTTTTGGATGGATCCAGACTTTCCTCTGCCACGTTAGCCAGGAAGAGCCTCCACTGTCTTCCCATTCAGGCTAGGATCACTTTTAAGATCCTTTGCCTTGTTCATTGGGCCCTGTATGGAGCACGCTCTGAAGGCATAAGATCTCTGCTAGTTCCCTATTCTCCTAGCAGAGTCCTTCGCTCCTCCAACAAAAATCTTTTATCTGTCCCCCGGGTCTCTAGAGCCAGGTGGGGAGGGAGGGCCTTCTCCTTTCTCGCCCCAAAACTGTGGAACACTCTTCCTCCGGAACTAAAAGGACAACCATCTGCTATGCTCTTCTGGAAATCTTTAAAAACATGGCTCTTTGCAGAGGCTTATCTGTAATCTGGCATCGGCTCACACCACACACTATACCATCTTTTGGGTGCCTTGATGCCCTTTGGGGTTAAGTTGCGCATTTATAAGACTGTATTCATTCATTCATTCACTTCATACCCCAACCAGTATTGTGAAGGGTGGCTGCGCCTTTGATGATTTACTGGCCTTTTTTTCTTCTTTTTTTTGGGGGGGAGGGGCGTGTGGCCCCACTTCCCTGGACCAATTTAAGCTCTGGGGACCCCATACCCTTTGTGCCAAAATTAAATAACAAAAATACTTTTAACTCCCAGCAGGATCCCTGTGGGACCCCCCCCCATATCTAGGGGTTCAGGGGATTCCTACCCGGACCCTTTTCTTTATTTGTAATTTTTTGCGTGGGACTCAAGATGAGTCTCAAAATGGTTGCAGATACTTCCTGGTTGGAGTGTTGGCAGCCAATTAGCTTTTTAGTAGGATCCAGGAGTCTACTGCAAGGACTCTCGTTCCAAGATCTGTATATTTTTTAAGCTAAAATATCTCAGTACCTACTGAATGGATATACACCAAATCACACAAAGCACACTTTCTGGACCAACATCTAGTTTTCTGTCAAATTTGGTCCAATTCCGTTCAGTGGTTCGGGCTGTAGTTATGTTCAAATATAAAAAAATCCCATAGACATAACATAGGGGAAAATTAGTTTTGGACCCCCTTTTTTCTCAGCCCCCACTTCAATACAGCAGCTGGACCACAAAGGGGAATATTTTTGAAAATATCATGAAGATTCATCAGGAGTCCCCAAAGTTATTGACAAAACAAAAACAGCTTTCCCTATGGAAACTTTGGTCCTAACTATAACTACATACTCTCTCTCTCTTTCTCTCTCTATATATACATATATATATATATATATATATATATATATATATATATATATATATATATATATATATATATATATATACATATATATCCTACTGGCCGGTGGCCAGTAGGTAGTTATAGTTAGAACCTAGTTTCCCTAGGAAAAGTGTTTTTTTTAATTGCTAATAACTTTGGTGTTGTTTGACAAATCTTCCCGAAATTCTTCCGAAAAAAGGTCTGTCCAGGTTAGCTCCTATCCTGAAAGTTTGGGGGTATTCATCAAGCGGGCCTCTGAGGCCCTCCTAAGCCCTGGGGACCGCCACTCCTGGGGCTTTAATGAAATATGCCGGGGGGCCTCGGGGGCCCGCCAAAGCCCCGGGGACCACCACCTCTCCTGGGCTTTGAAAATAGAGGGAGGGAGGCTGCCCATCATCCCTCCTGGAGCACTTGAGGGCCCTGGGGACTGCCAGCCCCCAGGGCCGGGTCATGCGATATCCCGGGGTACCCACCCCCGGGACATTGCTGTTTGCTATGGCATAGCAAACTCTGATTTGCTTCATTGAAGCGAGAGTAGACAAACTTGCTCTCGCTTCAATGAAGCAAAGCAGGATTGCTTTTGGGCAAGGGGAGCTGCATGTTAGCAGCTCCCCTTTCCCAAAAGCAATGCCAGTTCCCATAGGAGGCGGGGAGCCGGAGGGACCGTGGGGGCATTGGGGCTCCCCCCACAGTCCCCAATGAAGAAGCTAGGCCCCGGGGTAATGGGTTCCCGGTGCCAGAAGTGGACAAGGGAAGGGGGACCACACGCCCCCCCTTCCTAATGATTAACAAAAACATTCAAGAATTGTGCATGCCCCGGGGATGGGGTCCTCGGGGCGATTATAAATTAATGGAACTGGACCGTTTTTTTTAGAAATGTTTGGAGTGGCGATCCTAACGTGGTGCTCAGCACAGCCCCCTAGTGTGAACGTGCTGGGTGCGCGGCTCTCAGCATGACCCCCTAGTGTGAACGCATTGGGTTTGCAGCTCTCAGCGAGGCCCCCTAATGTGAAAGCTCTGGGTGTGCGGCTCTCAGCGTGACACCCGAATACTTCACAGGTCTTTAAATTTAAAAGACCATTTACCTGTAAATGAGGCTTTGTTGTGTTTTCACCCCTTCTTAGAGCTCCTGCATCTCCACTCTGCCTATGACTGGAAGAATTAGCCCCCCCCCCCGAAATTTTCATCAGCCTCCCCCGAAATGTGGCTCTAGTTGGGCCCCTGACTGTCATATGTGGGCTCTGCCCACTCCACTTACGCTTACAGAATTCCGTAGATTCTATCCGCCATATGTCATTGATGCAGCTGTTGGGCTGGGAATATCTTGCAAAGAGGATTCTGGGCCTTTTATTACTGGTACTCCACTGACCCAGCAGCTCGCCTTAGGGGATCCAGTGGAAGGCACTACGTTGGCAGCTAATTAGAGCCAAGCTCGTGCTCGGGGTTAGCCTCCGCCAACATATGTACTTATCCAATCACTCCGCCAATCTCCAAGCACTTATAAATGCAGTCAACAGCACAATGTAAGGTGGTAGGGCCCAATGCCATCATGCATACATAATGAACACACAGGCACAGATATATAGATAGTGGAACTGGCTACGGGCACATGTGCGTGGCCCCTTTTTATTACCAGGGTCACATGTCAAGTGACGTCTGTGCTGGATGCGTGTGGGTTGAGTGTAAGCCAGCCTTCAGGTAATGGTTGGTGCTGGCAACAACTACAACATTGATCATAGGATCACACACAGAGATTCAATCATAAAGGGTCCATGACTTGTGGTGCACTAAGGTAGGGGCACCAGATCTTAAATCACACACAAAAGATTGTATCGTAAAGGGTCCATGACTTGTGGTGCACTGAGGTAGGGGCACCAGAGATGAGCGTGCTCATGTGAAGAAATTGTCAATGTCCCTTCAGGATATTCCTGCTGCCTGAGGTGACATTGATGCATCTGGTGTCTACATCACGAAAGTCAATCATAAAGAGTCCATGAGTTGTGATGCACAGAGTTAGTGGCACCTGAAGAGCTCAGCGTTTGCGCACCCAGCGGTGATGGAGTGTCCTTGCAGGACAGGATTGGATTGGATATGTGTAAGACCTGCTGACCACAGTGTAGGCCGGAGGCAGCGATCAACAAGCGCCCACAACCATGTGGTGTTGACTTGTGGTGCAGTGAGTTAGTGGCAACAGTGGCGCTCAGCATGTGCGCAGCCAGCGATGATACGTGGTTCAGGCGGGCCGCACTGGGAGCATTGTCTTTTGCCCAATGAATTCTGCCTCAATAAGGCCACATGGCGGTGACTTGTGGTGCACTAAATTAGTGGCATCAGAAGCATTGAGATTGTGCGCAGCCAGCGATGATGTGTGGTGCGGGAGGGCCGCACTGGGAGCAATGTCTGTTTCCTACTGACTGTGTCATCTGCAATTGCGACTCAATCTGAATTGTGAGGCCTGCTGTCACTTCCTCTTGACAAATTCCGAGGACATGGAGTACAATTCACTCTGCAATTAATAAATCAAGACAGAATTCAAATTGTGAGCCCTGCTGATCGCAGTGTAGGCGTATGGAACAAAAGATGAAATATGTATGGAATACACTGTCGAAATATGTAGGTTTCAAGGATGCTATAGTTAGTTGCCTACTGGACTCTGAAATTATTGAATCAAGACTTAATTTGAATTCTGAGCCCTGCTGACCGCAGTGTAGGCCGGAGGCAGTTGTCAGTAAGGGCCCACAGGCACGGGGCATTGAGTTGAGCTGCACAGAGTTAGTGGTACCTGAAGCACTCAGCATGTGCGCAGCCAGCGATGATGCATGGTCCTGGCGGGCCGCACTGGTAGCACTGCCTGTTGCCTACTGGACTGCGTCATCTGCAATCGTGTCTCTATCTGAATTGTCAGCACTGCTGACCGCAGTGTAGGCCGGAAGCAGCGGTCAGCAAGGGCTAACAGCTGTGTGGCATTCACATGAGCTGCACAGAGTTAGTGGCCCCTGAAGCATTCAGAGTGTGCGCAGCCAGCGATGATGCGTGGTCAGGTCTGGCCACACCTGGAGCAATTTCTTTTGTCTAATGAATTCAGCCTCAATAAGGCCACGTGGCAGAGGCTTGTGGTGCACTGAGGTAGTGGCACCTAAAGCACTCAGCGTGTGCACAACCAGCGATGACGCGTGGTCCGGGAGGGCCGCACTGGTAGCCATGTATGTTGCCTACTGGACTGCGTCATCTGCAATTGTGACTCGATCTGAATTGTGAGCCCTGCTGTCCACAGTGTAGGCCGGAGGCAGTGGTCAGCAAGGGCCCACAGCCACGTGGCGTTGAGTTGAGCTGCACAGTTAGTGGCACCAGAAGCATTTAGCATGTGCACAGCCTGCGATGATGCATGCTCCGGGTGGGCCAGGCTGGTAGCAATGTCTGTTGCCTACTGGACTGTGTCATCTGCAATCGTGACTTGATCCGAATTGTGATCCCTGCTGTCCACAGTGTACATCAAAGGCAGTAGTCTGTACAGACATAAATATGCTGTAATGTGCCGCTGGGATCTCAGGGGGCCTGTGTTGAGGAGGCCTGCGGTCACTGTGGTGGCCTTGTGGCAGGGTGAGGGCTGACGCTCTGGCAGATGCGTTGGCCTTCCCAGAAGTGAACCACTCCCAAAGCCCTGACCTATTTATTCACACTCCTACGCTGGAGTGGCATACGTTTGACCAGCCCACTCCGCTTCCGCTTACAGGGGTGATGAGATAGCTACATGACCGAGATCTTCCCCACTGCTTGAGATAACATGGTTGTGTCCACTGTCCACAACACTACAAGCACCAGCAGTATGTGTACACATGGAGAGGCCTGTGCTCTGCATAGTGAGGTCTGTGCAGCACATCACTGCTGTGTGCATTGATATTGATGGGTGACTTGCCTCCTTCACGCATACTTGGTTCCCACCTCTCCCAACATTCAGATATTGTGGGGCTGAGGGGCCATGCCATTTTGGGAAGGTCCACTGTCCTGTTCTGCGCTGTCTCGTGGTAGTGGGGAGTGGTCTGGGGGGAGGTCCTGTGGGGTGGTGGTGGTAGGTGTTGTGGCCTTCTTGGGTGTCGGAGCTGCGTGAACAGTAGCTCTATGACATGTGTTGGTCTTCAGATGTGGCTCTGGGCTGGGCTCCCTTTCATACTGTAGGTAGTTGTCCTGCTTTACACCAGTAATAGGCAGATGTTAAATTCTTACTGCTAACACGGCTTATCGCCTGTTTTTAGATCGCATCGAAGATTTGGCTGGTCGTTGAAATTATCGGGAAGTGGTGTTTTCTTGTTTTTTTTGCATGGGAATGCCTACTCTGCATATCATTAGCGTTAGTTGTCGCTCTAATTCGTGGCAATGTTTTTTGTGGAAGCTATCGCTGGAAAACTGGCGATATCAGCAGTTTTCACCAGGTTGCGAATGGGATGATAATCCTTTTGCCACTTTTGCTGCTCTAAAGTGCTGATAACTCAGTGATAAGTCCTTGATAGTACGCCCCATATTTTTTTATTTTGTTGTCCAGATTTGTGCACAGAGCCGCTTAAAAAAAAAAAATAGTTATACATTGTTGGCCCTGGGGTGGTTTGTTGGATGCCCTGAGCATGCCTAGGGGGTCAGGGTGTTTGCACCCTGCCCACTTTTCTTGTTTTTTCATCTTTTGTCTTGTGATTTGCATGTAGCTACAACAAAGTCCTAATAAACATGTTTTAGAGTCACCCTATAACCCAACAGTGGGGACTTATTGCCAAGTTATCAGCACTTTAGCGCAGCAAATGTGGGAAAAGAATGATCGCCCCATTCTCAGGTTGGTGCACACATTGCCCACAGGCTGATGGTACCAACACAGCAGACAATCAACATCCTTCCGCAGACAAATCTGCTGACTGTGCAGCACCTGTTGGCCTCTGGTACCTTCCAACCAACAACTGCGAGAGTCAGAGGAGTCTCATGGTCAGCCCTATTAAACTTCGTCACACATCTTGGATGCATGTCCACAAAAGCAACGTAGGGCCCCTGTATCCGCACCACCAGCTCGTCCCAATTCGTAGTGTTCCTGCACAACCAACCCGTGCCATTGCTTGACGCCTCTGTGCTCCAGATCCAAGATTGTAGTCTCTGAAATGGGGGTGCACCAGGTCATAAAGTCTAGTAGTCAACAGTAATGGAAAAACAGCGTTAGTATGGTCAGAAACGTAATACATTACAATGTATTGCACTTGGACAAACCGGAATGCTTATCGGTATGATCAATCCTGCACAAAATGACCATAACAGAAGTTTGTGTGGTTGTAACCTTTGCAGGAAAGAAAAGGACACCGCACACAATCACCGTAACAGAAACCACATGCATTCCAACAATGTGCAGGCAAAACTGGACCACCGGTGCATGTACACTAATGTCGTTGCAAACTTCTTAGGCAGTGTGCATGATTCCTACATCTTTCGCAAGCATCCCAGCCCTGCTCCCCAGACCAGTCCGCTGCCCACCGACGACTGCCCGACCCTGCGCACCCAGACCTCAATGCTCACCTGCTGCCACCGGCGTGTCTCCAAGAGGGCCCACCATGTGCCAGAGCAACCTCCTCAGCCATCGCTGGATTCCGCGGCACAGGCCCCCAGCTCATCCTGTTGCACCGCGCCAAGAAGTCATGTTGGTACAGCCAGCTGCCTTTGGCGTACACGTGGTCCAGCCGAGCTCACAATTCAAATCGGGTCTTGATTGCCAGGCTAGTGTATCGAGGCCTACGCATCATCGCAGGCTGCACACCCGCTCAGCTCTGGTGGCACTAACTCAGTGCAGCTCAAGTCCTAGCCACGTGGTGGGAGGCCCGTGTCAGACAAAATGCCTCGGCTGCCACCAACTCTGTGCACCTCAAGTCATCGCCACGTGGAAGGAGGCCAGTGTTGGGCAAAGTGCTTCGGCTGCCACCAACTTTGTGCACCTCAAGTCATTGCCACGTTGCGGGAGGCCCGTGTCGGCCAAAGTGCCTCGGCTGCCACCAACATAACAACCACAGGGATACATCCAGATAGAGAGTGGAAATGGCGTCGAGCACGTGCAGGATCACATGTCCTGTGTGGCCTGTGCTGCATGGGTGTGGTGTGGGTGTAATCGACGGTGAGGGAGTGGCTGTGGTATGCTGACAACTAGACCTGTGATTAGCAGATCACTACAAGGAAGACCTGGGACATATAGCATTGTAGTTCCCTCCCTGTAAGCATAAGCGGAGTGGACTGGCTGAAACGCACATCCTTCACGACTTTATCAATATGGCATTTTGAATCCGCACACCCACCGAGATATATAAGTGATGAGTGCGCGACTCCACTTTTTTCTCAAAAAAAATATATTTATTAATATTTAAGAAAACAGAAGACATTATATTATTTTAATAACAAACAAAAAACATTTAAAAAACTATTTTTAGGATATTAAAGTTACAAAATATCACCAAAAAAAAATCAAAATTCCTTAAAAAAACCATAGGTTTAATGAACATTATGATTCAAAATTAGCGTTTAAAAACATTTGAAATTCACTGAAAAAAACATAGATTTCAGGCATGTTATAGTTAGAAATTAGCATTTAAAAATCTTAGAAATTCACTGAAAAAAAACATAGGTTTCAGGGACATTATAGTTAGTTGGACATTTCTCTTGTACAAAACAATAGAAATTCCCCTGTTATAGTAAGTTCAGCTAACTCGCGATCCCGCAATGCACTGCTGCTGATGTCAGATATTACATCATTCATGACATGGTCAGTAACATCACTGATGACATCACTGATGACATGTCAAATTTATCATATGTACTGTACACTTTGAGAATATTGGTAATACTTTGAGAATATTGTTAATGCACATAATGACACTCATTTGCACATATCAAGTTCACTATGCACTGGCACTTTAGCGTGCTATGAAAATTTTTTGTGCAATACATATATTTATATGTTTATCATTGTTGGAAATGTAACCTGACTTTCTGTGCTCAGTTTTATATTTACCGTGCAATTGCACTTTAGATCTTTATTTACGGGCTGGCCTGCCAAGCTGAATTTATTTATTTGTATTCATTTTATATACTTCATTTATTTATTATATGACACTTTTGCACTTTTTAGGTTGACAATTTTGGCACTTTCACTTTAATAAGTCTTTGACTTTCTCCAGCGATTAAGAATATGTATAGGAGGGATCATTGCCACAGACAACATCTGCCCCTGCTTTGCAGACTGTTTTATTTAGCACTATGCTAGCATTATTGAATTAATATGTATATTATATTTATTATTCGGGCTGACTATGAATCAGTGACTATGAACTGTGTCCCCCTTCTTTATGTATCTTCTAAGCAACATTGGTTCTACCTGAATGTTGGGGATGTCTTAACATTAGGATTTTCTGTCTATTGCTGAGAGAAGTCAGTCACATTATTTATGCATCATCACTGTGTCACTATATAATGGTTTCCATGGGTCCAGCGCGTCATGTGATCAAGACCGTGGCAACATGGTCGAAACGCATCAGGAAGGGCACTTGCTTGTTTTATTCTTGGATGCACTTCACTTTTCAATAAAAATAACTTTATTTTGAACTCCATGCTGTGGTCCGTACCTGCTTTTTGCTGTTAAAGTTGTGGCAATAAGGACTCTGGTTATTTCATATATATATATTTGTGAGCGAGATTGAGCTGAAATAAAATCACACTTGTTTGGCACCATTCCTGGGTTCCTCTCTTCGTGTGTCCATAGCTGTGCAGGATTTTTGCAGTCTTTGTGGATTTGGGACGAGTTCGCTTGAATATATATATATATATATATTCTCCAAAGCAATTGAAATGATACACCGCACTCTTCTAGGTTTTGATTAAGCTTCTTTAATCCATCAAGGAAAAACTTCCTCACCTACGCGTTTCAAACAGATTACTGTTCTTGCTCACGGTAGTTACAAGTCCATTTTTTCTTTTTACTATTTATACCCTCCTGCCCATATGGCAATTAGGGTGCATTATGGGAGGGGTAGTTTATTGGTGAAAACAAACCATGTCAGGTCACTTTTGCAAATTATCACAGTCCAATTAGTTGACTTGAAATGACATATGATGGCTAAGTGCCTATAGTTTTAATGAAATAAAACTATTTACAAAGCGAAATGAGTTATATATATATATATACAAATCAAATCAGCATCCGTTAAGATGTTGAAGCAAGGAAAGCACTCAGGTCTCCGATTACAAAAAGTGTTTATTGCAGACCCCTACCCCTCCAACAGACGTGTTTCGCCTCACGGCTTCGTCAGTGTTGGCGTGTGTGAAAAACAGTCACCATTTTATTTCATACATTGCCACGGACAACCAGTAAACAGTGAAAGTGGACTATTTGCATAGATACTACTATGGCGGCCATCTTAAAACATGTTTTAACTGAGTCATTTCATTAGATTAAATGGTCATAAAAAAGTGCAAATGCAATATTAAAAACATTTTTTTGTCATTCAAAGAGTAATTCATTATGTGGAGAAGAGAAAAAAAGGAAGAAAATTAATCAATTCCTTATTACAAATGCATAATATACGTCTCATTTTCTGTATTATTGATACCAATCCTAAGGATATGTACAATTATAATATACTGTGCGCAATGTAACTAAAAGGCAAGAGTATAATTGCCATTCATAACACTAGATCTCTCTGTTAATGTCTAAGGTTATCACCAAACCAGTCTCCACAAATAATCTCGCCCTCTATGGGCTTGCTCAACTGTTGTCCTGCCCTGTATGGGCTTTCCCATGTCCTGTGTGTTGTGCAAAAGAGAAATGTAAAAACATTAATCATAAATAAAGCACCGCTCGCAGTAGGGGGAAGATGTTTTATACATATCCTAGTTCTCGATTAAGGTAATCCCACTTGAAATGGATGTTAACTCCTCCTTTCCATGTTTGTTTCACAGTCAGCTAGTTTCTGTTTTTATTAAAGCCCATTTACAGGTGAACCCACAGTTCTTCATAGTTGTTAAGCCCTATAGGCCATTTGCTCTGCAGATCAATGATATATTTAGATACTAACACCCTTAGAGCTTTGACACGGTCACCCCCTCTTTCTTTTCTGTCTACCTGATCCAGACAGAAGAATGTAAGGAGGTCCCTGTCACTGTTGCGGTGTGTCTCATAATGGCATGCCACGGGATACGTCTTGTCCCGGTTTGTTATGGCACGCATGACAAACAAAAAATATATATATATATATATGTATGAATTCAATGAAAAAAACATAGGTTTTAGGGACAGTTATAGTTAGTTGGACATTTCACACGTACAAAACCAGAGAAATGTCCCTGTTATAGTTAGTTCAGCTAACTATAACTCGCGGCCCCCCAATGCACTACTGATGACATCACATATTACATCACTCATGACATAATCAGTGACATCACTGATGACATCTCAAATGACCTCACTGATGACATCATCCAGTGACTGTGTGTTTCTGTGAAGTTTAATTATGTTTAATATATTTAGGGAAAGCTGTATTGAAGAATGAGTGGGTGTATAGGTGTCTGAATGGATGATTTATTAGGTGCATGACAGAGTCTATAAGGGAGTGATTAAACGTATCTTACTGACTGCATGGGTTAGTGACTAAACTGTGTGAATGTCTGTATCCGTCTGTCTGTTGCTGTTTAAGCGGCAAGATATAAAAATGGTTCTGTCAGGCGCGTAATATTTCTTCAAACTTTTTTCATTATTCAGCCAAATATTAATTTTCAAACCAATCTTATCAAAGAATAAATTACAAGAAATGCAAAACCAAACCTACTATGGTATGATAAGAGAGTCTTTATATAAATTGCTTCATTTATAAATACCCTTATTCAAATATATAAGTGGCTGTCAACAATACATGGTGGTGCATCATTTGTGAAAGTATTGTGACATTCAGTGCTCTGTGAAATTCGTGAATGTGTACTATATACAGTGATAACGGAAGGAGAAGAAGGGGGGAAATCGGCCAGTAGTCCAAGGTTCTTCAGATAATTCTGTGGACCTAAAGTGTTAGTCTCAGTGCAGAATCCAAAAAAGCTTGTCTAGATAGTTCTATAGTCGACGTTTGATCCCTAGGAAAGCACTCTTAAAGTGTCATTGCAGGTCTTCATCAGGACAAGGTAAGGGGGGGGTATGGGGTTTCAGACAGTTTGTTGATTAAAATGAGCTGGGGTCAGGTTTCGATTTGCAAGACAATTTAGCCAAAAAGTTAATGTAATACTTGTGATGCTAAAGACTCACCTCAAGGGGTGTGGGGCCAGGTGAGTATCTTTGAGGCTGGCTCAAGCAAGGCCACTCGTGGTTCTATGGCAGGCTAAGGGTAATTGCTCCCTTAGTTCTGTGTTTCTACAGAAAGGACAGGGTGTAGAAATTAGGACCAACTTTTCCACCCAAGCAATTATCTAAAAATTGGCGCGAGGTTGAGAGCACTCACCTCCAAGGTCAATGGTGCCTTAAAACAATCCAACTGAGTGTGTTAACATCAGGGCTGAAAACCAGATAATCCATGGCTCAGAAGAAATCTGTCAGCAGGGAGAGTTATAATTAATGAAACGGTTCCCCAATCCGTTGCAAGAGAATACAGTGGAGCGAGGGAATGGACCGCTGCATCATGCTCACCTTGAAGATCCACTGTACTGTGTCTCTCTCGCTAGGGTGCCGTAATCACTCGCTGCACCAAACTCAATCGCTTAGGATTACAAGCGTGGACCAGTATATGCTGTGTAGGCAAGCGCGAGGACGCGTTGGCCCATTGCCTAGCAGCCAAGCCTCTGTGATAGTTTCAAGTCCCCCTACGTGACCTGGCAGACCGCGGTCGCGCAATAACTACACTCCAAGCTGTTACTTGAAGCGTAAAAGGCCATTTATTAGGACAAGGTTGCAATCATTTAGACTTATTAACAGTACATCAATGCATGGAATATACATTTCCATAATCATTTAGACTTATTAACAGTACATCAATGCATAAAATATACATTTCCATCCCATACCCACGCATTCTCCATTCTGCCTTTCCAAAACATCTCACCTGTTTGACTCTTCACCCATTCACTCGATAACCTACTTCCTTTCCCCATTATCACCTTCACTTGCCCGTCAAGCATCCTCTGTTGACTTTGCCTTTATTGCTCATTGCCTCCCATGCCCCACTATCAGTCACCTGTGTACCGTTTTCCCCCCACCCGAGGGGTGGATCTGCCCGTATGTGACTCCCCACCCCTCCAAAGTACCGTACTGCCTCAGCTCTGCAACCTGCCCTAAACTGGCACCCCAGCCCTCAAACCACTCCCGGTCCTTCCCTAAAACCTGCAGGGTGGGCGGGTGGACAAAATTAAAACACCCTCCCGGTGGTGCTCAGGTGTCAGGAAGAGGCCGAATCTTCCTCCCCTGACACCTTATATGCCCTCCCCAATCCCACCCCTTCCTTTAGCCCCTGTAGTCCCGCCCTCCACCTTGTCCGTATTGTGCAAAAACCCCGGGGGAAGACTGGTCTGCGACCTTCGCTTCCCCCGGGGGCCGCATCGCGCAATAACTACACTCCACGCTGTTACTTGAAGCGTAAAAGGCCATTTATTAGGACAAGGTTGCAATCATTTAGACTTATTAACAGTACATCAATGCATGAACTATACATTTCCATAATCATTTAGACTTGTAAATGTAAATGTAAATGTATTTATATAGCGCAAATCACCAACCGAGGTCGGTATCTAAGCGCTTGCTTAGGGAACCCGTCCTGGTATTCCCCTGTGAGATAACCCCGGCAGGGTATCCACAAGGTGAAAGCCAGGCATCCCGCCGCGAGGGGCCGTTGTGGAGATTAAGCAAGCTATTGCCCAGAGTTGCAGAGTGTGAACCCGTGAGTCGAGTAGGCACCGGAGCGAGAATTATCGAGTCCGTGGAATTTTTGAGCACAAGACCCGCCGAGGCGGGGAATTGAACCCTGGTCCAGGGTCGATCTCAGCTTCCGGGTCTGCCGCCTCTAACCCCTGAGCCACACTTCTCCACTTATTAACAGTACATCACTGCATGAAATATACATTTCCATCCCATACCCACGCATTCTCCATTCTGCCTTTCCAAAACCATCTCACCTGTTTGACTCTTCACCCATTCACTCGATAACCTCCTTCCTTTCCCCATTCTCACCTTCACTTGCCCTCCAAGCATCCTCTGTTGACTTTGCCTTTATTGCTCATTGCCTCCCATGCCCCACTATCAGTCACCTGTGTACTGTTTTCCCCCCACCCGAGGGGTGGATCTGCCCGTATGTGACTCCCCACCCCTCCAAAGTACCGCCACCCAGGGAACCCCCGGAGGGCGGCCCCATCACCCCCCTGCCCTGCGCACCTTTCGCCTCCTGCCAGCGACCCTACAGCCTCCCAGTGGATGACAATCCACCACCTCCCGCTGCGTCCTGCAGCAAAGCACCACTCTCGTTGCCAACGTGAATCGCGAAAAGTGCCCTCTCCAGAAGGGGCCCACGCGCCCGTCCTTCCTGTGCCGAAAGGCAGCCTCCCTCAGCAGAACCCGGTGAACGACCGTCCACCCAACATGCTTCCCCTGCAAGTCAGGAACGTCCCCGGAACAAACGCCACCATGAAAGTTGTTCGCAATGCAGTGATATTCCATCACTCCCACCTGTGCCTGTGTGTCGGGCAAGCAAACCCCGCCTAGGGCGTACCCCAGCCGGAAAACAGCACACCCCACAACGCAGTGAACAGCCATCCACCACCTGGACCAACACCCGAATAGACCAGCCACATGTCCGGTCCCAATCCTGTGAACCGAAAAAACTGTCCTCCCCCCCCCCGTGGCGAACGGCCATCCACCACCTGGCCTGCCTCCACCACCCGTAATCATGTCCAGCAGGACAAGTGACCGCTCCGGACCACTCAATTGTCCATCCAATGTGCCCCCCCTTCCTGAGGAGAACAACCATCCACCCCTTATGCCACCATCCATTGCCCCTCCGGCAGCCAATGAACTATTCTGACCACCCTTGGCCCATAAAAGGAGCCCCTCCCCAAAAGTTGAGTAACATGCACGTATATTTCCCCCCCCCCCATATGTAAGTGCATCACTTTTGTAAAGAATGAGTAACCTTAGAAGCTCATGAAGACAAAGAAGCATTCGAGAGTGTGACGCGAATTTCAGATGCTCAAGTGATGTCAATGAAAACAACTTTGTACTTAGGTAAGCATGAAAAAACCCCCGCCTGTTTCCCTCACGACATCCTGTATATCTACGCGTGTCGTACATTTGCCCCCCCCTCGCGGTGAACGACCGTCCACCACATGTCCTTGGCTCACAAAACCACCAACCGGCCCCGGCCATTTATTAGGCACCCAAGGTGTCCCCCCACTATTGTCGAGGTGAACAACCATCCACCCCATGCCCTCCATCCTTTGGCTCCCTTGGCAAACAATAGTATCCGTAGACCGCTCGCAGTCCATAAAAGGAACCCACAAGCAAACCAAATCGATCTTTGTTAAGAACCAAAATCCTGCACGGTCATCCACACCTCATCTCTTATCTCCCCATGCGTCGGATAATGTACTTTGGCTCCCACCACACTATGTGAACGGCCATTCACCAATCCGTGCCTGCATTCCGTACCCAAAATGGTCTCTGGCCAAATCCCGACCATGCCCGGCGCCCCGCCCCCGTGGACGACCATCCACTGCATGTACCATTACCCCCAGGTACGTGAGCAACAATTCCCCACCATTCTTGGACCATAACAGGCGGCTACCTTTGACCAAAGGCCCTCATCATTAAAGTCACAACGGACCGTCCCCATCACCCAAAGCGTCATGTCTTGGACCTCCAAATCCTCAGCCGACCAAACTGTCTCCCCCAAGCACAAGCCCTGCGCCCGACTATGACGCCCCATGTTCCGTTCCTTGGAAACACCTCCACTGCCAAGCACCTCAGGATATTGCCAGCCTGACACATCCCAGCAACCTCCCCCCTGCATGTGTCCTCAAAGCAGGGCAACCTTACATCCCCCGCGCCGTACGGCAAACGTAATGGCACCAACCCCTTCCCAATGTCCTTCGCCCAGTCTCCTACCGTCCACCACCCAATCATCGGGGAACCTGCCCCAAAAAAGTCAACACCCCCGCTAGCGCACCTCTTGTGTTGAACACCTGCCGGGAGAATCCCCCCCCCTCTCCAGGCGACAGCCCTGGCTCCCATTCTACTTCCCGACCCCCTGGTAAAAAACAAGAATTAGCCCTGCAAGAAATACATGGTGTTCCCCCCTGCCCCCTTATGGCTTATTCAAGTAAAGTAAGGAAGCAGGTATGAAAGTCGCTGCCTGCGTCAAGTAGAGAGCAGACCCGGTCAAGACTCCCAGAATCATGTACAAGACACTCTTACAATTCCTACAGACTAACTTCTATATTCCAGAGATATGCAACCCTACAGGCCGCCAGCCTAAAACACCGTTGCAAAGCAAAAGCCCACACCCCCAGTACCCACGTCGGCACAGTCACCTCACTGTATACCCGCTGCCCCGTCAGCGCCCCCCCCCAGGACCCACCCAGTGACCACAGCCATCGCGGCCCACCCGCGCATCCAAGAAACCACACACCTCCGCCAGGCAATCCCGCCAAAGCAAAGCCTGATTACGCACCAGACCAAAGATCAGGAGACATTTTTTTGCTGAAAAAACCTCTACTGCACTCCAAACCTCCTCCATTCACGGTCCCCTGCGACCTTTTCACACACGCCCTTGCCCCCGAACAGACCAACACCAATACACCACTACACCCGGCCCCCAGTGCCCTCCTGTCCGGGCACACTTCTGTCACAACTACCGCCCCCCCGCTCCCAACAGCCTGAGCCCCAATTTGGCACTACCAACTGCCCCGTCGCAATCCCAACTAATCTCCCTACAGCACCTTCCAACCCACAGCCACCAATGAGCCACACACTCCACCTCCCCGGCGAGCAGTACAAAAACCCCAGGTCAAAATGAAAACAAACTCACATAGACCTCAGCACACAGCGACCCGATACCTCTCCACCGTGTTACAGCACCCCGCCCCCCCCTCCAGGAAACTCCACACTACAGCCAAAACACACCTCCCCCCAAACCCTCCTGCAAAAACAGCACCCCACCATACCGAATGCATCACACGCTCATCACCCAACGACGCTCACCCCACGAGAACCCCCGCGCAGCCCCCCTACGACCTGTATAGGCTGACATAGGCTGTGCAGTCCCTCCTGCACTCCGTTCCTGAGACACCCCCAAACCCCATAAATGCCATGCCACCAAATCCTGAAAACTAAAAACCTCTGAACCTCCGGCATAGCCCTTCACAACCATCCCCCTGCCCATGCGTGAGCAGCCCCCCCCCGACCAGCCCCCCTTTGCGCATCCGCTAACTCAAGATGTGAAGCAGTCCTCCACCTACATGGTACACCCAAACATGGCCACCACCCCAGGAGCATCTAGCCCCCACCTCTACTTTCTCCACTCCAATCTTGCGCCCACGTGACCCGCCACGCCGGCCCACCCGTCATGGGGAGGGCAGCGTTGTATCTCGGGAGCACTCCTCCCGGTATAAACATCCAACCCCGGAGCCCCATCAACCCGAAAACCAATGTCACGCCACCAAATGACCAAATGGGAGCCGACCGGCCATCCCTGTCAACCCCATTGCTGTAGTATCCACTGTGAAGCTTGCCACCCACACTGGGTCCCATCATTACTCCTTCCAACAGCAGCACTGGTATCCCCCAGGACACCCCCACGCCTGCAGCGCCCCGCATCAGAAGCGCCATGATCCCGCATATCTTTCCCCTTCTCCAGGCCCCAGCCGCAAACGTGTACCTAAGAGTTGCTCCAGCACAACGCCCCTCTGCTCCTGGGCGCCAAGCCCATCTCGGCTGTGCCCGCGGGACCCACCCGCCCTGCTCGCACCAACTTCCGATCGACCCAACATCCCCACCACACAACACCCACAGAGCCCACAAATCCATTCACGATCACACCCACCGACCCCCAGCACTTCTATTACGACAAACATACCGACTCTCACCCCGCACAAACTGAACAGGTCACACCGTACATATTTAAACATTGGCTGGATAAAACATTGCATTGGACGCTGCGCGAATCCCCCGACGGAGGGCAGGCCGCCGCTGCCCCCCTATTTGATATTTGATATTTGAAGTGGTATTTCTAGAGCGCAACGTTCGCTCCGGAGGGAGCATCATGGCGCTGAGATTCCTAAAGCCCAGTGTAAGAGGTTGTCGGAGGCTAGATGGCAGCTTTAGCCCAGTCATCGGGTAGGGAAAAGATCCATGTTTTTAAAAGATGTCTGAAGGATTTTTCCAGGGTTTGATGTCTCAGGTGATTGGGCAGGTTATTCCAGGCTCTGATGGCCAGGAAGCTTAACGTCTTTCCACCTTTCATCTTCAGGTTGTACCTTACAGGGGACATTAGGTTGTCATGTGCAGAACGAAGGAGACGAGTCGGGACGTAGTGGCGGAAACGTCTGATTAGATATTTGGGGCCAGAGGTGTTAAACGACCGGAAGGCGATAACAAGTATTTTAAAAAGTATTCTTTTATGCAGAGGGAGCCAATGCAGAGATCTGAGAGCTGCAGAGGCAGAAGATTTACGAGGTAGTTTTAAAACCAGTCGGGCAGCGGTATGAAGAACGCTCTGAAGTTTGGCCAGAGTGGACTTTTTTGTTCCTACTGCTTCGGACCCGCGTTAGGAGGCCGTAGTGCGCCCCGCTGGTGTCACACCTGCTGCCGAGCTGGACCGCCATCCTCAGTTCGCCTCCCCCACCGGGTCGCCAGAACCAGGTGGGCCCAAACACCACCGGGCCTCGTGCCGTCATGGCCGTCCCTCACACGTGTCCCTGATACCCTACGCAGTGCGGCCTACCAACTCCCCAGGGGCCCGGTCCCGCCCCCCCCAGCTATCAGCATTGCCCAGTGACCAACCCAAATAGCGCAGGCTCCCTGTAGAGATGGGCCCACACCCCCACCACGCTGCAGCAAAAAGGGGGGAGGGATAGTGGGCCTGCGAGACCACGCCAGCTCCGGGCGACGTCGTCAACATGCAATGCACCGCCCCACTGCCTGACCCCTGTTGGTAAATGCCCGCCAAAACTGAGGCCCGCCTGTCTGCAGTAAGGAAGGGGCGCCACCGAAAGGCCAGAAGCAGCTACGTCCAAAACCCACCCCATGACAAACTGGGGCCGGGTCCCGCCCCCACTGGCACCCCACAGCAAGCCCCCCTCGGGACCGCAGGCAAAGCCAGGACACCCGCCCTCCCAACCCCCGCTGCGGGCCCCCATCAGCCTCGCACCGGCCACATGCCCCCCCACCCCTCGCGGATACCGACAGCGCACCATGAACCCCGGGAAAGCCTCAGGGGGGAAAAAACAGACGCGCGCGGCGCAGGGCCCCGCCCGCTCCCCGACAGGGAAAACCCCTCTCTATCAGCCCCCCCCGCCCCGACGCGCACAGTAGCAGTAAGGCCGCAGACCAAAACCCCGCCGCCGCGCCCGGCCGAACCCCACACGCGCACCACTTACTACTCGGGGAGACCCCCCATCCAGGCCAGGGGCCGCGCCTGATGGACACGCCCGCCACGGCCTCTCCGCTGGGCCAGTTCGAGCACCGCACTCTCCTCGGGGTGAAAAACCCCAGCCATGCCGAAAGACTCCCCAGGGCATCTCCTCGTAGCCGCAGGACAAAATACTAACGCTAACCATACAGCCGATCGACAAATAGGCCCTCATTCAAAAATACCCTACAGCTCAACAAAATTAAAACACCCTCCCGGTGGTGCTCAGGTGTCAGGAAGAGGCTGGATCTTCCCCTCCTGACACCTTATATGCCCTCCCCAATCCCACCCCTTCCTTTAGCACCTGTAGTCCCGCCCTCCACCTTGTCCTTCCGTATTGCGCGAAAACCCTGGGGGAAGACTGGTCTGCGACCTTCGCTTACCCCGGGGGCCGCATTCTCGCCAGCAGTCTGACATGAAAAATGAAGGGGGGAATGTAATTTTAAAAATTTAAAATCTTCCTACATGGCATGTAAAACAATTTAACGTGGCGATTTAAACGCTAGCGTTTGGCCTAATCTGTGAATTATACAAATCAGCTCGCTATGCAACGTACATTGAACGGTTGCCGCACAACCAACCCGGCGTGCTGACAAGTCATCCGGTCTATGGGGGGATAAATGTTGAAATACAGACTCAAATTCTCTATAAGTCTCGTTGTCCCATGAAAAACAATTTGGTGCGCTGGCATGAATCTCATGGGGGAAGGAAGGCAGTTCATACAGTGACAAATACAGGATGCTCTATGCGAAGTATACATGAAATCATTTCAATCAATCACAAACAGTTAAGCTGCTGTGAATCTCATGGGGCAGGAAGGCCGTGCATACAGTGACAAATACTGGATGTACTATGCGAAGTATACATGAAATAATTTCACTCAATCACAAATAGTTAAGCACCAACCTATTACACGTTACAGTATAGGGGTTATATTGGGTTTTTGGATATTGCATTTTATAACAGTACATGGTAGTGCCACCCAGCCAAGGGATTGATGTTACAAAGACATTTAAAAAAACATATTAAAAAACATTTTATGTCAATTTTTCATAAGACTGAACCGATAGATGCACCGGAAGTGCAGACTTTGTATTTAGGTAATGCCACCTAACTTCAGGTTCGATATTCTATGGCCATTTAATGTACATTGTGAGCATATTAACAATATTACTAGATCGTTCTATTTTTCATCAAGTGAAGACACTCCTAATCGGTAGCGTCAAATCAAAAACACTATGTGCAGGTAGCATGCACTCTTGATCAAGCTTCCACATACCCTGGATTTATGTGTGGTAGCGTAAGCAATGGTACGCTTGGGTGTCCGGGGAGTTCTGTGATCCAATGGTAGAAATGAGTAATACCTAGAACTACAATTGTCCCATGTGTCTAGAAATTTCCTCCATTTCATTCAACCCACAATGGACTGAGTTGAGGGAATGTTTCCATCTATCAATCAATCAATCACGTCATTTGTATAGCGCACTACTCACACGGGAGGGTCTCAAGGCGCTGGGGGAGGGGAAAGTTACTGCTCGAACAGCCAGGTCTTGAGCTGCTTCCTGAAGGCGAGATGGTCTTGGGTTCGCCAAAGGTGGGTGGGGAGGGAGTTCCACGTCTTAGCCGCCAGGTAGGAGAAGGATCTTCCTCCGGTGGTGGCCCTGGGGACGCGTGGTACGGTGGCGAGTGCGTGGCCGGTCGATCGTAGCTGGCGGGTGGGTGTGTAGAAGGTCATGCGGTCGTTGAGGTACTTGGGGCCCAGGTCGTGGAGAGCCTTGTGTGCGTGGGTGAGGAGTCTGAACGTGATTCTCTTGCTGACGGGGAGCCAGTGCAGGTCTCTCAGGTGTCCGGTGATGTGGCTGTGTCGGGGGATGTCGAGGATGAGTCGGGCGGAGGCGTTCTGGATGCGTTGGAGTCTTTTTTGAAGTTTCGCTGTGGTTCCGGCGTAGAGGGTGTTCCCGTAGTCCAGTCGGCTGGTGACGAGTGCCTGGGTGACGGTCTTCCTGGTTTCCGTGGGGATCCATCTGAAGATCTTGCGGATCGGCACTCTTTGTAGTTGAGTGATGTGGTGATCGACCTCCCCCTGGCATTTGGGCAAATCTTTTCTATAGCCCACAATTTGATGTCATCCGGTGTGTGATTGTGTGTGGTGAAGTGTTCAATCAATGGTGCCCCAGTGTTTTGTATCTTAATCTACTCATGTGCTGCAGGATCCTGGTTTTGAATTTCTGTGTTGTTTTTTTTTTGTTTAACCCCTTGTCTGCTGATGACGGAGCGGTTCCGTCATGGCCCGCTCGGAGCGCCTGCGCGGCGCAAATTCCGCGCCTGCGCTGAGCGTTCCATTGAGCGGGGTGGGCCATGACGGAACCGCTCCGTCATAAGCACAGCGCCACTGACGCTGGTGATGGAGCGGTTTCGTCACCAGCATGCGGCTGCCGCGCGGCCGCCCGCCCCCTTAGCACTGCGGCGGAATAGCCGCCGCAGTGAAGGGGTTAAGAAATTTTTATTCAGTTTTAACAAAATACAAAACAAAGCCATACAATAATGTCAATGAATATAATAAGTTAAACATGAGGCATAGAATGAATAAAGAATCCAGAATAACCTAGAAGAAGAAGAAAGAAAAAGAAAAGAGAAGCATGAGAAAGGGAAAATAAAGAAAGGAGACAGAGATAGGAAAGGAGGGATAAGGCAGAGGGGGAGGAAAAGAGAAAGAAGCCAGGAGGAAGGGGAATATATGCTCGGAAGGAAAACAATTCATGCAATTAAGTGGGATGATTAGAAGAGAGGTAATTAACAAAGGGGAGCCATAGGAGATCAGACTTAATTTTTGACGAAATAGAAGAAGAGGAAGCAACAGCAACAGCAATCCTATACTCGTCACATATAAAATTCCACCAGGTATTAACAGATAATTTGGAATTATCCTTCCAACAAGATAAAATCACTTTAAACGCAATAGCAATAAAAAGATGAAGTAACCTGGCATTAGATGAGACAATATCAATCTCGTCTGATATAGAACCTAAAAATACATTCATTAATGTTATTGATGAAGAAAATTGAAACATTTGCATGCATATATCCCAAATAGATTACCAAAATGATAAAACGGAATGGCACTCGTACAATTGATGCTGAAGTGTACCTGTTTCAGAAGAACAAGACCAGCATAAAGAAGGCGATGAAGGTGAAAACTTGGAAATACTTACAGGCGTAATAACAGCACTATGATAAATTTAAAAAAAAGAGATTGCGTGCAGCAATAGAAACTGTAAATAATTTGGACCATATGCGATCCCAAACATCAACTGGTTGCGAAACACTCAAATCAGTTTCCCATTCAACTTCAACAGGTGATTAGGGATGGACAGTAACACTTGATATCAATATTTTATATACAAGGGCAGCCTTGGGTTGATGAAGGGAGAACAAAGAATAGAGAGGAGATAAGGGAGAAAAAGAAGGTAAAGTATCAGGTGGTGAAAGGAGTGACAAATGAGATTGTATAGCATTAGTTATGTTGATATATTCCTGTAGACACGAAACAGGCAGTTGGTAAACATTTTGCAATTCATGAAAAGGGATAAGAAAATCACCTGAAAATAATTGATATACAAACGAAATCCCCTTCTCTTTCCAGTATTTGTAATAAAAAGATTTGCCCTTATATTTGAGAAACTTATTATACCACACAATGGATGACAAAAAACATTGAAGGGGAAATACATCTTTGAAAAATGGGTCATGTAACAGTGATTGAGAGTACTTCAGAACCGGGTGTTTGGTCAAAAATGAACAATTGGACATAAAAACAGTATGTTGGGGAGTATGGCAGAGGCAAGATGGCGGCCGCTTAGTGGCCGGTGCAGAGGTGCGGTGAGGAAGCTGTTTGGTTTCTGCCCGATGGCGACCTAAGCAGAAAGCAAGGAGCGGCGAAAAAGAAAACCATGCTCTAACTTGGTGACCGACCGCGGTAATGTTGTCGGCTCTTACCGGGTCTGCCCCGACAAGATTGCTTTTGCGGGCAGTGGTGTGGACGCTGGAGAGACTCGATCCCGGTAGAGGACGTTTCTCAGCAGCCGGAGGGCGGAGCCTGATGCGGTGCCGGCGGAGTTTGCGGAGCAAAGGAAAAACGGAAGCGGAGACCGCGGGAGCCTGTAGTGGACACAGACGCTTTAGAATCCAGCAGAGGCGGTTGTCAGAGACTGAGGGTGCTGGTAGTGCTCACAGCCGACCTGGGAGGCTGCAGAGACGGTTGCTGGTCAGAGGTATGGCCCCAAAACAGAATCCGGGATCAAAAGCTAGTAGCCTGAAGAAAAAGGGAGCATTAAAGGGGGAAAATGAGAACGCCCCCCTGATGACATATGTGAGGATAGTCAGCCCCAATCCCAGCCCCAGCTAAAGAAGAGGCAGCAAGGCGCTCCTAAGACTCGGTAGGCTACTACAAATGCGGATTTATTTACAAAAGTGGGCAAGTAGAAAAGCTCTAAAGAGCTGGGAGAGGATAATGTCTCCAATGTTGCCGGCAACTTGAATCTGGCTCCTGAGACTTTAACTGAGATTGCATGCTTGGAAAGCGGCCTGGAGGCAGCAAATTTGGTTACCGTTAGTAAGGGGAGCCAGGAATCCCTTACGAGCCCCCCTGGGATGGGGCAGCTAGTTGGGGACCCTCAATCCTCGGCGCAAAGTGCTGGTGTGGGGCTCAGTGGCGAACCCCCCGGCATAATAGTACCCCCAGAAGCTGTACTGGATGAAGCTATAGAAGGGGCGACCGGAGCCAGCATCAAGAAAGAGAGCGCCGCAAGTGAGGCCTTCTATTCTGTTTCAGATGGGGGGCAGAGTGGTCTGAAGACGAGGATGAACATAGCTCTTTTGTGGAATCAGAAAGCGACCCCGAGAATGATCAGCCGGCTACAGCTTTGAAACTCCAAGGCAGCCCTCTGTTGGAACAGACACAACTGTCTCTGCTGGAGACGATTCACCAAGAGATCTTAGCACACAGAGAGGAAACGCGTCAAGACAGTCATAAATCCCGGGCCGCTATGAGGAAAATGCAGGGAGTGGTTCGGAAACTCTCTAGGGCTTGTGCTACCACGGGGGATAGAGTGTCAAATTTGGAGGAGAGGGTGGTGGCTACAGAAGCCGAGGTGGCAGAAGCAGTGGCTAAGGTGGAATCACAGAACTCCCAGGTCTCAGACATACAATGAAAGCGGGAGGAGATGGAAAATAGGCTTCGAAGGAACAATCTAAGAGTCCTGGGAATTCCGAGGGGATTGAGGGGTCCGACATCAGGTCTTACATCATTAAGCTCTTCCACCAAGCCTTGCCCGAGCTGTCTGGTTGGGACTGGCCAAATGAACTACAAAGAGTCCATCGTACCCCTTTTAAAGTACGACGGAATGCTAAAGAAGGCGATAAACCCAGGGCGGTGCTGATATTCCTTGGCAATTTTATTTTACGACAGGCAATTGCAGAGAGGGCAAGACCTGATGCCAGGAGAAGTTGTGATGGGGTGTCGTTTTTTGTCCGCCCTGATTTTTGCCACGTGACGGTGGAAAGGCGCTGGCGTCTTAGGGGGTTGATCAAACCCTTCCAGGACAGGAAACTCCAAGCCTACTTAATCAACCCGGCGCAGCTAAAAGTCATTAATGAGGGGAAAACACTGTACTTCTCTTCAGAAATCAAGGCCAAGGAGTACCTGGACAGTTTGGGCAAATAGGCTTTATATGGGGCATATCATAAGAGTAATAGTCGGTGCCTCTAGTTGAAGGATAGCTGCTCCTTGTGCCTTGCTTTAGTGTTTAGTTTTTCACATGTTTTGTATTTTTTGGGCATAATTTAGGTTTAAGAGGTGTTTATTGCTGTCCTCACTGCAAACACTGCACTTTCATCACATGCACAGTTTAGTTCTGTGTGCCTCACTGAGTGAGGGGATGCAGGGGGGGTTGGGTTGTAGAAGGGTTGGGTGGGGTGTTGGGAATGTGAGGGAAGTGGGCGGGTGTGGTAGGGTGAAAAAAGAAAATAGGAGGAAAAGGTGCATCATTGGTATTGTATTTGTGGTTGTATTATTTGGACTTAAAGGGTATCTAAGGAACCTTGGAAGGTTTAAGATCTATGGTCGATTGGAGGGCCGAATTAAAAGTAAGGATGGCTGACATTCGAATTTGTACAATGAATGTGGGTGGATTGAATGACTGGCGGAAGAGACAGAGACTGGCCTATTTTGTAAAATTTAATAAGATTGATGTGCTATGCCTCCAGGCGACCCACATTCCTTGGTCAAAGCGGAATTTGCTGGCTATCAATGGGTTTGAGTTGGTCGCCTGTTAATCCCAATCCTCTACAATCAGGGGGGTCGCTATATTGATTAGGAAATCTTTGGGAGGTGTGAAAAGGACAAAGGTGGATAGTTGTGGTAGATGGGCATTGGGCTATAGCAGAAGCAGAAATGGGCTATACTTTGTGTGCAGTGTATGGCTCGAATAGTGATGACCCTGAGATCTTTAACCATTTGGAAATATAACTAGCTGGTTGGCTGGCACCGCTTTTAGTATGCGGGGATTTAAATATCTCTGCAGACTGGGTTAATGGTGGGCATTATGTTGGGCTCAAACCCAGGGTTTTCAGGGCCATAAATGCCCTCATGGATTCGCTTGGATTAGTGGATATCTGGGGGACTAAGGAGCCCCAAAATCCTGGAGTTACTTATTTCTCAAACCCAGCTCAGAAATATTCCAAATTGGATTACTTCTTTATTTCCACCCCCGAAATTATTAGAGTTAATATATTCAGGCTACCAATGGTATTCTCCGACCATAATCCTTTAGTAATTATATACCAAAGAGAGAGGTGTGAAAGGGTAAGGTCCTCTTGGTCCTTTGAGAGGAGGCTATTGGAAGAGACTAGATATGTAGCCCATATCAAGAGCTGGACGGATAACTTGTTTGCTGCCAACAGATACAGCTCCTCTCGTAATGTAGTGTGGGAGTCCTTTAAAGCGGCATTCAGAGGCGAAACAATCAGCATCGCAGCCAGGTTGAGGAGAGAAGATAGGATTGAGGAAATTAATTTAGTGAAGAGGTTAGCAATAGTAGAAGAAGAGCACATCAAGGATATCACTTCGGGGGGTGATGGTAGTAGTAGCCATAATGCTCTATCTGCAATTAAGGCAGAATTACAGAGATTGATTACTCAAAAGGCGATAGGGGAATATCAGGCCACCAGAACTAAGAGGTATGAAACGGGAGAACATGCAGGTAGATCCCTGGCCCTTCGCTTACGGCATGAGAAGTCAAAAAATGTCATCCTAAAATTAGTAGAGAGCGGTAGGGAATTCACGGAGGCTAAAGAGATCCTAGCGGTGTTCTGAAAATGTTACCAGAAACTGTATGGTGGAGAGGTTATGGATAGGAGACAAGTGGATGATGTTTCAGATATAGGACCCCGACTGGACAAGTCATTTCAGGAGGAGCTTGATAGGGATATTACGGAAAAAGAGATTAAGGCTGCCTTAGAGGAGCTAGCCTCTGGGAAGGCTGCCGGCCCAGACGGCATTCCATTAGAGGTGTACAAGCGTATTGAACCAGAAATCATGCCACTATTAATAGATCTTTTTAATGGGGTTATATGCACCGGGCTGATTCCGGATTCGTGGAAAGAAACTAATATTGTTATATTCCACAAAAAGGGGAAACCTAGTGAGAACCCTGGGTCTTATCGACCAATCTCACTGATCAACGCCGATACCAAGCTTTATTCAAAAATCTGGGCTTTGAGGTTGGGCAGGATTATTGGTGGTCTCGTTTCCCCTTGGCAGCATGGGTTTGTCCCCGGCCGTGGCACTACGGATCATACTAGCAGGGCAATAGCCCTATTTGACGCCCATGCTGCCACGGGAGGTGAGATGGCCATGATCCTGCTCGACGCAGAGAAGGCTTTCGACCGTGTGGACTGGAGCTTTCTCTGGGGTATCTTGGAAGGCAGAGGGTTTGGGCAGAAAACCATCAGAGCACTCAGGGCAATGTACTTAGAGCCTAGGGCCAGAGTCGTAGTTATGGGTGAGAAGTCTGACCTGTTCTCTATAGAGAGAGGAACGCGCCAAGGGTGCCCGTGCTCCCCGATCCTTTTCTCTCTCTATATTGACCCCCTCATGCAAGCTATCTTGGACTGCCCTAGGCTAACACCAGTGGTTTTTAATGGTTTCGAAAATAAAATTCTAGCGTACGCAGATGATCTCGCGGTTTTTTCAACAAACCCCCAGCAGGCAATGGTTGTTCTGTCCGAGCTCACCAAACAGTTTGGTGCTTCCTCAGGGTATTTATTGAACGAGGCAAAGACGCAGATTATTTGTACAAAAAATATAGTAAAGACTGGTTCCAGATTTGTTGATGTAGCAATCTATTTAGGAGTGAAAATTAATGCCTCAGTAGGGAAAATAGTTGAAGAGAACTATATACCACTTAGTAAATCTACAGAGACTGATCTGAGAAGAATGGATGGGCTGCATCTCTCATTGATAGGGAGAGTTAACGCGGTCAAGATGACAATGTTCCCTAAGATATTATATCTCTTTAGGGCTACACCGCTACTCCTGGAAGAGAAAATAATTAAAAATTTGGAAAATGTCTTTATTAGATTCATTTGGCAATTTGGGAAAGTAAGGCGGTCAACAAATTTATTGTCACTGCCAAGAGAAAGGGGTGGGTTGTCTCTGCCGAATTTAAGGCTGTACCATTGGACTTGTTTTTTATCACAAATGTCGGTACTTTTTCAGACAGAGGCACGCTCTAACGATGTAAACTTTGAAGATCAGCAAACCCCTCTATATATGAGCTGCTGTTAGGTAGGAAGGCGATGGGCTTAATGCTATGTGAAGTGGACCGTAGATTTTATAAGAAAGCCAGGTATAAGGTCATGGATCGTGTCTGGCGGGTGTGGACGGCATGTCGAAAGCAGTGTAACATTCCAAAGGTTAACCCATTCCTACAGATTTATTATTCGAGCCTCTTTTCAGGGATAGGGCCGATAGGACCTTTAAAATTTGGAGGGGGATGGGCATTAAGACCCTGGGAGAAGTAATGAATGGAGATGTAGTTGTAAGTTTTTTGGCCCTGCAAAATAGGTTCGGAATCCCCTCCAATCATTGGTTTGTTTATGGTCAACTCCTGCGATCTTTGAAGGCACTCACACCAAAACCGCCACCTCAGGATAACTGCCCGCTTTTGGAGGCCCTGACTAAAGGATGTACAAAAATTGAGATTTTGAATAATATACTTCTCTTGGAAGTTCAAGATGATGTTGATAAGGTGGAAGCAGCTTGGTCTAGGAAACTTGGGAACCCTGAGGTAGATCTCGACCTGGCTTTATTACTGAATGAAAAGATCCTTAGAGCCTCAAATTTACGGGCCCAGCATTACAAAACTGTCTTTAATTTATACTTCACTCCCTCTAAATTGTTTTCCTGGGGTCAGAGGGATGACGATACCTGTCCTAGGTGTGGGGCTGGACAACAGATATATTGCATATGTTTTGTAATTGTAATCTCTTGACCCCGTGAAGAATGAGATTGAGAAGTTCTGGGAGGGGCTGCTAGGTAAAAAGATCGACCTATCCCCTACCCTAGCAATCATGGGCATTGATTTTAATCAAAAGTTGGGGAAAGAGGAAGAAGTCCTTGTTTTTATTTCTGTGGCTGTGCTCAGGATCTTAATCTCAGCAGGTTGGAAGGATGTGGTGGCCCCGTCCTTTCAAATGTGGCTTTCTAGGTTTCTGGGAATCCATAATATTGAATCGTGCTTGTACGAACAAAAAGGGGCGAAGCTAAGAGAGTTTGGAAGGAAGATATGGGCCCCAGTAACTAATTGGAGGCAGAATAAATTGTATTTACCAGAGTTTTACTGGTTCCTTATTCTATTATCTGCTTTTATCACCCCGTTTTATATGATGAGTCGATTTGTATTGTAAGATAAGATGTATTCTGCTATTTATTTTCTATGGATTGTATTTATGAACTGTTGTTGATACCCGATATATGATTATTTTTTTATGACTGGATTAATTTATTAATACCTGTTTTTTCCTATGATGCACTGTAAAATCCCAAATAAAAAGAAAAAGAAAAAAAGGACATAAAAACAGTTGAAACGAAAAGTCTTTTAACAGTGAGTGTTCAGAAACAACCCATCTAGGAACAGGGAAATGCAAAAAATTATATGCTAAAGAAAAGGATTGTTTAATCACAAAGGCAGAGTGGTAAATTTTGAAGTTGGGAAAAGGACACCTCCTTCATTTTTGTAACGGATGAGTTTCCGCAAGGCAATGCAAGGGTGTTTATTATTCCACAAAAATTTAGAGCAAAGAGAATTCAAGCGAGCAAAGTATGAGTTAGGTATTTTTAAGGGTAGCATAGATACAGTATAGAGTATATGTGGCGTAATCATCATTTTAATATTATCTAGTCTATCCCACCAGGACAGGAATAAGGGAAACCAGCGTTGGAGTAGGGATTAAAGTTTCTTGAGAAGGGAATAAAAAGTAAACTTAAGTGTGTCAACGAGGGATGAGGAAAACCAAATGCCAAGGTATTTTATTTTGGAAGGACACCAGGCAAAGTCCGTTGAGTCAAACATGTATTGGTAACAGACAGCATTTAAGGGTAAACCTTCTGTTTTAGATAAATTAGGTTTGTAACCTGAAATAGAAGAATATAAACAAACTTCATCCATGAAATATGGGAGCGATGAAACTGGGTTAGCCATATAGACTAGGATTTCATCTGCATAAGCAGAAATGTTCGTTTCAATAGAGGCTATTTAAAAAACATTAATATAAGAGTTATTTTGGTTGCGCTCCAAAAAAGCTTCAAGACATAAAATAAACAATAATGGGGAAAGAGGACAACCCTGTCTTGTACACCTGGATAAGGAAAAAAATCTAGAGAACTGGTTGTTGACAAAAATACTGGCACAGGGAGAGGAATAAAGGAGCTTGACTAAGGATATAAAGGAGGGACCAAATCCGAACCATTGCAATGTACGAAACATAAACTGCCAGTTGATTCGATCGAATGCTTTCTCTGCATCCAAAGACAGGGCTGCTAGGGGAGATTTAAAGGATTTGCTATGGGAAATAATGTTAGAAAACATACGGGCATTATCAGAGGCTAATCTACCGTTTACAAAGCCAACCTGATCAGTTTTGATTAGAAGTGGGATGAGGGCATCTAAACGGGAAACAAGAATTTTAGCGAAAATTTTACAATCATAATTAATCAGGGAAATCGGGCGATAGTTCTTACATTGGGAGTGATCCTTATCTGGTTTGGGAATTATGATAATTAAGGCATCCAGGAAGGATCCCGAGGCCTTAGCAGAGGAAATAAATGAGTTAAAAAGTTGGAGCAATTTGGGCACAAAGATGGCATGAAATGCAGAGTAAAACACAATAGGTAATCCATCAGGGCCCGGAGCCTTAGATTTTTTGAGGGAGTTGATGGCTTGAAGGATTTCTTGAAGAGAAATATCTTTCTCTAATTGGGCAAACTCTTCGGGGAGTGATGGTGGAGAGGAGAGATCATCAAAGAAAGATGTTAAGTTTGAGTCAGACGGGTGAATGTCGTCAATATAAAGAGAATGGTAATAATTATAAAAAACCTCCGTAATGTGCTCATCTGAGGATACTAATTTATTTCTACAATCATTAAAAATAGGGCCGATAGTTTTATGTTCAGATTTGATTTTAAGATAGTTTGCCAAAATTTTACCCACCTTGTTCTGGCCCCCATGATATTTAGATTTGATTTTTAAGAGGGTATTGCATGCTTCAACCGTAGCAATTTTGTTCAACTCAGTTTTTGCTTTAATTAGATTTTGAAGGGCAACTGAGGATTTTGAGTAGTTTAATAGTCTTGAGTTGGTCTTCATATTTACTTCTATTAGCTTTCTTCTTTCTAGCAACATATGAAATAGTAAATGCTCGAAAGGCAGCTTTGAAAGCGTCCCAATTATTAGGGATAGAGGTATCTGAAGGGTTGTTAAGGGTAAAAAACTCATCAATAAACACCTTAACTTCTTTAACAAATGAAACATCAGACAACAGATAAGTATTAAAGTATTAAATTTCCATTGACTGAAACTGGAAGAAGTGAGGGTAAGATCAATGATCGCATGAACAGGGGCATGGTCTGAAATAAAAATAGAACCAATATCGGACTTTTGGAGAGAAGGAAGGAGGGATTTACTGACCATAATATAGTCTATCCTTGAGCGGGTATGATGCTTATTCAAGAAAAAGGTATATTCCAGGGAGTTAGGATTGTATGTCTTCTATACATCATAAAGGGGGCGTGCGGCAATGGCAGATTGGAAACATTTATGAGACTTATCAGGTTGAAATTTGTGTGAGGAAAGTCTGTCAGAGAATATATCTAACCATTGATTAAAGTCACCGGCTATTACAATTTTTGGGCAGTCCACAGTAGAGATAAGAATTTTGATATCATTCCAAAATTTGGGGTCAGGCCAAACTAGACCATAAATGTTCAATAAAACTAAAGTCTTATTTTGGATCACAACCTTTGCCATTACCCAGCGCCCCTCATCATCATTCTGAGAGGATAAAATTTGGACCGACAACCCTTTATGGAACAAAATCGCAAAACCCCCTTTCTTGTTAACAGCAGGAGAGAACACCTCTTGACCCACCCAATGCCTTTTTAACTTAGAAGATTCGACATATGTACACTGAGTCTCTTGTAGAAAAACAACTTGAGAATTAAGTTTGGATAAATGAGACCATACCTTTTGACGCTTGACAGGATGTCCAAGACCTCGAACATTCCACGTTACAAAATTACACATGATGGAAAGTGGGGATGGGGCAATACACTTGGGATAGACACATGGCAGGAGAACATCTACAAGAAAGGATTCAACAAAAAAAAATGTAACACCGGAACAGAATACTCATTACATGTAGAATCAGAAAGATAAATGCGTCCATAATCACTGTGACCGACATCAAGAACCACAGAAACCAGAGAAAGGGAAATAGAGAGTGACCAGGAAGTAAAAAAGGAAAAGAGTGCACAAGCCAGAGAAAAAAAACAGAAAAGGAAAAAGTCTGTAAGAAAGGAGAGAAAAAAAAGGGGAGCAACAGGAAAGAAATCAGAAGACAGATCAAGGCAAAAAAGCCAGGTCTGAGAGGAAAGAGATAACCAAGACATCGGGGGTAGGAGACGCCAACGAGGACACGGACCCCATTGAGCAGCAGAAGAGCACGGTCGGACAAGGAGAGGGAGAAACCATGGAACCTCAAGAGAGAGGATGACACAAAGACAGAATCATGACGAAGTCAGAGCAATCAGATAACCATAACAATTGCAAGCACGCAAAAGATAATATCCAACATTAGTGTCCATAGCAGATGCAGAGACAATGTGAAGATAAGCGTGGAGCTTCTGAGGATCATCAAAGGAACGAGTATGACCATTGTGCGTGATCTTGCACAAACACGGATGCAGAATACCATATGTAATATTGAGCTGTCGCATTTGCGGATGAAGATTCAAAAACTCCTTTCTTAGGGCATTAGTTGCTTTGGAAAGGTCCTGTGAAATAAAAATATTATGCCCTGACCACATGAGACGTCGCTTAAGTCTGGCAGATTTGAGGACATTCATTAGTTCAGTAAATTCGAGAAATAAAATGATGATGCCACGAGGTTTAGAAGCATTGGAGGTGAGGCGACCTAGACGGTGAGCACGCTGGATATTAAGAGGATTGGACACAGGTTGGAGGTCCAAAAGTTCATGTAGGAACTTGCGAACGAAGGACACCATATCCGATCCCTCAACATTCTCCGGAACACCATATATATGCGTAGGTTATTTCTTCGATTGCGATTTTCAAGGTACTCTGTGTGGAGCATGAGCAATTGAATCACTTTTTCCAGTTGAGGGATTTTAGATGAAATATCCTGAATATCACTAACGCGCTGCTCCAGGTTTAGAACTTTACCTTCCATAATGACCCACCTCTCCTCAATCTGCTTGAGCTTATCATTAGTGGCAGACATAAAAGGTTGTAGACCCAGTACCTCCTCTAAGATGGAATCCAAAACGGGATTAGGAGAGGTATGAGTAGGAGAAGGGGGTCGTTTTTGAGTCTCTTAGGTTTGGTGCCTGTGTGTGTTGACTTAACAGTAGTTGCGTCATGAGACATTGTGGCACCTGAAGAGCGCGTCAAGATTCAAAGGAATAATGTGACTACTGAGAAGAATAATGCGAAACTCTCAAAAAACACAGAGAGATGAGCTCAAAAGCAGAGGATTGTAAGACACACAGCAAAGGCACAATAGCAGACTGGCAATTGCAGCTCACACCTGGATTGAGTGACCAACATCCGCAGTAAGTATGATTATAACTGTCTCATGAATGACAGAGTGCTCTGAATCAGCAAATTTGTCATGAAAGTAGAAATAGGAGAAAACAACAAGGTGGATAACATCCAGGCGGAGAAATGCAGACATGGTCACAGTTTGCGCAGATAAAGATACATTTCCATTCCAGAACTTAAAATGGCCGCCACAGCCTCAGAGGTGAAAACGCTGAGGGTACAAGTCATTTAAATAGCAGGCTGAAAACTGTGCACATTGCCATACCTTGTGGAGGAGAGTATAAAGAAAATCAGCACATTACTGGAATGCTGGGGGGAACAGCGCCGGCCGTTGTGGAAGGCTGGATAGCTGGTGAAAGGACGCGGGCGCGGTGGCTCAAAATGGAGGCCGCCCGCGTCCCGAGGGTGAAGAAAAAAACGCCAAAGTCTGCTGCTTCATAAAACCGGCACAAGAGTCACCGAAACTACATGCAAGGAATGGAGCGCATGTTCCGCCACAGAAACCTCTAAAATTCCGGCATCAATTTACGGATTTGAGGTATTTATATTATGAAGACCCCCATAGCTCTACGGAACTCACGGAACAGCCGTCGTCTCTCAGCGGCGAGTAAGCCACGCCCTCCCTTTCTGTGTTATTTGACCCACATATATTTGTGCACAAGGGCAATGGATAGCGTATATCACATGTGAACTATTGCAATTGGTGAAATGTGACAATTTGTAGGTTCTGTTGTTGTGTGTGAAGTCCGTACCCTCTTTGTATGAATCACCTTGGCATGAATCACAGGCTTTGCACTGTCCACATTTGTGATGCCTAGTCACTGGTGGGAGGCCAAGGTAACTTCTCAGGTCTGGCTGTTTTGGTGGTTCCAGAAAAGCTTTCACTACTGTGTACTTAATGTTCTTTCCCCTCTTGAATGCAAATAACGGTTGCTGGGTAGTTTGTAGCTCTCCAGCTACAAAGTTCCAATATTTCTGTTTTATCTTTTTTATTTTGCTGCTCCTTGCATTGAACGTTGTTAAACAAACGATGTTATTAGTCTCTTTCGACTTTTCTTTGACTTCAAGCAACAGGTCCCGGGGACAGTACCAGGCTCGCTTTTTGGCCCACTTCCAAAGACCAGTCGGATACCCTCTCTCTTTCAAGCGTTTTGTTAGTACTTCAGACTCCTTGAAAAAATATTTTCTTTTGTAGCAGTTTCTCTTCAGTCTCAAATATTGCCCGTAGGGCAAGTTATCCCTTAAGTTACGGGGGTGATGTGAGCCATACATCAGCAAGGTATTCCTCTCCATTGGCTTCCGGTAGAGGTCACAATACATTAACCCATCCTCTGTTTTGAATGTGAGATCCAAAGTCATTGTGAATTGGATATCCACACTTCTGTTGTTAGCCATGTGTGAAATTCCAACAGTTCACTTTCACCCCCTGACCATACCATTATCACATCATCAACGTATCTCTTCCAAATCTCGATTTTGTTAAGGTACAGGTTAACTCGATTGTAAAGATGTTCCTCTTCATAACTGTCCATGAAAATGTTAGCTAGACTTGGAAACCATGGCTACTACCTTACATTGGTCATCGGAAGATGAAATAATTTTTCTTCATTGCTATCTCTCGAAGAGAAATCAGGAAGGTTGTTGGGATCCAATGAGGGCTAAGGTAGTTCTAATTATTTCCACTGCTTTGTTTGTGGGATAGATGTGTATAATGATGACACATCCATGGTGACAGTATTTGGTTTTTCGCAATGAAAGGGTTGACCCTCAAGTAATTGTATTATATGCATGCTGTCCCTCACAAAGGATTTTGTTTCAGGGACCCATGGCTGCAAAAAGTGGTCAATAAATTGATTGAGAGGTTCCAAAATTGAGCCACACCCCTAAACAATGGGTCTCCCTAGTGGATTTTCCAGTCGCTTGTGTTCTTTTTGCAAGGTATAAATATTTGGAATCCTTGGTTTTAAAATTCATAATCATGTTGACTTAGGAAGCCATCATCTAGCCCCTTCCGTATAGTCTCTTCTATCAGGGTTCTGAGATCTTCAGTGGGGTCCCTTGCGATAGGTTGGTAGCTCTCGAGGGTAAGAGCTGTTGTTCTATCTCTTTGAAGTAGTCATCTGTATTCTGCAGTACCACCGCCCCACCCTTGTCGGCTGCTTTGATGATTATAGAGTCATTGTTCCCCAAAGAGATGAGTGCCAATCCTTATCCTTACTGATGCATTGGCTCCTATCCAGAAGGTGCATGGTGTCCTCAAGTACAATTTTTTCAAATGCAAGTATTCTCTCACTCATCATGTAAGCTGCCAGTGTGAAGGTTGATGTTATGTTAGTGTGATGTGTTTAGTAATGTTTTTGTAACTTGGGCTTAAACAAGTTTTAGCTTTGCGTTATACGCAGTTCATGTTTTTGTAATACATTGGGAAATTGAATTTGCTTATCTAAATCTTTTTCACTTTTTTTATCCTGCACTCCTTACTTTTTCACTCCTCCTCTAATTACTGGGGCTTTGTTTGTTATAATATGTACAGTTTGCAATTGAAATGAATAAGCACATTGCGATTAATTGACAATGTTTGCCTTGATTAAAATGATGAATTCCTTTCTAAATGTATTCGATTAATGGTATTGTGTGCTCTTACTACACAATTGTACTTCCTGGGACCCCTCTTTATATGTAGTGTGAAGGTTGAGGTTGGTCTGAATGTGGTCGCTGCTGGTTTTGGTGTATAGGTGTTCTTTGAAAAGTAGTATTTTAATCTGATCTTGCGGAAAAAATTTGTATTTCTAGTTTCACCTGGAATGAATCAGGTAGCACAGTTGGTACAAAGGACATCCCCTTGGCAAGGATATCCCTCTCAGCTTGTGTCATTATGTGGTTAGATAAGTTGACTATCGGATCTGCATGATCAACTATAGTTCTCAATTCGACAACCCCAGTCGTCATAGGTATATTTTCATTGCCACCAATGGTTAACAAGTCTGTGTCGCTCTGTGTGTCTAACCGTCATCCTGTCTCAACTGTTACAGGTGTTATTTCAGTAGCTACGCTCTGTGTCATGGGTGCCAGGGTAACAACTGTAATAGGTGTGTGGAGAAGAACCAGCCCTTACCTCCCCGGGGCGGTGTCTGAGCGTGGGATCTCTGACATCCGAGACCGGTGATGAGGCGTCCCTCTCAACCAGGACTCCCCCTCTCTTTCTTCCCCTACAGGAACCTGCGGCAACACCCGAGCAGGAAAGACCGGAAGTGAACTCCCTTGACCCCAGAAGTGAAGCGCCATTCGAAGGACCAGAAAGGACCACCATTGACCTCGGAAGTACTTGTCCAGATACCTGTCCGGAACACAGAAAAGCCGTCATCCAGGAAGGAGAGGCGTTCCAAGCAGCGGACTCGTGGCAGGAGGCAGCAGCAAGCGGAGAACCGGTGGCAGTGAGCAGAGCGGAGCGGAGGAACCGAGACGAGGACGAGGAGGAGGACGTCTGGACTGAAGACTGGTGGCGTCCTCAGGAGGAGGAGGTGGCTGGAGAGCGACCGCAACTCGCAGGAGAGTTGCGGCGGGGCATGTGAGTACACTTTACCCTTTCTCCGTGTTTCGCTGGTAGTTAGTTGTTATATATTGTACATAGGACCGCACGATCAAGGAACCACTGTAGATTGTATTCTAGCACTGGCACTGTAGATGGCACCCTGAGCACAGTTCCCCCACGCACAACACCCTCTTCCATTCCCTCTCTTACCTTCCTTTTCCCAACCTACCCTACCGTCCCTTCCTCACGGTCGTTTTCGAATCCCTCACTCCCCGGTGTAGGTGGCAGTACTCCGAAGTCCTTCTCGCCCAGGACTAATCGCCCTATACTTTTCTCTCCCTTGTATACCTCCGAGGAACACCGGTGACTCTCCCTGGACAAGACGACATCGGCCCAGCAGAGGAACTCCTCCAGCGACCCCGCCTCACCGGACCCTCATCCCTACGACCCCAGTCCTACCTGTCTACCCGGAATTTCCCAACCAGCACTTGTTCTTGCAAGACAATTGTTCTGAACCTTTAATAAATAACTCGCTGATCATAGCGCACTTCATCCGGCCTCCCCGCCTGTTATTCCGGTCCGCCCATACCCCTACTCCACAGTTGGTGTCAGAAGTGGGATACACCGGAAGCATGGAGGCCGCAGTCAAACAGCTGGCGGAAAGCCAGGAACTACTAGGTAAAATGATGGAACGATTCCTCAAGACGGCTGAATACGATCGTGGACAGCTGCATGATGTCCTGACGGGTCAGGGCACCGCGCAGGATCAGGCCCTTGAGAAGCTTACCAACGTCATGGGGCAGCAAAGACCGGTTGCCTCCCTACCCTCCGTGGTCTTACAAAGATATGTGTCGGGTGAAGATCCTGATTTCTTTTTTACCAATTTTGAGCGCTTGGCCCAGGCCGCCGCCTGGCCGGCTGACCGATGGGGCCACTACCTAGGTCCTCTTCTGACGGGTGAGCTACAGGCAGCCTACCAGCAGGCCAACATACAGGGACAAACCCCCTACAATGATATAAAAGCCTGCATCCTGGAGCGTCTAGGGATTGACGACGAAATATATCGGGTCCGTCTGCATCAGGCAAGGGAAGGGCCCCAGGAGACTCCCCGGGCTCTGTCGCTCCGTATTCAGGACTTGGCCAATCGATGGTTGAAACCCGCCACGGCCACCAAGGAAGACATTCTATCCAAGATTTACCTGGAGCAGTACCTAGCGTCCTTGCACCCGGCCACCCAGAAATGGGTACGCCAACACGCTCGCCTGACACTCAACGGTGCTGTGGAAATTGCCAGCGCCTATAGCAGAGCCCAGGAATTCCAGCGAACCAAGGAAGAACATCCTCCCCGCATACCCCATGGCAACCATCCTCGGGCCCAAAGGCCCCCTCCCGTGGCCAGGAAACCCGATCCTCCTCCCTTGTTACCCTACCCTGTCATGCCTCGGCCAACACTGCCCGGTCCTCAATGCTTCCATTGCGGAGGATATGGGCACATAGCACGCATATGTCCACAGAAGGAGGAGCCCATGGACATAGGACTGGCCAGGAACTATGTGTGTCTCACCACTGGAGCCTCCCCTCCGCCTTTCCGATGTCCGGTAAGGATTGATGGCCACCGAATGATGGCGCTCGCCGACACGGGGTGTCGGCATAGTGTTCTAAGACCTCAGGAATTGCCACATCCTGTCGGACCTGTGACTGGTACCGTGGCCATCAAATGTGTCCACGGTGATACTAAGAGTTACCCAACAGCAAGAGTGCATGCGCAACACCCCACAGATGAAGGAAGTCTGCTAACGGTTGGTCTGGTACCCAATCTACCAGAACAAGCTATCCTGGGTAGAGACTACAGTGGTCTTCCCCACCTCCTTCAGGACACTACAGACGGAGTGGTGTGGCTCACTGGTTAGAGGCGGCAGACCCGGAAGCAGAGAACGGCCCGGGACTAGGGTTCAATTCCCGACGCGGCAGGGTCGTGGACCAGGGTCAACGGACTCAATAATTCTCGCCTCGGTGCCTACTCTAACCAGGGATCACACTCGGCAACTCTGGGCATTAAGCTTGCCTCATCTCTACAACGGCCCCCCACAGACGCCGGGGATGCCTGGCTTCACCTTGGAGATACCCAGAAGGGACCATCTCACAGGGAAAGCCAGGACGGGTTCCCCAGCGGTCTTCAGCGCCAGGACACCCCGAGATGGGGTAACAGTGCGCTTTACAAGTATCATCATTACTATTACAGACTCCCTGAAGAGGTGGTGGGCGGAAGCCCCGTTTTCCCATGTCTCTCCCTCAGTAGACTCGCCTTCCAAACCGCTCAAGTCTAAAAGCCAAAAGAAGAAGGAAATAAGGGATTTTACCATGGCTTACCCTGCTCAAGTGGAGCCCCATCCGTGGGAAACTGATAGTGAATTCCGCGTGGCCCAGCAAGAAGACCCAGTGTTACAAGAGGCCTGGGGCTGTGCCCTGGACAATGAGGACCCACTACAAGTAGGTCCTTACTTCTTTATTAAAAACGGACTCCTGTACAGGAAGGGAAGACCCCAGCTATCCCCCCAGTTGGTTATCCCTGGACTGTTTCGGGATAAGGTACTGTTTCTGGCCCACAGCCACCTTCTAGGAGGGCATTTTGGTGACGAAAAAATGGGACAAACGATCCTGGAGAAATTCTATTGGCCTGGGGTGTATGGGCAGATAAAACGATATTGGCGGGAATGCCCGGTGTGCCAGAAAAATAGCCGGTATCGTCCCCCGAGAGTTCCTCTCCAACCCCTCCCTCTCATTGATGTCCCGTTTACCAGAGTAGGGATGGACCTTATAGGCCCCATGCTACCCTCTAGGAGTGGCTGCAGGTATGCTCTTGTGGTGGTAGACTATGCCACACGCTTCCCGGAAGCAGTGCCCCTGCACCAACCCACCACCCAGAACATAGCCAAAGCCCTCATCTCCATTTTTTCACGGGTGGGTTTTCCCCGCGAGATCTTGACAGATCAAGGGACGCCTTTTGTCTCATCCCTCATGCGCCAGGTATGTTCCCAGTTGGGTATCAAGCAAATAAGAACCTCGGCTTACCACCCCCAGACTGACGGGTTGGTGGAGCGCTATAACGCTACCTTAAAAACCACCCTTAAGAAGCTTTTAGGTCTGGAGAGCAAAAGGTGGGAGGAGATGCTTCCCCTTGCCCTTTTTGCCATCCGGTGTAAGGTCCAAAGCAGTACCGGATACTCACCGTACGAGCTGTTGTATGGGCGAGCACCCCGGACCCTGTTAGACATGGCCTGGGAGGCCTGGGAAACCGAACCAGATCGAACCCGGCCTCTTCCGGAATATGTAGATAATCTCAAAACCCACTTAGGACAGATAAGAGAGATTGTGAGGCAGAACCTGGTGGCCGCTCAGATCACGCACAAACATCAGTAGGACAAAGGAACCAAGGCCCGTTCCTTTGTCCCTGGGGACCTTTTGTTGTTACTCCTACCTTCCTCTGACCATAAGCTGTTAGGGCAGTGCCCGTTCCCCATTCTAAGACAAGTGACTCCTGTCACCTACGAGGTAGAAACATACTCCACCCGAGGGATCACCCAAATCTACCATGTGAACCTCCTGAAAAAGTGGGAGGGGCCCGTCCGGTTCTGTCCGGTATGCAAACCGTTCCATTTGAAGGTTGCCTTGACCCTGACCTGCCTGAAAGAAACAAATGGGACCTTAGACGGTCCTTGTCCTCTCTGCAAGCGGTGTTTTCATCCCTTCCGGGACACACCACCGTAGTCGAACATGCCATCCACACGGAACCCGGAAAAACAGTGAGGCAACGGCCATACCGAATCCCTGAAGCACGCAGAGCCATCATTAAAGAAGAGACGAACCAGATGCTGAGAATGGACATCATAGAAACCTCCAGCAGCAGCTGGAACTCGCCCTTCGTCCTAGTCCCTAAGCCCGATGGCTCTACTAGATTCTGTATCGATTTCAGAGAGGTGTATAAAATCTCTGCTTTCGACTCCTATCCCCTGCCCAGCGTAGACGAGATGGTGGAGCGCATAGGCAAGGCCAAGTATATAAGTACCCTTGACCTATGCAAGGGTTATTGGCAGATCCCCTTAAGAGAGGAAGACAAACGGAAGACTGCGTTCTCAACCCCAGACAGCTTGTTTCAATTCAAGGTAATGCCCTTCGGGCTTCACGGAGCTCCGGCCATAAACCTGGTGTTACAACCCCATTCCCAATACGCCGGGGCTTACCTTGACGACATCGTCATATATAGTGAGAGTTGGGAACAACACCTACACCATTTGTAGTCCGTTATATCCTCCCTTGGGAAACATGGCTTCACCATCAACCCCTCCAAGACCACGTTAGCGGCACAGAGTGTGAAATACCTGGGATATCTGTTGGGAGAAGGGGTCATCCGTTCTCAGGACAACAAGATCAAGGCCATCCCAGCCATTCCCTTCCCTCAAACCAGGAAAGAACTCTGTGCCTTCCTCGGGTTGCTGGGCTATTATAGGAAATTTATCCCCAATATTTCCCAAAACGCGGCCCCATTGACCGACTTATTAAAAAAAGCTACAAGAACAGAAGAGAAGCTACAACATCCCTCTCCCCTACTGTTACACTCATTTAACCTGCTAAAGCAATCACTGGTTTCCGAACCTGTACTAATCTGTCCCGATTATACACAGCCATTCATCCTGCAGACTGACGCGTCCGATCAGGGTTTGGGGGCTTTCCTGTCACAGAAGGATCCAAAAGGGGTCGAAAAGCCGATTCTATACCTCAGTAGGAAGCTCTTCCCACGAGAAATGAACTATGCAGTTGTCGAACAAGAGGCCCTGGCTTTTAAATGGGCAGTAGAAAGCCTTCGGTATTACCTGGAGAGACGTGAGTTTCTCTTGTACACTGACCACGCCCCGCTAGAATGGATGGCCCGCAACAGGGGCCACCACGACCGAGTGCTCCAGTGGTTTCTCTCTCTGCAGCCATTTCGGTTCAAAACCTTGCACCAATTAAAAACCTTGAACAGGGTAATGCGGATTACCTCTCCTGTTATCCGCCTCCGTCAACCCCTACAAGAAAGACTGCTAGGGAAAGGGGATGTGGAGAAGAACCAGCCCTTACCTCCCCGGGGCGGCGTCCGAGCGTGGGATCCCTGACATCCGAGACCGGTCATGAGGTGTCCCTCTCAACCAGGACTCCTCCTCTCTTTCTTCCCCTACAGGAACCGGCGGCAACACCCGAGCAGGAAAGACCGGAAGTGAACTCCCTTGACCCCGGAAGTGAAGTACCATTCGAAGGACCGGAAAGGACCGCCATTGACCTCGGAAGTACTTGTCCAGATACCTGTCCGGAACACAGAAAAGCCGTCAGCCAGGAAGGAGAGGCGTTCCAAGCAGCGGACTCATGGCAGGAGGCAGCAGCAAGCGGAGAACCTGTGGCAGTGAGCAGAGCGGAGCGGAGGAACCGAGACGAGGAGGAGGACGTCTGGACTGAAGACTGGTGGCGTCCTCAGGAGGTGGCTGGAGAGCGGTCACAACTCGCAGGAGAGTTGCGGCGGGGCACGTGAGTACTCTTTACCCTTTCTCCGTGTTTCCCTGGTAGTTAGTTGTTATATATTGTACATAGGACCGCTCGATCACGGAACCACTGTAGATTGTATTCTAGCACTGGCACTGTTGATGGCATCCTGAGCACAGTTCCCCCACACGCAACACCCTCTTCCATTCCCTCTCTTACCTTCCTTTTCCCAACCTACCCTACCGTCCCTTCCTCGCGGTTGTTTTCGAATCCCTCACTCCCCGCTGTAGGTGGCAGTACTCCGAAGTCCTTCTCGCCCAGGACTAATCGCCCTATACTTTTCTCTCCCTTGTATACCTCCAAGGAACACCGGTGACTCTCCCTGGACAAGACGACATCGGCCCAGCAGAGGAACTCCTCCAGCGACCCCGCTTCACCAGACCCTCATCCCTACGACCCCAGCCCTACCTGTCTACCCGGAATTTCCCAACCAGCACTTGTTCTTGAAAGACAATTGTTCTGAACCTTTAATAAATAACTTGCTGATCATAGCGCACTTCATCCGGCCTCCCCGCCTGTTATTCCGGTCCGCCCATACCCCTACTCCACAAGGTGTTATTTCAGTGGGTACGTTCTGTGTCATGGGTGCAAGGGTAACTCTGCTGAGAGAATTGATGAAAGTGTTGTGTTCTGTATGGTCGCCTACCATCTGTAAGTTTGTCTCCGTATGGAGATCTCTCCATGTATCTCTGGTTGATAGAAACGGACACGTGATACCCCTTGTTGTGTGCTCCCTCCCCTGCCCCATCTCCTTGGCCTCTCCAAATTCTGCTGTCTTCCTCCGCCCCTGTTGCCTCGGTGATAGCTCTCTCCTAAAAAATGGGGGCCTTGGTTGTCCTGGTTGCTGGTTGAAGGTCTATCAGAATCTGAGTCCGAACTACTTTCCACTAAGAAATCTGAGAATGTATTATACCTTCTGGGGCCATGTCTACCCTTATTCGAGAAGAAACCCTGGTTATCCTGCAGGTAGTAATCATCAGAGAGGTAGGGGTAGGTTATCTTTTTGTCGTAATTCCTAACGTCTTTGGATAACTTGTCTAGTTTTCTATTGAATGTGATAGTGTTAAAGTCAACCAGTGCTTTCTCTGCACGTTCCAATGCCTCCTTAGCGTTCGTAAGTGCTGAGTCTCCTAGTAACTCCCCTTTAAGGTCAGCAATATCCTGTGTAAGTTTTCTACGTACTCTATCGCGGTTTCCACTCCAAGCACCATCCAGTGCCTGGAGCAGTTGTTCGCCACGTAGCTAAATCCTTCCCTAAATTTTGGGACGTCTATGAAGATTGCAGGTTCATTACGGACCTGTAATCCTTTGGGGATTATGTTGGATTCCAAATATTTTGTTAGTACGTGACCATGAAGGCATGATTTGATTAACTTTTTTTTCAAGTCTCTCTATTTTCAGTAGTTTCTCGCTCAGTCCTGCATCCGCTGGTAATCTATCTGTACCCAGCAGGAAGATGGAGGCGGCCTGCTCTTGAACTAGCTTAGCTATGTATTCCACGCTGTAAGACAAGGTTTCCACGTCGGACATACTACAAACAATACAAACACTACTGAACAATTTATCACAAACAAATGCACAAATAACAATTAATGAGAGCAAAGTCCCCTCACAGGTAATCACCTGCACTCAATTAGGTAAAACACAATGGAGTAACCCAGTATCCCTCAGAACCTGGGCAGTATTAACAAGATATAAAAATGGTTCTTTCGGGTACAAATTATTTATTTCTTGAAACTTTTTCATTATTCAGCCAATTATTCATTTCCAAACCAATCTTATCAAAGAATAAATTACAAGAAATGCAAAACCAAACCTACTAGGGTATGATAAGAGAGTCTTTATATAAATTGCTTAATTTATAAATACCTTTATTCAAATATATACATGGCTGTCAACAATATGTGGTGGCGCATCATTTGTGAAAGAATTGTGACATTCAGTGCTCTGTGATATTCATGAACGTGTACTATAAACAGTGATAAGGGAAGTAGAAGGGGGGAAATCGGCCAGTAGTACAAGGTTCTTCAGATAATTCTGTGGACCACGAGTGTTAGTCTCGCAGAATCCAAAAACGCTGGTCCAGATAGTTCTATAGTTGACGTTTCAACCCTAGGAAGGCACTCTTAAAGTGTCATTGAGGGTCTTCATCAGGACAAGGTAGGGGGGCTGTAGTGTTTCAGACAGCCTTTTGATTAAAATGTTTCAGACAGCCTTTTGATTAAAATGAGCTGGGGTCAGGTTTGGATTTGCAAGACAATTTGGGCAAAAAGTTAATGTAATACTTGTGGTGCTAAAGACTCACCTCAAAGGTTGTGGGGCCAGGTGAGTATCTCTGAGGCTGGCTCAAGCAAGGCCACTCGTGGTTCTATGGCAGACTAAGGGTAATTGTTCCCTTAGTTCTGTGTTTCTACAAAAAGAAGGACAGGGGTGTAAAAATTAGGATCAACTTCTCCACCCAAGCAATTATCTAAGAATTGGCACAAGGTTGAGAGCACCGTAAAAGTATTATTTAGGATGCTTATATTGGCTATTGCCCACCTTCCCTTAGGGTCTGTTTCAGCAGAAATAATTCTTACATTCAGAGATTTTTTAAACAAGATTGCGACTCCTTTAATAACACACTCTTGATCTGTGCAGATGTAACCATCTACCCATTTAAGGGTACTAATTATTTCTTCCCACTCTTTTTTAACTAAGTGTGTTTCTTGTAATATTATAATTTCACTGTCCTGACTCTTTAGATATTCAAAAATTTTACGGCGTCTACTCTTGGTTCTTAGACCATTAACATTCCATGTTATTATTTTTAAAGATCTTTGATTTTTATCCATTATTGGTTATGACAATATTAACAAAACTGGGCGAGTTAAAGTTCCTATTTAACTTTAGACACTGCTTCTCCTTTACTAAAAGCGTGGTGAGGACTTTTTTTCCATTTTTCCCCAATTTGCTCCCAACCCCCTTGTGCTCCCCGTCCTTCTCCCCTCGTGCACATCCATAAAGAAACTGTAGAATTATCGAAAAGATGAGAAGTTGAAAAGAAAAGGCACAGGGAAACACATTCCCTCCCTGGGAAAGCCTCCCTTTTCTTTGGGCTATGCTTTAGCCCATTTTGAGCCCGTGCCAAAAAAGATAAGAAAACAAAGAAAACTGCCAATGAGTGAGTTTACTCCTACAGCCTCCTATTTACAGTCATTTCCTATCCTCTTCTTTTTCTTATGTCTATAGCGTCTTTCATTTCTGTGAAAGAGATTGCACTTGAATGTCATCACGCATCTGTTCCAGCAAGGAATCTACTTCCAGCGGGTCTCTCATATTGAACATTTTGTTCCTCCACATAATTCTTAATGCAGCAGGGAATTTCATTTGGACTGTAGCCCCTAGTGATCTTAGCTCCGGCATTCTCTGGCCCAGCTCCCATTGTCTATCCTGTGTTACCTTGGCAATATCCGAACGGATTTTGAAGGACCAGCCCTCTTTGCTGTACTCTCCATTTTTGAGTCCCTCACTTAGAATTTTTTCTTTAGTAATGTATGACTTAAAGTTTACTAGGATCTTCCTTGGATTCTTCCTTTCCTTAGTTTTCCTAAAGGGATCCCTATGTACTCGCTGGATATCATCTTCTAAGTTTAAGACCTTACTCCAAGGGAAGTGTTGTTCAATCAAGGAAATAATAAACTTTCTTATATCGGACCCTTCCTGCCCTTCAGGTATATTCAGGAATCTTAGATTAGATCTCCTTGATTGGTTTTCCAGGGATTCCAATTTTTCTTCTATCGTCTTGTCCTTTGCCCTCAAGTCTCTGATATTCTTCTCCGAGACTCCTGCTCTTTTTACCAACCCCTCCGTCTCTTCTTCCACTGTGGAGACCCTGTCGTTTAAGGCGGAAAGCTTATGATCTAAAGATTCAAATCTCTCATGTAACTTATTCTGATTGTCTTCAGAGACTTTAAATCTAGACCTCATCTCCTCCAGCATCAACTCCAGCAAAGTCTCTGTGGTGTTACCAGGGCCCTTTTGTGAGGAGCTCTGCGGATTATCGCAGTAAGCTGATAGAGTGGGTTGGGAGACTGGCTGAGATAAAGTACTAGATCTTATTGATGAGGAATCCAGAGAGTCAGGCTGATTGTTCGTTGTACAGTCCTTATCAGGGTGATTCTGAATAAGATCCTGTGGTGACACCGGAACCGATGCCGAGGGTGCCAATTGCACCATTTGTGGTTGAGGGTCTTGTGCATTTGTGGAAACTGTTGAATTTGCTAAGTTCTCCTGTCCCCCCAGGCTCTCAGGAGGGTGATAATCAGCCAAGACTTGGAGAGCCGAGCTTTCCGTCATAACTTTACCTCCGATCTTTTCTTGCACTTTGAAATAAGATCTTAAGGATGGCGTAACTTTTACTTTATCACCTTTGCCTCTCTTACCTAGGACCAGGTTATCGCCCGGCACTCCCTTTTTATTTACGGCAACTCCTGCCTGTAAATTCAAAACTTTCCGTGTAACCCTCCTTGTGACTCTAGGAATTACCGCCTGCTTAGGAGTAGGGGGAACCAAAGTTTTAAGAAACTCCCTATTTCTGAGGCTGTAACAAGATTTTACTTTAGTGTCTGACCCAGCCGTTTTAGCCTTACTTGCCTCTGCCACAGTTAAGTTTGGATCCTGCTCAACTCCCTCCTGATCTAGAACTACCGATAGGAGAGGTCCTAACTGTTTGCTTGAGGCTATAACCTTTTTTAGATCTTTAGGTGCAGCCTGCGATGCTTCTGAACTCCCCTTCAACCCCTCCAGTTTTAGTCCATTGATCGCGTCTAAAACGCCAAGCTTTACATTAAATGTATCCAAACATCTGAGGGGAGCTGACACTGCCAAGATATAAACAATCTTCTCTTCTACCTCGCTGATAAATATTAATCCAGGTGGACTTGCTAGCTGCCCTGCTGCCTCTAACTCGTTTGTACCAGAGCCACCAAATGAAGAGGGAAGACTCCTAATCGCCTGGATTGCCTCTCTTGCCCCCCCACCTTTAGCTTCTTGGGTTGCGATTAAGAGATCAGCCTGTAGATTTTCATTTGAGTCAGCAAAGTACTGATAGAATCTGGGCCATAACTCGGCCCTACTCGCTTTCCCTCTAAACGTTTGGGCTACTCTACTGGAAGCTTGTAGACAGTGTCTTCTGGCTCTAAAAGCCGTCTGCCACCGTCTTACCCCCGTGCCCTTCCCACTCTCCGAGGGGGTAGTGATACCGTGACTCAGGTGCTCACAAGCAGCACCTGGGAACTTGGAGGCTACCGATGTAATGAAAACCATCCCCTATTTTCCCTTTTTGGTAATACTATAGTGTACTTAATCACCCTCTCGGGTCAGGGACTGAAAAAGTGAGCTTGCCCTTTAAAAAAAAAAAAAAAAAAAAAAAAGAAACAGACCGGGTTGCCTTCCTCGCCTGGCTCACTGCCTTTCCTCACTGCCTTTCCTCACTCACTCAACCGTTACCGGCGCCCTTCAGTGAAAAGCAGCATTGCCTCACCTTCTGTCCGTGTCAAAAACCTTTTTTTCGGGAATCCTGCCGGCAATATTAAAACATTTCTAGTCGCTTTTCCTGCAGCTACTACTCAGTTTCTCAGCAATCCCCGGAGAAACCACAGCGGGCTCCTCCCTCCTCCTCGAGCTGCTTCAGGCTGCTGCAGGCCGCTGTGATTCCAGCCATGTAGAGCCTGGAGCCGGGGGCCGTGGAACCGGGATAGCCAATATTCAAATTCCCATCAATAAAGGTAAGCGGCGCGACGGTTAAACTCACTCTGGCTGTGTTCGAGAGTGATTTTCTGGCACGGAGCTCCCGACCGGACTTAAAGATCAGCCGCCATCTTTCCCCTCTCCATACTTTTACGGTGGCCGGATATTACGGGCCCAACTTAGATGACCCAACCCCACTTCAATCTTTGTACTCCCATTTGATCTCCACTACATCTCCTTTGATTTTGGGAGGGGACTTTAATATTATCTTGGATCCAAGAACAGACCGCTCCCCCAGGGGTAACCAGAACAGCTTACCAAAAATGAGGGAGTGGTTGGGGGTATACAAGAGAGACCTCAATCTTATGGATGTATGGAACATAAAGGGGATCAAACAGGATAAGTTCACCTTTTCTAACAAAAAGTTGGGTATCCATTCCAGAATAGACTATTTCTTAATAGACCAGGGTCTTCTAGACAGCACCTTGTTTGTAAAGCACCTTCCCGCACATTTGTCTGATCATTCGGCTGTGGAAATTAACTTACAAATAAATAACGACTCAGATCCACCAAGATGGACTTTTGATCGGTCTATTCTTCTAAATTCAGCCATAGTAAACCTACTCAAGCAAGACACAGAAATATATTTCCAAGAGAATAAGGGTAGCGCGGTACCTCAAATTGTGTGGGAGGCTTATAAGGCTGTAATAAGGGGCAGGATTGGAGGGTTAGCCTTTAATAAAGCTAGAGAGATGAAAAAAGACATTAAAAAACTAGAGGAAAATATTACGTCTATAGATCGGCAGTTGTATATGGCACCGTCTTACTTACGAACTCAAGAGCTAGCTAAGGAAAGACAGGAAAAAAAAGAAAGTCTAACAGAATTACTAGAGGGTAAAATTAGAGAAAGATGGGACTGTAGTAAACTTGCCCATTATGAATATGGTGAAGGTTGCGGGAACTTGTTGGCCTGGAAAACCAAAACAGACTTGGTAAAAAATAAGATCAACTGTATAGATCCAAGAGATCCCTCGCAAAATGGCCTAAAAGATTCTGTTATTAAACAGGAATTTATGGCCTTCTTCTCTGACTTATACTTGGAGGATTGTAACCCAGACATTAAAGAGATTAACAGGTTTGTGGTTGCCCAAAATGTCCCCACTCTTCAAGCGGAGGATAAAGAGAGTCTAAACAGGCCAATCACAATAGGGGAGGTAGAAGCAGCAATGAAAGAATTAAAAAGAGGCAAGGCGGCAGGCCCTGATGCATTACCTTATGAGTTCTATCTACATTTGAAAGATGTGTTAATCCCCCATCTGACCGAACTTTTTAATGAGATTTTTATAAACAACAAAAAAATCCCAGAAACGTGGAACGACGCAAATATCACAGTTCTTTTAAAACCTGGCAAGAACCCAAAAAAATGCGAGTCTTATCGCCCAATTTCCATATTAAACTGTGATTATAAAATATTCACTCAAATCATGGCTAAAAGAATAGGGAAAATCGCAGGAACTCTAATAAATACCAGCCAAAAGGGTTTCGTGACAGGAAGGCACCTTCAGGACCTAACGCAAGAATTGATTGGGGCAATAGACATTGCCATTTCAGAGAAAAGTGCTTTATCAATAATTGCAATAGATGCGGCTAAAGCATTTGATAGAGTTTGCTGGAAGTACCTTAGTGAAGTGCTAAAACAGTTTAATCTGGGAGACAATATAGTTAATATGGTAGAAAACATTTACAACTCCCCTAGGGCCAAAATCCTAATCAATGGTAAATTAACTAGCGATATTCACATAGGTAGAGGAACTCGTCCAGGATGCCCCCTCTCCCCCCTCCTTTTTAATTTTTATATTGAACCTGTAGCAGAATGTCTAAGGAATCTTCCCTCAATACAGCCTTTTCTCTATCAAGGATGGCAAAAAAAATAGCCCTTTATGCCGACGACCTCATGATTTTTACATCAGATGTGAAAGAGGCGTTAAAAATAGTAGAAGAGACCTTGCTAAGTTTCGGTAAAATATCTGGTTATCAGATGAACCAGACCAAAACAGAAATTATGAGCTGGAATGAGGTATTCGCTTCCCCATTTTGCAAGGAGAAAATGAGATATCTAGGAATAGACTTAGTAAAGGATATTGACAAGATTCCACAAACTAATCTACAGAGAGTAGAAACAGAAGTTAATAAACTCCTGAAGGTCTGGAGCAGTCTCCCGCTTACATTCCTAGGAAGATCTAACATAATAAAAATGGCAATCTTGCCAAAATTCACTTTTATTTTTAGCGCAATTCCTTTAGAATTCAAAAAAGAAGCTTTAAAGAAAATTCAGGGGAAAATATCCATGTTTATCTGGTCAGCAAAAAGACCGAGGATAGCCTGGCATAAGCTAAGAAGGAAAAAAGAGCAGGGTGGTATAGCCAGCCCGGACATAATAGAATACTGTCGGGCATTTCAATTTAAATATGTAAGGACATTGTTGGGCCACTTTGAAACTTACCCACAGCACTTCCAAAGCACAACAAACAATACAAGTCATTTCCTTTATAAATTTGGTCACCCAAAATTTTTCAAGAAAATAAAATTGAAGACCTTAAAATCAGCATCTAAATGATGGTATGGTTTTAGGTGTACCCTGGGTATCCCCCTATATAGTGAGAAGGCCCCAATCTGGGACTCGCCAACTACACCAGAATGTCTTAAGGACAATCTTGCTGGTCCACTCAAACAGGCAGGCATAGTAGAATGGGGCCAACTTCTTTTTCAAAATAAACTCCTCGAATGGGATATTTTGTCGCGACAGACAAATTACACACTCTCTAAATTTAAGTACTATCAGATGTTGAGCTGGTCGAACTCTTTAAAGGAAACTAGAAAAGGAAACCTCGAACTGGAAGTCAAATTCCTGGAGGCAAATCAATTCAAGAAAGAAATATCCTACTGGTACTGGGCCTTAATACTAGCAGGAGAAGACAACTTTCGGATTCCGGAGAGCATCTGGGGTAAAGATCTGCCAACGCTGGATTTAAACAGTACATGGCAAGTATCTATGAGCAAATGCTGGTCTATTGTATCTTCTGCTGCTCTCAAAAGAAACCATTTATTCACCACACACAGAGCTTATTGGACTCCGAAGAGGCTTTCTAAACTGAGTGGAGATGCATTGAGAAGCTGTCCGAAATGTGGTTTGAATAAAGCTGATGACCAGCATATGTTCTGGCAGTGCCCCAGCCTCGAAGGTTTCTGGAAAGACGTTGGTATGACATTAGAACGGGCCCTAGGAAAGCAACTAATTGTGAGTATGGATTTGGTTGTTTTTGGGGTCTCTGGTAGGCCGGTCATGAATGCTCTATCGAAAGTCGAGGAAAATTTAGTCTTTATTTTAATCCTGCTGGCTAGGAGGGAGCTTTGTATTAAATGGGTAAGCCCGGTAGCCCCCTCTCGAAATGAATGGCTAGCGTCAGTCTTAAGGGTGTACAATTTAGACAGAAAAAAGAGTGGGAGTTCGAAAAAGTTTAAATTTTGGGATGTATGGGAAAACTTTAATAAGGGGTGACTAGGGGTATGGGTAGAAGTGGGATTGTGGGTCTTGGTGTTTTTACACCCTAACTTATGTCCAATGATTACGCTACCGCAACAAAATGGAATGGATGGTACTTCGAAGTAGCCACCATGGCTAGCTCATCTCAGATCCGGTGAACAAAGACCTCTTCTCTTAATGGTATGGAAGTAAGGGGTGCGCTTTTTCCGAAACATCAGAAAGAAGTGGCCTGGGTATTCAAAAAGATACATTCTGGGTGGAGTAAGAAGCGACTCCGAGATTCTCCTACTTTAAAATCAGTTGCGTAATGAGGACAAAAAAAAAAAAAAAACAAGGTTGAGAGCACTCACCTCCAAGGTCAATGGTGCCTTAATACAATCCAACTGAGTGTGTTAACATCAGGGATGAAAACCAAATAATTCATGGCCCAGAAGAAATCTGTGAGAAGGGGGAGTTATAATTAATGAAACGGTTCCCCAATCCATTGCAAGAGCATTCAATGGAGCGAGGGAATGGACCAGTGCATCATGCTCACCTTGAAGATTCACGGTTTTGTGTCTCTCTCACTCGGGTGCCGTAATCACTTGCTGCACTAAAAGCGATCGCTAATGATTACAAGCGTGGACCAGTATATGCTGGTTAGGCAAGCGCGAGGACGCTCCGCTTGCCGCTACGCGCGGGCTGGCTACATGACCTGGCGGACCGCGGTTCTCGCCAGCAGCCTGACATGAAAAAAGACGGGGGAATGTAATTAAAAAAATTAAAATCTTCCTACATGGCATGTAAAACATTTTAACGTGGCGATTTAAACGCTAGCGTGTGGCTCAATTTGTGAATTATAAAAATCAGCTTGCTATGCAACCCACATTGAACGGTTGCCGAGCAACCAACCCGACGTGCTGCCAACAAGTCATCCGGCTTCATGGTTTTGTGAATAGCTACATGAGTGTCTATATGAGTTATTGATTGGTTGTCTGAGTATCTGTATGGGTGCCTGAGTGTTTGTGTGGGTGGGGTGTGTGTGACTCTGTGCATAGATATGTGAGTGGGTGATTCACTGGATGCATGGTTTCACAAGTGTATCTGTGATGGACTGTATGGGTGGGTGAGTGTGTGTATGGGTGTGTTAGTGAGTGAACGTATATCTCAGTGGTACATGTGTGAGTAACTACATATGTGAAAGGCAGCATATATGTGTGTTCGAGTATATAAATGGCTGTAAATGAGAGTGTGTGATTGTGAGAGTGGCTGTATGGATAAGTGTGTGCTTATATCAGTGATTGTATAAGAGCGTAAGAATGTCCTAGTATTTGTATGAGTAATTGAGCTGGTGTGTGTATAAATGTGTAGGTGAGTAAATGGCAGTGTGATTAATTATTTGCATGACTGACTAGGTGTGTGAGTACCTCTATGGATGAGTGGCGGTGTATGAGTGTCTATATAGGTGTATGAATGCATATGATAGTCCTGTACTGAGTGACCATAACTATAAGTGACTGTAAGTGTGAGTGAGTGGATGTGTGTGTAAACCTAAGAATCATTGAGAGGGTATGTAGTTATTGGTATTGGAGTGTCTATGGTTTTGAGAATGGTAGTCTGTAATTTAGAGTGGGTCTATCAAAGGTTATACTAGGCTGTGAGAAGATGCATCAAATTATCACATGGACGATGTCATCAGTGATGTCATTTGAGATGTCATCAGTGATGTCACTGACCATGTCATGAGTGATGTTATATGTGACATCATCAGCAGTGCATTTCAGGAGTGTGAGTTATAGTTAGCTGAACTAACTATAACGGGGAATTTCTCTGGTTTTGTACGATTGAACTGTCCAACTAGCTATAACTTTCCCTAAAACCTATGGTTTATTCGGTGAATTTCTAAGGCTTTTTAAATGCTAATTTCTAACTATAACCTGCCTGAAACCTATGGCTTTTTAGTGAATTTCAAAGGTTTTTAAATGCTAGTTTCTAACTATGCCAACAGAGGTAGAACATGTGAAGAAAGAATAAAAAGCGCACAGAAAAAAGCAAAAGAAATGCAGAAAGAATCAACAGAAGTCCACAAAGATGAAGAAAAGTGCAGGAAGAAGCAATACATGTGCAGAAAGAACCAACAGAGGAGCAGAAAGAGGCCTTGTTGCAAAATCATCCTGTGCCCACAACTTTTTCAGATGGGTACTGGTGGTAACTGAGTCTGACTAACGAGGCCTAGAGCCAGTGCCATGCTAAAAGACACTTCGAATACAGTGAAAATACCCTCATACACTAGGGCACACCATGCTTTGGGGTACCCCTGTGATTAGCATGACCTCCTCCGTAAGGTCCTAGTACATAATAGGGCAGGGGGAATAAAACTACCTCTAAGTCAGAGGTGCAGAAATATTCTACTTTAACTAGTAGTCGCGTTTGCAGAATGGTGGAGAAAGGGAGCTGGGCGTCCAACCAACGCTCAGGAATTTCGCTGTGTAGGACTTACAGAAGGTACCAGGAGGGATTCTTGGCCCCCAAACTCCCTCAGGACAAAATTGGACTTCATCCCCCCATCCCATAGTCTGCCACGAGGCACGTTTGCAGAGTGGTAGAGAAAAGGGGCTATAGCCCCCGAAGACGTCTTAGCAATCCCACTGTGTGGGACTTACTGGAGGTAACAAGAGGGGTAGTTGGCCCCCAAGGACATCCTTCGGAGACAACTTCCCAAACTATTACCTCCAGTCAGTCCCACACAGCAGCACTGGTAAGTACTCATACCAGGCCATGCCCGCTTTTCCCACCACTCTACAAACGCGCTCCCTGGTGCGCTCTTGGATGGGGATTGAAGTCCCCGTTACTGCTGGGGGTCCTTTAGGGGCCAACTAGCCTACCTTTTACCTACAGTAAGCCCCACGCAGTGGGATTGGTGAGAGGTAGACAAAGGCCATGCCCCCTATCTCCACCACTCAGCAAACGCACCCCCTGGCATGTTGTAGGTTGGGGGATTAAGTCCCCTTGAATCTTGAGGGTTTTTGAGGTCCAACCAGCCCACCAGGTACCACCAGGAAGCACCACAGAGCTGCATTGCAGAGAGGTGTAAAAAGTGGCATCACCTGGACCACTTCTCTGCAATGCAGCGCAGTGGTGCTTAGTGGAAGCAACTGGTGGGCTATTTGGCCCCCAGTGGCCGTCCGGATTGAAAGGGAACTAATTCCCCAACTTAAAATGCGCCCCAGGGCATGTTTGCACACATGTCACCTCAGGCCCCGCCGCCTCCTTTCACCACTGTACAAACACGCCCCATACCATGTTTTAAGTTGCTGGATAAAGTCCCCTTGAATCCTGAGGGTCCCTGGGGTCCAACTAGCCCACCAGGTACCTCCAGTAAGCGCCACAGAGCTGCATTGTAGAGAGGTGTAAAATGGGGCGTAGCCTGGTTCTTATATCTTTTACCAAAGGTCCATAAAAATGTTATGCCAATATCGGGCCGCCCCATAATTTCCGCTATCAATAGTATGGCTGAGCATGTGGGGGAATATGTGGACTACTTTTTGCAAGATCTGGTTAAATTGCTGCCCTCATATGTGAAAGATACAGGGGAATTTTTAAACAAACTCAATGACATTATATGGACAGATAACTTGATTTTAATTGCATTGGACATAGAACCACTGTATACTAGCATTGAACATGCACCAGGCATGAACGCTGTGTAGCACTTCCTAGATTCTAGGCCATGTGAATACCATCAACACAATAAGATGTTGCTTGCCCTCATTTCGTGGTGTTTAAACAATAATTACGTTCTGTTTGGTAAGGACATATACAAGCAGATACAGGGTGTTGCTATGGGGGCCTGCTTCTCCCCTAGCTATGCATGTTTGCACGTCGGCTATTGGGAGGACCAGGTCCTCATGAGACAACACCTTGAGATCTTTATCCACAAAATTGTTTATTGGTTACTCTACATCGATTATGTTTTTATTATATGGAATGGTGATATTGAGAACGCTAAACAGTTTGTGGAAACAATCAATGTCAATTCTGTGAATTTGCATTTTACATCACATATCAGTCATTCCAGAATTGAATTTCTAAATGTTAGTGTTTATAGCAATGAAGGAAAGTTGGCTACCATCTTATATAGGAAACCAATAGCAGGAAATGCAACATTATACGCAACTAGTGCACACCCGAAGCACCTTATCAGCAGTATGCCATACAGTGAAATTCTGAGATTGAAACATATTTGCAGCTCCTTGAATGATTTTGATAGCTGCAAACAGAAGGCCCCCATGCGACTGAAAAACAGAGAGCATAGTGATAGGATACTGGCTGAGGCAGTAAATAAAGCTGATAATTGAACAAGAACATCACTGCTTCCACAAATAGATGAGAGGGGTGAAAATTCTTCAGAAACAACGGAAAGTACACCTAGAATGATAACATCATACAGTCGTCAGGAAAGGAAAATAAGGGCCATAATTAATAAGAATTGGCCTATTGTCCTTACAGACAAAGTACTAGACTCCTAAAAACCCAGTCATCACATACAGAAAATCACAATCTTTGGGATCTAGATGGTCGAAAAATTGCCCACAATTAGGCACCAGTGGAACTTGGTTGAAACTAAGGCAGGGCTTCAAGTGTTCATCTTGACGAGCCTGTAGATTTGGAGTCAATACTACAAACTACATGACCCATTCAGACAGAATGAGATTGCCATCAGGGGCAATTACAACTGCAGGACTGATTATGCAGTGTGTGTTCTGGAGTGCACCTGTGGGCTTAGATACGTGGGAAGCACTAAGCTACAAGTGCATGTAAGAATACTGCAGCACCTACGAGCAATCATTAACAAAGATTTGGCTTATCCGGTCACTCAACATTTTAAAGAGGCCCACAATAATGATGTTAAATACCTAACATATTTTGTTATCTATGCGATCCCAGCCCCACGTTGAGGGGGAAATCGGGAAAGACTATTGAGACAGTGAGAAACAAGATTTATCTTGTAGCTTGATAGCAAGATACCGAATGGATTGAATAATAGAGAAGACATGCACAACTTTTTATAAATTGTTTATTTTTTTATTTTTTACATTTTTATATGGATTGTTTATTTGTTGCTTTAAGGTTCCAGGCAGATTAATAATATTGTTTCTTTGGAATCTCTGAATTATAGATTTTAATCCATTGTCTTAACTCATGAGAGTTAAGATGCCCTGACTATATGAATTCTTTAAAGATCGAATAAGATCATTCACCTGCATGTGCAGTTACCGATTGCACAGATGAACCTCACCTACTGCTAAAAGAAATGTCAATAGAAATTGCAGAATGTTTCTCTTTTTAAACATCCAACCAAAAAGATTTTATGGGAAAATCCCCAGTTTTTTTCTATTTTTATTTTTTGGGTTATTTATTTATATATTAGGCTTTAGGCCTATCTTTCCACCAATATTTAGGAAGCACTTTCAATCTAGAACATTGCTCAGCAAGAACAAATGCACTGAAACCATATATAACTATTTTCGGATATGTGTTTGAATACAAGAGCATTTAAGCTGTTAGTAAGAAAACATGCAACCAAACTGGGAAGGCAAAATGCATTGATGCATAAATAGGATCAGATCTTTGAAGGATTTTGCACATTTGATATTTATATTTATATGTGTGTGATGATATGTATATTTTAAAATATTTATACATATTTAATTATTTTAATGAATAATTTATTCATTTGAATAGTTATTGAATACACACCAATAGAAATGCGAGTTTAATGTATATTGCAGAATAATGTTTGTTGTTGATTTTGTCAAAAGGAGAAGTAAATAACAATAGCCTATGCAAGGGAACGAGCATATACAAAAACAAAAGTGTTTCCTCTTTGTTTACTCTCATGTGGGTGTTTTTTCTCTAAGCATATAAAAACATGGTGTACTGCACTCTATTTATGTGATCAACGGCACTGGATGCCCAAAATGCGCCATGGAGATTGAGGAGTGAGGAGAAATAAACAACATTGCCATCAAATTGCCCTGGTGTTTTCGTTTGTCACAGTTTGCTGTAAGGAGGTGCTGGGAGCAGAGTTCGGTATATATATGTATATATATATATATATATATATATATATATATATATATATATATATATATATATATATATATATATATATATATATATATATATATATATATATATATATATTGCAGCTCCAAGTTTCTCTCGAAATTAACAGAAACATTATTTACACATAATGTAAATAATTTCGGAAATAGGAAATGTAAAGCGCCCGAAATTATTGTTTGAAATGTATTTCACAGTGCCTTCTTTTGAATGTGATTCTGGAATGCTAAAGTAAAAAGTAATTCACTATGTAATACTGTTTCTCACGGGGGCGAACGTCAGTCCTCTTTCTATGTACATGCAAAAATGTGATGAAGAGCTTTTAAACTTGCTTCCTTCCGTGTCAATGGTAGACACTGACGAAGGAAAACCGAAACGCGTTTGTCTGCTGAGTGGTTCTGATTAAAAACATATCGAACACTTTCCCTGCGAGTGCCGGAATTTCTTTCTGCTAATTTCGAGAGAAACTCGGAGCTGCAATTTACTCACGTGGGGCGCCACCACGAGAGGCACCCGTCTGCGAGTGACCTGGATTTTGGTGCAACGGAGCTGGAATATATATATATATATATATATATATATATATATATATATATATATATATATATATATATATATATATATATATATATATATATCACTGAAAAAACCATAGGTTATAGACCATATATAGTTAGGAATTCGCATTTACAAAACCTTATTTTACTCACACAAAACCATTGAAATTCCATATATAGTTAGTTGCACTAACTATATATCGCGCACCCGCAATCCACTGCTGATGATGTCACATATTACATCATTCATGAAATGGTCAGTGACATCACTGATGACATCTCAAATGACATCACTGATGACATCTCAAATGACATCACTGATGACATCACTGATGACATCTCATTTGACATTACTGATCACATCACTGATGATATCATTCATGTGATAATACGATGAACCTCTTCAGACTCTAATATAACCTTAGATACAATCAGTGTAAACAGACACTCACAGACTGTCACTCATCCATGGAGTTACTCACACACCTAGTCAGTCATGCAAAGAATCAATCACACCTCCATTTCCTCAACTATACAGTTATACAAACTTTACTTATTCAAACATATACTAACACATATTTACTCTCTTATACAATCCCTGATACAAGTTCACAATGATCCATACAGCCACTCACACATTCACTGGCTCTTATGCACAGTTATTTATATATGTCAACTCTCACATGTACTGTGTTTTACATATGTACTTACTTTGACATGTAGCACTGAGATATCCATTCACTCACCAATACACTCATGCACACAGTCAACCGCCCATACAGCTGTTTCCACATGCACTTTTGAAACCATACATCTAGTGAATCAACTGCTCACACATCTATGCACAGAGTCATACACCTCCCAGCCACCCACACACACACTCAGTCTCCCATACAAATACTTGGGCAACCAATCAATAACCCATATAGTTACTCATATAGCTACTTATCAACACATGCAACAGTTTACAGAACAACAGACATAATGATGCACAAATTAAGACAGTTTAGTCACTAACCCATGCACTCAGTGAGACACATTTAATCACTCACTCATACAGTCAGTCATGCACCTACTAAATCCTTCATCCAGACACTTATACATCCACTCATTCTTCAATATGTAAGACATACAGTCACTGGATGTTGTCATCAGTGATGTCATCAGTGATGTCATTTGAGATGTCATCAGTGATGCCATCAGTGATGTCACTGACCATGTCATGAATGATGTAATATGTGACATCATCAGCAGTGGATTGCGGGTGCGCGATATATAGTTAGTGCAACTAACTATATATGGAATTTCAATGGTTTTGTGTGAGTAAAATAAGGTTTTGTAAATGTGAATTCCTAACTATATATGGTCTATAATCTATGTTTTTTTCAGTGAATTTTCAAGGTTTTGTAAATGCTAATTCCTAACTATATATGGTCTATAACCTATGGTTTTTTCAGTGAATTTTCAAGGTTTTGTAAATGCTAATTCCTAACTATATATGGTCTATAGCCTATGGTTTTTTCAGTGAATATATATATATACATACATATATAAACATATATCATCTGTATATCTATATAAATACAAACATAAATGCATGCATACATATACTTACATGCATACAGAAACATGTTATGTTATTTACATGAAAGTTGAAAAAACACTAATAAAAGCAAAGCTAAAAAGCCACCTCATTACAAACAGAATGGCTTTAACTTAAACGAGGGCGAGATCTATTGCATTTTCAATGCTTGTTTACTTTGGTTCCATCAAGAAGGCATTCAGATGTGTCACACATTTGCCATAAATTCTGAATGTTAGCACTCTAGTTGCACATTAGATCACTGTAGTAAAGCTACTGCTCACCAGGGACGTCTGCTGCTGGTATTCAAAGTGCATGTTTCAGTCTGCATGTCAGAATTTTTTTAATGAAATAGAAGAGGATTTGAGAAGTCACTCAAAATGATCCCTAATTTTTCTTTCTGAAGCACTAATCATACTTTCTATGGCAAAATTAACCCCCTCATGTTGTTCCTTTTTAAATTGAGTGTTTTCAGACTTACCACTTCATTCCAATCAAGATGGCTTCTGGTGTGCCATACTTTTGTCATAAGTAAGACTGTTAGCGCTCTAGTTGTTCTTTAGAACACTCTGGGACATTCTGTCATTGGGCTATACTTGGGGTACATCTGGGTGATATTTGGGCTACATTTAGGCTCTTTTGTCTCTGGTGGCCATCTTGGGAGACTATGTCAGAATTTTTTAATGAAATTGAGGAGGGTTTGAGAAGTCACTCAAAATGTGCCCTAATTTTTCTTTCTGCAGCACTAATCATAATTCATATGGCAAAATATACCCCCTCATGTTGTTTCTTTTTAAATTAAATGTTTTAAGAGTTACCACTTTATTCCAATCAAGATGGCTTCAGGTGTGCCATACCTTTGTAATAAGTAGGACTGTTAGCGCTCTAGTTGTTCTTTAGAACACTCTGGGACATTCTGTCATTGGGCTATACTTGGGCTACATCTGGGTGATATTTGGGCTACATTTGGGCTCTTTTGTCTCTGGTGGCCATTTTGGGAGACTGCATGTCAGAATTTTTTAATGAAATAGAAGAGGATTTGAAAAGTCACTCAAAATGTGCCCTAATTTTTCTTTCTGCAGCACTAATAATACCTTCTATTGCATAATATACCCCCTCATTTTGTTCCTTTTTAAATTAAATGTTTTAAGAGTTACCACTTTATTCCAATCAAGATGGCTTCAGGTGTGCCATACCTTTGTAATAAGTAGGACTGTTAGCGCTCTAGTTGTTCTTTAGAACACTCTGGGACATTCTGTCATTGGGCTATACTTGGGCTACATCTGGGTGATATTTGGGCTACATTTGGGCTCTTTTGTCTCTGGTGGCCATTTTGGGAGACTGCATGTCAGAATTTTTTAATGAAATAGAAGAGGATTTGAAAAGTCACTCAAAATGTGCCCTAATTTTTCTTTCTGCAGCACTAATAATACCTTCTATTGCATAATATACCCCCTCATTTTGTTCCTTTTTAAATTAAATGTTTTAAGAGTTACCACTTTATTCCCATCACGATGGCTCCAGGTGTGCTATACCTTTGTAATAAGTAGGACTGTTAGCGCTCTAGTTGTTCTTTAGAACACTCTGGGACATTCTGTCATTGGGCTATACTTGGGCTACATCTGGGTGATATTAGGGCTACATTTGGGCTCTTTTGTCTCTGGTGGCCATTTTGGGAGACTGCATGTCAGAATGTTTTAATGAAATAGAAAAGGATTTGAGAAGTCACTCAAAATGTGCCCTAATTTTTCATTCTGCAGCACTAATCATACTTTCTATGGCAAAATATACCCCCTCATGTTGTTTCTTTTTAAATTCAATGTTTTAAGAGTTACCACTTTATTCCAATCAAGATGGCTTCAGGTGTGCCATACCTTTGTAATAAGTAGGACTGTTAGCGCTCTAGTTGTTCTTTAGAACACTCTAGGAGGCTGCAGTAGAACACAAAGGAATCAACTGACAGTCTCTGTCCTTGTTGGATGTACATGTTTTACTGAGAATGTCAGACTTCATTTTCACATGACTGAGAAAGATAATGTGAATTTACAGAAAATATGCTTTCAGTTTAGCTTATAGATCCCCTTCCAAACCACTGTGGGAAAATCATGAGATATTAGTTTTCTTTCAAACAATATTCATGATATCACAGCAGAAGGTTTTTTCACATGGTAAAATCACCTTAGAACCCACCACAATTCCTAAAACGAGTATGGTACCATCAACAAATGATTTACAATGTAACTAAAGTCCTAAAACCCTCTATTAACTACAATGCTTTTTAATGAGGTGCTATCATGTATATTGGTCCCAAGATGGCTGCCAACACTTCTTGGATGAAGTGCTGACAGCCAATCAGATCAGATGTGTGGTTAGGCTCCGCCCAGATATATATCTTTTTTTTAACCTAAATTACTCAAAATCCACTGGAGCACATATATTGAGACCTAGCAAAGGCACATCGGGCTAACAGTCCCTACAATTTTGCCAAGTTTCGTGCAAATCCATTCAGCCGTTCGAGCTAAAAGTGAGGCCAACCGCCCTATGGAAATTAACATGGGAAAAACGCGTTTTGAGACCCCCCTTTTTTCTCGGCCCCCCTTGATGAAACCCCCCCAAATTGTCAGGGGCTGCTCAGAAACAAAATGTTCCATTTTCCTGAAAATTTCAGCCAATTCCGTCCACAAACGCCAAAGTTATTAGACATAGAATTTTCAAAAATCCCATAGAGAAAAAATCCTAACTATATATACCTACTGGCGACCGCCAGTAGGTAATATATATATATATATATATATATATCAAATATATATATATATCGAAATAGGAGGGGATGCCCTCCATACTGGCGAAAAGCTGCTGGAGGTACGTCTGGTGCAGGATAATGGCAGCGTTGGATGTAAGAAGAAAAGCAACTGCACTTAAGTTATTTTTTTATGCAGAGTGGTGCGATTCTCAATCCAAGTACCCAGACAACCAATATAAACTGCGAAATTAAATTACAGACACTGCTTGGTCAACTTGAGAAATTACTCAAGAAAGAACTCTCAAAAACGTGGGAGGCGAAGTCACTTCAGAGATACATAGAGGTCGGGCGTGTGCCTCGTGGCCTGAGAATATTTACCATCCCGACATTTGAAGACCCAGACCCCAAGATCTTAGAGGAGTGGGCCAACAACTCTTCAGCTTGGTCTATGACAATGATCGTATCTTAGTGAAATATGCCCTTAAAGACAGAAGTAAGCTGCTGAAACAGATTGAAAAATTAATGGCAGAAGTGAGTTCAATCATGACAAAGGAAGCTCTGGATGAATTTACCAAATGACTGGAAACAAAAATGTTGAAATTGGCAGAAGAGATAACCATGAAGAAACAGCGCAAGTTTCTAAGAGACTATAAAGATTATCAGTCTGGCCGGACTCTTACTTTTCAGCGGAAATATGACCATGGGCCTGATTCACAGAATGAACTTAAGACTCAATCCTAAACTTACTACTATTTTGGTATTCACAGAATGCACTTACTACTTTTGACATTCACGGAATGAACTTACTACTTTTGGTATTCACAGAAGTTAGGATTTTGTCTTAAGTTTGTCTTAAGACAAACTTAAGACAGACTTAAGACAGACTTAAGACCGACTTAAGACAGACTTAAGACAAAATCCTAACTTAAGTTTGTCTTAAGTCTGTTTTAAGTTTGTCTTAAGACAAACTAAAGACAAAATCCTAACTTCTGTGAATACCAAAGGTAGTAAGTTCATTCTGTGAATACCAATCAATCAATCAATCATCGCATTTATAAAGCGCACTACTTACCCAGTGGGTCTCAAGGCGCTGGGGGAGGGGGATCTGCTACTGCTCGAACAACCAGGTCTTGAGTTGCTTCCTGATGGCGAGGTGGTCCTGGGTCAGGCGGAGGTGGGTGGGGAGGGAGTTCCATGTCTTGGCGGCGAGGTAGGAGAAGGACCGTCCCCCTGTGGTGGCTCTACGGATGCGGGGGACGGCGGCGAGGGCGTGGCTGGTCGATCGAAGCTGGCGTTTGGGAGCGTAGAAGTTGAGGCGGCTGTTGAGGTATCCTGGGCCTTGGCCGTGTAGGGCTTTGTGTGCGTGGGTGAGGAGACGGAAGGTGATTCTCTTGTTGAACGGGAGCCAGTGCAGGTCTCTCAGGTGTCCGGAGATGTGGCTGCGGCGGGGGATGTCCAGGATGAGTCGTGCTGAGGCGTTCTGGATCTGCTGGAGTCTCTTCTGGAGTTTGGCGGTGGTTCCGGCGTAGAGGGTGTTGCCGTAGTCCAGACGGCTGGTGACGAGGGCCTGGGTGACCGTCTTCCTGGTCTCGGTGGGGATCCACCGGAAGATCTTACGTAGCATGCGCAGGATGTTGAAGCACCACGAGGAGACGGCGTTGACTTGTCTGGTCATGGAGAGGGAGGAGTCCAGGATGAAGCCCAGGTTGCGTGCGTGGTCTGTTGGTTTGGGTGCGCTGCCTAGGGCGGGGGGCTACCAGGAGTCGTCCCAAGCGGTGGGTGAGGATCCCAGGATGAGGACTTCCGTCTTATCTGAGTTCAGTTTCAGGCGGCTGTTCTTCATCCATTCGGCTACCTCTTTCATCCCTTCGTGAAGGTTGGCTCTGGCGGTGGCGGGGTCGTTGGTAAGGGAGAGGATCAGCTGGGTGTCGTCGGCGTAGAGAGATGATGTTGAGGTTGTGCTGGCGTGCGATGTCTGCGAGGGGGCTCATGTAGATGGTGAAGAGGGTTGGACTGAGCGAGGAGCCTTGAGGGACGCCGCAGATGACTTCGGTGGCTTCAGATCTGAACGGAGGGAGGCGGACTCTCTGTGTCCTTCTGGCGAGGAAGGAGATGATCCACTCCAGTGCCTTCTCCTGGACTCCGACGTTGCTGAGGCGTTGTACTAGGGTACGATGGCAGACAGTGCCGAAGGCCGCGGAGAGGTCGAGGAGGATGAGGGCCGCTGTTTCTCCGTTGTCGAGCAGCGCTCGGATGTCATCGGTGACTGCGATCAGGGCGGTCTCGGTGCTGTGGTTGGCCCGGAAGCCAGACTGCGAGGGGTCGAGGGATACGTTCGTCTCGAGGAAGGCGGCCAGCTGCTTGTTGACGGTCTTCTCGATGACTTTTGCAGGAAACGGGAGCAGCGAGATGGGGCGGTAGTTTTTGACGTCGGTGGGGTCAGCCGATGGCTTCTTGAGTAGAGCACGTGCTTCCAGCTCTCCGAGAAGGAAGCGGTGTCGAAGGATGTGTTGATGATGTCCCGCAGGTGGGGTGCGATGACAGCGTCGGCCTTGTTGAAGACGTGGTGAGGGCAGGGGTCGGTCGGAGATCCGGAGTGGATGGAGTTCATCGTGCGGACGGTGTCTTCGGTGCTGATCGGAGTCCATGCGCGGAGGGTGGTGGTGGGGGGCGATGGTTCGGTCGTGGTGTTCGTCGGTTGAGTGCTGAAGCTGTTGTGTATGTCCGCGATCTTGTTGTGGAAGTAGGAGGCGAGGGAGTTGCAGAGGTCTTGCGAAGGGGTGATGTCGTTGTTTCCGGCGTTGGGGTTGGAGAGCTCTTTGACGATGTTGAAGAGTTCTTTGCTGTTGTGTACCAAAGGTAGTAAGTGCATTCTGTGAATGCCAAAAGTAGTAAGTGCATTCTGTGAATACCAAAATAGTAGTACGTTTACGATCGAGTCTTAAGTTCATTCTGTGAATCGGGCATCCTCTCTTTGAAAAATCGGGAGAGGCTAACTTTTCTAACTTTTCTAATCCAGGAACAACATCACTGGTAGAAATAAGTGAAAGTGATGTATCGGATAGCAGCCTACCAGATGTTTCTGTGGTTGGGCTGAATCAAGCTACGAATGATGAACCACAGAAAAAGAAGAGTAATTTTTTATTACAATTTCAAGTAATGAACCAGGGTCGGACAGAATTTCAACAAGAACAAGGGAATCAAAGAGGAAGGGGTCGAGGCGGAAGCGGAAAAGGGAGAGTAACAAACAAGCAAAAATTAGAAAACAAAAACGCAGAGAAATTGCCTGTGGGAGTGATGACAAGGGGCAGCAAGGCCACAGTATGACGGTAATTTATCTTTCACAAAGAACACTTTCCGTTCAAGAGACTGAGGTACTTGCACTAGGCTTATCCTTTTGTCCCTCGATGAACCTTAACTACACTCAGACCAGAATTGATTTGTTTTATTTGGCTAGGAAGTTGAAGTTAAAGAAATGGTTTGAATTACATCCAAAAAATGCAGTGACCAATGGAAGATCAGGTGCTATTAGCAACCTTAACACTAATTATGTGGACCTACTTGAGATTATCTCTTCAGGCGATGTTGTGGCAAGTTTCTTGATGAATGTGGCATTAATGTGGAATCAAATCCAGGAAGTAATTTTAGACCAAAATCACGATTCTTATCCAATATCATGTGTGAGGCAGTTGAAGTGTTTGAAAAGGGGTGTTGGGTGATGTTAAAAAACTAAAGAACAGGAAAATTCCAGGCAAAAAGAGAACTCTTTCCTCAGACTATAGAGGATTTGAAAAATGGCAACCAAATAGTGATACGCCACTCAGATAAGGGTGGAAATGTGGTGGTGCTAGTCAAGGAGAAGTATCTAGCAGAAGGTATGAGACAATTGGGAGATACCACCTGTTACTGTGTCTCGACCTTTACTGAGATCAAAGAATCTAGCACTAAATTTGGTAATTTGCTAATGGAATATAAAGACAAAGGTTTGCTTGAATGGGAGGAGTACAATTATTTGAAGTGTGCACATCCCAAAATACCTATCTTATATCTCTTACCCAAGCTCCATAAAAATGCTGTAGATCCCCCAGGGAGACCCATAGTGTCATCAATGGGTTCCCTGTTAAAAAACACTTCATGCTTCATAGATCATTATTTAAGACCATTTGTAATTTCTCTCCCTGCCTATCTCAAGGATACCACTCCTTTTTTAACCATCATTGATGGTATCCAATGGGAAACTACATATGCGCTAGTCACGTTAGACGTGAGTAGCTTATACACGAGTATTCACCATGAACTTGGGATACAAGTAGTAGAGCACGTTTTGAAAACCAGATCCATTTCATTACTTCATCACTCTAAAATGTTGGTAGAAATTATTCAGTTATGTCTTACCAATATTTTCTTCATTTTCGTTGATACGGTGTACCGACAGTCACAGGGCACTGCGATGGGCACCTGCTTCGCCCCCAGTTATGCAAACTTATTTATGGGCTGATGGGAGGAGCAGGTATCCACGCAAATGAAGGAGTTTAACAATGAAGTAATCCTGTGGCTTAGGTACATCAATGATGTTTTTATGGCTTGGAATGGCAGCATAGAGACAGCTAAGAAATTTGTGGGTCAACTGAATAAGAACAACTTTAACTTGGTATTTACTGAGCATATCTACAAAACATCAATTGAATTTCTTGATGTCCAAGTGGAAATTCAGGGACAGGCAGGAACAACTAGCTTATTCCGTAAAAAGACATCTGGCAATAGCATTTTAAGTGCAAAATGTGCTCATCCTTGTAACCTGGAGGACAGCATACCTTATGGGGAGCTGTTACGGGCCAAAAGGAACTGTAGCACTGAATCTATCGATGAACATGAAAAAGAAGTGATGTGTACTCGCTTCCAGGAGCGAGGGTACAAAAACATCACAATCAAACAGGCATGTAATAGAGTAGATGCTACTGTCAGAAATTCGTTGCTTAATCCAAACAAAATAGAAGTAAATGATGAAAATGTAAGGTTTATAACCACTTTCTCAGGTCAAGCTCATGAAATTAGAAGGATTTTTAATAAACATTGGCATGTTCTTTTGACAGATGAACATTTGAACATTTGAAACCATACATAAATGAAAATCCACAGATCACTTTCAGAAAATGTAAATCTTTGAGAGATGATCTGAGCTGTAATCCTGTGACCAGCAAAAACAAAAGCAAAGGCAAAGCAGGCTTCAAATGCTGTAGAAGCTGTAAAGCATGCCGCAAGAGGGTAGATTGTGAAATCTTGAGTATCCCTAAATCTGGCAGAGAGTTTGTAATTTGCAAATCACTGACTTGTAACACCATGTATTGCGTCTATGTATTGATCTGTCTATCGATGCAAATGGTATGTGGGCAGCACAATACATCGAGCAAAGAAAAGAGTGATGGAGCATGTACGTGCAATCAAAAAGAACAATCAACAGTACCCTGTAGCACGTCATTTCTTTGACTATCATTTCCAGAACGAGAACTTACTGAGGATGGTGGTCATAGATATGGTTGACTCGGGATTCAGAGGGGGCAACAGAGAGTTAGCTTTGCGTAAAATGGAGTCATATAATTGACTTTGACTGCATGACCCCTAATGGTTTAAATTCAAGCGAGAAATTGGCAGTGCACCTCATTGAATGAAAATATTTATTATTTGAAGTTATCTGTGGTTTGCTTTCTGATTTTATTGTTTTTTTTTATTTTTAGGTTAAATCTGGCAATAGTCTAATCATGGCAATTATTTGAATATAGAGCGTTGATTTGGAAGGCTGAAATCATGAACTGTGGCCCACTTGGGTAGGATTGGGTAGTTTGTACAATGAATTTCTTCGTATATAAGCCCATTTGGGCTTAGACGTTCTTTCTCTTTCTAAGCTTTTGTCATTTTCAATAATAGAATGAATTATATGTTGGGGCATACGGATGCGTCACCTTTAATATTTTTCAAAATGGGACAACTTTGTTGAATAGAAGGCGGACAACATCGGAATATTTTTTATATCCTCTGGTGTTTATATTGCTAACCATTGTGAGATACAAATTGGCACTTATATCCATTTGCGAAAATATATGATTTACGTTAATTTTTTAGCCATGAATTTTTTTTATAAGTCTAGTGGAGTTTGCGCATTTATACAAACTCTAATATTGTGAAATAATTCAATATCGATGTACAATATGTATTAGCTCATATTTAGTTCCAATTGCTGTATGTACTTATGGTTATCAGATTTTTGTAAAATGGCCGCCATGATTCATGACTGTATCCACATGTATGGGGTGAAAGTCCTATGTCAATTTCTGATGTTGGATAAATATGGGCACTTAAAATTACAACGGCTGAAATGTTACCAAGCCGAAAGTTGCAATGCGTTGTTTACTGCTAATAAATTTTCTTGCACACTGGCAACTGGAGGTGTCCGAGTACGTCTGTTTTCGGTAACTGAGTATTTTTAGGATATATATACATATTGATAGATGGATAGATAGATAGATAGATAGATAGATAGATAGATAGATAGATAGATAGATAGATAGATAGATAGATAGATAGATAGATAGATAGATAGAGATATAGATAGAGATATAAATGTATCTTTGTATAGATATATATGTTGGTAGATATATATTACCTACTGGCGGTTCCCAGAAGGAAGTCATAGTTGGGACCACTTAGACATCCACACACCCTCCCTGGGCCCATTTAGACACTGACACACCCACTCAGACACTCACACATCGACTCATAGTACTATTCAGATACTGCAACACACACTCATAGACCCATACAAACAGTCACACACCAATTCATAGTCCACCGAGACACTCACACACCCACCGGCAAACCCATTCATACACTCTGACACCCATTCACAGATCCACTTACAGACTCCCTCAGACACTCACACACCCGCTCACAGACCCACTCACGCACCCACTCAGAGTTCCACACAGACACTCTGACACCCTCTCACAGATCCACACAGACACTCACACACCCATACTACTGCTCACACACCCACACAGATACTCACACAGCTACTGACACACTGAGATAAGCACTCACACAGCCACTTATACACCCACAGATCTGCTCGCACACCCACTTAGCTATTTACACACCTACTACCAACACCCATACAACCAGTCACCCTCCCACTCATATACCCACAGAGCTATTCACACACTCACTCACACACCCATGCATCCACTGACACAGCCATTCACCTGAAGGGTTGACGTGACACACTATTTAAACACACGAAGGTTAGGAAGAGAGGTGCCGTTATTTTGAAAGGCGTGAGTCACAGCATATACTACGAAGGAATAAGGAGATATGTTAACAGGAGTTTGTTAAATGGAGTGAGAATATGGAGTTTAGAGAAAGCTGTGCTGGCAGGCACTTGGTGGGTTTGAGTAATCGATGTGAACGGATATGTTGATAATGTGAAAGGGTTTTCAGGCGACTATTTGGGCTGTCTATTATCATGATTCTAGAGGGAAAACGCTGCTTATGGGCTAACTGCAAGACATAGTAGGGAGTTTAATTGGTTTATGATAGAGTTACAACTTGCGCACCATGTAGGCATGAGGGTTTGAAGCTGTAACTTACTGTATGTTCTTTATTTGTAGTGAAACCCCTGAAGAAGAGCCGTTTAGGGCTTGAAATGCATTGGGTACGGGTACCAACTGATTCACTTCTGAAGATGTGTTTTGTTGTGGCGTGCCCAGAAAAAGACTTGGATGAGCATATCTGAGGCATGAGAAGCAATTCAACATATACTGTCTCATGTGTGATTGAACTTTGGAAATAAACGAACAAGTGATAAAACTTTAAGGAGGACATTGAGTTATTCTTAAATATTTGAAAAGAAGTACAAATGGAAAGTAGATGCTGTGCGGCGCCCGTAATAGGATCGTCACCACGGTCCGATTCACTCCACTGTTTACTCATGCGTGAATCAGGGTGGATCACGTGATCGGGTTGCAAGCTCAGTTGACTACCAAGAGGAAATGCAAAAACAAGTTAAACGAAGGTGTGCACAGTAGCACTTCAATGGAATTGAAAATCCCTTGCCAAGTCTTAAACTCACCTTCTATTACATATGCTACGGGCTTAAAAGGTGAGATATGTTCTTTGAAGATTCACTGAGTTACATATGCACTTAAAGACCCATATGCCCAGTTATACATCTGGGATCATTTTACACAAAGTGCCCAGGGGGTGCAACTGGTGTTTGTGCCCTCTTTGCGTGCTCAGGGCACTTTCGTATTACAGAAGATGCCACATAAAACTGTGCGGCCCTTCTGTAATACCGATAACGCTGGTACACATAAAGTGCCAGCACTATCTTCAAGGGACGTTCCCTCATTTGCATGGGGGCGTGCTCTATGCAAATGAGGGAATCCCTTTGCCACTGCATCTGCGTTGTAATACAGACGCGGGTGCTGAGGCAAAGAAGCTCTCAGTAGGTGCACTAAGAGTGTACCCTTGAGATCAGCCCTAAGGAGCATGGAGAGGGGGTCCAATGGACCCCCCAGACATCCACTTGCAGGCGTGTGCAGTCACTGACTGCACCTACCTGCAAGGGGCTCTCAAATCCCCTTTAAAAGTGGAGGCGGGTTGCCGCCTGCACTGTAAAAACACAGAGCGTCTTCAAAGCAGCTGCTCTGTTTTTCACATGAATGCTTTGCCCCCAGGGCAGCATGAGTTCGCAGCTGCCCTGAGGGCAGCACATTCATCATCATACGGTGCCTTTTTCTTCGTTGCACTGGGCGCATTATTTAAAGGGTGCGCCCAGTAGAATGAAGAAAAATGCACTGCATGCACAGTGCGAGCCCTAGTGTCCCACCCATACTGTGACTCACATACCTATGCATAAAAGCAAAGATCTATTAACACACCCAGTCAGACAGTGAGAGAGGCAGTTATAGATTCACTCACACACCCACATAGCACTTATGTATCCAGCAGTAACAGAGCCAGTTGCACACAAAGTCACATATCGCAACACTCACTAAAACAGGCAGTAATCAATTCAAACAGTCACTTATAAACACATTCATAGACCCAAAGAGTTCCGAAGACAGGCAGTGCTGATTTAGTTACTTACATATCCAATGACACCCCCACAGAGTGACTGATACTCTCATTTAGATATGTACTCAAGAACTGACATTCCTAGTCACCCATCTAGACAAGTAGTCCTTTAAACCTGACTGAGGCCTGCCACTGGTGACCCTGTGTGTGCACTTTATTGCCACTTCGAATTGGCATTTAATACCACTTACAATTGTCGAAACTCTCCTTTTTTTACACCTTAGTCACCCCTAAGGTACACCCTAGGTAGACCATTGGGTAGAGTGCTCTGTAGTTAAAAGGTAAGACCTGTACTTTTACTTTTCAGTCACTTACACATGTACTTACAGGCCCATGAACCCAGTTATACAGTCAGTCACCCACCAATACAGTCAAAAGCATACCAATTTAGAAAACATATAGCAATTGTCACATCCAGTTAGACAATGACAGAATCACTTACACATTCGCTCATACACTCACACATTACTTATGTATGGCTACTAATAGACCTACATGCACACACATTTGCACAGCCAAACACTTAGTAACCCAGCTAGGTACTAATCCAGGTACAAATCCATACAGCAACTTATATGCCTATGTAGATATCCATAAAGTTACTAACACACTCAGCCGATTTAGACACCCATACAGTCACTAACACTTCCAGTCACATACCTGGACACCCAGTTTGCCAAAAGAATCTAAGCAGTTTGGCACTGATAGATAGTGGTAGAGTGTATGTGTTTCTTACCTAAACATGGTTTCATTGACTTATCCACCTGTAAATTAAATGCTAGTAGTGGGCCTGCAGCACTAATTAAGTCTTTCATACAAGTAGACCTTTAAACCTGACTGAGGTCTGCCACTGCTGTGCCTGTGTGTGCACTTTACTGCAACTTCAACTTGGCATTAAGTAAACTTTGCCAATCTTTAAACTCTCCTTTTTTTTTACACAATTCCCTCCTAAGGTATGCCCTATTTACCCAAAGAAGGTAGCAAAACCAAAGGGGATGATGGACGGAGTGTTGAACCTTGCAAGCACTCACCCCCAGTCAACTCATCTGGGTTTAATCCATCATCAATCGTAACCTCACTGTGCCACCCGAGCTCAGACATGGCCATATGCAAATCAGTCTGACCCTGTGCCTCATGGGGACAGTCCAGCCCGAACTGCTAAGCCATGTCTTTCCTGGACCGGTTTCGGGTTCATAACCCTCATCGGCCAGGCTATCTTGAATCCAGTGGCAAAGTGAGTAAGGGACCCACGTCTGGGCATAGCCTGCCAACTTAGGGTGAACTTAGCAAAACCAAAGGGGATGAGGGATGGAGTGTTGAACATTGCAAGCACTCACCCGCAGTCAACTATTCTGGGTTTAATCCATCATCATTCTTAAGATCACTCCCCCACCCCAGTTCAGACATGGCCACAAACAAATCAGTCTGACCCTGTGCATCATGGAAACAGTCTAGCCGGAACTTCCAAGCCATGTCTTTCCTGGACCGGAAACAAACATCCTGGGACCGGATACGGGTTCATAACCTTCATAAGCAAGGCTATCTGGAATCCAGTGGCAAAGTGAGCAAGGGACCCACGTCTGGGCATACCCAGCCAACTTAGGGTGAACTTAGCAAAACCAAAGGGGATGATGGACGGAGTGTTGAACATTGCAAGCACTCACCCCCAGAGAATTGATCTGGGTTAAATCCATCATCATTCTTTAGGTCACTCTGCCACCCCAGTTCAGACATGGCCATATGCAAATCAGTCTGACCCTGTGCCTCATGGGAACAGTCCAGCCCGAACTGCCAAGCCATGCCTTTCCTGGACCACAAACAAGCATCCTGGGACCAGTTTCTGTTTCATAACCCTCATCAGCCAGGCAATCTTGAATCCAGTGGCAAAGTGAGCAAGGGACCCACGTCTGGGTATACCCTGCCAACTTAGGACGAACTTAACAAAACCAAAGGGGATGATTGACGGAGTGTTGAACATTGTAAGCACTCACCCCCAGTCAACTGATCTGGGTTTAATCCATCATCATTCTTTAGCTCACTCTGCCACCCCAGTTCAGACATTGCCATGTGCATATCAGTCTGACCCTGTGCCTCATGAGAACAGTCAAGCCCAACTGCCAGGCCATGTCTTTCCTGGACCAGAAACAAGCATCCTGGGACCCATTTCGGGTTCATAACCCTCATCAGCCAGGCAATCTTGAATCCAGTGGCAAAGTGAGCAAGGGACCCACGTCTGGGCATACCCTGCCAACTTAGGGTGAACTTAGCAAAACAAAAGGGGATGATGGACGTAGTGTTGAACACTGCAAGCACTCACCCCAGTCAACTGATCTGGGTTTAATCCATCATCATTCTTGAGCTCACTCTGCCACCCTAGTTCAGACATGGCCTTATGCAAATCTGTCTGACCCTGTGAACAGTCCAGCCCGAACTGCCAAGCCATGTCTTTCCTGGACCGGAAACAAGCATCCTGGGATTTGTTTCTTTTGCATTTGTCAACCTGAGTGGGACGAGCATGCCCAGACGTGGGTCCTGTGCTCTCCATGCCACTGGAGTCAAGCTATCATGGCTGAAAGCCTGAAACCAGTCCTAGGATGCTTGTTTCCTGTCCAGGGAGGACCTGGCCTGGCAGTTTGGGCTAGACTGTTCCCATTGGGCGCAGGGTCAAGGCTGATTTGCATATGGCTGGGTCCAAACTGGAATGGCATAGTGAGCAAAAAAACGACGGATTTAGGCCCAGATCAATGTACTGGGGTGAACGTATCACATTGTTCTGCATTCTGTCTATCAATTGTTTTTTTTTGCTATTTACCCAAAGGGCAGAGTGCTCTGTAGTTAAAAGGTAAGAAGTACTTTTATGTTTTAGTCACTTACACATACATACCCGTACACAGTTATACAGCCAGTCATCTACCTATACAGCCACAAACATACCTATTTAGAAAACCATACAGCCTCTGTCACATCAAGTCAGACAATGACAGAATTACATACCCATCCAGTCACACTCTCACACAGTATTTATGTATCGACTACTAATAGACCCACTTGCACACAGTTACAACAAACACCCATTACCTCAGTCAGTTACCAATCCATACAGTCACTTATAAACCCCTTGGAAGACCCAAACAGTCACTATAACAGCACGTTACATACTGAGACACCCAGTTCGCCTTAGGAATGTGAGCAATGTATAATTCTCCCCTAAACATGGTTTGATTAACTTAACCACAATTAGGATATTAAAATATGTAAGTCTCTTGTACAGCGTCCAATGTGTGCCCAGGGCATGTAACTTCATGCTAGTAGTGGTCCTGTAGCACTAACAGTTTTATTTATTTTTCAAATCGTTTTTAGAAAGAAAATAAGCAAGGTATTAAAAGGGGCAATGGAAGGCAACTGGGAAGAAACAACTGGTGTCAGTCTGTGTAAAACATGAAGGTACAACGAGTAGGAATCTACATTGCTTCCAGGTATGCAGCCAGGGATGACATCTTTAGAGCCACATGCTTCTGGCATTTGCTGCATTGAGTTACTATCTCAAATAACTTATTGGAAACCGCTGGAACAGTTATGACAGCCTGTGACAATGATTCTCCTAAGGCTACTACACATAATAATTGTTCTTCTGCTGTACCTGTCTTTGTCCTCATTACTGGATGGTACATAAATTGATGGATAGTTTTGATGTACTTCCAAATGGAGCTTGTCTTATTGGAATACTTCTTCCCAGTCTGTCTCAACAATAGTTTGCTGCAGACATTGCACTAGACAAACTTGGTACTAACTTCTTTTTCTCCTGAAAGAATACTGAAATGTTTCCAAACATTACTCTCCTTTTTTGGAGGTGGCATCTCTTCCTGCTCATGCAGTACAAGGTCAGGTTGTATTTGCTGTTGTAAAGACATACCTGCATCTATCTAAAGTACTTGTGCACAAAAGCGTATTTGTAAATGGTTACATGTTATGTTATGTTTATTTGTTTATTGTTTTGTTTAAATTGTAGAATTTTACTTTTTCAGATAACTGATTGCAGTAAGATGGTACGGCTATTTGTTGAACAGTTGAAGGTTCCCTCCGGACATCTACAGATGGTAAGTGTGCTTCTCCTTCAGTTGCCTCTCCTGCATGAAGTAATTGTATGTCCTTTTGTGGATAGTTTTATTATGCTTGTCCCATAAGAATACTTTTTACCAGAGTCTCTTGATAATTGCTTGCCGCAGATGTTACACAACTTGGCAAATACACAAATCTATCTTTAACTTCTCCTGGTCTCTTGAATTTGATGCCTTTAATGTTAGAGTGTGTTTCTATCAAAATGTCATGTAGTCATCCCATGAAGTTCGTACACAACAGAAGGTAAGAAGCCAAGTTGGTGTTGCTAAATTTCAAAACTTGCACTTGAGCTCACCATGACTACAATACCAGTACTCACTGGTCCCATATTGGCATACCATCACATTTAACACATTTGGAGAGGTAAAATAAATAAACAGCAGCACTGCAAGTACATGGGTGGGGTCTCAGTGTAATTAATTAGAAGTTCAGGTTTGGGTGTGTTTCTGGATTTTTTAATATTTATATAGGTTATGTTATGTTTATTTGTTAATTGTTTGGTTTAAATTGCATTGTACTATGCCAATAAAATGTATCTTTAAAGTTATCAAAATGTATATTACTAAGTTAACTTATGGGTGGCAAACACACCCGTACAGGTACTCATACATGAACTCACATGCCTAACGAGTCATTCACATAGGTACTGACACAACCACACATAGACTCACAGGCTCACTCATGCACTCACACACCCCCTCAATAAACCGTACAGTCAGGCACACATCTATTTACACCTGCAAACATTTACTTATATACACATAGGGCCCAATTACACATTTGGCGGTGCTGCTGCGGGACCGCCCCGAATCCATACCACCAAACCCGAGTGAGAACCACCCGCCGTATTATTACTTTTATAGTTACTGGTGGGAGGTTTCTTTGTCGTTCCACGGCAGTGCCTATAAAATAGGCACAGCAATGGGAAAAGTGAAAGGAAGTTCCACCACAGCACGGACTGTGAAGTTCATGCCGTACTGCAACTGGAGGTGCATGCACACAGGGGGCCATATGTTGACCCCGTGTGCATCCACATGAAGTGAGGCACAAGGCTTTTTTTCCTCACAGCTACTGTTTTCATGGAGGAAAGACCTCCATGAAGTCAGTGGCGGAGAGAAAAGTCATACTATGCTTGGCTGGACTATGGCGGTCCTACCAAGCATATTACTACCTCAATATGGCTGCACCATTGCCAGGGAATTACAATTCCCTGGCAGAGTCGTTGGACCCAGGGTGGCACGACCAGCAAGGTTATACGGTTTCAGTCAGAAGACCTCCACCACTGCCCCACCACAAGTCTGGTGATCTAAGGACCTCCAGACTCATAATTAGGCCCATAGTGTGCAGGTTTTGTTTTCCTACAATCTTTACAATAGTTTTTCCCCACTATTCAATGATGATTCTTTCATGAGTACATCCTTTATGGTGTATGAGTATAGTTCATGAGAATAGTAAACAAAAGGGGGGAAATGGCATACAAAGACATTTTTACAGACGCAAGCATGTGGCATTTTACACAGTGAGTAACCATCTCACTCAAAACTTTGCAGCCCGCTGGTATTGTAATGGCTGCTGCTAATGAATTGTTCTCCTTACAGTATTATAGAGATGGACTGTAATGCTGCACCTGCTTTCTCCTGTATCATTCAGTTGTACACTCCTTCATGAATTGTGCTTTCTCATGGAGCTTGTCCTATGTGAATACTTCTTGGTAGTGCCACAGGGTAACTGTCTGCTGCAAATATTACACTGCACACATTTAGCTGTAACCTCCTTTTCCCCTGAAGGTGTTGTAAAATGCTTCCATACCTCACTTTGTTTTGGGTTTGCTGGTGTACAAATATACATGCATGTATCTAAAGTGGTTTTGCATAAATAAAATACATTGTGTTATATTCATGTGTTTATTGTTTGATTTAAATTTTATTGTCACATGTTAATAAAATGTATTTGTAAAGTTATAAAAATGTATATTACTAAGTTAACTTATGGGTCACAAACCCCCATACAGGTACTCATAAATAAACTCACCCATCCAGTCAAAGTTTCATAGTCAGTCACACCCATTTACCCATGCAAATACCTACTTATGTAGACTAATACACCCATACAGTCATTCACACTCTCACTCATACACTCATACAGCCACTTGCACACCAAGTCACACACCATTAGAGCTACTCAAACACCCAGCTATAGAATGATACACCCACTCACACATCCTCACACCGGTACAGCTTCACACACACACACACACACACACCCATGAACTGTTGAAACCACATAGAGACTGACACAACCATTGGGCAGACCAATACAGTCACTGATACACCAAAGCACTACCAATACAGCCACTGACAGAATCTGGCTCACACTGATCCAACCGCTCACGCACCCAAGAACATACGGATACAGCACTGATGTACCCAGCCACACACTGATACAACTACCACACTCTGATACAGAAACCTACACACCCAGACACATACTCATACTGCAAATAACACACCCAGTCACATATCGATACAGCCATTTATACATTCAGCCAAACACTGAAACAGCCTCTCAAACACCCATATGCATACTGATACAGCCACTGATACACCCAACTACACACTAGTACAGACACTAGCACAACCAGGCACACATTATTACAGACACTGACACACAGAGGCACGTATTGATATAGCCACTGACACACCCAAGCACACACCGAAACCGCCAATGACACACCCAGCACACACTCAAGTCAAGTCAAGTCAAAGGCTTTATTTCGATAAAAAGAATTATCATAAAAGCAACACATGAATCACAATACAACAGTTTGTAAAATCCGAATGAGATATATAAAACATTTTTACAAATTTACAAAACAGTTCATTAAGCAATCAGTTTTTTTAAAAAGGAATTAAACAGTTAATTTTAGCCTTTTTGTTCGAATGGACCAAGCCCATGATAAAAATTTGGCTAAAACACAAGCATAAGTAGCACGGCTATCAGACATTAATATCCTAATTGCAGTCACCTGACTCTTAGTACCAAACTGCCGGCATAGATTTTTGAGCCAAACCCTCCTTGGAATTGCATACTCACTGCACTCAAACATAAAATGTGCCAGTGACTCTGGTTTAGCTAAACACACCGGGCAAAGCTCGGTAGTTTGGGCACAGGATTTCCAGCTCGAGGTAAAGGAATAAAGGGGAAGGGTTCCTACTCTAAATTTAAAGTATAAAGCCCTATCAAAGGGTTTTTCAATAGTGTCAAGATACACTTCCCGTTTAGGGTAATCTTTAAATTTCAAGAAATCCTCCGTGAGTCTGCCCATAGTGGTACTAGTAATTCTTTGTGTGGAGATCCAGTCCCAGTAAAGTTTCTTGAGGGTTAGCTTCGGGGGTGAAGTCTTATTTATCCACGCTTCATTCAATTCCAGATTAGCTAGCAGTGACTTGATGTCTCTCAACCATTTAATTTTGTGCCACCCTGGTAGTGACATAATTTCTGCAAGACCTTGAGCGTATTTACTGAGTTCCTCCACTCGCCACAGATGCGCCCATAGCAGAAGTGGTCTAAATTTTGCAAGGTCATCAATTGGGCGACAGCCTAGATCCAGCATCAGCGGGACCGTGGGAGTGCCCTGCGGTAAAGACATAACCGCTCTACAAAATTTCATCTCGGATCTTGCAAGAGCATTAGAAATGGATGACCCCCACACTTCGGCCCCGTAGAGAGCAGAGCTAACACCCTTGGCAGAATAGATCTCCAAGACTGTAGCTATTGGTCTTATTGTACAGAAGCGTTGTTCTTTCAAAAGAGCTCCTGTTATTCTCTTATGGGTTAAAAGCATTTTGTCCAAATGTGGTGTCCATTCCATTTTATGCGAAAGGCGTATCCCAAGATAGTCAAAAACTTCCACCCTCTCCAGGGGTTCAGCATTCAGAGTGGGAGGGCGGACTGATTTTTTGGGAGGATTCAGGACAAGGTATTTTGTTTTGCTAGTGTTGATTACCAGACCCCGGTTAGCACAAAAGGATTGAAAGTTATTTAGAAGACTTTGGAGGCCTGTTGGGGTTTTAGATATTAAAAGCGTATCGTCCGCGAAGAGGAGGGTTGGTATGCGTTCTCCAGCCAGGGATGGTTCATCTGAGGGATGTTTCCGAAGATGCTCAACCACCCCATTGATGTAAAGGGAGAAAAGGGTGGGAGCTAACACACATCCCTGGCGGACTCCTCTCTCAACCGGGATACTATTAGTTTTTTCCCCCCCTGGGCCCCACCTAATCTGGGCAAAACTATTTTCGTGGAGCCTAACAAGTAACACAAGCAAGTAGTGTGGCAACCCCATATCGGCCAATACGCTCCATAAGGTCTCCCTAGGCACAAGGTCAAAGGCAGTCTTTAAATCGATAAACGCGAGATAAAGACTGCCCTTGCCAATGACCACAACTTTCCAATAGAGCAACATGAGCCTAAAAGCTTGCTCGATTGTCCCAGTTCCCACTCTAAAGCCCGCTTGGTAGTCAGTAAGGATTTTGTTTTCTTCTACCCAGTTTAGAATTCTTACCAGTAGAACCTTGCCGACTACTTTTTGGCTGGTGTCTAGCAGGCTAATGGGCCTATAGTTCGACGGGTCTTCTCTGGGACCTTTTTTATAGATAGGAACCACCTCCGCCCCTTTCCACGAGGAAGGGACAGGCGCGCCCCTACAGATACCGACAAGTAGGGAATGGATCCATTTTCCCCACTTTGGAATATCTGATCTTAAGAGGTCACCAGGGATAGCGTCCGGGCCTGCCGCTTTCTGGGGAATAATAGTGCTTATTGCATATTCGACCTCCTTAATAGTGAAGTCAAAATCGCTAGGCTGGATATTCCAGATAGGAGGGAGAGGTAATAATGAAGCCACAGCCCCCCCTTGCGTGTCGCTCATCAGGAGTTGGTCAGCCTGGCGAGTGTAAAGCTTTGAGAAGTGTGTGACCCGCGCCTGGCTTGGGATATTACAGGTTATTAGGTCACTATCTGGCCTATTGCGAGCTCTAATGGTGTCCCAAAAACATTTTGAGTCTCTCTCAGAGCTAGCATCTTTGAGGATAGACCAGTAGGCCTCTTCCCACTCCCTTTTTGCTAGCCCCAATATTCTCTTGTGTTCTTTCCTGGCTAACTGAATTTGGGGTTGGGATTTACCCTTAACGGCCTCAATTAGCCGAGACTTAGCCTTTCTACATGCTCCTGTATACCAGTCATGCTTTCCCTTGTTTTTTTTCTGGGACTTAATCTTCACTGCATTGCCCTTCACCCAGAAGGCTTCCCCTATATTCTTAACAGCAGATTCAAAAATGGGCGTTACCCTGTCCACTGCCGTGACTAAGTCAATAATATCAAGTTGTGATTGTGAGGTTACAAGTGTCGCCTCTATACTGGAAAGTTTGTCAGGGTTACTGACAACTTTGTTCCACTTTAGGCGCCTTCCACAGGAGGAGACAGTGACCTTGTGCAAGCTTTTAGGAGGTACTAGCAATACTTCATTAGACCAAGGATTCTTGATAGTTAAGGAAAGCGAATTATGGTCGCTCACAACAGTTGGTATGACTGTCATATCTTCGACCCTACTCCAAAGCCCCAGGTCCAGCAGGATATAGTCAATCCTCGAGGTATGACCAACCTTATTGAACGTCGGGGCACCCATCCGGTCGGAAGATGTACGGCCATTAGTGGCTCTTTGCCCAAACTCTAGAGTCAGTGCATTTAACTGCACTGCACTACGAGTCCAGCGCTTGATCGGAGGGATGGAAAGTGAAGGGATACCCCATCTGCTATCTTCTTCACCCAGGTCAGGGATACCATCCTGGGGAAGTGGCTCATAAGTGCAATTAAAATCGCCTGCTACTAGGGTATAATCAGCATCTTTACAGTCCCTAAGTTGCGCCTCAAGCTCAGAGATGATAGGTGAGGTACACCCATTTTTTGTGCCTCTAGCATAAATATTGTAAAGAGCTAAAGTCGAACCTCTGCAGGGATTGCATAGTAGAATACCTAGGATATCTGGGTTGTTTATCTGCTTAGATGTTATTCGGCAGTTCAGGCAGATGTTTACCCACGTGATAAGGCCCCCCGAGGGGCGCCCATTCCCGTGCATGGGTCTCTCTGCTGGGACAAAGAAGGTAACGAACCCAACCCGGTGGAGTGGTTCTGTACTCCAGGTCTCTTGAAACATACAGATCTTATGTGCTTCAACCAGATCACTCCACTCAGGCAGACCCAATTTCCTATGGATGCCCGCAAGATTCCAACTAAGTATTTTTATTTTATCCTTAGTGGTTTCTCCTCTAAAACCTTCAGTATCTCTAAGGCTAAGGGGGTCTATACATTCCCTCTCTAAAGCATGAGATGGTGAGTTAGTCAGGCTAATGGCTGCCGCAGCTGGAGAGTTAGAAGATAACAGGTGGGACGTGCCCAGAGAGCCCCCCTCCTCGCCCCTATTGGTAACAGGGAAAATAGGGGAAACTTCATTAGAATTGAGTCAGCCTACCTCCTCCAACGCACTAAATCTATTCCAGTGGGCGAACTGATTTACAAAGGGATCAAAAGGAGGAGGTGGACATTGCCATGGTTGCTGCCACTGATGAAAAGTATGTTGGGGAACATGTGTGAACCCTCTATTAGTTGGGAAGCTGAATCGAGGGGGATATTGTCTTGGGGGCATAAGTAGAAAATAGGACAGGGGAAATGGGTGAATTTGAGTAGCCGGCCCACTACTAGGTGTGTTACATATATAATTCACTACCCCTGTATCCCTAAAGTTGATAGTTATGACGTCTCCTGCTATGGTCTTAGTATATCTGCCCACCCAATCTCCTCTTCTAACTGCATGTATTTCGCCACACATGTTAATAGGTAGTGGCTTATGAAGGTGAAGCCACTGGGCACATTTATTTTTTAATTCAGCAAGGGTTTCTCTCCTCCCCTCCTTCAGTGGTGGCACACCCGTCAGTACAACCACAAAAGGTGAAACTTCCGGCGGTAAGTTGATTGACTTGAAACGAGCCGGCCTTGTTTTTGCATCTTGAGCCTTAGTTGGGGAAGTAGTTGCTGTTGGATTAGTGGCTGGACCTTTAGAACCCTTTGCAGACCGATTAGGCACTTTCTTAGTACCAGAAGGTGTTTGGGGTTTTGTAATAGAGTCAGCGCCACTAGGATTAGGTAAGGGCACAGCAGTATTTTCCCCCCTTTGAGGCAAATGTTGCGATGCTGCTCCTGGTTTGTCAGGTAAAGATTTAGCCTTTACAGTAAGATCTTTTGATAGGTTACTATTGGTGTTATTTGCCTGGGACGCTACTTTTGCTTTCCCTTGTGTCTGTATAGGCACATTTCCACTTGCCTTATTAGTCCATTTAGTGTTGATTAGAGATGTTAGTCTATCAATTTTGGACATTAGGGGCTTGATTTGAGCCGTTAATGTTGCTTCAAGATCTGATTTTAGGTCTGCTACCATATTTTCTACCCAATAAGGGATACCTGATGTTAAATTTGGGGCAGGTGACACAAGATTGTGATTCCTGATATTAGTTTTGGGTTTTTTCTTAGTTTTAGGTATATTTCTAGGTTCTGGCAATACAGGAATGTCTCCTTCCCCTGATCCTCGAAGACGTTCATCTATAGTTGGCCTTTCGAGTGTTTGGCAGGCTTCAAGGTCTGGAGTAGCCTCCAGATCGACAAATGACGAGTCAGACTCCAATTGAGACACTGATAAATCTACTGAGTTTGGTACTGTCAGTGTACCAGCAACAGACTGAGGTAAGGGAAGGGAACGGTTAGTTAAAGTTAACTGGGCAGGTGAGCTTACAGTTGATAAAGGGCCCAAAGAGGAGCGTTTAGCATTCATAAGGTCCAAAGATACTCTTCGTTCCAGTAGTGAAATACTTTGATCAATTGTCTCATTAACCCGGGAGATGAATTGGTCTATAGGCCCAGTGATTTGGGTTACGGCCATCGCAGATTTAGTTTTGCTTCTAGTTCTTCCAGGCATCACAGACATATATAAAGACTTTTATGGAGTGAATATATGGACAAGAAAGGGAAGCAAGAGAGGTGGCCCGGTCCGGTCTCTATCGGGCACTAACGGGCAACAACGGGCCCGCCCTTGGCCCGGGCTTCGCCCCGGGCTGCGACCCGCGCGCGTCCCGCGATGCGCGTTGTTAGCCCTGCTTTAGCCTCTGGTGGGTGAGAGGGGGCGTGGCACTGGGAGGGGGCGCGGCTCCTGCGGGAAGAGGAAACAGCTGATGGTAATGACGCTGTACCTCGCAGTCCCGGGGCCGCGCCTCTCGCCTCCTCTGCGGCCTCGCAAACAGTGTTCTTCTCCCTCCGTAGTCACAAGGTACTGGACAGATGGCAAGCTACTCCTGTAGCAGTTAGGCAAAATGAAACGCTGGCAACCTCAAAGCGAGCGGACACACACTCATAAACTCCATAACACACCAACTCACATATCAATAGAAGCACTTAAACACCCAGGCACATACTGATACAGCTACTGGCACACCCAGCCACACTATAATACACAAAATGGTAAATTAATGCACACACCGATACAGCAGCTGACACACCCAGCTACACACCAATACAGCTACTCACAAACCCAGTCAAACACTACATCACTCACTTGCACACCCATTTAAACACCAATATGACCTCTCAAACAGCTGTACACACACAGATACATGCACTGACACACCCAGCCACACACTGATACAGCTAAAACACACCCAGTCAAACACTTATACGCTTGCTTACGCACCCAGCCAAACACCAATACAGTCTCTCAAACACATGTACACACACACACATACAGCCACTGACATAGCAAGCCACACAGTCATACATTCATGGACACACCGTTACAACCACTGACACAGCCAGGCAGACAACAATACAGCTATTGGCACACCCAGTTTCACAATGATACAGTCTCTGACACACTGAAAGCACAGTTAGCTCTTTCCTTGACGAGAAGGGGGTTCTAAAAAACACTTTTCTTTTGTAAAAGGATGTTTAAAGTTTTTTTTCCTACTTGATTTTGATTTTATTAACAAAAAGTAAACAGGCAAAATATTAGTTGGTAACTGGAAGTAAAACAAACAAAACTAACAGCAATGCTTCTTCACTGTAGCCAAGAATTCACCCACAGAAGACGTTTTTAGAGTAACAAGCATGTGGCATTTTACACAGTGAGTAGCCATCTCACTCGATTCTTTGCAGGCAGCTGGCATTGTAATGACTGCAGTTGAGGAAAGTTCTCCCAAGCATGCTGTAGATGTGGACTGTACTGCTGCGCCAGCTTTCTCCCACATCATTCCATTGGAGACCCTTTCATGAATTGTCCCATGTGAATACTTCTTGTTAGTGCCCCTGGAAAACTACTTTCCACGAACACTACACTGCACATATTTAACTCTAACCTTCTTTTCCCCTGAAGGCATTGTAAAATACTTCCAGACATCACTTTGTTTCTTTGACGTGGTGTATCTTCCTTCTCATCCTAAACAGGTTCTGGATGATCATCCTAGACAGAAGAGGAAGCTTCAGCAATTCTATGAAAGTAGAGCACCACTGGTTCTTAATCCTCTTTCTACAGAGTTCACTGGAGAAATAACTGGTTTTGAGTGTGGTTTTACATGTGCATGGTTGGGGTCCTCATGTGGGAAATCATAAGGCAAGGTTTGGGTGTGTCATTGAGCAAATACGCAAAACTCATAACTTTAGTAACTTTCTTGAAAAACAGATATAGGAGGCCATATATATATACTTGTAAATATGCTCACACTGATTTCATTAATAAACATAGAGGGAGGTACATGTGTGAATTAATCTTTAAAATTTTCTGTGCATCCGACCAGACCAGCTTTGCGGATTAATTCTGATCATGTGATCAGAATTAAAAACCATAGAGTAATTGTTTCTATAATTTGGAACCAGTGGAGGTACCGTGCCCCCTCTCCAAATTTTTTTTAAAAACTTGTTCACTTACATTTGCAAAAGACATATATTTTACATTAAACACATATCTGATATTTACCTTTAAGAATGTATACAAACCACATTAAAAAAAATGTCTACAATTAAAAAAAATACTCAAAAAAATACATTTTAGTACACTTATGTCCTAATGTACGACCATTTTTTGCAGTCATAAATGGGCAATGGGCCAGTTTGTGACCGCAAAAGTGTCTGCCCCATGTACAAACCCTATTTTGTGAGTCAGTAACTTATTACCGACTCGCAAAATAGGGTTTGCGACTTTATATTAGGAAGGGGCATGCCAAGGGCGTCCTCTCCTAATTAACGATTCACACTTTAATATACAATTGTTTTGCAACCACATTTGCGGTTGCAAAACACCTGCAGTTTATCACCTACTTCAAGTAGGTGGTAAGCCACTCACAATGGTAAGGGGTCCCCAGGGGACATGGTGGTCTGTTGACCACAGCAGACCACCATCCCTGGGAGTACTAGCCATTTCCAATAGTGTTGCAAATTGCACCTGCCGCATAAATATTAATGAGGCATGCAATTTGCAACCCCATTAGGTATTCCAAACAGTGTCTGAGACACTGTTGTAAATTACATTTTACGAGTCTCAATTTCCGACTCGCAAATTGTAAGGGTTGTGCATCCGTCCCCCAGTTCTCCAAAATCTAAATAACCCCTACCTCTAAATATTACAGAGACACTATACTTTAAAAATAGAATTTGAAAAACCTTTGCAATTAATTGGAAAAAAAACAAAGGTTAAAGGGTCGTCGTAGTTAGGAAATAAAATTTAAAACGCATTAGAAGTTCACTGAAAAAAGAAAGGTTACAGGGACGTTATAGTTGGGCTCAGATTATGCATGCACAAACCATAGAAATTCAGCAGTTATAGTTACCTGAGCTAACTTTAACTTACGCTTCCACAATGCACTGCTTAACACCTCCCATCTATCATCACTCATGACATAGTCAGTGACATCACTGATAACATCTCAGATGACTTCCCTGGTTACATCACAGATTACATCATCCCCAGAACAACTCCCACACCCACTCAAACGCCCACACAAACTTTCATACACCCATTCATACACCCATACGACCAATCACACACCCACTCTCTTATCCATAGAGCCACTCACACACCCACTCACTCACTCACAGTCAGTCACTCATGTACTCATCTACCTACTCACACAGCCCCTCACTCACAATACATTCACTCATCCACACAGCTATTCACAACCCCACTTATTCACCCATACTGCCACTCACATACCCACTCACTCACCCATATAGTCTCTCAGCAGAGCCAAGAACACACCCACACAACCCCTTACATACCCATTGCCACATCCATACAATCACTCACAAGTCTGCTCACTCACCCATACAGACACTCACTCTTCAGTATAGACACTCACATACCCACTCAGTTAACCACCCACTCACTCACCCATGCAGTCAATAACACACCCAGTCACTCACCCTTACAGCCACTCACACCTCTATTCACTCAACCATAAAGCCAATAACACACCCATGTATTCACCCCTACAGTCACTCACACACCCACCAGACACCCACTCACACATGGATACACACAGTCACTCACATATGATATGTTAAAAAATGTGGAATCTCTCATTAGTAGTAGAGAAAGTAGCTTCATTTAACTTTTGTGGTACCTTAATATATATGTTTAATGCACAGAAAGTTTATAAAACACTCAAAGGCATTGATGATGTTATTAGTGGTGTCATCAGTGATGTCATTTGACATGTCATCTATGATATTATAGATATATACATATTTATACATATATATGTATATGTGTGGTACAAAATAGAGTAAAAGGAATTCAAGAAAATATGCAATCTGTTTCCTTTCCATTTGACTCTTTTGCCTCTTAATTTTATAAATATGCCAAAGTTCTTTAATCATATTGTGTCCATCTGTGCTTGGCCTTGTCAAAGTACTGGCAGTTTAGTACCCCATGCTAATTATTTCTTGGAAGGCAGATGGGTGAAAATATACATAATTAATCGATCAGCAAAATATGAATGTCTTCAAAAGTCAAATTGTTAGAAAGACTTCACAACTAATTAAGAGTGATCAAAGGCATATTTCGCAACCCAGATCTCTAAATTGCATTTTTGATTTGTGAAGTTGAAAAACAAATGATTTCCTGATTATAAACACGATAAGGTTAGCATATACTTGGGTTTCAACAAGATGTTTAGGAGAAAGGAGAAAGAGGGAGTTAGATTAGATAGATAGATAGATAGATAGATAGATAGATAGATAGATAGATAGATAGATAGATAGATAGATAGATAGATAGATAGATAGATAGATAGATAGATAGATAGATAGATAGATAGATAGATAGATAGATAGATAGATAGATAGATAGAAGAGGGGCTGTTGTAAAGCAGGCCCTATTCAATGCCAAAAAGACAAAGATGAAATGCCTCATTTAATATTTGGCATGGTGGACATAATATGAGTGGTGTGGCAGATGTGCCAACTCTGCCACTCCACTTAGTGAGATCCACTGAAGTTAAGTTATCCACTGTTGTTCTCTCAAAGTCACTCAACCATCCTCTGCAAAAGAGGTTTCATGGAAATAGAACAGTGATAGTAGGTTCGCTATGCTATGTCACCATGGCAGACCTGCCGGCACATACTTTTTTTTATCAAGGCAGGGACTCAATGTAGGGGTATTTCTGAAAAATAATACATAATGGCCCCCAAGCACAGGATTGTACCCCCAGTATTTGTTGACGCGGCAGTTTTAGGCTGAAAGAGCTCCAGTGGAAATAGTGTAGAAGGGACCTCTCTAAATAGGGTGGCCCTTCCATTCTTGCTGAAGTCAAATTCTCTAAATGTTGTTTACCAACAACAGAAATGGGAACACTTCTGCAACTGGGAACATCAGAGTCCTGCACCTATAAATTAGACAGTTGAAACCAAGAGGAGAGCAGACAGGACATCCATCATAAATTGGTGAACATCCTGTTTCTGCTCTCCTCTAAATGACCTCCAAAGTTTTATATTGAGCATGTAAATTAGCCTACTGTGCAGGGTTTTTTGACAGTGGACCTCTTCACCCCACTGTGTGCTTAAGAGGAGAGGATTGGCTTAAATCTCTTGTGTGTGTACCAGTCCATGCTTTTTGATTGGAGCTCACCAGCCACTGCAGAAGGGTTTGATCTTCCCTGAAAGTAGTGGATCTGCAGGGACTTTGCTCCTTTCAAAAAGGACAATGGGAAGAACACATATGCACCAGCATAATGGTCCACTGCATGGCCTGGAGAGGAATAAGCTGATAACAGTGCAGTTCTTTGAGACTCAAATTTAGTTACATTGTCATAATTTCCAATAACTGTGTGACCAGGTCAATTTTGACAATCGTTAAACATTTGTTATATGCACATTGGAATTAGTTAGAAATAGTTGACCTACCTATGTGTTCATAGCTTTGTTTTGCACATTTTCTGCAATTATCAGTAGGCCAACATTAATGGCCAGATTACAAGTTTGGCAGTCAGGAGAACACCGCCAAGTTGTCAGTTTTCTGACCATGGTATTACAACAACACTGCCGGGCTGGCAGTGGTGTGTCGGTGGTACAACGGTGGCTGCATGCTTTGGCTCATAGAGAGCCTGAAGCACGTGCCACTGCCATGGCACATCTGCTTGAACATCTGTGCATTATGTGCAAAGCACCATGCCACGCATGGCACAGAGTGCATGCATAACAGTGCAAGCGGAGGGGGGTACAACATGTGCCCCACCACCATGCCAAGTCCTCACTGTGCAAGAATCACCCTGGAGTCCTGTTTGAGTGCCCTTTCCTGCTTTTCTGCCGACCTTTTCATGGCAGGGTCCCCGCCATGAAATGGTTGGCGGAAAGGCAGGTTGTAATTGCCATGAGGTACCGGCATTGACATTGCCTCCATAGGCTGATGCTTTCCAGATCACTGCAGGATCCAAGACTCTGACAGTTGTGGCAGTTTGGTGGCAGTCAGGCCATCCCACTTGTAATCAGGGGATCAGACTGCCAAGGTTACAGTGGTCAGACCACTAGCTCCCAGGTATGGTGGGCTTGGGACTTCTGTAGTCATAATCAGGCCCTTAATGTGCAGATGGGTGTTATTTCAGTAAATTAATTTAATACTAAATGCATGTAATTCACTTAATAAAATCACCATCATCTAATGACTATAAAAATACACATGCACTAAATAGTAATATAAATACATGAAAACAAGGTTTGTATATGGCATGGAAATTACATTTAAAGAGATTACATCAATAAATAACATAATCATATTTTGTTATTTATTTTTGATCAGAATATTTATTTTTTATTGCCTGGCTGTGGAGAATTACTATGGCAAAACATGAAGATCATTTTCAAAATGTATTTAACTAAAAATAAATACTAAGGGCCAGATGTAGGTAATTTGTATTTTTCGATTCTTAAATACCGACTCATACCGAATCGGTATTTCAGAATCGGAAAATGGTATGTAGGTAAAAAGTCGGTAAAATGTACCGTTTCAGAATGACTCGGTATCTGATTTCGGTATTTTCCGAATCTGTAAATTCCGAATCGGTAAATTCCGAATTGGTAAAACCCATTCATACCTATGGGCCAGGAGGCCCATAGGAATGAATGGGTTTTACAGAATTGGAAATTACCGATTCGGAATTTACAGAATCGGAAAATACTGAATCGGAAAATACCGAAACGGCAGTTTGAAAATCGACATGTGAGCCTGCCAACCAATCAGGAACACCCTACACACCCCACAACCAAGGCCCAGAGAATCCAACCAATCAGAATGAAGCACCCCTCCCCAGTACCTGGGAGTGGCCCCACCCATGCAGGTGCAGAGCAACTGAACAAACAGTTGAGCTGAGGTGAGAGGAGCTGAGCATCCAGAGCCAAGCAGTGCTACAGAATGGAGTCTCAGGAAGGGCAAAAGGATGGTGGGGAGCGCAAAAGAAAGATAAAGTTCAGCTGAGCAGAACTGCAGGTGGCTGTAAAAGAAATTGTAAGTCACTACAACCAAATATTTGGAAGACAGTCTCTGCATGTTGCAGAGACTGTGAAGAGGAACATATGGCTTGGCATACAGGGCAAAGTCAATGCCATTGGTGTGATGCACCGGGAGATCGAGGACATTAAAAAGCGATTGTATGACCTGCGCATCATAACCAAAAAGAAGATTGCTGCCCAAAAAAAGGATGCTGTTGTGACAGGAGGTGGACGGAGCAAAGCACCAAAACTGTCTGAGATTGAGGAGCTTGTTGAAACAACCCTGGAGCCAGAATGCATCCATGGGATTGGAGACCTGGACAGTACAGCCAGAGCATCAAAGAAACAAGGTAAGATGCATGTACCCTAATCCACAACCATTACCCTGAACCCGTACCCCACTGTATAGAATAATTACTCTGCAGAACAGCTCATACTTGGGGCCAGCAATGCATCATGGTAGACGTAGTCATGAGTACATACATGCAATGCATACACCACAAGACTCAGCAAGGCATGCCACACACATCTCCAAACACACAATGTACACTGGGTAAAGGTGTGTAAACTATTTATTGAAGAAGTGCACACAGGTGAACAACAACATTGACCCTATGTCAATTTCATTCCACAGGAGAGTCCTCACGCAGTTCAGCAGCAGCAAGGAAGGAGAGGGCACCAGCAACTAAGAGAAGTGAGAAGGAGAAACAAAGCACAAGTCATAGCGCTGTAGAAGGAGGCAAAAACACAACCCAGGAAGCCTCAACACCAGAGCGAGCCTCAACACCTGTCCCGCTATCACCTCTATTGTTTGGATCTCCTGAGGTGGAAAGCACACCGCTTACACCCAAACCATCTTCCAGGTCGTCCATGCAGGGAAGGTTAAGTAGGCCTGATGTGCCCCCTCAGAGGATCCTGCAAACCTCTGATGAGGAGGATGAGGATGTTGTAAATCAAACAATTGCACCTGTGGCTGACAAGGCCAGATCACAGATTACTGCTGGCGCTGCGCACACCAGTGTCCTTGGCAGGAGGGCACGTGAGGCTGGCGATGGGCAGGAAGATGGGAGCGTATTCTGTGCCCTGGAGGCCACAATGGTCAAAGTACAGCGCGTACAGGCCAAGGCACTGATGGCCGTGCATAGGCAGGTGCGCAGCATGAACAACAAAATGACAAACATAGACAAGGGAATAGGCCACATTGCCTGTAGTTTGGAGGCAATTTCCAAGGGGATGTCAGACATCTCTACCTACATGGGTGTACAGTCTGATAAGTTGGACAGGGATCAACTTGAGCATCGCAGGGAGCGGCAGTATATGCGGCAGCAGTCCAAGGCACTGAACAGATTTGCTACATCTACATCCCTACTGTGCCGCCGCTCAATATCCATGCAGGATGCAATTGTGCACTGCTGCACAGACTTGACACGGGGCATGAGAAGAGTGACCTCTGCGATGGAGCAGATGCTCACAACTCAAACAGGCAATGCTGGTGACACGGGTGTGGAGGAGACAGAGGGGTCCACCAGCAGGAGTGGCTCCAGCACACCTGTACTAGAGGTGCGCAGGAGCGTCAGGCACAGCAATGCTGAGTCAGGCCCCAGCCAAGATATGGAATCCCTGTCATGTTAATCCCGCAATGTACTGCATGGGCGTAAGCATTGAACATTGCCTAAAATTCACAGGACTGCTCACAGTCACGGCAACTGAGCACACGCAGTCATGGACATGGACATTAAAGGACAATGGCTTTTCTATTTTGATCCTGATGTAGTGAATATTAAACTACACTTGTCAAACACTATACCTGTATGTGTGTCATACATTACCTAGAAATATAGACTTGTAATCTCTGTCCGTCTCAATCTTCCATCTGTCGGTGCTGCTCCTGCTGCTTGGGGGTCTACATGTTCTTGGTCATCATCAATGTCCTCGTGATGTGTCACCTCCACCTCTGTGACTTCTTTGGTGGCAAGATTGTGCAACATGGCACAGGTCACTATAATCTTGCAACACATGATGGGGGTGTACTGTCGTGCTCCTCCACTCTTGTGGAGGCAGCGGAACCTGCTCTTGAGGAGTCCAAATGTGCGTCCACTATGTTGCGAGTTGACCTGTGTGCCACATTGTAATGCCTTTCGCCTCTGTTAGTTGGATTGAGGTATGGTGTGAGCACAAAGGAACGAGGGCATATGCACTATCGCCTAGGAGAGAATGAGAGGTCCATGAGTTACATACACATGACACATACATCTGCCATTCATATCAGGGTGTGTTACACTTATTTACCAAGCAGATATCCATCACCAAAATCTCAAGCAACAAGCCGTGTGTATATTCCGCTGTTCTGGAATATGTAGGAGTCGTGTGTGTTCCCTGGAAATTTGGCCACTATGTCAGTGATGATGTTGGCAGCATTGCATATCACCTGTACATTGATGGAGTGTGTCGACTTACTATTTCTGTAGATGTGTTCAGTGGCTGCAGGTGGGCATAGTGGAATGTGGGTGCCATCTATGCAGCCTATTACATGCGGGAAGTGTGCCAGTCCATAGAAGTCCGTTTTAGTTTTTGCAAGTTCCGCAGGTGTGTTAGGGAACCGGATGTAATGTTCCATTCTCTGCTTCGTGGCATCCAGGAACTTCCTGAAAAATGGGACAGGCGCTGGGTGTTGGGTGATCCAGGTATGGGTGGAGGTCCCTAATTAAGTCCAGGATGGTTCTGGGGTGTATCCTGTACCTCTGCAGTATCTCAGGCTCAGTCAGTTGGAATATGGTGATCCTCTGTCTGTAGACCTGCCCCTCCCTTAGCCAGACCCTCTCTCCTGCTGCCTGTAGCCTTTGTCGCCTTGCAATCACATAGAATGCCGCCATTCTTGCAACACTGTTGCATTTTGGGCCCTTTTTTTATAGCCTGCACCTGGTTACCACCTGCTTTCAGTCCATGGTAAATACTGACTCTTAAATACCGAATTTCATGTCATTCAGTATTTTTGGCCTTTCCTACATCTTGATGGGGCTTTTTTACCGTTTCTTAATTACCGATTCGGTAAATAAGGACTCGGTAAATAAGGAATAGGTAAATACCGAATCGATAAATATGGAATCGGTAAATACAGAATCTGATTTTTACCGATTCATATTTGCCGATTCGGAAAATTTTTATTACCTACATCTCATTTCCCAAATACCGGTCGGTAACGGCTGAAATTACCGATTTTCATCAGTTACCGACCGGTATTTGCCTACCTACATCGGGTCCTAAATATATTTGCATGTTAAATATTGATGAAAATTCAATTTATACATTTACTTTAAATGTAGAACAAAAAAAATTATGTAGCAGTATTAAATTATTTTGAAATAAATCTTTAATTCATAAAAAAAACATTAAATTACATTAAAATTGTTTTCATGAAGTCTAAAATAATACAGATTCCCAATTAAAGAAAAAAGTATACTTTTAATGTGCATGAATAATTATTAAACGTGATGTATAGAATTCATTAGAATTAACTATTCTTTCAAATATAATGTATTTTTACATACATATTTTTAATAAAAAATTGGTTATTGAAATATTTATAATTAAATAATGCATATGTACTATTAACAACATCAATTTATAGTTATTTCAAATGATTTAATCTATCAATATTTCTTATGGGATTTTATTTTAATTCCTCACTGCCAGTATTTACTATGGATTGGTGTTACAATACTACAACAAATAAAGAGCTCCCTTTCCCTATTTTTGTACAGAATGAGGCTCTGTGCCTTTGCACTCTAAAGTAAAGTATTCACTAGTCTATTCCTAGACTAATAAGTGTAAAGTGGGTTACCAAAAGGAAGTTTTCTATATTGCAAACAACAATGATTTCAATTAAAACAGGAAAACCCCGAAGTCTGGAGTCTATTCGTTATCTATTTTATTTGATAAAAAGCATACATTTTTATCACCTACATCTCATTTACCAAATACCGGTCGGTAACGGCCGAAATTACCGATTTTCGTCCGTTACTGACCGGTATTTGCCTATCTACATCGGGTCCTAAATATATTTGCATGTTAAATATTGATGAAAATTCAATTTATACATTTACTTTAAATGTAGATCAAAAAAAAATTATGTAGCAGTATTAAATTATTTTGAAATAAATCTTTATTTCATGAAAAAAACATTAAATTACATTAAAATTGTTTTCATGAAGTCTAAATAAATACAGATTCCCAGTTAAAGAAAAAAGTATACTTTTAATGTGCATGAATAATTATTAAATGTGATTTATAGAACTCATTAAAATTAACTATTCTTTCAAATATAATGTATTTTTACATACATATTTTTAATAAAAAATTGGTTATTGAAATATTTATAATTAAATAATGAATATGTACTATTAACAGCATCAATTTATAGTTATTTCAAATGATTTACTTTATCAATATTTCTTATGGGATTTTATTTTAAGTCCTCACTGCCAGTATTTTCTATGGAATGGTGTTACAATACTACAACAAATAACGAGCTCCCTTTCCCTATTTTTGTACAAAAGGAGGCTCTGTGCCTTTGCACTCTAAAGTAAAGTATTCACTAGTCTATTCCTAGGCTAATAAGTCTAAAGTGGGTTACCAAAAGGAAGTTTTCTATATTGCAAACAACAATGATTTGAATTAAAACAGGAAAACCCCGAAGTATGGAGTCTATTCGTTATCTATTTTATTTGATGAAAAGCATAAATTCATTACACATGTCAAACCATTACAAACATTTCAATTTTCATATGTTAAAAACAAATCAACTACAATAAAAACAAATTCATTTAAAAAAAGTTATATCCTTTTGTAACAAAAGGGTACCTCCTTCATGTTTGTTAGTCATGGTGTTAGAATACTCATTGTTGGTCATGTGAGTGCTGGACTAACTACCCTGTTTCTTTTCAGCAGTAACTTGCACTCCAAGTTTGTGAATACTGAAGTGGAGTATTCAAAAGTGTCAATTTACTCAAAAGTGTACAGTGGCTGTTTTTGCATTGCTTATAATACCTTAAATGGGCTTCGGTAGTGTATATATTTGTGCACTATTAAATGATCTGCTAGACTGCAAATACATACAAATCAACGTACTTCCTTGTGTCTTACTGGCGCATATCGTTAAACTATTTAGTTTAATTTAACAATATTTCTTATGTGATTATATTTTAAATCCCTACTCCAATTATTTCCTTGGAAAGTTGTTTCAGTACCAGTGGTTTTTATAAAAACAAACAAGGGAACCAAAGGGTACATAGGGATCATGGGCAAACATTATTTTAAAGGAACAACAGTCCCTACAAAAAGCATAATCAATTTAAAATTAAATTAATGAATTACCGCCACAAATATCAGGATTGCAGTTTCTTTTTCCTAATAATTTTTTATTTTGCAATCAAAAGATAGTGGGTAGTGATAAAAGACGTTTTGTAACTTATTTTTGACTCTGGGAATTCTTTCCAAGTGACAGTAATACATATTATTACATATATGTCACAATACACAAAATCACAAACCAGCCCTATCCCATTACATATACGATACAGGATCAGTGTGTGCTGTTGACAATGTTTTTATCCTCTTACAATGTAAGGATCATCATCACGACATTACAATTAAAATATCTGAGTCACAACTTATATGTGAACAAGAACCGAATCAAAAGGAAAGTGATGAAGAAAAGTGTGGAAAAGAAACAAAAAAAATGGTTACTTAATATCAAAAAGTGGAGGCTAAACCACAAGACAATAGTAACATTATGGGTTAATAACCTACTGAGCCTACCTCATTACATAAGAATCTGTGCTACCAAATGAGCCTTAGCTAATCGATAAGAGAGGGGTTCTTGCAGCCACATGTCTCTTTGAGGCAGAAACATAAAAAGAATAAAAGCAATTAAAGAAACAGAATGTTTTGGAAGAGGATAAGTAGGGCTACATAGTAGGGCTACATAAAAGGGTGTCTACCTGTAGGGTAATATCACATTTGTAGCAGGGAGGCAGTGCACCTGAACAGCATTAATTAAAGGGAGAGACTTGTCTAAATGGAGCCATGACGTGGACCAACATGGTCAGCCAGGCGTACCAATCTCTTCGTGAGGCAACAATTGCCAAAGCCTACTGAGATTAAAAAATAAATATGAAAACAAAATATTTAAGGAACAAGATGTTCCAATGGGAGAGGAGAGGGGCTGCACACCAAAGGATGGCCTGCTGTAGCCAGGAGTGTATCAGGAGTGTATCAGGAGTGTACCAGTGCTCGGGGAGCCAGCGTGCTTACCAAGAAACAGGGTCAGCATGGAGACGCGTCTGCTTCGAGCCGAGATAGAAGTTGGTAGAATCAGCCGGGGTACAGTGACACATGCCGCGGGGAAACCGGCATCTCCAATTTAAAGCGCTCCAAGTGGGCAAGGCCACAGTATAAATGATTGGAAGGAAAAATATATTCCAAATAGAAAAGGGACTCACAGGGGGAAGCGAGGGCCAGTGCAAGGATTAAAAAAAAAAATTCTGAAATGAATTATTGTAACAAGGGGACACAGGGTTAAATGAGTCTCTAAGGGCATGATGGCCAAAAATATAATGTTAATACTTCTGCTGAGAGCAAAAATAATAAGAGGCAAGAATGAAGGAGATTATAAAAAAGGGAAAAAATAGACAGCTGAACTAAATGAATAACAATTATACAGGTAGACACCCACATGAAGGTATAATCCATTTCATAATAAGTGGGTGAGCATTCAGTCACATTGAAATGCACAAACATATATGTTAGTACAGGTAACCAAAGAACCTTTACCTTTATATAAATTTCAGTTTATTTGCTGCAACCAGTTCCTTAAGATTTGAAAATGTATTTTTTTCAGAAGATTTATAATAGTAGGGAGGTCCAGTCTTCCAATGTATTTAATCCAGTGTGTAGGCTGTCTGTAGTAAGATCCATTTCAGTTCCTCTTTGTTCAGAAAGGACAAAATATTCCCACCTCTCATTGGCTGGTTCGCAACAGTAATCACTTACCAGTGTAGTTCATCTTCACTGTGATTATGATGCACAAAATGTTCCGCTAGTAGGGCAGTCATGACGTTACATCTGAGGTGGTCCCGACGTTGACATCTTCTGAACGTATTTTTTGCATGGTCCAATGTATACTAAACCACATCAGCATGTAATGGCAAAATGGCATCACTTATATTCAGTTAGAAAATTGTTTTAGAGCAAACTTGTCATTTGTATAACTGAATGCCTTAGATTAAGTGGTGAAGGCCTGCACGCTGCAATGGCCGCACTTAAAATAACCCACAAGGTGACGAAGACCTCAAAAATCATTCATTGTGGGGTTTTTCTTAGCTGGCGGAAGCGATGCTCTAACCATTTGGTCCTTAATCCTCCAAGCAACGTCCACAAAGAAAAAAATGACTCTGACAGATTGGTATGTCTGACAACATTCTCACCTGTAATAAATTAATTGAAGAAATGCATTTCGAAACATTGGAATGTCTTGAATGCAGGTGATCTTACACTTAAGAGACCTGTTACACTTAAGAGACCTGTTTTTGCTTTTGGTAAAAACAAGAGTATCCTCCACAACAACCTTAGGTTTATTTCTCCCTTTGTTTTCATTCTGTTTCCTGTTAAATATTTGTTTGCCGGTTGGTCATGGTAACCTGAGGAAAATTAAAACATACAGAAAAAGCTAAAAAAGAAAAAAAATCTTTTCAGAAATAACTGCATTTCTCAAAAAATAAAGAGCTTGTACCAATAGTAACAATATTTTTTTCAAGTATCAGTAATACAACCCTGTAAATCATATGGAGATAAAAAGCGTAAGTTAAACATGTGACGTTTGGTGGGTTCATACTACATTGTAAGTTTATAATACAGTACAAGAGTGACATTTTATTGTATTTATAGTGGAATACACTCTTGTACAGTAGACTGCATAAAGTGAAGTGAAGTGCTATAGAGTGTACTGCAATAAAGTGCAGTGTCATCAAGTGGATTATCGTTGATTGGAGTCTTGTCGAGTAGAGTGTTCTCGAGTGGAGTGTTGTTTAATGTAGTTTCATACAGGGGCGTGGCTTGAGCAGAGTGTTGTAGAGTGGAGTAGTATAGTGGGGTAGGGTAGAGTGGTGTGAAGTACAGTGTTGACAGTGTCGAAGAGTGGAGTGTTGTTCAGTTGAGTGTTCAATAGTGGAGTTTTATAGACTCTGGTAAACTGGGAAAGAGTGTCTTAGAGTGGCAGAGAGTGGCATACAGTGGAGCAGAGGGTCGTAGAGAGGCATAGACTGAAGTACAATGTCGTACAGTGGAAGAGCGTAGAATGTTGTACAGTTGAGTAGAGTATGGTAGAGTAAAGTGTAGCAAAGTGATGTAGAGTGGTGTAAAGTGTAAAGAGTGTCAAAGAGTAGACTAGAGTGTTGTTGAGTAGAGGAGCATAGAGTGTTGTACAGTGGAGTAGGGCATCTTACAGTGGCATAGAGTGGAGTGGCATAGAGTTGAGTGACATATTATGCAGTGTTGTGTCATACAGCATCTTATTATGGAGGGGCATAGAGCGGAGTGGTTCAAAGAGGAGTAAACAGCAGGTCTGGGAGCACACCGCTGACCTATCAGGCAAGGTTCGCCCCTGGCATTCTGGGTGATGCAGTCTTTGGTAGTTTGCCTCGTAGTAGTGTTATCGAGTGTTCCGCCAAGGTTGGCGCAAATGTGCTGATCTCTAGACACCGGTGTTTCAGGTTCATTAACCTTCGTCAGTAGAGATTACAGACTAGTTTTAGGGGTTTGCTGGATAGGTTGCCGAAATCATCTCAGGTCTGGTACCGCTCACTGGCGCGCAGGGCATCAACCACGAGCTCGTCAGCTCCATGACTCACGGGAGTCCATTTGAAGAAAACAGCAGGTCTGGGAGCACACCGCTGACCTATCAGGCAAGGTTCGCCCCTGGCATTCTGGGTGATGCAGTCTTTGGTAGTTTGCCTCGTAGTAGTGTTATCGAGTGTTCCGCCAAGGTTGGCGCAAATGTGCTGATCTCTAGACACCGGTGTTTCAGGTTCATTAACCTTTGTCAGTAGAGATTACAGACTAGTTTTAGGGGTTTGCTGGATAGGTTGCCGAAATCATCTCAGGTCTGGTACCGCTCACTGGCGCGCAGGGCATCAACCACGAGCTCGTCAGCTCCATGACTCACGGGAGTCCATTTGAAGAAAACAGCAGGTCTGGGAGCACACCGCTGACCTATCAGGCAAGGTTCGCCCCTGGCATTCTGGGTGATGCAGTCTTTGGTAGTTTGCCTCGTAGTAGTGTTATCGAGTGTTCCGCCAAGGTTGGCGCAAATGTGCTGATCTCTAGACACCGGTGTTTCAGGTTCATTAACCTTCGTCAGTAGAGATTACAGACTAGTTTTAGGGGTTTGCTGGATAGGTTGCCGAAATCATCTCAGGTCTGGTACCGCTCACTGGCGCGCAGGGCATCAACCACGAGCTCGTCAGCTCCATGACTCACGGGAGTCCGTTTGAAGAAAACAGCAGGTCTGGGAGCACACCGCTGACCTATCAGGCAAGGTTCGCCCCTGGCATTCTGGGTGATGCAGTCTTTGGTAGTTTGCCTCGTAGTAGTGTTATCGAGTGTTCCGCCAAGGTTGGCGCAAATGTGCTGATCTCTAGACACCGGTGTTTCAGGTTCATTAACCTTCGTCAGTAGAGATTACAGACTAGTTTTAGGGGTTTGCTGGATAGGTTGCCGAAATCATCTCAGGTCTGGTACCGCTCACTGGCGCGCAGGGCATCAACCACGAGCTCGTCAGCTCCATGACTCACGGGAGTCCATTTGAAGAAAACAGCAGGTCTGGGAGCACACCGCTGACCTATCAGGCAAGGTTCGCCCCTGGCATTCTGGGTGATGCAGTCTTTGGTAGTTTGCCTCGTAGTAGTGTTATCGAGTGTTCCGCCAAGGTTGGCGCAAATGTGCTGATCTCTAGACACCGGTGTTTCAGGTTCATTAACCTTCGTCAGTAGAGATTACAGACTAGTTTTAGGGGTTTGCTGGATAGGTTGCCGAAATCATCTCAGGTCTGGTACCGCTCACTGGCGCGCAGGGCATCAACCACGAGCTCGTCAGCTCCATGACTCACGGGAGTCCATTTGAAGAAAACAGCAGGTCTGGGAGCACACCGCTGACCTATCAGGCAAGGTTCGCCCCTGGCATTCTGGGTGATGCAGTCTTTGGTAGTTTGCCTCGTAGTAGTGTTATCGAGTGTTCCGCCAAGGTTGGCGCAAATGTGCTGATCTCTAGACACCGGTGTTTCAGGTTCATTAACCTTCGTCAGTAGAGATTACAGACTAGTTTTAGGGGTTTGCTGGATAGGTTGCCGAAATCATCTCAGGTCTGGTACCGCTCACTGGCGCGCAGGGCATCAACCACGAGCTCGTCAGCTCCATGACTCACGGGAGTCCATTTGAAGAAAACAGCAGGTCTGGGAGCACACCGCTGACCTATCAGGCAAGGTTCGCCCCTGGCATTCTGGGTGATGCAGTCTTTGGTAGTTTGCCTCGTAGTAGTGTTATCGAGTGTTCCGCCAAGGTTGGCGCAAATGTGCTGATCTCTAGACACCGGTGTTTCAGGTTCATTAACCTTCGTCAGTAGAGATTACACACTAGTTTTAGGGGTTTGCTGGATAGGTTGCCGAAATCATCTCAGGGCTGGTACCGCTCACTGGCGCACAGGGCATCAACCACGAGCTCGTCAGCTCCATGACTCACGGGAGTCCAGTTGAAGAAAACAGCAGGTCTGGGAGCACACCGCTGACCTATCAGGCAAGGTTCGCCCCTGGCATTCTGGGTGATGCAGTCTTTGGTAGTTTGCCTCGTAGTAGTGTTATCGAGTGTTCCGCCAAGGTTGGCGCAAATGTGCTGATCTCTAGACACCGGTGTTTCATGTTCATTAACCTTCGTCAGTAGAGATTACAGACTAGTTTTAGGGGTTTGCTGGATAGGTTGCCGAAATCATCTCAGGTCTGGTACCGCTCACTGGCGCGCAGGGCATCAACCACGAGCTCGTCAGCTCCATGACTCACGGGAGTCCATTTGAAGAAAACAGCAGGTCTGGGAGCACACCGCTGACCTATCAGGCAAGGTTCGCCCCAGGCATTCTGGGTGATGCAGTCTTTGGTAGTTTGCCTCGTACTAGTGTTATCGAGTGTTCCGCCAAGGTTGGCGCAAATGTGCTGATCTCTAGACACCGGTGTTTCAGGTTCATTAACCTTCGTCAGTAGAGATTACAGACTAGTTTTAGGGGTTTGCTGGATAGGTTGCCGAAATCATCTCAGGTCTGGTACCGCTCACTGGCGCGCAGGGCATCAACCACGAGCTCGTCAGCTCCATGACTCACGGGAGTCCATTTGAAGAAAACAGCAGGTCTGGGAGCACACCGCTGACCTATCAGGCAAGGTTCGCCCCTGGCATTCTGGGTGATGCAGTCTTTGGTAGTTTGCCTCGTAGTAGTGTTATCAAGTGTTCCGCCAAGGTTGGCGCAAATGTGCTGATCTCTAGACACCGGTGTTTCAGGTTCATTAACCTTCGTCAGTAGAGATTACAGACTAGTTTTAGGGGTTTGCTGGATAGGTTGCCGAAATCATCTCAGGTCTGGTACCGCTCACTGGCGCGCAGGGCATCAACCACGAGCTCGTCAGCTCCATGACTCACGGGAGTCCGTTTGAAGAAAACAGCAGGTCTGGGAGCACACCGCTGACCTATCAGGCAAGGTTCGCCCCTGGCATTCTGGGTGATGCAGTCTTTGGTAGTTTGCCTCGTAGTAGTGTTATCGAGTGTTCCGCCAAGGTTGGCGCAAATGTGCTGATCTCTAGACACCGGTGTTTCAGGTTCATTAACCTTCGTCAGTAGAGATTACAGACTAGTTTTAGGGGTTTGCTGGATAGGTTGCCGAAATCATCTCAGGTCTGGTACCGCTCACTGGCGCGCAGGGCATCAACCACGAGCTCGTCAGCTCCATGACTCACGGGAGTCCATTTGAAGAAAACAGCAGGTCTGGGAGCACACCGCTGACCTATCAGGCAAGGTTCGCCCCTGGCATTCTGGGTGATGCAGTCTTTGGTAGTTTGCCTCGTAGTAGTGTTATCGAGTGTTCCGCCAAGGTTGGCGCAAATGTGCTGATCTCTAGACACCGGTGTTTCAGGTTCATTAACCTTCGTCAGTAGAGATTACAGACTAGTTTTAGGGGTTTGCTGGATAGGTTGCCGAAATCATCTCAGGTCTGGTACCGCTCACTGGCGCGCAGGGCATCAACCACGAGCTCGTCAGCTCCATGACTCACGGGAGTCCATTTGAAGAAAACAGCAGGTCTGGGAGCACACCGCTGACCTCTCAGGCAAGGTTCGCCCCTGGCATTCTGGGTGATGCAGTCTTTGGTAGTTTGCCTCGTAGTAGTGTTATCGAGTGTTCCGCCAAGGTTGGCGCAAATGTGCTTATCTCTAGACACCGGTGTTTCAGGTTCATTAACCTTCGTCAGTAGAGATTACAGACTAGTTTTAGGGGTTTGCTGGATAGGTTGTCGAAATCATCTCAGGTCTGGTACCGCTCACTGGCGCGCAGGGCATCAACCACGAGCTCGTCAGCTCCATGACTCACGGGAGTCCATTTGAAGAAAACAGCAGGTCTGGGAGCACACCGCTGACCTATCAGGCAAGGTTCGCCCCTGGCATTCTGGGTGATGCAGTCTTTGGTAGTTTGCCTCGTAGTAGTGTTATCGAGTGTTCCGCCAAGGTTGGCGCAAATGTGCTGATCTCTAGACACCGGTGTTTCAGGTTCATTAACCTTCGTCAGTAGAGATTACAGACTAGTTTTAGGGGTTTGCTGGATAGGTTGCCGAAATCATCTCAGGTCTGGTACCGCTCACTGGCGCGCAGGGCATCAACCACGAGCTCGTCAGCTCCATGACTCACGGGAGTCCATTTGAAGAGAACAGCAGGTCTGGGAGCACACCGCTGACCTATCAGGCAAGGTTCGCCCCTGGCATTCTGGGTGATGCAGTCTTTGGTAGTTTGCCTCGTAGTAGTGTTATCGAGTGTTCCGCCAAGGTTGGCGCAAATGTGCTGATCTCTAGACACCGGTGTTTCAGGTTCATTAACCTTCGTCAGTAGAGATTACAGACTAGTTTTAGGGGTTTGCTGGATAGGTTGCCGAAATCATCTCAGGTCTGGTACCGCTCACTGGCGCGCAGGGCATCAACCACGAGCTCGTCAGCTCCATGACTCACGGGAGTCCATTTGAAGAAAACAGCAGGTCTGGGAGCACACCGCTGACCTATTAGGCAAGGTTCGCCCCTGGCATTCTGGGTGATGCAGTCTTTGGTAGTTTGCCTCGTAGTAGTGTTATCGAGTGTTCCGCCAAGGTTGGCGCAAATGTGCTGATCTCTAGACACCGGTGTTTCAGGTTCATTAACCTTCGTCAGTAGAGATTACAGACTAGTTTTAGGGGTTTGCTGGATAGGTTGCCGAAATCATCTCAGGTCTGGTACCGCTCACTGGCGCGCAGGGCGTCAACCACGAGCTCGTCAGCTCCATGACTCACGGGAGTCCATTTGAAGAAAACAGCAGGTCTGGGAGCACACCGCTGACCTTTCAGGCAAGGTTCGCCCCTGGCATTCTGGGTGATGCAGTCTTTGGTAGTTTGCCTCGTAGTAGTGTTATCGAGTGTTCCGCCAAGGTTGGCGCAAATGTGCTGATCTCTAGACACCGGTGTTTCAGGTTCATTAACCTTCGTCAGTAGAGATTACAGACTAGTTTTAGGGGTTTGCTGGATAGGTTGCCGTGGTTGATGCCCTGCGCGCCAGTGAGCGGTACCAGACCTGAAATGATTTCGGCAACCTATCCAGCAAACCCCTAAAACTAGTCTGTAATCTCTACTGACGAAGGTTAATGAACCTGAAACACCGGTGTCTAGAGATCAGCACATTTGCGCCAACCTTGGCGGAACACTCGATAACACTACTACGAGGCAAACTACCAGAGACTGCATTACTCAGAATGCCAGGGGCGACCCTTGCTTGATAGGTCAGCGGTGTGCTCCCAGACCTGCTGTTTTCTTCAAATGGACTCCCGTGAGTCATGGAGCTGACGAGCTCGTGGTTGATGCCCTGCGCGCCAGTGAGCGGTACCAGACCTGAAATGATTTCGGCAACCTATCCAGCAAACCCCTAAAACTAGTCTGTAATCTCTACTGACAAAGGTTAATGAACCTGAAACACCGGTGTCTAGAGATCAGCACATTTGCGCCAACCTTGGCGGAACACTCGATAACACTACTACGAGGCAAACTACCAGAGACTGCATTACTCAGAATGCCAGGGGCGACCCTTGCTTGATAGGTCAGCGGTGTGCTCCCAGACCTGCTGTTTTCTTCAAATGGACTCCCGTGAGTCATGGAGCTGACGAGCTCGTGGTTGATGCCCTGCGCGCCAGTGAGCGGTACCAGACCTGAAATGATTTCGGCAACCTATCCAGCAAACCCCTAAAACTAGTCTGTAATCTCTACTGACGAAGGTTAATGAACCTGAAACACCGGTGTCTAGAGATCAGCACATTTGCGCCAACCTTGGCGGAACACTCGATAACACTACTACGAGGCAAACTACCAGAGACTGCATTACTCAGAATGCCAGGGGCGACCCTTGCTTGATAGGTCAGCGGTGTGCTCCCAGACCTGCTGTTTTCTTCAAATGGACTCCCGTGAGTCATGGAGCTGACGAGCTCGTGGTTGATGCCCTGCGCGCCAGTGAGCGGTACCAGACCTGAAATGATTTCGGCAACCTATCCAGCAAACCCCTAAAACTAGTCTGTAATCTCTACTGACGAAGGTTAATGAACCTGAAACACCGGTGTCTAGAGATCAGCACATTTGCGCCAACCTTGGCGGAACACTCGATAACACTACTACGAGGCAAACTACCGGAGACTGCATTACTCAGAATGCCAGGGGCGACCCTTGCTTGATAGGTCAGCGGTGTGCTCCCAGACCTGCTGTTTTCTTCAAATGGACTCCCGTGAGTCATGGAGCTGACGAGCTCGTGGTTGATGCCCTGCGCGCCAGTGAGCGGTACCAGACCTGAAATGATTTCGGCAACCTATCCAGCAAACCCCTAAAACTAGTCTGTAATCTCTACTGACGAAGGTTAATGAACCTGAAACACCGGTGTCTAGAGATCAGCACATTTGCGCCAACCTTGGCGGAACACTCGATAACACTACTACGAGGCAAACTACCGGAGACTGCATTACTCAGAATGCCAGGGGCGACCCTTGCTTGATAGGTCAGCGGTGTGCTCCCAGACCTGCTGTTTTCTTCAAATGGACTCCCGTGAGTCATGGAGCTGACGAGCTCGTGGTTGATGCCCTGCGCGCCAGTGAGCGGTACCAGACCTGAAATGATTTCGGCAACCTATCCAGCAAACCCCTAAAACTAGTCTGTAATCTCTACTGACGAAGGTTAATGAACCTGAAACACCAGTGTCTAGAGATCAGCACATTTGCGCCAACCTTGGCGGAACACTCGATAACACTACTACGAGGCAAACTACCAGAGACTGCTTTACTCAGAATGCCAGGGGCGACCCTTGCTTGATAGGTCAGCGGTGTGCTCCCAGACCTGCTGTTTTCTTCAAATGGACTCCCGTGAGTCATGGAGCTGACGAGCTCGTGGTTGATGCCCTGCGCGCCAGTGAGCGGTACCAGACCTGAAATGATTTCGGCAACCTATCCAGCAAACCCCTAAAACTAGTCTGTAATCTCTACTGACGAAGGTTAATGAACCTGAAACACCGGTGTCTAGAGATCAGCACATTTGCGCCAACCTTGGCGGAACACTCGATAACACTACTACGAGGCAAACTACCAGAGACTGCATTACTCAGAATGCCAGGGGCGACCCTTGCTTGATAGGTCAGCGGTGTGCTCCCAGACCTGCTGTTTTCTTCAAATGGACTCCCGTGAGTCATGGAGCTGACGAGCTCGTGGTTGATGCCCTGCGCGCCAGTGAGCGGTACCAGACCTGAAATGATTTCGGCAACCTATCCAGCAAACCCCTAAAACTAGTCTGTAATCTCTACTGACGAAGGTTAATGAACCTGAAACACCGGTGTCTAGAGATCAGCACATTTGCGCCAACCTTGGCGGAACACTCGATAACACTACTACGAGGCAAACTACCAGAGACTGCATTACTCAGAATGCCAGGGGCGACCCTTGCTTGATAGGTCAGCGGTGTGCTCCCAGACCTGCTGTTTTCTTCAAATGGACTCCCGTGAGTCATGGAGCTGACGAGCTCGTGGTTGATGCCCTGCGCGCCAGTGAGCGGTACCAGACCTGAAATGATTTCGGCAACCTATCCAGCAAACCCCTAAAACTAGTCTGTAATCTCTACTGACGAAGGTTAATGAACCTGAAACACCGGTGTCTAGAGATCAGCACATTTGCGCCAACCTTGGCGGAACACTCAATAACACTACTACGAGGCAAACTACCAGAGACTGCATTACTCAGAATGCCAGGGGCGACCCTTGTTTGATAGGTCAGCGGTGTGCTCCCAGACCTGCTGTTTTCTTCAAATGGACTCCCGTGAGTCATGGAGCTGACAAGCTCGTGGTTGATGCCCTGCGCGCCAGTGAGCGGTACCAGACCAGAAATGATTTTGGCAACCTATCCAGCAAACCCCTAAAACTAGTCTGTAATCTCTACTGACGAAGGTTAATGAACCTGAAACACCGGTGTCTAGAGATCAGCACATTTGCGCCAACCTTGGCGGAACACTCGATAACACTACTACGAGGCAAACTACCAGAGACTGCATTACTCAGAATGCCAGGGGCGACCCTTGCTTGATAGGTCAGCGGTGTGCTCCCAGACCTGCTGTTTTCTTCAAATGGACTCCCGTGAGTCATGGAGCTGACGAGCTCGTGGTTGATGCCCTGCGCGCCAGTGAGCGGTACCAGACCTGAAATGATTTCGGCAACCTATCCAGCAAACCCCTAAAACTAGTCTGTAATCTCTACTGACGAAGGTTAATGAACCTGAAACACCGGTGTCTAGAGATCAGCACATTTGCGCCAACCTTGGCGGAACACTCGATAACACTACTACGAGGCAAACTCCCAGAGACTGCATTACTCAGAATGCCAGGGGCGACCCTTGATTGATAGGTCAGCTGTGTGCTCCCAGACCTGCTGTTTTCTTCAAATGGACTCCTGTGAGTCATGGAGCTGACGAGCTCGTGGTTGATGCCCTGCGCGCCAGTGAGCGGTACCAGACCTGAAATGATTTCGGCAACCTATCCAGCAAACCCCTAAAACTAGTCTGTAATCTCTACTGACGAAGGTTAATGAACCTGAAACACCGGTGTCTAGAGATCAGCACATTTGCGCCAACCTTGGCGGAACACTCGATAACACTACTGCGAGGCAAACTACCAGAGACTGCATTACTCAGAATGCCGGGGGCGACCCTTGCTTGATAGGTCAGCGGTGTGCTCCCAGACCTGCTGTTTTCTTCAAATGGACTCCCGTGAGTCATGGAGCTGACGAGCTCGTGGTTGATGCCCTGCGCGCCAGTGAGCGGTACCAGACCTGAAATGATTTCGGCAACCTATCCAGCAAACCCCTAAAACTAGTCTGTAATCTCTACTGACGAAGGTTAATGAACCTGAAACACCGGTGTCTAGAGATCAGCACATTTGCGCCAACCTTGGCGGAACACTCGATAACACTACTACGAGGCAAACTACCAGAGACTGCATTACTCAGAATGCCAGGGGCGACCCTTGCTTGATAGGTCAGCGGTGTGCTCCCAGACCTGCTGTTTTCTTCAAATGGACTCCCGTGAGTCATGGAGCTGACGAGCTCGTGGTTGATGCCCTGCGCGCCAGTGAGCGGTACCAGACCTGAAATGATTTCGGCAACCTATCCAGCAAACCCCTAAAACTAGTCTGTAATCTCTACTGACGAAGGTTAATGAACCTGAAACACCGGTGTCTAGAGATCAGCACATTTGCGCCAACCTTGGCGGAACACTCGATAACACTACTACGAGGCAAACTACCAGAGACTGCATTACTCAGAATGCCAGGGGTGACCCTTGCTTGATAGGTCAGCGGTGTGCTCCCAGACCTGCTGTTTTCTTCAAATGGACTCCCGTGAGTCATGGAGCTGACGAGCTCGTGGTTGATGCCCTGCGCGCCAGTGAGCGGTACCAGACCTGAAATGATTTCGGCAACCTATCCAGCAAACCCCTAAAACTAGTCTGTAATCTCTACTGACGAAGGTTAATGAACCTGAAACACCGGTGTCTAGAGATCAGCACATTTGCGCCAACCTTGGCGGAACACTCGATAACACTACTACGAGGCAAACTACCAGAGACTGCATTACTCAGAATGCCAGGGGCGATCCTTGCTTGATAGGTCAGCGGTGTGCTCCCAGACCTGCTGTTTTCTTCAAATGGACTCCCGTGAGTCATGGAGCTGTCGAGCTCGTGGTTGATGCCCTGCGCGCCAGTGAGCGGTACCAGACCTGAAATGATTTCGGCAACCTATCCAGCAAACCCCTAAAACTAGTCTGTAATCTCTACTGACGAAGGTTAATGAACCTGAAACACCGGTGTCTAGAGATCAGCACATTTGCGCCAACCTTGGCGGAACACTCGATAACACTACTACGAGGCAAACTACCAGAGACTGCATTACTCAGAATGCCAGGGGCGACCCTTGCTTGATAGGTCAGCGGTGTGCTCCCAGACCTGCTGTTTTCTTCAAATGGACTCCCGTGAGTCATGGAGCTGACGAGCTCGTGGTTGATGCCCTGCGCGCCAGTGAGCGGTACCAGACCTGAAATGATTTCGGCAACCTATCCAGCAAACCCCTAAAACTAGTCTGTAATCTCTACTGACGAAGGTTAATGAACCTGAAACACCGGTGTCTAGAGATCAGCACATTTGCGCCAACCTTGGCGGAACACTCGATAACACTACTACGAGGCAAACTACCAGAGACTGCATTACTCAGAATGCCAAGGGGCGACCCTTGCTTGATAGGTCAGCGGTGTGCTCCCAGACCTGCTGTTTTCTTCAAATGGACTCCCGTGAGTCATGGAGCTGACGAGCTCGTGGTTGATGCCCTGCGCGCCAGTGAGCGGTACCAGACCTGAAATGATTTCGGCAACCTATCCAGCAAACCCCTAAAACTAGTCTGTAATCTCTACTGACGAAGGTTAATGAACCTGAAACACCGGTGTCTAGAGATCAGCACATTTGCGCCAACCTTGGCGGAACACTCAATAACACTACTACGAGGCAAACTACCAGAGACTGCATTACTCAGAATGCCAGGGGCGACCCTTGCTTGATAGGTCAGCGGTGTGCTCCCAGACCTGCTGTTTTCTTCAAATGGACTCCCGTGAGTCATGGAGCTGACAAGCTCGTGGTTGATGCCCTGCGCGCCAGTGAGCGGTACCAGACCTGAAATGATTTCGGCAACCTATCCAGCAAACCCCTAAAACTAGTCTGTAATCTCTACTGACGAAGGTTAATGAACCTGAAACACCGGTGTCTAGAGATCAGCACATTTGCGCCAACCTTGGCGGAACACTCGATAACACTACTACGAGGCAAACTACCAGAGACTGCATTACTCAGAATGCCAGGGGCGACCCTTGCTTGATAGGTCAGCGGTGTGCTCCCAGACCTGCTGTTTTCTTCAAATGGACTCCCGTGAGTCATGGAGCTGACGAGCTCGTGGTTGATGCCCTGCGCGCCAGTGAGCGGTACCAGACCTGAAATGATTTCGGCAACCTATCCAGCAAACCCCTAAAACTAGTCTGTAATCTCTACTGACAAAGGTTAATGAACCTGAAACACCGGTGTCTAGAGATCAGCACATTTGCGCCAACCTTGGCGGAACACTCGATAACACTACTACGAGGCAAACTACCAGAGACTGCATTACTCAGAATGCCAGGGGCGACCCTTGCTTGATAGGTCAGCGGTGTGCTCCCAGACCTGCTGTTTTCTTCAAATGGACTCCCGTGAGTCATGGAGCTGACGAGCTCGTGGTTGATTCCCTGCGCGCCAGTGAGCGGTACCAGACCTGAAATGATTTCGGCAACCTATCCAGCAAACCCCTAAAACTAGTCTGTAATCTCTACTGACGAAGGTTAATGAACCTGAAACACCGGTGTCTAGAGATCAGCACATTTGCGCCAACCTTGGCAGAACACTCGATAACACTACTACGAGGCAAACTACCAGAGACTGCATTACTCAGAATGCCAGGGGCGACCCTTGCTTGATAGGTCAGCGGTGTGCTCCCAGACCTGCTGTTTTCTTCAAATGGACTCCCGTGAGTCATGGAGCTGACGAGCTCGTGGTTGATGCCCTGCGCGCCAGTGAGCGGTACCAGACCTGAAATGATTTCGGCAACCTATCCAGCAAACCCCTAAAACTAGTCTGTAATCTCTACTGACGAAGGTTAATGAACCTGAAACACCGGTGTCTAGAGATCAGCACATTTGCGCCAACCTTGGCGGAACACTCGATAACACTACTACCAGGCAAACTACCAGAGACTGCATTACTCAGAATGCCAGGGGCGACCCTTGCTTGATAGGTCAGCGGTGTGCTCCCAGACCTGCTGTTTTCTTCAAATGGACTCCCGTGAGTCATGGAGCTGACGAGCTCGTGGTTGATGCCCTGCGCGCCAGTGAGCGGTACCAGACCTGAAATGATTTCGGCAACCTATCCAGCAAACCCCTAAAACTAGTCTGTAATCTCTACTGACGAAGGTTAATGAACCTGAAACACCGGTGTCTAGAGATCAGCACATTTGCGCCAACCTTGGCGGAACACTCGATAACACTACTACGAGGCAAACTCCCAGAGACTGCATTACTCAGAATGCCAGGGGCGACCCTTGCTTGATAGGTCAGCGGTGTGCTCCCAGACCTGCTGTTTTCTTCAAATGGACTCCCGTGAGTCATGGAGCTGACGAGCTCGTGGTTGATGCCCTGCGCGCCAGTGAGCGGTACCAGACCTGAAATGATTTCGGCAACCTATCCAGCAAACCCCTAAAACTAGTCTGTAATCTCTACTGACGAAGGTTAATGAACCTGAAACACCGGTGTCTAGAGATCAGCACATTTGCGCCAACCTTGGCGGAACACTCGATAACACTACTACGAGGCAAACTACCAGAGACTGCATTACTCAGAATGCCAGGGGCGATCCTTGCTTGATAGGTCAGCGGTGTGCTCCCAGACCTGCTGTTTTCTTCAAATGGACTCCCGTGAGTCATGGAGCTGTCGAGCTCGTGGTTGATGCCCTGCGCGCCAGTGAGCGGTACCAGACCTGAAATGATTTCGGCAACCTATCCAGCAAACCCCTAAAACTAGTCTGTAATCTCTACTGACGAAGGTTAATGAACCTGAAACACCGGTGTCTAGAGATCAGCACATTTGCGCCAACCTTGGCGGAACACTCGATAACACTACTACGAGGCAAACTACCAGAGACTGCATTACTCAGAATGCCAGGGGCGACCCTTGCTTGATAGGTCAGCGGTGTGCTCCCAGACCTGCTGTTTTCTTCAAATGGACTCCCGTGAGTCATGGAGCTGACGAGCTCGTGGTTGATGCCCTGCGCGCCAGTGAGCGGTACCAGACCTGAAATGATTTCGGCAACCTATCCAGCAAACCCCTAAAACTAGTCTGTAATCTCTACTGACGAAGGTTAATGAACCTGAAACACCGGTGTCTAGAGATCAGCACATTTGCGCCAACCTTGGCGGAACACTCGATAACACTACTACGAGGCAAACTACCAGAGACTGCATTACTCAGAATGCCAGGGGCGACCCTTGCTTGATAGGTCAGCGGTGTGCTCCCAGACCTGCTGTTTTCTTCAAATGGACTCCCGTGAGTCATGGAGCTGACGAGCTCGTGGTTGATGCCCTGCGCACCAGTGAGCGGTACCAGACCTGAAATGATTTCGGCAACCTATCCAGCAAACCCCTAAAACTAGTCTGTAATCTCTACTGACGAAGGTTAATGAACCTGAAACACCGGTGTCTAGAGATCAGCACATTTGCGCCAACCTTGGCGGAACACTCAATAACACTACTACGAGGCAAACTACCAGAGACTGCATTACTCAGAATGCCAGGGGCGACCCTTGCTTGATAGGTCAGCGGTGTGCTCCCAGACCTGCTGTTTTCTTCAAATGGACTCCCGTGAGTCATGGAGCTGACAAGCTCGTGGTTGATGCCCTGCGCGCCAGTGAGCGGTACCAGACCTGAAATGATTTCGGCAACCTATCCAGCAAACCCCTAAAACTAGTCTGTAATCTCTACTGACGAAGGTTAATGAACCTGAAACACCGGTGTCTAGAGATCAGCACATTTGCGCCAACCTTGGCGGAACACTCGATAACACTACTACGAGGCAAACTACCAGAGACTGCATTACTCAGAATGCCAGGGGCGACCCTTGCTTGATAGGTCAGCGGTGTGCTCCCAGACCTGCTGTTTTCTTCAAATGGACTCCCGTGAGTCATGGAGCTGACGAGCTCGTGGTTGATGCCCTGCGCGCCAGTGAGCGGTACCAGACCTGAAATGATTTCGGCAACCTATCCAGCAAACCCCTAAAACTAGTCTGTAATCTCTACTGACGAAGGTTAATGAACCTGAAACACCGGTGTCTAGAGATCAGCACATTTGCGCCAACCTTGGCGGAACACTCGATAACACTACTACGAGGCAAACTACCAGAGACTGCATTACTCAGAATGCCAGGGGCGACCCTTGCTTGATAGGTCAGCGGTGTGCTCCCAGACCTGCTGTTTTCTTCAAATGGACTCCCGTGAGTCATGGAGCTGACGAGCTCGTGGTTGATTCCCTGCGCGCCAGTGAGCGGTACCAGACCTGAAATGATTTCGGCAACCTATCCAGCAAACCCCTAAAACTAGTCTGTAATCTCTACTGACGAAGGTTAATGAACCTGAAACACCGGTGTCTAGAGATCAGCACATTTGCGCCAACCTTGGCAGAACACTCGATAACACTACTACGAGGCAAACTACCAGAGACTGCATTACTCAGAATGCCAGGGGCGACCCTTGCTTGATAGGTCAGCGGTGTGCTCCCAGACCTGCTGTTTTCTTCAAATGGACTCCCATGAGTCATGGAGCTGACGAGCTCGTGGTTGATGCCCTGCGCGCCAGTGAGCGGTACCAGACCTGAAATGATTTCGGCAACCTATCCAGCAAACCCCTAAAACTAGTCTGTAATCTCTACTGACGAAGGTTAATGAACCTGAAACACCGGTGTGTAGAGATCAGCACATTTGCGCCAACCTTGGCGGAACACTCGATAACACTACTACGAGGCAAACTACCAGAGACTGCATTACTCAGAATGCCAGGGGCGACCCTTGCTTGATAGGTCAGCGGTGTGCTCCCAGACCTGCTGTTTTCTTCAAATGGACTCCCGTGAGTCATGGAGCTGACGAGCTCGTGGTTGATGCCCTGCGCGCCAGTGAGCGGTACCAGACCTGAAATGATTTCGGCAACCTATCCAGCAAACCCCTAAAACTAGTCTGTAATCTCTACTGACGAAGGTTAATGAACCTGAAACACCGGTGTCTAGAGATCAGCACATTTGCGCCAACCTTGGCGGAACACTCGATAACACTACTACCAGGCAAACTACCAGAGACTGCATTACTCAGAATGCCAGGGGCGACCCTTGCTTGATAGGTCAGCGGTGTGCTCCCAGACCTGCTGTTTTCTTCAAATGGACTCCCGTGAGTCATGGAGCTGACGAGCTCGTGGTTGATGCCCTGCGCGCCAGTGAGCGGTACCAGACCTGAAATGATTTCGGCAACCTATCCAGCAAACCCCTAAAACTAGTCTGTAATCTCTACTGACGAAGGTTAATGAACCTGAAACACCGGTGTCTAGAGATCAGCACATTTGCGCCAACCTTGGCGGAACACTCGATAACACTACTACGAGGCAAACTCCCAGAGACTGCATTACTCAGAATGCCAGGGGCGACCCTTGCTTGATAGGTCAGCGGTGTGCTCCCAGACCTGCTGTTTTCTTCAAATGGACTCCCGTGAGTCATGGAGCTGACGAGCTCGTGGTTGATGCCCTGCGCGCCAGTGAGCGGTACCAGACCTGAAATGATTTCGGCAACCTATCCAGCAAACCCCTAAAACTAGTCTGTAATCTCTACTGACGAAGGTTAATGAACCTGAAACACCGGTGTCTAGAGATCAGCACATTTGCGCCAACCTTGGCGGAACACTCGATAACACTACTACGAGGCAAACTACCAGAGACTGCATTACTCAGAATGCCAGGGGCGATCCTTGCTTGATAGGTCAGCGGTGTGCTCCCAGACCTGCTGTTTTCTTCAAATGGACTCCCGTGAGTCATGGAGCTGTCGAGCTCGTGGTTGATGCCCTGCGCGCCAGTGAGCGGTACCAGACCTGAAATGATTTCGGCAACCTATCCAGCAAACCCCTAAAACTAGTCTGTAATCTCTACTGACGAAGGTTAATGAACCTGAAACACCGGTGTCTAGAGATCAGCACATTTGCGCCAACCTTGGCGGAACACTCGATAACACTACTACGAGGCAAACTACCAGAGACTGCATTACTCAGAATGCCAGGGGCGACCCTTGCTTGATAGGTCAGCGGTGTGCTCCCAGACCTGCTGTTTTCTTCAAATGGACTCCCGTGAGTCATGGAGCTGACGAGCTCGTGGTTGATGCCCTGCGCGCCAGTGAGCGGTACCAGACCTGAAATGATTTTGGCAACCTATCCAGCAAACCCCTAAAACTAGTCTGTAATCTCTACTGACGAAGGTTAATGAACCTGAAACACCGGTGTCTAGAGATCAGCACATTTGCGCCAACCTTGGCGGAACACTCGATAACACTACTACGAGGCAAACTACCAGAGACTGCATTACTCAGAATGCCAGGGGCGACCCTTGCTTGATAGGTCAGCGGTGTGCTCCCAGACCTGCTGTTTTCTTCAAATGGACTCCCGTGAGTCATGGAGCTGACGAGCTCGTGGTTGATGCCCTGCGCGCCAGTGAGCGGTACCAGACCTGAAATGATTTCGGCAACCTATCCAGCAAACCCCTAAAACTAGTCTGTAATCTCTACTGACGAAGGTTAATGAACCTGAAACACCGGTGTCTAGAGATCAGCACATTTGCGCCAACCTTGGCGGAACACTCAATAACACTACTACGAGGCAAACTACCAGAGACTGCATTACTCAGAATGCCAGGGGCGACCCTTGCTTGATAGGTCAGCGGTGTGCTCCCAGACCTGCTGTTTTCTTCAAATGGACTCCCGTGAGTCATGGAGCTGACAAGCTCGTGGTTGATGCCCTGCGCGCCAGTGAGCGGTACCAGACCTGAAATGATTTCGGCAACCTATCCAGCAAACCCCTAAAACTAGTCTGTAATCTCTACTGACGAAGGTTAATGAACCTGAAACACCGGTGTCTAGAGATCAGCACATTTGCGCCAACCTTGGCGGAACACTCGATAACACTACTACGAGGCAAACTACCAGAGACTGCATTACTCAGAATGCCAGGGGCGACCCTTGCTTGATAGGTCAGCGGTGTGCTCCCAGACCTGCTGTTTTCTTCAAATGGACTCCCGTGAGTCATGGAGCTGACGAGCTCGTGGTTGATGCCCTGCGCGCCAGTGAGCGGTACCAGACCTGAAATGATTTCGGCAACCTATCCAGCAAACCCCTAAAACTAGTCTGTAATCTCTACTGACGAAGGTTAATGAACCTGAAACACCGGTGTCTAGAGATCAGCACATTTGCGCCAACCTTGGCGGAACACTCGATAACACTACTACGAGGCAAACTACCAGAGACTGCATTACTCAGAATGCCAGGGGCGACCCTTGCTTGATAGGTCAGCGGTGTGCTCCCAGACCTGCTGTTTTCTTCAAATGGACTCCCGTGAGTCATGGAGCTGACGAGCTCGTGGTTGATTCCCTGCGCGCCAGTGAGCGGTACCAGACCTGAAATGATTTCGGCAACCTATCCAGCAAACCCCTAAAACTAGTCTGTAATCTCTACTGACGAAGGTTAATGAACCTGAAACACCGGTGTCTAGAGATCAGCACATTTGCGCCAACCTTGGCAGAACACTCGATAACACTACTACGAGGCAAACTACCAGAGACTGCATTACTCAGAATGCCAGGGGCGACCCTTGCTTGATAGGTCAGCGGTGTGCTCCCAGACCTGCTGTTTTCTTCAAATGGACTCCCATGAGTCATGGAGCTGACGAGCTCGTGGTTGATGCCCTGCGCGCCAGTGAGCGGTACCAGACCTGAAATGATTTCGGCAACCTATCCAGCAAACCCCTAAAACTAGTCTGTAATCTCTACTGACGAAGGTTAATGAACCTGAAACACCGGTGTGTAGAGATCAGCACATTTGCGCCAACCTTGGCGGAACACTCGATAACACTACTACGAGGCAAACTACCAGAGACTGCATTACTCAGAATGCCAGGGGCGACCCTTGCTTGATAGGTCAGCGGTGTGCTCCCAGACCTGCTGTTTTCTTCAAATGGACTCCCGTGAGTCATGGAGCTGACGAGCTCGTGGTTGATGCCCTGCGCGCCAGTGAGCGGTACCAGACCTGAAATGATTTCGGCAACCTATCCAGCAAACCCCTAAAACTAGTCTGTAATCTCTACTGACGAAGGTTAATGAACCTGAAACACCGGTGTCTAGAGATCAGCACATTTGCGCCAACCTTGGCGGAACACTCGATAACACTACTACCAGGCAAACTACCAGAGACTGCATTACTCAGAATGCCAGGGGCGACCCTTGCTTGATAGGTCAGCGGTGTGCTCCCAGACCTGCTGTTTTCTTCAAATGGACTCCCGTGAGTCATGGAGCTGACGAGCTCGTGGTTGATGCCCTGCGCGCCAGTGAGCGGTACCAGACCTGAAATGATTTCGGCAACCTATCCAGCAAACCCCTAAAACTAGTCTGTAATCTCTACTGACGAAGGTTAATGAACCTGAAACACCGGTGTCTAGAGATCAGCACATTTGCGCCAACCTTGGCGGAACACTCGATAACACTACTACGAGGCAAACTCCCAGAGACTGCATTACTCAGAATGCCAGGGGCGACCCTTGCTTGATAGGTCAGCGGTGTGCTCCCAGACCTGCTGTTTTCTTCAAATGGACTCCCGTGAGTCATGGAGCTGACGAGCTCGTGGTTGATGCCCTGCGCGCCAGTGAGCGGTACCAGACCTGAAATGATTTCGGCAACCTATCCAGCAAACCCCTAAAACTAGTATGTAATCTCTACTGACGAAGGTTAATGAACCTGAAACACCGGTGTCTAGAGATCAGCACATTTGCGCCAACCTTGGCGGAACACTCGATAACACTACTACGAGGCAAACTACCAGAGACTGCATTACTCAGAATGCCAGGGTTGACCCTTGCTTGATAGGTCAGCGGTGTGCTCCCAGACCTGCTGTTTTCTTCAAATGGACTCCCGTGAGTCATGGAGCTGACGAGCTCGTGGTTGATGCCCTGCGCGCCAGTGAGCGGTACCAGACCTGAAATGATTTCGGCAACCTATCCAGCAAACCCCTAAAACTAGTCTGTAATCTCTACTGACGAAGGTTAATGAACCTGAAACACCGGTGTCTAGAGATCAGCACATTTGCGCCAACCTTGGCGGAACACTCGATAACACTACTACGAGGCAAACTACCAGAGACTGCATTACTCAGAATGCCAGGGGCGACCCTTGCTTGATAGGTCAGCGGTGTGCTCCCAGACCTGCTGTTTTCTTCAAATGGACTCCCGTGAGTCATGGAGCTGACGAGCTCGTGGTTGATGCCCTGCGCGCCAGTGAGCGGTACCAGACCTGAAATGATTTCGGCAACCTATCCAGCAAACCCCTAAAACTAGTCTGTAATCTCTACTGACGAAAGTTAATGAACCTGAAACACCGGTGTCTAGAGATCAGCACATTTGCGCCAACCTTGGCAGAACACTCGATAACACTACTACGAGGCAAACTACCAGAGACTGCATTACTCAGAATGCCAGGGGCGACCCTTGCTTGATAGGTCAGCGGTGTGCTCCCAGACCTGCTGTTTTCTTCAAATGGACTCCCGTGAGTCATGGAGCTGACGGGCTCGTGGTTGATGCCCTGCGCGCCAGTGAGCGGTACCAGACCTGAAATGATTTCAGCAACCTATCCAGCAAACCCCTAAAACTAGTCTGTAATCTCTACTGACGAAGGTTAATGAACCTGAAACACCGGTGTCTAGAGATGAGCACATTTGCGCCAACCTTGGCGGAACACTCAATAACACTACTACGAGGCAAACTACCAGAGACTGCATTACTCAGAATGCCAGGGGCGACCCTTGCTTGATAGGTCAGCGGTGTGCTCCCAGACCTGCTGTTTTCTTCAAATGGACTCCCGTGAGTCATGGAGCTGACAAGCTCGTGGTTGATGCCCTGCGCGCCAGTGAGCGGTACCAGACCTGAAATGATTTCGGCAACCTATCCAGCAAACCCCTAAAACTAGTCTGTAATCTCTACTGACGAAAGTTAATGAACCTGAAACACCGGTGTCTAGAGATCAGCACATTTGCGCCAACCTTGGCGGAACACTCGATAACACTACTACGAGGCAAACTACCAGAGACTGCATTACTCAGAATGCCAGGGGCGACCCTTGCTTGATAGGTCAGCGGTGTGCTCCCAGACCTGCTGTTTTCTTCAAATGGACTCCCGTGAGTCATGGAGCTGACGAGCTCGTGGTTGATGCCCTGCGCGCCAGTGAGCGGTACCAGACCTGAAATGATTTCGGCAACCTATCCAGCAAACCCCTAAAACTAGTCTGTAATCTCTACTGACGAAGGTTAATGAACCTGAAACACCGGTGTCTAGAGATCAGCACATTTGCGCCAACCTTGGCGGAACACTCGATAACACTACTACGAGGCAAACTACCAGAGACTGCATTACTCAGAATGCCAGGGGCGACCCTTGCTTGATAGGTCAGCGGTGTGCTCCCAGACCTGCTGTTTTCTTCAAATGGACTCCCGTGAGTCATGGAGCTGACGAGCTCGTGGTTGATGCCCTGCGCGCCAGTGAGCGGTACCAGACCTGAAATGATTTCGGCAACCTATCCAGCAAACCCCTAAAACTAGTCTGTAATCTCTACTGACGAAGGTTAATGAACCTGAAACACCGGTGTCTAGAGATCAGCACATTTGCGCCAACCTTGGCGGAACACTCGATAACACTACTACGAGGCAAACTACCAGAGACTGCATTACTCAGAATGCCAGGGGCGACCCTTGCTTGATAGGTCAGCGGTGTGCTCCCAGACCTGCTGTTTTCTTCAAATGGACTCCCGTGAGTCATGGAGCTGACGAGCTCGTGGTTGATGCCCTGCGCGCCAGTGAGCGGTACCAGACCTGAAATGATTTCGGCAACCTATCCAGCAAACCCCTAAAACTAGTCTGTAATCTCTACTGACGAAGGTTAATGAACCTGAAACACCGGTGTCTAGAGATCAGCACATTTGCGCCAACCTTGGCGGAACACTCGATAACACTACTACGAGGCAAACTACCAGAGACTGCATTACTCAGAATGCCAGGGGCGACCCTTGCTTGATAGGTCAGCGGTGTGCTCCCAGACCTGCTGTTTTCTTCAAATGGACTCCCGTGAGTCATGGAGCTGACGAGCTCGTGGTTGATGCCCTGCGCGCCAGTGAGCGGTACCAGACCTGAAATGATTTCGGCAACCTATCCAGCAAACCCCTAAAACTAGTCTGTAATCTCTACTGACGAAGGTTAATGAACCTGAAACACCGGTGTCTAGAGATCAGCACATTTGCGCCAACCTTGGCGGAACACTCGATAACACTACTACGAGGCAAACTACCAGAGACTGCATTACTCAGAATGCTAGGGGCGACCCCTGCTTGATAGGTCAGCGGTGTGCTCCCAGACCTGCTGTTTTCTTCAAATGGACTCCCGTGAGTCATGGAGCTGACGAGCTCGTGGTTGATGCCCTGCGCGCCAGTGAGCGGTACCAGACCTGAAATGATTTCGGCAACCTATCCAGCAAACCCCTAAAACTAGTCTGTAATCTCTACTGACGAAGGTTAATGAACCTGAAACACTGGTGTCTAGAGATCAGCACATTTGCGCCAACCTTGGCGGAACACTCGATAACACTGCTACGAGGCAAACTACCAGAGACTGCATTACTCAGAATGCCAGGGGCGACCCTTGCTTGATAGGTCAGCGGTGTGCTCCCAGACCTGCTGTTTTCTTCAAATGGACTCCCGTGAGTCATGGAGCTGACGAGCTCGTGGTTGATGCCCTGCGCGCCAGTGAGCGGTACCAGACCTGAAATGATTTCGGCAACCTATCCAGCAAACCCCTAAAACTAGTCTGTAATCTCTACTGACGAAGGTTAATGAACCTGAAACACCGGTGTCTAGAGATCAGCACATTTGCGCCAACCTTGGCGGAACACTCGATAACACTACTACGAGGCAAACTACCAGAGACTGCATTACTCAGAATGCCAGGGGCGACCCTTGCTTGATAGGTCAGCGGTGTGCTCCCAGACCTGCTGTTTTCTTCAAATGGACTCCCGTGAGTCATGGAGCTGACGAGCTCGTGGTTGATGCCCTGCGCGCCAGTGAGCGGTACCAGACCTGAAATGATTTCGGCAACCTATCCAGCAAACCCCTAAAACTAGTCTGTAATCTCTACTGACGAAGGTTAATGAACCTGAAACACCGGTGTCTAGAGATCAGCACATTTGCGCCAACCTTGGCGGAACACTCGGTAACACTACTACGAGGCAAACTACCAGAGACTGCATTACTCAGAATGCCAGGGGCGACCCTTGCTTGATAGGTCAGCGGTGTGCTCCCAGACCTGCTGTTTTCTTCAAAGCGGAGTGCTGTGTCACAGAGCAGCGTGCATAGAGTGTATCAGAGTGAGAAGAAAAAATTGTTTTAAGCACTAACCAGATTTCTTTAAAGATAAAGAGCCTGTAGAAATATTAACCATATTTTTCCAGGTATCAGAACTGCTACATTGCAAATACATAGATAAAAGGTAAGTGTAAGTTAAGTTAAACATGAGCCTTATGCTGGCTTATATATTAGATAGTAAGTTTCTAATAGACTACTACAGTGATATCAGATTGTTAGTAGGCCAGGGCCGAGTTCGCAGAGTTCTGCTAAGTGGAACGCCGCAAAGTGGTGAAAAAACTCTGCCGTGCTATGCAGGGTTCCGTGAACGGTGAAGTGTGATAAGTTATGCTGCTTGTGCTGATTTGTAGTGCCGGGAGTTTGTGCCGTGCTGTAAAGTCAGCACAAATGGTACCACACATAGTGCAAAAGGGTTCAGCCTCTTTCTGCTGCTCGAGTAGATAGTCTACTCGAGCGGCAGCTTCCGCAACGCGAATGCGAGTGGTAGCAATATGCCGTGACCTCAGGGAGGTAGTCTAGCATATGATTCTTCTCACATGTGCTTGAATTGGCAAGTCGCGTGAGAGGAAAAACTCTGCTCCGCACCAGTTTGCAGTGTTTTACGGAATGCTGCGCTCCCAGTTGAGCGTTTAGTGGGCAAAACTCCATGAACTCTGCCAATGGAGCAGAATTCTTCACCCACCCCTAATTGTATGTAATAAAGATAAAAGAAAGTCAAACCATTATTGTTTTCCTTTTTATGTGTTTTTCAGACATAAGTAACATTTCAGTTACACTACTGTGTCATCATTTAGAACATTTCTATTTAAAAATGATCATGTTAGTATTCATCATTCAACAATAAGGAAAAGCAAATCAATTGGATTGTGGAAAATAAAAACATGTACAACTGTTCTTATATATAACCAAGTATTCTGAAGTTAAAGCATAGAAGACAGCAATACTTGCAGTAGATTTTTAAAAATGTTATCACAAATGGCAGGCCACATACTGACATAACTCCTAAAGAATCCAACTACTATTCACAAGTACCGTTTTTGGTTCATAACAATAGTGACATTGTAAATTAGAACTTCTTATATAAAATAAGAAGGTAACTGTCTTGGAAATTTTTAGGCATTCTGTTCTTTTTTTTTTTTTTTTCATAACCAATTTTATTATGAGTTCAAGCATAGCTCAACACAGCCCTCCACAGTCAGGAGGAGACTGTCAAAGACAGATAAAAAAGAGACATATCATTAGTACAGCATCGAACCCATCGTTATACAGTAAATGGCATCGAACTATCCCACCCACCCAACCCCAAAAACACCAACCAGCCCCGCCCACAGCTACCCACCCCTTATCCCACCCTAACCCAGTGCACGCGATCACAGTCCAGCAACTTGGGACAATCTACAAAGGTGGAGCCGGCCAGCGGCCTAGAGTGCGGGATCCACATCCAGCTGTAATGCATCATCAATGTCCACAGGGGGGTCAAGGAGCAGGCCCCGGTAATCCGTCCACCGTTTCCAGATTTTGTAATGTTTGCGGGGACATCCCCGGGCTTCAAAAACAGGCTGTTCTAGACCCATGAGGAAATCCAGTCCCGCCCTCCAAGCCCCGAGGGGGGGGGGCGCGCTCGCTCTTCCAGGCCTGCGCCAGGTCTCTCTTCGCCACCACCAGCCCCAGCAACAGCAAATGGCGCTTGTAAATATTGCCTCCAACATTCTCTAGAACATGAAGAAGGCCCAGCCTGGGGGTACGGGGCAGGTCCCAACCCAACACCTCTGATAGGCAGTCCCACACCCCAGCCCAGAATCGAGTCAGTCTCTCACAGGACCATACTGTATGAAACAGGGTGCCCTCTTCAGAACCACACCGCAGACATTCGGGAGACGCGACAAGGCCTGCCCGCCATAGACGGTGTCTAGTATAATACGCCCGGTGGAGGTATTTGAACTGGATGAAGCGAAGGCGGATGGCTATAGCAGCACCTCTGGGAGATTCCAAGGCCTCACGCCAGTCGTCATCATCCAGTGGACCTACATCAGCCTCCCAAGAGGCCCGCAGTGCTGCGAGTGAAGGGGAACAGTGAGTGACCAGAGAGCGATATATCTGCGAGACCTTCTTGTCACCCAGGTCTCCCATAAACAGTTTAGCTTCGATAGGACTAAAATCAGGGAGCTGTTCCAGGCCCACCAGGCTTGGAGTAAGTGCGTGGCGGAATTGAAGGTAGCGGAAAAACTGGGTCTTGGGCATGCTAAATTCGGAGCTAAGCTCCCGAAAGGACTTCAGGGTAGTACCAGAGAGGACATGACCTAGGGACGAGATCCCAATCGCATCCCAGCCGTCAAATCCGGACAGAGACGCCAGCGCCAGTAACAGACCATTTCGCCACAACGGGGTTTCGGCTGTAAGCCGACCCCACCAGCCCACCCGATGCAAGGCCCGCCGCCAGACAGTGAAGACCACTTGGGTGACTTGCGGAAGCAGTCGCCTCCGCCTAGCCGAGTACAACAGGGTGTGAAGGGAGGCGCCACCCATCAGGGAATGCTCAAGGGCATAAGCCGGGTCACTACGGTCGCCATACCACCACTCGTTGAGTACAAGGAGATGGGAGGCCTGATAGTAAGATAAAATATCCGCGGCCGCCAAGCCGCCGCAGTAGGTAGAGAGGAAGCATGTGCGCAGCGCCACCCTGGCGGCACCGCCAGCCCACAGAAACCGGCCCAGCACAGAATCAACAGTACGGAACCACTGCGGGTCAACCTGGAAGGGATGATTCTGCAGTTGATATAGCAGACGGGGCAAAGCCACCATCTTGAAGATGGCCGACCGGCCGTAGATATTAAGTGGCATGCGCGACCATGTCTTGACGTCCAGTTGGACCCGATCCCATACAGGCAGAATGTTCCGGTCCCATGCCACTGCAGGCGAGGCAGAGAGGAAGACACCCAGGTACTTCACACCCTCAACCGCCATCTTAAGGGATGCAGCCCACGGGCAGTCCACTGCGGCACCCCCCAGCACCCACATGGTCGACTTGCGCGGGTTAAGGAAGAGCCCCGATGCCCGACCAAACTCCTGCATCAACTCCAGGACACGAGGACCCGTACGCTGCAGGTCGGTCATGAAAAATAGCACATCATCCGCATATAAGGCTATGCGGTCCGAGTGATCCGCACCCCAGACGAAGCCACGGTAGAGCTCATCGCGGCGCACCCTGGCGGCCAGCGGCTCCATGGCCAGTGCGAAGAGGTAAGGGGAGAGCGGACACCCCTGACGCGTGCCCCTGGACACCGGAAAACGAGCAGACGTCGTTCCCGAGATACGCACCGAGGCCGTGATCTCAGTGTAGAGCAGCCTGATATAGGAGAGGAACACCGGGCCGAGATTCAGCAGCGGCAACAGGGTAAAAAGAAAGGTCCAGCTGACCGAATCGAAGGCACTATCAATATCAGCCAGCAGGAGCGACGCCGGGTCCTCCGAAGACTCAATCGCCTGTATCGCGGCCTGCGCCCGTCGTATATTGTGTCTTGTTGCCCTGCGCGGCATAAAACCCGCCTGATCTGGGTGGACAAGGGCCGAAATGTGTGGGAGTAAACGGTTCGCCAGCGCCTTTGCCAGGAGTTTGGCCTCGAAGTTGATGAGGGATATGGGGCGATAAGAGTCATGGCGATCGGGGGGCCTACCTGGCTTCAGAAACACCACGATTTCGGCATGACGCCAGTCCGGTGGGAGGCGGCCACGCTCTTGTGCCTTTTCCAGGGCCCGCAAGTAGTGCGGCCCGAGCTGCAGATGGAACTTCTTATAAAATTTGCTGGGGAAACCGCTCGGCCCCGGCGCCTTGCCTACATTTAACTGACCCAGTGCATCACCCAGCTCCTCAGCCAACAGGGGAAGGTCTAGGGCCTCGCGTACCTCATCAGATACAGCAGATGGGGGAACCGAAGCAATATAGTCTGCGATAATGGCAGGGGAGAGAGTCTCCCGAGAGGCATACTGGTGCCCATAATAGCGCGCAAAACTCGTTGCAAGAGCCGCCGGATCTGTGATTGCCACTCCTGCACCATCAACAAGGCCCGGCAGCGTAAGAGGCTGTAGGTTCTGTTGGCACAGCCTATGGAGCATGGTGCAAGACTTGTCGCCCCACTGATAGACCCGACTACGGGTGGCTAGCCACGCCTGACGAGCCTCATCCAACAGGACCGAGGAATAAGACTGTTGCGCCTGCAGGAGTAGCCGCAGTGCCACATCATCGGGTGCCTCGCCGTGCCGAGCCTCGAGCTCCTCCACCCGCTCCGCGGCCGCAGCAATGCCTCCCAGTCGAGTCCGGCGAGCAGCTGCACACCAAGCAATATCTGTGCCCCGCAGGGTGGGTTTCATAGCCTCCCAAACTGTCACCGCATCCATCCCTTCGGTAAGGTTGTCCCGCCAATAATGGGCGATCGCGCTGCGCAAATGTTGGGAATAATCAGGGCGCTGCAGATGCCACGCGGACATTCGCCATCGGAAGGGGGAGCGTGCTTTGCACAAGTCAATTTGTACCGCCACTGGGGAATGATCAGAGAGCCCGCGGGGCCGAATTGCTGCCCCCTTCACTCTGTCAAGGAAAGCCCTCGGGACGAACACACAGTCCAAACGTGAAAGGGAGCCATGGACAGCCGAGACAAAGGTGTACTCTCGCCGTCCCGCATGCAAATGCCTCCACACATCCACCCAGCCCAGACCATCAACCATAGCCCCCAACCGTGTAGGGGAGGATACAGGTGCCACTCCTGGCCTCCTCTGCCGGTCCAAAGCCACATCCATCACATCGTTCCAGTCTCCGCCAATCACAGCCATGGAGCGGGGGAGCTCGGCCCATACAGCAAACAAACGTTCAGCTAAGGCCCACTGCAGGGGGGGGGGGCATACACACAGCCAAATACAACCGGCTCCACCCCGACCTTCCCCTGTACAAAGACAAAACGGCCCTGGGGGTCAAGCCACTGACGCTCATGTACATACGTATCAACAAGGAGAGAGGTAGGGAAATACAAAGACACTCTCTTAGTCCCCGGTTAAATGTCAAACAACAAAAAAAGAGAGAGGTCTAATCTGGTCAAGCACACGGCTACCAGAAATGTGGAGCAAAAGGATAAGTGGATAGTATTGATCACAGTCACTCTAGTTGAGTGGGATCACAGTCACTCTATTTGAGTAGGAAAGCCCTCACACACCGACCTAGTCAGTGTCATGCTTCATCATCGGGCCCCACCGAAGAGACCGAGTGTCTCTTCGGTGTGCTACGACGCCAGAAAGACTGCGGAGCTGGTTGTGTGGGGAGGATGTGTTGTGAAAATTCTCAAATTAAAAGTGACTAACAGGGTATCAAAAAAACTTTAATGAGTGATCCCTAAGACACGTGTAAGTGGTATATGTGTCTGAATTTAAAGCCAAGGTTATTAGGATTTTGTTTAAATTCACCTAAATACCACAAATTTATTAAAATTAATCAGTCAACATGTTTCTGCCTTCAATGTGGTATATATTCACCATGGCATTCTTCAGGACTATAACCCCGGCGGTATGGACACTCTAATAGTCCACCCTAACCTGGGGGCGTGAAAGTGAAAAGGAAAAGTGAAAAAAGTGCTTAAAAAATTGGGAGAGCAGTTTGCTCAATCCAAAAAACCCCAAATTAGGGGTGTATCAGCACTTTAAAATTGGGCGCTACTTGCACCATGGGTCTCGGGAGGGGGGTTGGAGCGCGCTTGGCACATCGCCCTCAGCGCTCACAGCCCGCTTATCAACCTGTTGGAACCCTCTAGACCGGACCCCGACGCCAGCCGTCTATGAATAAGAATGGCCACACCTCTGGAGCCCCTGGTAAATCCGGCATGGAACACTTGATGGAAGCCAAAGCGCTGCAAGCTCAGGGCTTTTGTACCTAGCATGTGCGTTTCTTGAAGAAGGAGCACATCTGCCAAGTCCCTCTTAGCCCATCGAAGCACCGCTCCCCGTTTAATCTTGTCCAATAATCCCCGTACATTCCAGCTAAGGACACGCATGGAAGCGCCATTGGGCGCCAAGTGAGGAACATCAACCATGATCACAATGCTCCCAGCCCCACACTCCCGACCCCCGGCCCACCTCCCAGACCCCACAGTTGCAAAACACACAGAGACCACGTGCACCCCCAGAACCAGAACCCCAGACCCCACAAATCCCGAAGCCCCAAACCCTACTACCCCTCCGATCCCGACCCAACCCACAAGTAACCAAACACCCAGGTTCCCCCCACCCCCACCCCCATACTTCAAAGAACAATGAAGTACCTGTCGCGGTATACGGTACATCAGGCCCAAAACACTGCACCCAAAGCCAGCCATACCAATGGATCCCAACTAGTCCCCCCTTTAACTAATCAGACACACCCAGAACCACCACCCAGTCCCAGCAGGAGGAGGCAGCCCAAAGTACGTGCCCTGAACCCCAACAAACACACATTAGAGTCATAAGCATAGCACCACCAGAAGGTTACAGCCCATGATGGCCCCGGCATTCGCCAAGAAGAAAGCAATACTGCACCAGCCAATGTATGTCCCATCGACCACAGCTCAGCCTCCGCCAGGGATAGTCACATATAGAAGGCAACCAGCAGACAGTCCCCATGACGGGCGATCAGGATCCTCCATCAGATTGGTCCGCATCAGGCTGTGTGTCCCCCAAGAGGGGGTCCCGGGACAGGGACCTCCGCCGGGAGCGGGACTTGCGATGACGTTTTCCTTTGCCAGACGGGTTGCTCCTGTCCTGAGACGAGCTACGCGATGATCCAGAGTGCAGCCCCGGTTGGACGTGAGGTCGAATCCTGACTGTTTCATCGGTCCAGTTGAAGACGGCCTCCGGTGTATCAAAGAAGATGGTCTTGGAGTTGAAAATCACCCGAAGGCGGGCCGGGTAGAGCAGCGAGTATTGAATTTTTAGGCCACGCAGCTTGGCCTTGGCAGCCAGGAAGGAGTGCCGCTGTTGGTGGACCAGTTTGGTATAGTCCGGGAAGATCATTATTTTATGATTGTCATACAGCAGGGTGTCCTTCAACCGCGCTTCCCGGAGGATGACGTCCCTGTCGTGGAAGTTGAGGAGCCTGGCGATGATCGGGCGAGGCCGCTCCCCGACTGGCGGCTTCTGTGTCAGGGCGCGGTGGGCACGCTCCACTATGAAGCATCGCGACAGGGAGTCCGGAGGTAGCCAGCTCTCCAGCCACCGGGACAGGAAGGCGTCCATAGGTCCATTCTCAGTGTCCTCCGAAAAGCCAACGAAGCGCAGGTTGTTTCGCCTCGCCCGCCCCTCGGCATCCTCCACACGAGTCGCCAGGCCCCGTTGGATCTGTTCCATGCCGGCAATCTTCTTCTGAAGGGCACCAACATCGCCCTCCACTGCTGTGACCCTGGTCTCAGTTTCAGTAATGCGGGCGACTGCATTGCGAAGATCTTGACGCAGCAGCATCACATCGGCCCCCACCGCGCCGATTTTCGCATCCAGCATGTCGCGGGACTGTGTAATGGCCGCCATCAACGCCGCGTTGTCCGGTCCAGCAGGGTGACTCCCACTAGCCGCCCCGGCTCCTCCACCATGGCCGGTGAACTTGTCAATGGGTCCTGTCTTAGTGGCGGCCGAGCCCCTCGTCATGGCGGCCGTGAGCAGTGACACGCACCTGTATCAGGGCCGCTTCTCGCAATAGTCCACCAGCTAGGCCCCGGCCGAGGCGTCTCGAACACACCAGGCCGCCCGAGAGTCCCTCACCACCGGCCCACAGATCGGGTTGCACCCCAGGCAATGCTGCCCCGCCAAGGTGTAGGAAATCGTCTTCGCGCCCACCGGTACTCCTGGCACGGCGCAGATATGGGCCACCCCAGTGCGAACTACCAGTTCTCCAGCCACCGCCCCAGGTACTACAGGAGCAGGATAGGGCAATGGAACCGGGCCGGTGACTCCGGGTGGGGACCACCAAACCAGAGGTCCCGGCTGCACCAAGGCCCGGCAGGCCGCAGAGCTTCCGACACCCCCTCCAGTCGCAGCGAGGAAGGGCCGAGGATCCCACTGTAGGTCGTCAGGAGCATGGGACCCCGGATCGTGGCCAGCCCAGGTTGCGAAAATCAAGGTCCCGACTGCGCTCGGGCCACCAGGCCACCCCTGCCGCTTCGGCCCCTTCGCCGCGTCCACACCACTTGCAGGTCCAGCCAAGCCCTGGGAGGATAATCACTGGTCAAGGGTCCAAGGTATGTCGCGACCCCCTCTGGCACAACTCTTCGCAGCAGCCCCCACTGCGCCGGTCAACAAGAGTGGAGGACACAGTTCTCACCGGTAATGGAGCCGCTGCCAGTCCCAGCGGAGGGTAATGCGCCAGCCAGTAGTGGGGGACAGCAGCAGCAGAGTGTCTGGACACCAGTGCGAACGTCCTCGGGTGTCGCCAAACTCGAGGCCCCGGCTCCAGCAAGGCCAGGTAGGCCACCGCCCCTCCGAGGGCCCCCACCGGCCCAGGCCCCCGCCACGGCAATGTAAGGACAGGCAGGGCACTCCGCTGTGAGCCGCCGGTAGCAGACAGCCCCGGAACGCGGTCTGGGAGCGGCAGCGCCGGCTCCTGGCCAGGTCCCCCCGTCGGGAAAGCCAAAATCGAGGCCCCGGCTCGTCCGGCGGGCACCAGGCCGCTCGCTGCAGTCACTCGCCCCACAGCCGTAGGTGGTCTCGGCGCGGTATCTCCCGCACCGGACGGTTCCCGGTGTCCTCCGCCAACACTACCCTGGATGTGGTGCACTTTCTGGGGTTCAGGGCCAGGATAATGCCAGGATAAACGGCGGGCCGGCGGGAGCTCTTAGGCAGCCACGTCCGCCATGCTCGCCCGCTAAGCCACGCCCCCTAGGCATTCTGTTCTTAAAAGTCAGAACATTAGTGTTATATTCAGTTCACCCTGTGCTGTTCCTTAAGAGGATTGTGCAGTGTCCCAATGCTGCTGTCTCTCGATGATGGAAAAATGATAGCACTAGTACTATAACTATGTCCGTAAATAGACATCTGAGAAGCTGTAAAGTTAGATATAGACATATTTATTTTTCTGTTATTGACAGTACATGCTTGCACACTGAGACAGAGTGCATTTGTTAATGCACTGAGTTCAGCATCCTGAGGCATTACACTAAAGTAGGGGGTTAGATAATTCCAGCTGTGCCTGGCATAAGGCTACATCCACCATGCTCTCGCTAGTGTAGGGGTATTAGTGATAGATCAGAGCAGTATCAGGAATAATCAACATGGTCGGATCATTCATATTTTTCACCATACTAATAATGCTTATAACAATGATGTGTCTCATCATTGTTATAAGCATCATTAGTTAATAATCACTCTTCATGTTTTAAGGACAAGGATTAAGTCTTTTCCACAAACATTTGAAAATGTATTATCGTCTCTCCTCTTTGTGAAAACCTGGGCATGCAAAAGTGAAAAAGGAAAGGGTTAGATCTGTTTCCACAAATGTCTTGGGAATAAGGGTGGTCATGTTCGAGGTTGCCAACAGCATCTATAACTCTGGAGGTTTAGGAGTTTAGATGCGGTATTGTGAGCTAGCCGGTCCAATCTTTACTGATGATATAGGAAAACTCAGTCCCGATATTATGATGTTTTGCTGACCCAATCCACAGTCCTACTACATTCATAGGAACCGTGCAATATGACACCACGGTTTTAGGTTTGGTACCTACTTAATGGGTCTCCTGAGTAGTTTATTGAGTGTCGTTTATTGCCTTTATACAGAGATGTCTGTGGCAAAAAGGGGTTATCTTCATCAGGGTTAATAGGAACCACCTATTTTTTTCTGTAGGTAGACACAACTTGATCCTTTAAAAGGACAGTACCCACTAGAATTTACTTTATTTGATTTCTATTCATTGCTATGGCAGCACAATTAATGAATATTGCTGTTAATTTTAGACCAGCATTAACTAATCATTTAAATAGATATGGGCTCACCAATGGCAGTGGAGATGTTACCTTCGTGGTTGAGGCTCGGAAGTGTATAGACATGAAATATTTTATGTCTAGTTTACTTTTCCTGCAGTCCATGCAAATTCACTGACATTTCACACATAAACTGAGGCTGTAGTTCCAGCTTCATGTAGATCTTCTGAGTATTTACAAATCCTTTAATATTCTAGGAACATCTCAATTGGTTCCAAGGTGCCCTCCCACATAAGACACATAATACTGGGTAATGATGGGATGACCTGGCTGGTCTAGCAGGCTGTATGGCATTTCTGTATGCATACCAATTAACACAGCCAGAGACACTTGCACTTTTAAATAATTTGGTTAGGCTGTGTCAACATCTGATGCAGTAGATAATGCATAAACTAAATACTGCCCCAGCAAGGGTTTCTCAAGCTGGACCAGCAAAGTTAGCAGTGCCTACAATGAGTCCAATTACTATTAATGCTAGTATGAGAAAGATTCCAGCGAAATGTGATGAGATTATGTTTTGGATAGCACAAAAACGAAACAGCATGCAGCAGTTTTTCCCCCAATGGGTCCCCAAGGTGAGCTTAGAATTCTCACTATGCAACTCCCACTTGGTATAGTTGCTCCCGTTGAGGAGTGTCATACATGGGGAACTGCATTTGATTGCATCTATGCTCTTAATACATCTTCAGTTTCTGTTATTCCTGAAGTGCTTAAACAGATTCAGACTGAACATGGAGCAGCCTCTACCCTGGATTTAGAAATTAAACTAATTGGCAACTTTGCCGTAGTGTCCTCAATTATTTTAAGTAATATTCTGGGAGAGGTGGCTTCTTTAGCAATATGTCAACAGTTTGCTTTTGTTCCAGATGTAAATCCGGAACATGAGCTGTCTAAAATAAGTTCAGAAACCTATACTTCAATAGGTCAAGATAGTTTGGAAATCAGGGCTAATAAGCTGCAAATTCAAGGCAAGTCAGAAGATGATCATGCCAAGCAGACACCTGAGTCTTCTACAAAATGCTGGGATAAAAATTATGAAAAGACTAGAACTAAAATATTGACTGGATCTCCACAAACAAAGTCTTTCGAGAAACACTACCATTTATGTGACCATACTAAAATTAAAATGCCTGATAGGTATCAGTATTCTGATACATGTTCTTCTTGTTCCTTGCAGGACTCTACAGACAAGTGTTCAGCGATAGGGAGTCGAGGAGATCCCAGACAGGAGGAGTATGTGAAACCAAAGATGGACTCACAATGCTCCTCTGAGGTCAGCATGAAAAAGATAGATAAACTTCCACAACACTAAGCTCAATTTAAAAAGATAAAAGTGGGAAAGATTTTTACTAAAAATTCCACAATTGATCAGGACTCTTCGAGAGTTTCTAGTGGTGAAGCAGACTGTTGAATACAGGTTGAAACTTCAGGTCAGCAGCTTAGCCCTCCAGATTGAATTTATGATTTGGACATACAAATTGAGGGCGACTCACTGCATAATATTAAAGTAATTCGGGTTGAATTCGACTAATGAATACAATATTCTCTTGGCTGAGATTGTTTGGCGACAGGAGTTTGTACGGAAATGTCCATAAGGTGAGGACGTAATAATACCTTCCTTTTCCATTCTTGTCCCGGAGGAGGTGAAAGCAGCATATGCTGCAGAATGGGCCCTTGTGCAGGCTTCAGCTTTATAAGTCAATCAAGCGGGTTGTGATAAAGACTCAACTTATCATGTTATACTTATAAGGTCCAGCCCACAGGCGCACACACAATATCCTATTAAACATAAAGCTAAATGCCCACTTAGGGAGAATATATCACAATTAGAACATCAAGGTTTAATTGAGCCTTGTGTCTCCCCATGAATAATCTTTTATTTCCAGGACTTAAACCTGATCATTCTTATCAAATAGTCTTGGATAATTCACATTAAACAGTCACAAACAGACTTTTGCTGTACAGAATAGGCAGAGCACCAACTTGATAATTAATATAGTTAGTAAAAAATACAAAACCATATTGGGAATTTACAATGGATTTTCTTTTATAATGTGGCCACTGAAAGCCAGAATTTGACTACTTTCTCAGTATTAGGAGCACAACAACGGTTCAGTCAACTCCCACAGGGCTATAGGAACAGTCCAAGTCTGTTTGCTGTCTGAATTATATCAATCATACAGGAAATTGACTCAGAAGTATTGTAATTTACATCACGGATGATGATTTCAACATGCATTTGACCAGAGTGGATCAAATTATTTTGGGATTTGTTGAAAATGTCTTTAAATTTAAAATAAAAAAATCTAAAATTGCCTTTCTCAACATCCTATTTTTAGGATATGAGTTACCCAATTAAGGTAAGTGTCTGACTCCACATTTCTTAGAGAAATGTTCTCTATTGCAACCACCAAATACCTATTAAAAAATCTTGGTAGAGCATACATACAAGAGTAAGTAAAACTGGTTAGACCGTTGTACGATTTCATTCATCCTAAATTTAATAAAGATTGGACTGCTGAACATACTTGTATTATGCGGAATTTACAGGAAGACATGCTTCCGTCTAAATATTTACATACATGTGTTAACTCTGCTAATTAAGTGATCCAGATAATTGTGGGCTCCAGTGGTTACACATATGTTTTATTTAATGAAGGAGAAACTGCTCATTACCTATATATCACATTTATATTCCAATGCGGAAATGCATTTTGCTTCAACTGAAAAACATTTGACTCCATTTTAGACAGCTGTATTGGAAAAGTGAGACGTATAATTGTGGTGTCTCCTGTTCTGGCCCTAGAGGCCATCACAAAGGCCAGCATTCCTAATGCAAAAGCCTTCCATTCAAGATGGTTCCAGTGGGGGTTTTCCTTGATGGCTCCTGATATAGACTATGTTTTTGATACTAGTTAGAGAGCACAGGACTCTCTCCAGAATGACCAGGAATGTGCTTTTATGGCTGTTTACAGTCAAATAAAGAATTTTAAACAAACAAAGACCAGGAATACCCCATATCTAGAGAGATATATGCTCTATATAAGTATGCTTTCATGAATTGGGCCAGATGCTTCACCGGAGGCCAAGGTTCCAAGGGCTGCCTCAATTTCTTCCTGAGTCATTGGAGCCTCTAATGTCTCCTTTACATCATTATCCAGCTGTCCTCAAGTCACATTGGCCAATGTTTTATCACATTTTCAACAGGGTTGACCTCCTGCTGATATCATTTCAAATAAAAGTCCCTAAATATTCCAAGTATAGATGTAGTGCCTTCAACCAATTGTCCTTGTGAATCTTGGATTTCTTTAATATTGCTATAGGCCTTTTCTTGTTTTGTTGCAAGAGCCAGTAGTTTATCACACTTTTTGCTAAATTTGTAACACTCATGACAACGCGTCTGAAACTTCCGCGCAACCTTGTCCAACTGCTGTTGGTTAGTGTCTCCTATGATTGTAATTATTCTCTAGCCTCTATCACTAACTGGGATTCCAGATAAACCAGCGCTTCCCTATCAGCTTTCAGCTTCAGGGACTGGATCCTCTCCTTCTTATTTAAATTAAAGCTTAGTGCCTCCCTTCTAATAGTTGCTTTTAAAGAGCCCCAAACCACATTGTTAGGGGTGACACCCCTAATAATTTTCAAGACAGCTGGCATCCATTTCTTCATAATAGGAGGTTCATATCGGACCATTCCTGGTCTGATAGTAACCTCCTATTGAATGTCCAAGTCATAGGCTGTATTATCTTATCTAGAGCACTCCTTTCTACTACTAATGGGCTTTGATATGACATTATCCTGTGCCTTTCAATTTTTAGCCCACCCCTTAAAACAGAGAAAACTAAAAATCTAACATGCTTTTTGTGAGGAGCAGAGAAGAAAGTATTTCCCGGGTCAGAAACTTTTAATTGCTGCCAAACATCAATCAGCCCATGGTTTAATACAAGATTCTGCACTGCCTGAAAAACTCTGGGATTTCTCCCAGCATACCAGCTGTACTGTTAAATAGATGAATTAAAATAAATATGTCTATTCAGGCCCCGACAAATAATATTTAGCATTGGCCAAGATGTAAGCTCAGTATTAATAAAGTCAATCACTGTTGGGTCATCAAGATTTGAACCATATATTGAACAAAGTGCAACTTGGAAATGTCCATTAAACACTCTGCCCAAATCCAGCGACCAAACCTGTCTGTAGATTGCTGAAGCAGCTCCAACATTTTACTATGGGCCAATAATGCTATCTCCTTTGTAGTGGTCCCCTGTGTAGTATATGCCAGGAGTTGATAGCAAGGAACCTCCAACATATATTTCTTGGAGCTCACAACATGAGTCTACTGCAAGCAAATAGAATCTGCCCTAGGGGATGTTAGGCCTCCGCCACATATCTCCTTTTTGTGCTGTCAATCAGACCACAGATATTTAATGTAGCAACAAGTAGACTATTTATTTGTGCCATTTATTTTTATAGATGCCACCATCCTTTAAAAAATCAGTTTTTCAATTCTCTCCACTTTATGTACTACTGTTCTGTATTTACCTCTCTTGTGTGGTCCTCTACTTGCTCCATCCCACATTCTCCACCCCTTCCAAACCTGCTACCCCACACCCATCCCTGAGACCTGGAAAGGCCTACATTCCCACTTCCATCCCAAGCCCCCAGACCCTCCCCCACACCAACCAAAGGAGACAGCCGACCACTTAGGTCTTTAACATGGATTGCTGGTCCCCCAGCACATTTTTATCCAAACTCTTGATTAACTATTAATAACTTACCCAGAGAAAGCCCTTGTATCCCAACATCAGAACAAGATATTCAAACTAGTTTTTTTCACTGATAACACCGAAGCTGTTAGAAGAAGACCAAGATTTTTCCTCCACATGATATCTCCCACAACCTTCTACACCCATAGACTACATAATTTCTACCTTAAGGCAATTCTTCCAAATATTATTTAGCCTTAATCTACAATGTAACCACTTGTACAGAATTTTTGGATACTATTTTTAGTCGAGCAGGGCTCAATAATGGTGCCTCTGTGCCTTTTTCTTGAAAAGAGCTGATAAGTTGCCTTAACTGCCATCGTCGCTCCACCGTAATGTGGATAAAGTCTAGATGTGTGAAAAAGGAGATCCCATCAAATATTCTCTTGCAGCTGGGCATGCCTTTTCAAACGCCGCCTGTCTTCATAAAAAAATTGCCAAAATACACAGTAATGGCCCTGGGTTGTACTTGCCCATTAGTAGCATTGCCTCTTGGTTTCCTTGCAGTAATTGGGTATCGATGATCCCTTTGGACCTCCCTTTACCAGTTCCAATTATCAAGTTCAGGAAATGCAATCTTGAACAGCTTAATAAGAAAAGTCCTCATATCATTGCTCTCCAGACCTTCGTCAACCCCCAGTATATGCAAATTATTTCACCTTTGGTGATTTTCAAATTCTTTCTGTTTCCACTGAATATCTGTAATCTGCGTTTCTCACACAGAGGATTGTCCCGACACAGTATTTACATCCATTTACAGTGCCATGGCTTGAGTTTTCACTGCAGAAATACGATCCCCAATCTCTGTACAAGCTTTTGCAATTCTCCTCATAAATGCCTGAAGTTTCTTGTTGATTCAGAAAAGGGGGTGGTGATGAACAGAGTGTCTGAATTAATCAGACCACTCTTACCCAGTCCAAAGATCAGGGCTTGATCCATCACCGTTTTTTTAGCTCACTGCACCATCCCAGCTCAGAACCCGGCTATATGCAAATTAGTCTGACCCTGGCCCAGTGCATCATGGGAACAGGGTAGACCAAACTACCAAGCCAATTCTTATACTGGGAAGGAAACAAGCTTCCGGGGACCGGTTTCTGGCATTTCAGCCGTCTTCGGACCGGCTTGCTTGAATCCTGATGGTGCAATGAGCAAGGGACTCACATCTGAGTATACCCTTCCACGCTTATGGTGGACAAAAACGATTCAGAAAAGGGGGTGGTGATGAACAGAGTGTCTGAATTAAGCAGACCACTCTTACCCAGTCCAAAGATCAGGGCTTGATCCATCACCGTTTTTTAGCTCACTGCACCATCCCAGCTCAGAACCCGGCTATATGCAAATTAGTCTGCCCTGGCCCAGTGCATCATGGGAACAGGGTAGACCAAACTACCAAGCCAATTCTTATACTGGGAAGGAAACAAGCTTCCGGGGACCGGTTTCTGGCATTTCAGCCGTCTTCGGCCCGGCTTGCTTGAATCCTGATGGTGCAATGAGCAAGGGACTCACATCTGAGTATACCCTTCCACGCTTATGGTGGACAAAAATGATTCAGAAAAGGGGGTGGTGATGAACAGAGTGTCTGAATTAAGCAGACCACTCTTAGCCAGTCCAAAGATCAGGGCTTGATCCATCACCGTTTTTTAGCTCACTGCACCATCCCAGCTCAGAACCCGGCTATATGCAAATTAGTCTGACCCTGGCCCAGTGCATCATGGGAACAGGGTAGACCAAACTACCAAGCCAATTCTTATACTGGGAAGGAAACAAGCTTCCGGGGACCGGTTTCTGGTATTTCAGCCGTCTTCGGCCCGGCTTGCTTGAATCCTGATGGTGCAATGAGCAAGGGACTCACATCTGAGTATACCCTTCCACGCTTATGGTGGACAAAAATGATTCAGAAAAGGGGGTGGTGATGAACAGAGTGTATGAATTAAGCAGACCACTCTTACCGAGTCCAAAGATCAGGGCTTGATCCATCACCGTTTTTTAGCTCACTGCACCATCCCAGCTCAGAACCCGGCTATATGCAAATTAGTCTGACCCTGGCCCAGTGCATCATGGGAACAGGGTAGACCAAACTACCAAGCCAATTCTTATACTGGGAAGGAAACAAGCTTCCGGGGACCGGTTTCTGGCATTTCAGCCGTCTTCGGCCCGGCTTGCTTGAATCCTGATGGTGCAATGAGCAAGGGACTCACATCTGAGTATACCCTTCCACGCTTATGGTGGACAAAAATGATTCAGAAAAGGGGGTGGTGATGAACAGAGTGTCTGAATTAAGCAGACCACTCTTACCCAGTCCAAAGATCAGGGCTTGATCCATCACTGTTTTTTAGCTCACTGCACCATCCCAGCTCCGAACCCGGCTATATGCAAATTAGTCTGACCCTGGCCCAGTGCATCATGGGAACAGGGTAGACCAAACTACCAAGCCAATTCTTATAATGGGAAGGAAACAAGCTTCCGGGGACCGGTTTCTGGCATTTCAGCCGTCTTCGGCCCGGCTTGCTTGAATCCTGATGGTGCAATGAGCAAGGGACGTTTCTTGTTGGCAACTCTAGCTTTCCTACTTTCCGATAGAGTCTCTTCATGATGTTGCATCATAGTGCGATAAATGAAGTCAAGAGACAGGGACTCACCTGAGCCACCTGGATGGCTAGCCGAATAATGTACTATGTCTAGGCAATTAACATACATTTGTTGGGTTGAGGAATAACTCCACTTCACCCCCTGCATAGCTGACGTAATAGTTCTCCTCCTTTCAGTTTTTTCCTCAAAGACTTCCCCAACCTCCCTTGTTCTGATTTCTCAGCACATGCAATACCACTTAGCCCACCCAATCAAAGTACTGGAGCTGCCATCAAAGTCTTCTGGCAAAAAGCTACATTAATTTGTATCTCAGGAGTCATCTGAGAAAAGATTCTCTGCTGACTCTGTTTGGCCATAGCCAGTCAACTTAGACACAGTGATGCTAAGTATATCAGTGGATAGCATACCACTCACCTGTTGCACTTCCTTGGATGCTACGGAACTGCAACTCTCAGAATTCAGTTCCAGATTCCAGGTAGGTAGCGCTGTAGAGTTTTTACACGTTGGTTTGGGGTGTCGGTGTAACTGGCTAAAAGGGAAACTTTGGAGTGCAGTTTTGAAATAAAAAATAAACAAAGTTCTCCCTCGGGTCCCCACAACGCCTCAGCCTGCCAGTCCAAGTGTTGATAGCGGTAGGGGCAAGTCTGTCACACATCTCGCCTAATGTCAGGTCAGATACCTGACAACTGCTCCATCTCGTCCTGGACGTCTTGGCGGGCTACGGAGCAAACCAATCCCTTGGATCAAAAACAAAGTGCCGAAGCGTTTGCCAGTATCCTCCAAGCCACTTGAAAGGCGGAGCCACTGGTGTTGCGTCTCTGGCTAATGCAAATTGAATGATACAAAACTCCTCCACGGAAAGAAGAGCAGCAGCCACACGGGGGAAACCTTTGGAAGCAACTTTATTCAGATTTTGATGGCGAATGTATTTTGGCGAATTGAGCCTTCCTCAGCGCCCAAGATGTGTTGCACACACTTCCAATTATCGCTGAATGTTCAAACGAGCCGTCCCTCTTGATAAAGAAAGCGGCCACGCCCCCTGATAGCATACCACGCACCTTTTGCACTTCCTTGCATGCTACGGAACAGCAACTCCCAGAATACAGTTCCAGATTCCAGGTAGGTAGCGCTGTAGAGTTTTTACATGTTGGTTTGGGGCGTCGGTATAAATGGCGAAAAAGGAAACTTTGGAGGGCAGTCTTGAAATAAAAAATAAACAAAGTTCTCCCTCGGGTCCCCACAACGCCTCAGCCTGCCAGTCCAAGTGTTGATAGCGGCAAGGGCAAGTCTATCACACATCTCACCCAATGTCAGGTCAGATACCTGACAACTGCTCCATCTCGTCCTGGACGTCTTGGCGGGCTACAGAGCAAACCAATCCCTTGGATCAAAAACAAAGTGCCGAAGCGTTTGCCAGTATCCTCCAAGCCACTTGAAAGGTGGAGCCACTGTTGTTGCGTGTCTGGCTAACGCAAATAAAATGATACCAAACTCCTCCACGGAAAGAAGAGCAGCAGCCACACGGGGGAAACCTTTGGAAGCAACTTTATACAGATTTTGATGGCGAATGCATTTCGGCAATTTAAGCCTTCCTCAACGGCCAAGATGTGTTGCACGCACTTCCAATTATCGCTGAATGTTCAAACGAACCAGCCCTCTTGATAAAGAAAGCGGCCACGCCCCCTGATAGCATACCACGCACCTGTTGCACTTCCTTGCATGCTATGGAACTACAAATACCAGAATACAGTTCCAGATTCCAGGTAGGTAGCGCTGTAGAGTTTTTACACGTTGGTTTGGGGCATCGGTATAAATGGCAAAAAAAGGTGGAATATTATTACAGCCGGGCATTCCTTTAAGCAGACAGCCTGCCTGCTCCCTCTCCCCAGTACCTCCAAGACACTTCAGGCTGGGGGGCGGCGCAATGTGCCTTCTAAGCACTCAAAGTCAAAGGTTTGTCGGTTATGTTGCGGTGCTCCTGAACGAGGGGCGTGTCAGATATTGCGGAGCCGACCTCCGCCTCACATACTCCTCTAATCCTGCTTTCAGTTAAAACAGGTCTGACACATGCTCGGGTTGCCAAACTGAATTTTATTGCCACCGGTGCACTTTTGCCAACGTCGCAATGTCCACTATTACAGCGTCTGGCAGACGCGTTTCGGCGTGTGCCTCATCAGTGCCAGGTAAGTGCTGAATGTGTCATGGTGATTCATTTCGCGGGGCTGCTGTTTGAATACACCGAGTGTTCTCATTTGCTGGGACTCATAGATGTAGAAAGCAGACAGGGAAAGTTCCTCCGATGATCAATGTAACTGTAATCCCAACCACGAGACCTCGGGCACAGTACACCAAGTCCTGCAATGTGGAACAAACAAACCAAGCAGTCAGATTGTGGTACAGTGACCCATCTTCACACATGATAATGCATTTGTTGCTTCCCCTGCTCCTTTGAAATTGCAGGAACGAACGGGTGGAATATTATCACAGTCGGGCATTCCTTTAAGCAGACAGCCTGCCTGCTCCCTCTCCCCAGTACCTCCAAGACACTTCAGGCTGGGGGGGCACCGCAATGTGCCTTCTAAGCACTCAAAGTCAACGGTTTGTCGGTTATGTTGTGGTGCTCCTGAACGAGGGGCGTGTCAGATATTGCGGAGCCGACCTCCGCCTCACATACTACTCCAATCCTGCTTTCAGTTAAAACAGGTCTGACACATGCTCGGGTTGCCAAACTGAATTTTATTGCCACCGGTGCACTTTTGCCAACGTCGCGATGTCCACTATTACAGCGTCTGGCAGATGCGTTTCGGCGCGTGCCTCATCAGTGCCAGGTAAGTGCTGAATGTGTCATGGTGATTCATTTCGCGGGGCTGCTGTTTGAATACACCGAGTGTTCTCATTGGCTGGGACTCATAGATGTAGAAAGCAGACAGGGAAAGTTCCTCTGATGATCAATGTCGCTGTAATCCCAACCACGAGACCTCGGGCACAGTACACCAAGTCCTGCAATGTGGAACAAACAAATAAAGCAGTCAGATTGTGGTACAGTGACCCATCTTCACACATGATAATGCATTTGTTGCTTCGCCTGCTCCTTTGAAATTGCAGGAACGAACGGGTGGAATATTATCACAGCCGGGCATTCCTTTAAGCAGACAGCCTGCCTGCTCCCTCTCCCCAGTACCTCCAAGACACTTCAGGCTGGGGGGGGCGCCGCAATGTGTATTTACACATATATATCAAAGAGTACGTACAATTTAAGGAAAAGCACTTGGGACCTTCAACATATACAAACGAAGAGCTAAGTTATATGTCTAAACCACAGTCAATTTGTCATATGATGCCTTTTGTATTACAATGGAATAAAAAAATAGAGTATATGCTTATTCTATCCAAAATAAAATAATACCTTTATTTTTCATCTACAAGAATAGTTTGGATTTTCTACCTGCTGTTTCTCAATACAGCACAAGGTATTCACTCCTTTCAAGTTCCTGTCTCCTCTCTGCATAGGAAACTAATCAATTCAATTATTTAGCATATTAAAGGAGAGAACTGCATGGTGTGTTTGGATTTTTTATTTAAGTTCAATGAAACAGCATGAAGCATTGTACAAACACTGGAAAGAATTGTGGTGTTATTGTTCCAAGTGGAACACACTGAATGCTTACCAATTATGCTGTCAGTTGGATAGCCTCATGATGCCTTAAAACTCCTTTGGATGAAATTGTACAATTGAAACAGAAGACTCACAGGAAGTGTCGATAAGTGACAAGCTTCATGTCACAATAAAACCTGGAGCTGCCAACCTAACATAAATAGGCAGCATGCAGCTATTGAGCCTCAAGAGAATGCAGACACTTCAGAATTACATAGGTTAATAAATACAGGGCAAATCGTAAACAAAAGATGTTTCTCATATAATTTAAATGTGGCAGGAGCAAGTTGTGCCCATCCTTACACAAAGGGTTTCATTACTGTGTCTTTGGTGCAGAGGTTGTTAAGTGTATGTAGCATTGAATACTCAGGAGCTCTGGCATTAATTACAGCTGATTTATTTGTAAAGCTGTATAGGCATGAAACCACCACTGCAGTGCTCTCACAGGAGACATTTCAACAGACTCCAGTGGAATGTTCCCCAAGAGAGACCAACAGTGGAATGTCATCATAGCGTTCTGCATAAATTACACTATGTATACATAGTTGAAGTACAACATAATATTTCCTTTTTTACAATAAATTTGAAAACATAAAATGAAAACATAAAACTAAAAACTGTAAAAAACTAAAGCCTTCTAAAAGTATAATTACAAAATAATGGATCAAAAATAAAGTTTAAACAGGAATAAAAACGTATTATCAATATCTACTGGTCACAAGACTAATAATAACACTGAAAGATTTCCTCATCTCAACTTCCAAGTCACAAATCTTTCCTTGGACGATCTCCTTAAAACGTCTTTAATTGGGCCAGCCAGAACTTCATTGGTTGGACCAGCATTCTAAGTATACCTTTGTCTACTAGATGCCTCTGGAGAAAGTATCAATATTGGATCTTTAACAATTTTACTGACATTCCACCAATGTACTCCTTCCACACATACAGCGCTACCACACTTTTTTTTGTCCTTTTCTTGACCACCATACTTAACATCCCCCTTTTTTTACAAAACCTGGTTTCTTAACTCACATCAGATTGCCCACTTGAAAAAACTGACTTTAGGCACAATTTCTGAATTTATATATATCTTTTTGTTTCCTTTGACTCTCAACTACTCTCTGAATGATGGCTTCAAGATCATCAGTCTTCACAACCTTGTGCCTAATGGGTCTAACAAACCGGGTGAGATACAGTACTGATGCAGGTTGTCAACCCCTAAGGAAAATGAATGGAATCACATCGGTTACAGAATGAGGGGTAGTGAAGTAAACCCACAGCATGGATTTTATGACTTTTTTAACAATGTTATTATTGTTCTTTGCCAACTTGATGCAGTCCACTACCACCCTCTTTATTCTCTCCACCAGCCTATTGATTTAGGGAAGTAACTCATCAGATATTTGAACCCTGACTCAACAATTCCTCCATTTTAAGCATTTACGATTTGTACTCCATTGTCAAAAATTAGATGTTCGGGAAATCCTTTATCAAAAAAATATCTCTTAAAAATACCACAGCATTGAAATGTTGTGGTCGTCAAAATGAAACGTACCGCTGGCCAATTACTATGGTAATCCATCAGGACAAATGCATATTGTACATGATGAGGTAAAAAAACTGAATGGTCCATATCAATTCCTATTTTGACCCAAGGTCTATCTGGGTATTAAATGGGCTGTAATGGTCGAGTCACCACCTTAAAACCTTTCTCTGCCTTACTGCACACCATGCATTCCTTCACAACCACATCAATGTATGTATCCATTGAAGGCCACCAATAGAAGGCTCTAGCTCTCCTCTTTGTCATGGTTGACCCTAAATTCCCCATTTTATTAACAGTGGTCGGAGAACTCCGATTTGCCCGCGGAGTCCCCCTATTAATAGTATAACTTAAAAGTACATTAAAGAATGTTAAAAAGACTTACCTTTTAACCACGCCGTCCCCGGGCTGCCCTTCTCCTCTTCTTTGCCATTAGAAATACTGATAAGAAAACTGCGAATGGCGAAGAAGAGGCGATGGGCAGCCCGGGGACGTCACAGTTAAAATGTAAGTCTTTATAACTTGCTTTAATGTAATTTTAAGTTATATATTAATAAGGGTTGGAGGCGGGCGGCATAGCGGAGCTACGCGGAGTTCCACAGAGTCTGTTGCAAACTCCGTGGCACTACGCATAGCCCGGGTAGGTGAACTCTGCCCAGGGTTAATTTTAATCAGACAAATCACACTAGGGAAACACACTTGTTACCCCTTACGGGGACTCACTCATCTAGAGAAGGTTCATCCACAATCTTTTTTGTTTTTTTGTTTTAGTCCTCGTACGCCAAAAGATAATCTCGAAGTACATTCAACTATTACCGTCCACTGACAGCAGGTGTGCCCAGGAATGCTTATAAACTCCGAAGATCTTATTGGCCGCCGGGACGCCGTAGTGGAAGGTCGTGTCCTGAAACCCTCCTGATCAAAAGATGTGGTGAACTACGTGCTCATTGTACCACAGATCTATAGATCTACTGCTATTGTGGTGCATACGCTAAGCTAAGCTAAGCTAATCTGCCGTGAAATCTGGCTCTCTGTTGGAAGAGAAATGCGCATCCGATACGGTGATCAGTAATATAGGTGGAGAGCTGGTTAGACCTGGTCAGTGAGGAGAAACAGGAGACAGAGGTTGCTTCAGTAAATCAAACGGGAAGCGCAACTTACTGATAAAAGGTGATGTTGAGAGAGCTCACTGGCTTGCTCTTCCTTATATGTGACTTTCCTCAAGAGAAAAAGTGGGCTTTGCATAAATATTTGCATAAACACTGTACATATTTGATAGCTTGTCCGCCTTTATTTGGGAATCACTACTGGAAAGCTGCTCTAAAATCTATGGCTTCAAAACCTGCACTTTACTCGAAGAAAACTCGAGTGCGAGACGACTGGGACAACGATTATGAGGCAGAAGAGGATATGGATAACCTCGGTGCTCCAGCGTTAAATCTACGAGGGAAAGCGCGCTCTAAAGCACAGCAAAGGCGCGAAGCAGCAAAGGAAAATAAACTGAAAAAAATACGGGAAAAGGAAGAAGGAGAGAAAAAGAAGAAGTTGATTGCGCCGCCATCTGTTACTGCGAGGAGAAGGGAGGAGGCAAAACTTACCGCTGGAGAGATATCAGGAAAGGAGACTGCACTCCGTCAAATGACCATAGTTGAGACGTTTTTGCCTGCAGCGGTACTAGCGCCGACTATTCAAACAACTTTGCAAATGGATCTGCCACGAGTAGCGGAAATCCCCACGTTGGCGAGCCTGTGTAGGATGATGCAACCTGCCCCAGAGAGGGGGCCGCTCGAGCAGACGGGAGCGGATGGGGACGATACCTGCAAGCTGGAGGCACAGCCTCAAACTGAAGTTACAGAAGCAGTAGGAACCGAAGACCCTTCTACAGCGGCAGGAGAGGGCGGTCCTAAGCCCTTAAAGGAGAAGGCTATAATTCATCCAGCTCCAGGTGTATCAGGAATTAAAGGGACAGGCGCATGTCAAAGCCTGGTGGAGGATAATGTCTTGGAAAAAAGTAACCCTGAGGCTGCAATCAATTTAACCGAAATGGGGTCAAGGATTAAGGAAGGTATTAATTCAGACCTAAATGACAAGATGGGTGCAAGCACACGTAAATTACCTGATGTACACCCTGCCTCTCCCAATGATGAGGTTTTTTACACTGGTAATGATGAGGCAGATGACGAGGAAAGCGAGAATGGAAGTCTGGGATCAATGACAGACAGAATCGGAAGCAGAAAGTTCAGGTGATGAAACGGTGAATACTGATACGGAAGTAAAGAGACTGAATCAGGGACTGATTCCGAAACTACCTCAATTCCTATTAGTAGTGAGATAGAACCTATGGATACAGAACCTAAGGAATCAGCCCAAGAAACAGTTCAAAAGAATGCCTCTACAAGATTGAAAACAAATATTGAGGGCAGTATTAAAACTGTGGAGAAAGCTAAAACTAAGAGTAAAAAAAAAAAGAAGTCAAGTAAACGGAATGGCAGATCCAGACAAAAGAGACGGTCAAAGGAGTGCAGAGGTAACACGAAAACAGTGGTAAAAAACTAAACTGGGATAACGTGGCGGAGAATTCTGTAATGCCTGCGGATGAGTTTGTAAATGGTGAAATAGGCCTTCTGGATTCTACATCCCGGGGGGCAGATGGAGGTGCATCCAATTTTGAAGTTCTATTTACAACTTTAAAACAAATGCAGAGTGAGGCTCGTATTGAGAGCCAAAAGGCAAAGCGAAGGGCTAAACATGCGAATAGGAAAATGCAATCTTCCCTGCACAAGGTCAGCAAACTGTATGAGGAGATGGCTGAGAGAGTCTCCGAAGTGGAGACTAGAACGGGGAAATTAGAAGATGACATGATTAAAGTGCAGGATGCCAGGAAAGAACAAGATAAGACAACAGCTGACATGTTATGGAAACTAGAGGAATTTGAGAACAGACAAAGACGCAACAATGTACGCCTGATTGGAATACAGGAAGGGAAAGAGGGGAGTGATGTTCGGGGGTATGTTGTTGAGTTATTAAAGGGTGCCCTTCCAGAGCTGTCTACATGGGATCTGGACCATGAGATACAAAGGGCGCATCGTTTTCCTCTGATCCGGAAGGCAACGCAGGGTAAGCCTCGCGCAATACTTTTGTATGTTGGGAACTTCCTATTGCGGGAAGAGATAATTAACAAGGTAAAGCCCCAAGCTAAATGTAAATACAATGATGTAGAGTTTTTCGCACGCCCTGATTTTTGCCACACCACTGTGGAAAGAAGGTGGAGAATGAGGCAGCTCATTACTCCCTTTCAGAACACAGGCTGTGAGGCTTACCTCTTGTTCCCTGCTCGCTTGAAGATTGGAGTAAATGGGAATTTCAAAATTTTCTACTCCGAGATACTTGCACAAGAATACCTCAACTTTTTGCAGGAAAATAGGGACCAACGAAAAACAAGACACAAGGAGAATGTTGAAAATGATGATCATACAGTAGCCCTTAGGGACATTCTTCAAAAGAAACGAAGATAAATATAAAAGGGAAAAGAGAGACTGTATATATTAATACTTGGGGATGAAAAGTTATATATGAGGGCTCATCTAAAATAAGAGATGAAAATGTTTCTCTAAGGTTTATGAAAAATTTATTTTTCTCATTTCCCTATTTGCGTTGGTTTTTGTTTTGTAGATGTGCTGCTTCAATAGTTAAAGATTGGTATTAGTATAATATCAGTATAATAAGAATAGTGGTAGAGGTTGAGCACAAAATAAGGGTGGAATATGGTGGACATATACTGAGCACAAGAAGTTGAAATGGAAAGTCAGGGGGGTCGATGGGTTCGGCATCCAGGAGGCAAAAGTCGGCCAGACATAGGTCCTTTGGACCTATTTGCCTGTAGGGGGGGTGGGAGACTGAGGGTGGGCAGTCTGGGGTGGGGGTGGGCAGGGAATTGGACAGGGCACAAAGACACAAGATGCTTAACAGGATTTGACAAAAGTAATTTGTATCAATTGTATGATATGATTAGTGATATTGAAGATATTGAAGATAACATTGAAATTAACAGGGAAACCTATTCAGTCAGTGTGCTAGACTTAGTAATGTATAAAGTTTTCAGAATGTTAAATAAAAGCAAGCAGATAGTGGGGGAAGGGAATAGGAAAAAAAACGAAAAATGTCTATCAGATTAGTGACATGGAATGTATGCGGCCTAAATGATGCACAGAAAAGGCAGAAGATAGGAGTTCGGTTACGACAAATGAATGTAGATTTTGTGTTTCTTCAAGAGACACATGTAATGAGTACCCAGGAGATATGTCTCAATCAGTTGGGGTTTCACTTAATAGTTAGTTCTAAACAAGGAGTAAAACAAAGAGGGGTAGCCATTTTATCGAGGGGTAAAAGTGTAGTAACAAGGAGAAAGTTAAGAGATAATTGGGGGAGATGGGCTATGGCCGAGGTCCTATTAGGAGGGGTGTGGACAACATTGGTTGCAGTGTACGGTTCTACCCAGGATAATCCGGAATTCTACAGTTTCTGGATTCTGAGTTGGCAGATTGGGCCCCTCGAGCCATTATAGGAGGAGACTTAAATATTAACGGTGCGGAAGGTCTGGGATTGGGCACAATAAGGCAGTATAATGGTAGGAAGAAGAAGGTGTATAAGGCCCTTATTGATCTTTTAGAAAACAACACACTGCGAGACGTCTGGGGGTCAATTAGACCAGAACAATTGGGCTATACATATTACTCTGCACCGCACCTGATATGCGTTAGGCTGGATTACTTCTTGGTATCCAATGATTTAATTAGCATAGTAGAAATTGATAGACTCCCCCGGATACTTAGCGACCACAACCCCCTAATTCTAACGATAAAGCAGAGTGGGAGAATAACAACAAGGAGGGAGTGGACATTTGAAAGGGGACTGCTTTTAGATGATGACTACATAAAACATATGTCTAAATGGATCACTGAATTCTTTGAACATAATAGAGGAAGCGCAGCAGTTGGCATAGTATGGGATGCCTTTAAGGCAGGAGCACGCGGCGAAACATGTAGCTATAGTGCTTTTAAGAGGAAAACAGAACGATTGCGATATAAGGAGAGAGAGGAAAAAGTACTGGAGGCAGAAGAACAACTTATCAAATGTGTAATAAGGGGAGAGCCGACTGAACAATTTGTAATAGATCTATTGAAAGTGAAAAGTGAAGCAGAGGAAGAACTTGCTAATAGAGCAGCAAAGCAATATACAATCAGAAGGGAGAGATGTTATGAGTTCAGTGAGAAAGTAGGTCGGGTACTCGCTATACGGACCAGGCAGATAGCGGCGGTAGGGATGATTAAGGAAATAAAGGATGAAAAGGGACAACTGCAGTCGGACCCAGAAGAAATTCGGGAGGTATTTAGGAAGTTTTATCAGTCTTTATATGATGAGAAAAATCCCAGCAGTATTGAAAGAATAAATGAATATCTCCAGAATATTGAGGTTAAAACCATCCCTCCTGAAGATGCAGATGAATTAGAGATTGTGTTGGAGGATATAGAGATTAAAGAAGCTATGACTGCTCTACCCTCGGGGAAGGCTGCTGGACCTGATCAGCTACCGATTGAGTTTTATAAAACTTTCTGGGGATGTTTAGGTCGTGAATTAACTCAAACATTTCAAGCTGCACAGAGTGGGGTGTCCGTTCCCAAATCCTGGAGTGGGGCAGATATAGTGCTAATTTTAAAAAAAGAGAAACCTCCGAGTGAACCAGGGTCCTATCGCCCAATAACATTGATGAATAATGACACCAAAATCTATTCAAAGGCACTGGCTGTAAGATTTGCTAGAATAATAAGTACCCTGGTTAGTGATAACCAACATGGTTTTATTCCTGGTAGAGGGACAACTCACCATATTAGAAAAGTGATAACTCTATTTGATGCGGCGGAGGTAGCAGGAGACCCGATGGCAGTAATGCTTTTGGACGCGGAAAAGGCATTCGATCGGGTCTCCTGGCACTATTTGTGGCAGATCTTAGTTAGAGTTGGGATTAGGGGAGGTTATTTGAAAGCAATCCAGACTCTATACAAGGACCCGGTTGCGGCATTAAGGATAAACGGGGGTATCACAGGTCAATTTAAAATTAAGAGAGGAACTCGCCAGGGCTGTCCATGCTCTCCCCTTTTATTCGCCATGTATATGGATCCATTAATACGTAAGATAGAATTAGCACCAGAGGTTACCCCATTCAGTACAGCTCTTGGGCCATGTAAGATATTAGCCTATGCTGATGACGTTGCGGTGATAACACCTTGCCCTACGGAAGCAACTATATTTGTAGAGGCTGAGGCCTTAAGATTTAGTCAAGTCTCAGGGTACTCATTGAAAGCGTCAAAAACTCAGATTATTAAAAATTCGCTGACACCCTGTGATGATAGAAGAGTAGTGCCGGCAGGGAAGTATTTGGGAATTAATATTATGTCTAATTTAGATAGTTTGGTGGAGAATAATATTGCCCCAGTAATTGAAAAAGCAAGAAAAGATCTGGATCGTTATGAGAATCTACATTTGTCATTAGTTGGACGAGTCAACATTATTAAAATGCTGATTTTACCAAAACTACTATATCTCTTTAGGGCAATACCACTTCTAATTGAAAATAAGTGGTTTAAAACTTGCGAAATCATGGTTAATCGGTTTATCTGGGCAAGAGGTAAAACTCGGAGGGCATTGAGGTATATGTCCCTTCCCAGGGAGAAAGGGGGGTGGTCATTGCCGGATCTAAAGGTATATTATTGGGCTGCAGCATTGCAAGGAATGGTGGGATTAATTGGGGGGGCTGAGAAGGATGGATGGGATAAGACAGGTTCGCTTGCTATATATGGTTTAGTTTTGGGTACAAATGCTGAGAATATTTTTTTGAGATTTACCGTTGGAAGTTACTTTAAAAGAACACATTTTGAGATAATTATGGCGGCCTATAATATATGGAAAGGATTTTCCAAAAAGGTTGGAATAGGGAAATACAACGCATATACCAGATTTAAAAATAATCCTTCATTACCTAGGGCAGTGTTCTCAGGAATGGTATATCAAGAATGGGAGAATCGAGGTATAGGTATAATTGGTGATATGTTGGATGATAATGGTATGCTACAATTTATAGATCTGAAAAATAAGTATATGTTAAACACAAATCATTTTTTTAAATATCTTCAAATAAGGAGTTGTATACTAAATAAAAAAGGGGGAGCTTTAGGCTTCGGGAGGAGTACAATGATGGATCTTATACAAAAAGGTCATGAAAGCACTATAAAGAGATTTTACTCAGAAATGACAAAGTTAAAAAAGGACGATCTTGAGAAATGGATAGTTAAATGGTCTTCAGATTTAGATATAGCTAGAGAAAGAGATGTTTTCTCTGAATCACTTGAGATGGGAAGTAAACTATTATGCTCATCGTCCCTTCAGGCCCAGCACTATAAGATTCTGTATCATCTGTATTATACGCCATGGAAAATTGCTCAATGGGGGGGCCTTTCGGGCACTACGTGTTTTAGATGTGGCAGTATCGAGGCCAATCTGTCACATATTTTTTCTACCTGTCCACATTTAGATAAGATAAAACATGATATTGGGAATTTTTTCCGGAGTGCCTTAGACATAACAATAGAATTAGATTCAGCAACCATTTTGCTGGGAGTCTCCCCCATCGGGCAAATAAATTGTAAATACTTTCTGTTTGTAGCAATGGCGATTTTTAGATTGCTTGTGGCCTCAACTTGGTTAGATCCAAATCCTCCAACGTATCATCAATGGCTTGGTAAAACCTTATCAATACAAAAATTGGAAACAGCTATTTATTCTAGGAAAGGGAGAAAGGGTAAAAAGTCGGGTATGCAAATCTGGGGCCCCCTGATTCAGTGGAAGTTTGGAACTGAATAAGGTAATGTGAAGAATATATGTATTATTAAAAGCTAACATGTATGACTTTGTATGTGTATATTATATGATATATATTATGATAGGATTTGTATGTAATATGTATATTGTAATATTTTTCCCTTTTCTTTTGTTTATGTGGTTGCCTTATGAATCTTACTGTGCCTTGTCCATGTAAATCCAAGGGGGAGGAAAAAAATAAAAAAATAAAAGGAAGCACTTTTTGTAGATACCCGATAAAGTAATAGTCAGTTCAGTTCATCTAACTAGCCACCATGGAACTGATCTACTGATCTTGAGTATATTGATCCAAAAAAAGGGATAATCATTGGACCTTGTTTTTAAAGCTTAACCAACCAGGCAATGCACGGAGTCCAAAAATGCTTTTTACTCTTCCAATTTATGCTGTCTAATTTCAAAGTATATTTAATTGCATTAATCCAGTCTAAATAAGTTGGTGCGGTATCTTTTATCCATAATTTACAGATTTCTCTACGAGCTAATATAACTAAATATAACAACAACTTGTTAGCATCTCGAGAGAGTGATTCATAATTCAAGGAAATACCAAAAAATATAAGTAAAGTACTAACCTGTATGTTAAATTTCGTCATACTTTCCATACCTTCAGATACTGCGCACCAGTAATTACACAAGACCGGACATGTTAAAAACATATGGAGATCGTCCGCTTTTTCCATCTTACATTTTGGACAACAGGGGATAGTGCTCTTTGAAAATTTAGCAAGCTTAGCAGGGGACCAATAGACTCTGTGAAGAGAGAAAAAATGATTGCGTTTTAAATTGGCAGAAGAAACTGTAGTGTGTAGTATGTCAAAAGATACTTGCCATATCTTCTCCAAATGGACATCCAAGATATGTTCTCCGCACAGATGCGCTGGCAAAGTGAAAACACCGTCTTCTGCTTCTAAAATGGCCCAGTAGAGGGTTGCTGTCTTTATCTTCCTGTTCTTCCCTTGAAGCAAATCCTCCAAAACGCTTGTTGTTCCTACTTTCGAACCTACAGCCTAGCTCCAGCTCTTTATTTGAAAGTATTTAAACTCAGATGAGTTGTAATTAGTCACGCTAGAGATCTCTTCCCAAGATACAAGCATCCCGTTAGGCATTAACTGAAACCAAAACTTAATGTCCGCGTCCAGGAAAGGCTTTGCGAGGCTATCCTTGGTCCACTCCGGGGAACCAGGAGAATCCCAGATAGGAGCCATAGCTGTATAGTATGCAAGTTTCAGAGATTTCCTTACTCTAGCCCAAGTAAGAGCCATATCCCTCAACATCTTCAATCAAACCTTTTTTAAAAAACGCGGGTCCCCATATTTATATAGAAAACCATTTAAAGCCTCTTGGATTCCTATCGACATTTCCTTAAACATTGTGCCTGCTTCTGAACTATCTGGGCAGTTGAAGAGCAAAATCCCTGCTTTAAGTAGTAAGATCCATGCATATATCTTCATATCTGGGGCACACAAGCCACCTTTGCTTTTTTCCCTGCTCAATTTCCTCCACGAGATCCTAATACCCTTTGAGGCCCATACCAAGGAGTTAAATTTGGCTTGAATTTGTCTGAGCTTGTCTTCGTTAAAAGCTAAGGGGATATCTGGAACAAAAAAATCAGTATGGGGAGAAGCATCATCTTTATAATGTTTACTCTTCCGATTAGTGTGAGGGGAAGAAGAGACCAGCCCTTTAATGACTCAGTAATTTCTTTATTTACTTTATCTAGATTTCTATCCGTTAATTTTGCAATATCCTGGGTGATTTGGACTCCTAAATATCTTAACTCCTGTTTTAAAATAGGAAGCTGAGCACCTAAATTACAGAGCATACATTCTGTTTTGGGCTGGTTAATCTGATATCCAGAGAGCTGACCAAACTGGGTTGCAGCACTATATATTAACGGAATTGCCTGTATTGGATCCAAAGTATATATCAGCATATCGTCAGCGTATAATGAGTCTTTTCTTTCCCAATTTCTGAATTTAAAGGGCACAACGTTCATGTCTTGCCTGATCTTCTCTGTCAGGGACTCAATATATAAATTAAAGAGCAAGGGCGAAAGAGGGCATCCCTGTCTTGTCCCTCTTTTAATAGATATCGGCGCTGAAATATTACTGTTAACCAGTACTCTAGCTGTGGGATACTGATAAATTGAAGATATAGCTCTGCAGAAATGTTTACCCAGATTGCATCTCTCTAATACTCTAGTTAAATAGACCCAATTTACACGGTCGAATGCCTTAGCGGCGTCAAGCGTAATAATGGCGATAGGCGGCTTACATAGAGATGCTATATCCATTGCTCCCGCTAATGCTTGGATCAGGTTCTGGATGTATCTACCTCTAACAAATCCCTTCTGATCCCCGTGAACCAATTTACCGGAGACACCATTCAGTCTCTCTGCTAAAACCTTCGCAAAGATTTTATAGTCAAGATTCAGCAGAGAGACTGGCCTATATGAATCACATAGCACCTCCGGCTTGGATGATTTAAGAATTAGCACTACAGTTGCTTCATTCCATGATGAGGGAATATTCCCTCCCTCCTCAAAAATAGAAGAAAACAACCTACAGAGAATTGGGGCAACAACTGGAGCCAAAATTTTACATAGCTCTGCTGGCAGCCCATCAGGGCCTGGTGCCTTGCCCCTCTTGCCCGAGTTAACTGCAGAGACCACTTATCTCAGATCTATCTTTCCATTTAAGTTATTAGCTGCTTCATCCTCAATTCTCCGGACTGCATATTGCTCTAACCATGTTTGGATTGAAGTATTCTGAGGAGACTAGTTCTCATTATATACCTGTTCAAAGTGGCTAAAAAAGGCTTCTTCTATGTCAGAAGCGCTATCGAACTCTCACCCGTTGTATCAGACAGTACCCCTTTGATTCTATTCCTAGATTGATCTTTTTTAGTTTTCCAAGCCAAAAGCTTCCCACTAGCTTCCCCATATTCAAAATGGGCAAAAGATCTAGCCTGCCACCGTTTCCTGAGTCTAGCATCCAGCACTTCTACTAATTGAGATTTGCATAATGCTAATTCTTGCAAAATGGATGGTTCCAACTGGTGGTTCTGAGCTAACAGATCTTCTTCTAGCCTGGCAATTTTTACTTCTATTTCAGATACCTTAGCACTGAATCTTTTTTGCCTCTTGGATTGAATAGCCAGAATCACCCCCTCAAAAAGGCCTTATAAGCGTCCCAGACAACTTCAATTGGGGCAGTTCCTAAATTTCGCTCAAAGAAACCCTCTGACTCCTCCATCAGTTTTTTTGTCACATCATCCTCCAACAGAATACTTCGATCCAGAGTCCACCACTTCATACATTACTTTCCTAGAAGCTTTAAGCCTAAAGAAACTGCTGAGTGATCTGAGAGGTGACCACCTAGATGCTTAACCTCCTTAACCTTACCCCCCAAATCCTCTGCAATTAAGAAAAAGTCTAGCCTTGATTTATGACCTAACTTCTTGTTATGAAATGTATAGTCCTTTTTTGATCCTCATTTTTTTCTCCAAATATCCGACCATCCCAGCTGATGCATGGCGTTCACCAAAAAATTTCTTGTTTTAGAGTTGTAAATGGATCTATCGCTGTATGTTTTATCCATTTGGGGATCCAGGACCACGTTAAAATCTCCCGCTAAGATTAGGGGATCCTTGAACTCTAACAGTTCTTCCATCATTTCTCTAAGCGGGAGAGGGTCATCCAGATACGGACCATAGTAACCCGGGACTGTAAATATATGGGCATGATATTTAATCGTAGCTATGGCCCTTCTACCCTTTTTGTCTACTCTAGACTTCTCTATTACTAAGGCTGGGTTCGCTTTAATCAGGATAGCTATCCCTCTTATAGTTAGTTGCTGAGAGGTGCAAACCCCTTGAATCCATTTTTTCTTATTACAATTCTTCCTCTGTAAGATGAGTTTCTTCGAGTATGAAAATCTGCTCTGGTGGTTCATCCTCAATCTTGTGGTAGGGTTGTATTTTGGACACACACCCCTTTCTTCAGGCCACCCGATTACTATTTACTCTTGCGCTTGCCTCATCACCATATCCTTTCCACACTAATTTTTCCACTCTGCTTCCGAACAAGCTTTATTAGCTGACAGATCCACCAAAGCTACAAAACAATTCTCATTGTCGTCTTCGGGGTCTGTCTCTTCGTGGTCACACACTGGCAGCCTGAACAAGAAGTCAGTAGTTGCATTGTCCCTACCCAGTATGTGTGTAATATCAAAATAATACTGTAATAGTTTTAAGGTAAGTCGAGTTATTTATGGTGTAGTATATTTGACTCAGAATGTATACAAGTGGCCTGGAGTTCAAACTTTCTACCCCACACATAAGACTAGAACCTCTCAATGGCCCAGTAACAGGCTAATAATTATTTTTCCATTACTGAATAGTTCTGGCTCCCTTAGAACTCAGGATGGATAGCCTATTGTAACTACACCATACATAGTATTCTGAGTCAACACTGTACCCAGCCCATAAATTCACAAAATAGAAACAGCAAGCCAAACAAGCACACAAGGTGTGTTTGTGATTGACGCCCCCCTTAAAGGTCCCCTACAAGAGTCCAAAACTTGTAAGCCTTGAAGCTCAAAAGGTGTGCATCTCCACTGCTCCTGCCGCTTCTAAGGAGCAGTCTCCAAGACCAATGACAAATTTAAACACAACTGTGGAGTGCACCACCAACTCAGAAAATGATTCAGCCCATCCACTGTGGAGATTACAAAAGTTGATCTTTATTCTTCATGTTCATTGGTCCTGAAGAAAACCTGGAAACTACCACATAAAGGTTGAAACATGTAGACCACCCACATAGATACTCTTGGTCATAATCACCTACTAAGTATCTCATCACTTTTTAACATTGTCCAGTAGCTTGCTAATAAAGTGTTTTTCATACAAGTCATACCAGGACAATTTTTTACATTTTATCTGCACTTATCACTCACAATAACCAGCTCCACTGTAGTTCAGGTGTCGCAGAACACCCTGAAGACAATCGGTCATCAGGGTGGACCCCAATGATGAAGCATGTCACCACTAGGCTGGTGAGTGAGGGGTTTTTTTACAAAAGGAAACATTTTTCTTTTCTCAAAGATACATCCCATTCAGAATCTATGATACTCCCTTTTTTTGTTACATACATTAAAAATAACAGCCAAACAGCCGACGTATTTCGTGTGGACTTCATCAGGACTTCAAATGAATACAAGAACCAGGATGAATAAATGGACATCCTTAGCTTCTGTTCGGAACGGCACAGGAGCCAATTAATTACCTTAATTGTCCCTGGATCCAGGTTGGCACAATTGTTTTTCCAGTACATGTACAGCATATTATTTTTCCTCTACATGCGTATAATGACCTACTGCCCTTAAGATCTTCATATTCATTTAAAGCCCTGATGATAATTTTCTGAGTTGGTGGTGCACTCCAATGTTGTGTTTAATCTATTCCCAGCCCATATTTGTTGGCATCGACTGCAATAGAGCAAGAAAATTCTGGATCATTCGAACACAGTGCTCTAGCACTCATCATCTCCAATTTTACCACTTCGGAATTCTCTTGACAGTTCTCCTCCCACACAAACAGTACATTCTTTTTTAGCATATTTGTAAGATTCATCTTAGATGCATATGCAAGGATGAATCTGGAATAGAACTTACATAGCTCAATAAAAGACCATAGCTCATCTTTGTTCTTGGGTTTTGGGCAATACACCACTGCTTTGACCGAGCCAGGTGTCAGAAAAATACCATTTCCAAATTTCCAAAAATGCTGTGACCCACAACCTCAACTCTTTCTTTCCAAAACTCACACTTCTCTTTCATTAGAACTATCTCTTTCTATACAAGTATACGGGTAACGCTTCGTAATATCTTGTCATGATCTTCTAACTGCTTGCCACAAATCAGCACATCATCCTAAAACGCTACAACCCCCTTTATGTTTCCCAACAACTGATGTATGATACAATGAAAAACAAAGGTGGCTAACGCTGAACCAAATGGCATGCAACAGAATTGGTATGTGCCAAAAGGTTAAATAAATGCTGTGTAATGCCGGGAACATTCCTCCAATACCACCTGATAATAGGCTGAGGCCAAATCAGTTTTAGAAAACCATTCAGCCTCCCCCAGCTCGCCTAACATGTCATTGATCTTAGGTAATGATGGAAGTCTATCATATTTCCTTGTTAAGCCTCCTTAAGCCTACACAAACTAGTATGTCCCCATTGTGTTTTCTGTCACTACTAAAGGGGATAATCAAAAACTAGACACCACAGGTTTGATTAATCCCTTTACTTTGTAAACTGGCCAAATCCTTCTCTAAATCCTTCCTCAAACTGAATGGGACTGACCCGATTTTATGTTTGATTTGGATAGCATTGTGTTTCTATGTTTGAAACCTGTTATCTTTCCCAGCTTGGATGAAACGAGAGAGGGAAACTCATGCTCAATGGAGTCTGAAAGTGGTACCTCTTTAACAACCAGTACTTGCTCACTAGTGCCAGGTCTAAGCACCAAGTCCTTGATGGTACCATCCTAAAATATTTTGAACTTTTTCAGCCACATACACTTTTCCTTGTATTCTGAGACTGTTGAATTCAATAATGTCCTCAGTAAACCCTTCCAGCACAATCTTCCTGCTCTCATAGGATATAGGCGACCTAACTGGAGGAAATAATTGGCTATCACCCCATGTTTCGTGGAACAACTTGGAGGTGATCATCGTAATCCTTGTATCAGTGTCAACTAGTAGGTGGAAACACTTGTCACCTACTACCACATCTATGGATCTACACACTTATTGGGGTCTCCAATCACCACCTTATCCTCCATGACAACCAGTATTATGTCCTGGAACGCTTTTATGATCTAATGTTCTCCTTCTGCTTGGAACTCCTCCTCCACGAAGCTGCTCACTTTAATTGCATTGGGCATATTACTCTGGTATGATTTAGCAAAGTGCCCAACCATTTAGCATTTGAGGCAAATAACTGTTCTCGCCAGACATCCTCTTCTCCCTCTACCATGTGGACTATTCCCACATCTAAAACATATGTTGGTTCATTTGAAATAATTCCTTGCATTGGTCTTTACCTTTTTTTCTTAGCGGTAAGCCACCTTGAACCACACTTATACTTTCTTACACTTTCTTTTACCACTGTTTGTGCATTTAGTTCCGTTAGTGACATCTATGCCAATTCCACTCTCTTGGCAATCTTAATCAAATCTTACAGCAATGGTTTACCCATGGTGAGTAGTTTTTGCTGATTGTGTTTTTCTGCCAATAAACTGATCTCTATTCAGCTGGTCAGTGAATTCTGCAAACTGACATTGTGAGTACAACTTTCTCAACCCCCTAAATGCATGCATTCACATTCTCCAACTGGGTTTGTGTTCTTTTAAAAAACTTATGTTGCAGTACAACCAAGCTTGACTGAATTTCAAATCTCCCTTTTAACTTTTTAACCACCTCCTAGTATTTATATAACTCTTCACCCTTGACTGTTGCCAGCTCTGAAAGGAGCTGAAAACCTCCCTCCCTTCAAAATCCAGGGAATTCAACAATAGCTATTTCTTTCTCTCAGACCTAAAACGTGATGCCCCAATCGCTCCTAGATTTATTTTGAATGCATCAAACCACTGCTTTCATGGGATAGCCGGACCATCGGCGATTACAAAAATGGTGGTGGTGGATTAATCGATTACATGTCTGATAAGACTCTAAAATATGTTAGTCAGCAGTATTACATTAAGCAACTACTTATAGGTTGTACTCACTTCTTAAGTACCTTACTACTATATAATACGTGAAAAGACACCTATGCATTATGGTACACAGCTATGTTCATGGGCAATATCATGCAAGAGTCGCATGACTAGACAGGTGCTTATGTCACTGATGATCCACCAGCCCTGGGCACTCTCACTGTTTCAGGTGCAATGAATATCTACAGATAATCCACATATACAGGAGTGCGTAGCACCGAAGTTCCATCAGTTCTCAGATAAAACACAGATGAACTTGTTTTAGTACTTCCAAACAAAAATAAATAATAAGCACCCAAGACAAAAACTTCTGTATGTAAGCTGCTCCAACACTCGCTATGTTGCCTTGCTGAAATAAAATACGGGACAGCTGAATTATTAGACTGATCCTAGATGGCTGCTGAGAAGTGGCTTTACTTTGACTGAACCAAATGGCTGCCAAAAAGTAGATTTCTTCAACTGTTCCAAGATGACTGCCCGCAATTGCTGATTTCAAATGACTGTGTCAAATTTGCAGAAAATATCAGTGTTTCAAAGACAACACATCGCAATCTGTTTCAAAATGGAGGCAAGACTATCAGAAAACGCAAAACCAATGTTGGGCAATGTGGTGACTCCCTTTGATTGTTCTCCAATAGCAGGTACACCATGCTTTAAGAATATAATCAAACACGCTTGCTCTGGAAAACACTGTTGACAGCTACCCAATGCGGCAGAAATTGCACACTATTAAAAAACAAATGTCAAAGCTGCTAAAAAATGCAAGCCAGAGGCAGCCGTTGACTGTCCCAAAATGGTGGCTGAACTTGTACATTAGATAAAATATGTTCTCAAAATGGAGGCCATTATTGGTTGATACCCCATTCACACCTGTAATATTTACGCTGCCCTACTAATCTCTTGTTAGGTGGCATAAATGTCTATTTTTCACTGGGCATAATTGTTTTTATCCCACACAACCAAGTTGGAGGAAGAAACAGTCAATAAAACATGAAAGTGCTTGACGTAGTTGAGGGAATAATAATCGTAAAATGGTGGCTATGGGGCTATCTTGGTAGAGATAAGCAGCGCAAAATGGTGGAGCTAGATGCAGCAGAGGAAACAGTTATCATAAAATGGCAGCTATGCGTCTGTAATGGTAGAGGCGAACTTTGACAGTGTGCACCAGCTTTTCTCCCTCACCAGATGAAATATGTACCTGTGCCCTGCACTTAATCAAGCCCCTTTTTGTTCTGAAGCACAATGTATGTGTTTGTGCCTTGGCTTACTTTGGTATGCCAGCTGATTGGAGCTAAACGCCTGATGCTTCTGAGGTCAAGACCCTTTAAATTACACTGCAACAGATACAATTTTCTCTCACCTCATGTCCAGGCAGGCATATTAGCATAAAAAGCGGTACCTAACTTATATACATACGCCTGTATCCACTGCGGTTCTGACTCCTTTGTGATGATCACTGACACGCTAAATCTACAGTGTGGGTTCCTTGTGATGGATTTGGCTCATCTCCAAAATTATGGAGCACTGGTAGTTGTTACAGCCAATTTATCCGTAAACCTGTATATATGCATGAAGCCACTGCTGTAGTGCTCTCACAGGAGACACTCCCACTGACACCTGTGTAATGTTCCTCACAAGAGACTAGCTGTGGAATGTGACGAAATAACATTCTGCATAAATTACACCATGTGTACATAGTTGAAATACAACAGTCTACTACCTGGAGTTACTAATCCACCTGGAGTGCCTTTCAGCAGGTGAAGTCTCCAGGTGAAATGTACCATGTTTCTGGATTTACCACAAACCTCATAATTGCCATTGAGGTTGGTAAATGACTTAATTATGGGTCAATTTTGTTTTAACAATTTACATGATACATCTAAGCCACTGCCTTTGTTTAATATATACATTGTAAGCGTACTTGCTGCATTTTTGTTGTTAATTATAGTCATAAGTGTATCCCAAAATGGGAAAATCAATTTAATGAGTTTGTTTCACCTTAGCTCACCGATTTAAGTCCAACACAACAGACATCTAGCAAGACAGGCTGAAATCATACCTAATAAATAGAGGCAAACCCCTTGATTAAAATTCTGTCAACATCTTTGCATGAAGAAATACTGAACTGAAGTGAGTTCTGGTCTCTGGTATACAACGGTTAAAAGCCATGGTTAGTACTGCATACCATCACTATTGCAAGCTATTTGAAATCATTATATGGGCTGTTCATTTCTGTATTAGTAATAAGGTCGTCAGCTAGAGCTCATAAAGGGTGATGACCAGTTCCAGAATGGAAAGTAGAAACTAGAAACATTGAAATGGATTATGAGCAATTAACGGTCTGTAGTATCCTGTAATAAAAGAAAGCTGGAACGCTTTTGATTCCCACTGTACACTGTAGGCCTGTGACGTTAGCGTTGGAGGGATGAGCTGAAGGCAGGCTTAGAATGTTGAGTTCTGACTTACACGCAGCAGAATAAAGATGTGTAAAATGACTCTCTATGTGTGACATGCTTATTGGCGAGTGCCTAGGGTGGCAAGGCGCTAAAACTGGCGATGAGCTAGGAGATTGTAATCCCGTACACTGGAAGCACTTTTTTTCCAGATAGTTTGTTGTGGTCCAGAAAACTGCTCCTGCATACCACATGTGCTGCAGTCGAAGTGTAGAATTGACACGGGTACAGGAGGAGTCTCAGCACAATGCTAGCCAATATAAAATGTTTGAATACAAAGAAAGCGACGTTGAAAGTCTATGTGCCGGAGGCCAAGATTTAAATGAAACGGGCGCCAATAAATATGTACTAAACCATTACACAAATTAATGCCAAATGCTATATGGAGTAAGAACGCTAAAGGCTGATTCAACCAAGTAATAAAAGCAGCACAAAGCAATAGGTCAGTACAAATCTAATTGAAATTCAGATGCTAAGGAGCAGAGATTAACCAGGTGTTTGTGAAGAAACTTTTAGGTACAAAGCCAACAAAATATCATAAAGTTATATGCTTTCATGGAATAGTAATATATAAGGTTCATCTACTTACTGAAACCACTAATGACTCATCGAGCGATGACATGCTGCATATTGACCCCAGAAAGAGGGTTGGAGGTTGTGCCTGAGGAACATTCCCCAGAGGAAGCGGCCCTCCACTGAAGCTGCAGCATGGGGCCCAGAACAACTCCTTAGGCTGCGACAAGTTAACGAGCTCCAATGGAGATACATGGCAAGATAAAAGGTACAAAAGTTGATAAGGGTGACCACGAAGCCAGCACATCACAAGGCCCTAGAGCAGCTCTGCCTAATCAAGTTCCACAACAAGTTCCACAAGAAACGCCTAAGAGGGGACTACTGGCACCCAATGTATATGTGGCTGCTGCATTCTTAAAACCGCCAAAGGTATTGGAGACTGCCAAAAAACACAATACGAGCAATAGATGGATGGCATTAATAGAGACTTTTGAAGATTTTATATATGCGATAAGAAGAAAAGGATGATAAAGACTATATAAAGTATCTGAGGAACATGGCTGGTGAAGGAGCAAAAGAAGCCACGAAAAAGATATCGCAAGCAGGTGAAGTGACTTACGAACAAATAAAAACTGTCTTGAATGTGAAGTTTAATCCAGTGCCAAATGTGGATTATGAAAGATACATATTCAGTAAAGAGCGCCAGAGATCAGGTGAGACCATCAATGAGTTTGTGGAGAGACTGGATGTTCTGGTGAAACACTGTAAATTCAATTAATTTAATGATGAGGAAGCTACCCGCCTCAGAGTAATCAACGGATGTCTCTCAGATTCCTTTCGATGACGAATGCTGAATGAAACTCTGAGTTTAGAACAAGTGCTCAAGGCTGCTCGCACTAAAGAGCATGCAGGTCGTCAAGCGACTGACACGGATGCCTGAGGCGCCCAACGTGCGTCAGTCATGAGCATGAAAACTAAGCCAAGGTACAAGTTTGAGGGGCACAAGGCGATGTCTCCACAGAAAAAGAGAACATGTTACAGATGTGAATTGGCATCTCCACACAAAAGCGAATATCCCACCATTGGAAAAACATGCCTTGGCTGTGGTAAAGCGAACTGTTAAATGACGACTTGAAGGGCGAAGGGAAAAGTACGTGAATCATAGCGTGAAGACAAAATGGCGGACCAAATGCTACCTCAATGTCATTCAACATGCTCCCACAAGGCCAAGGGGTTTCCTTAAGTCATCTTTAACACTACAAAATAGAATAAAGTGCCGAGTGCTCTTTTTCGAGATCTCATCACACGGACACAGCACCGAATCCAGAGGCCCCTGCTTCACACTGGGAAAGGCAACAAAAAAAATCTGTTAAGCCCAGTCACAGCCTAGTAAATACGAAATGATGTTGGTTATTGGGTACCAAAGACAAATACGATAGTAGGCTCTCCTGGGAAGCAAGTGACATATAAGAAATAACAGTAGAGTTCTTAAATTCAGTGAGGGCTCCTTTTTCAGATTGAGCATCTAAAATAAAGGAGGCCTTAACCGCACCCTTGTGAAAGGCCAACACTCAGGTGCTGGTCTTGGAATACCAAAGTACCAAATAATAATGTAAAAGTTTCTCTAATATGAAAAAGCGATGGGATTTTGAAAGCACAATTAAGTGCTAGACAGTCCAAAATAATGGTTTACGTAAAGGCCATTTCAGGTTTAGCCCGCATTGAGCGCCATAAAAGAATTGGCTTAAGAAAAGTAAGTCCTCAAGGTGGGCTAACCCAACCTCTTTATGAATAATAAAAGATGAAACTGAGGCAGATATACATAACAAATGCCTAAGAAAGGCGTTCTCCTTTACCTGAAGAGGACCGCAACACGTGTAGCCCCACAGTCCCCTACCTAACAACTTATAATGAGGAAGAACGAAATTAAGTCATGAACAAGCATGAATTAATTTCGCTCTGACTGACTTGTAATATGCGCCTTTGACTGCTTCGTATGTAAGACAGGCTGTCGCGCAACTAGACCGGGTTTCCAAAGGAAGTCAGTGCAGGGTGGCTAGGACTGGCAAGATCTGTTTAAATCTGCCTGTGTTAAAGGTGAGAAGCACCGCCGAATATAGGACGGCCAGTCGGAATTGAGGGTGTCTGCCTCACAAGAGGTTTCCGTCAACTATGTACCATATGGCGAGTGCTTGCACAGCGATGCTGAAGGAACGTTCAGAGATGAAAGGTTTCCCTGAGCGAAGCAGCAGTGGTTAGCACAAAAAGAATTCTAAATATAGTCAAATCCTGTAGACTGAATAATGGGTACTCCGCCAGAGCACTTAAAACCACCACGTGTCCGTTACAGAAGAGGAAATAGTGTTCCTGATTCGCTCCTACAAAAAAGATTTGTTCCTAAAGTCAATGTTGAGCTTATATACCCTATTAATTCAGAAGTCAGGCATGAATCTTAATAAAAAAGCACCAACTAAATCTGTGATAACCTAGCAATGCACTATTTGTTCTTCCAGTAAGAGAGGCGCGCATTCAAGTTTAAGCTACGAATCTCTCTTTTCTGGTTAATTCTCAGGATGCAGAATAATAAAAGCACACATTATCTCTTTTTTTACACTAATGAATTGTCTTTCATGTAGTAATCACACCTTAATTTAATAGATGCAGGTGTTTTGTTCTATCTTTATGTTTTTTTCCCCAGAAAATTCACAGCCATTATTACATTTTAAGGACCTTGCTAACAAAAGACTGTGGGGGATATTCTCAAGAACATGTGATAACTATCGCAAAATTAGCTTAACGCAACTTTCAACATCTCAGTCTATCATGAGAAACTAAAGCCGTGTTAAGGTTGCATTTTCAACACAGCGGTACCATGCGATAGTCTCAAGATAACACGTCAAATGACCGCGTTAAAATCAGCGCAACGCTGCAAAAAACTAAACATAAAAAGAGTTGCGATGAGACCAATCGCAATACAAAAATCAGCAAAAACAAGCGACAGGCCTGCAATTCACATACGTCAGGTGGGAAAATCACCATAAAAGTAGGAATAAAAACAGACAGACAAATGCCAAACTACAGCGAAGCAAAATGGATGTTGCCGGAGCAAGTACGGAGGACAACCAGAAACCCACAAGCCCCCCGGAGGACCAGCCTGGGACCTTAGGTAAGGGAAACCCAAGGAGAAGAAGAGTAGGAAGAAGCGGTTCAGTCCTCAGGAAACCAGGATCCTGATAACGGAGGTGGTAGAACACCTTCAAGACCTGTTCGTCACCTCTACTGTGTCATTGGCAACAAAAAGTAAACAATGTCAGTCCATCGTGGACAAGGTGAATGCAGTCGGAGTGCTGAAGATGACAATGGAAGAGGTAAAGAGGCGCTGGAATGATGTGAAGCGCACAACCAAGCTGAATCTCGCCAACGACCGGAAGGCAGCAAAGCAGACTGGAGGTGGGAGTCCAGCGCCTCAGGAGGAGCTGGACTAGATGGAGGAAGTGGTGTCCAAAGCAAAACCAAAGGGGATGAGGGATGGAGTGTTAAACATTGCAAGCACTGACCCCCAGTTAACTGATCTGGCTTTAATCCATGATCATTCTTTAGCTCACTCTGCCACCCCAGTTCAGACATGGCCAAATGCAAATCAGTCTGACCCTGTGCCTCATAGGAACAGTCCAGCCCAAACTTACAAGCCATTGCTTGCCTGGACCGGAAAGAAGCATCCTGGGACCGGTTTCATGCTACTCAGCCGTCATCAGCCAGGCTAGCTTGAATCCAGTGGCAAAGTGAGCAAGGGTCCCACGTCAGGGAATACCCTGCCAACTTAGGGCGAACAAAGCAAAACCAAAGGGGATTTTGGATGGAGTGTTGAACATTGCAAGCACTCACCCCGAGTCAACTGATCTGGGTTTAAACCAACATCATTCTTTAGCCCACTCTGCCACCCCAGTTCAGACATGTCCATATGGTAATCTTTCTGACCCTGTGCCTCATGGGAACAATCCAGCCCAAACTGCCAAGCCATGTCTTCCCTGGACCGGAAACAAGCATCCTGGGACCGGTTTCTGGCTAATCAGCCATCATCAGCCAGGCTAGCTTGAATCCAATGATAAAGTGAGTAAGGGTCCCACGTCTGGGCATACCCTGCCAACTTAGGGCGAACAAACCAAAACCAAAGGGGATAATGGACGGAGTGTTGAACATTGCAAGCACTCACCCCCAGTCAACTGATCTGGGTTTAATCCATCATCATTCTTTAGCTCACTGTGCCACCCCAGTTCAGACATGGCCATATGCAAATCAGTCTGACCCTGTGCCTAATGGGAACAGTCCAGCCCAAACTGCCAAGCCATGTCTTCCCTGGACCGGAAACAAACATCCTGAGCCCGGTTTCTGGCTAATCAGCCGTCATCAGACAGGCTAGCTTGAATCCAGTGGCAAAGAGAGCAAGGGACCCACGTCTGGGCATCCCCTGCCAACTTAGGGCAAACAAAGCAAAACCAAAGGGGATGATCGACGGAGTGTTGAACATTGTAAGCACTCACCCCCAGTCAACTAATCTGGGTTTAATCCACCATCATTCTTTAGCTCACTCTGCCACCCCAGTTCCGACATGATCATATGCAAATCAATCTGACCCTGTGCCTCCTGGGAACAGTCCAGCCCGAACTGCCAAGCCATGGCTTCCCTGGACCGCCAACAAACATCCTGGGACCGGTTTCTTGCTAATCAGCCATCATCAGCCAGGCTAGCTTGAATCCAGTGGCAAAGTGAGGCAGGGACCCACGTCTGGGCATACCCTGCCAACTAAGGGCGAACAAAGCAAAACCAAAGGGGATGATGAAGGTAGTGTTGAACATTGCAAGCACGCACCCACAGTCAACTGATCTGGGTTTAATACATCATCATTCCTTAGCTCACTCTGCCACCCCAGTTCAGACATGGCCATATGCAAGTCAGTCTGACCCTGTGCCTCATGGGAACAGTCCAGCCCGAACTGCCAAGCCATGTCTTCCCTGGACCGGAAACAAGCATCCTGGGACCAGTTTCTGGCTAATCAGCCGTCATCAGCCAGGCTAGCTTGAATCCAGTGGCAAAGTGAGCAAGGGACCGACGTCTGGGCATGCCCTCCCAACTTAGGGTGAACAAAGCAAAACCAAAGGGTATGATGGACGGAGTGTTGAACATTGCGAGCACTCACCCCCAGTCCATGGTGTCCACAGTCATCAGTGGGGAGACGGTGGCATGAGTTGGGGGACCAGATACTGTTCAACATGACCGGACACAACAGCACCATGGTGAGTAACGACCAGGGACTGGGGGGACAGGGGGAGATGGGCACAATGCCACACATGTACAATTGAGTAGATTACATCTGCGGACAAACCATGCCCCAGCCCCCAACTCCCACCAAGAGACAAATGTACCCAAGTAGGCAACATTTCAGCACTGCATAAGCACAGAGGTCAAAGGCACACCACATGAAAGAGATAAGGGGTAGCAAAATCAGAGTTGCAGGGTCAGCTCCCCCCGAAATGTAGCACACACACATAACATGCAGAGCACATCAAAATTGACAACAATGTGCTACAAACCGCAGCTCGTCCACAACAGAAAACAGGACACAACTGGTGCTGCTTGTGTGTAGAAACTGGCCAATCACATTTGGCAGTGCAGGGAAATGGGAGTTGATAATGTACAAGCACAAATACACATACAGATACACATCCGTTATGTTGTCGAAATGTCCACTGTCCCCTATAAAATAGGCAGCTCCTCCCAAACAGCTACAATGTACACAGTCATGCAGTCTGTGTGAAAACATGTACAATGCGACAACATACATGTGAACACATTGTTAAACTGCATCTCCCCTTCATATTCCAGAGGGAGAATCAACACCCCCTGCAGAGCAGCCCGAAACTCTCTTCTCTGATGATGAAGAGGACCACCATAGCTTCGACTCCGATGCCCTCCAACAGCTCGTGGAGAGCCTCCGCAGCTCACCTCCAGGATCAGGGCAGCCCAGCTGTTATGAGAAGACCCCACCCCCTGCACACACCACACAGCAGGCAGCACCCACTATGATGGCTGCCTCCCAGGATCTCACGAAGAACACATGGCCTTCCAATGCCGTGTGTCGGGGTGCCAGGAGAATCTGGCTTAACAGGTGCAGGTGGGCTTCCACCACATGGTAGTCAAACTAGATACCATACGTGGTTGTCTAAGTCCCATCAGGGACCACTCACAGTCCCTAACTGACATCCACAGTCCACTCCATGCTCTCCAATGGACCATGACTGACATCGCTGGAGCCCTGACTCAGAGACTAGAACAACTGTCCAGTCAAAGTGGCTCCAGCGATGTCACACAGGAGTTGGGACACATGCGGATGTTCATGGAGATCATGGAGCGGGCGCAGGTGGAAAAGTGGCTGCCACGGCTGCACAACAGCAAGAGGTAGCTGGGTTCCCCAAGTACCTCAAGACCGTCCTCATGGCATTGCAGCCACAAGGCCTAGCCCTGATGCATGCTGCTGCTCCCACTACATCCACATCTCCGCCCCCTGAAGTGTCAGTGCCACACAGTGTGGCAGACATTCCACCTCCAGCCCCTGAGGTGTCACTGCCACACAGTGCTGGAGAAAGGCCACCACCACCCACACGTGAGGCACATGAAATAGCAGTGGTCAAAGATGCGGATGAACCTGCCTTCATGGTAAGAAGGACGCAATAGCATTTATCTCTGCCATATGGCCGGTTTCTGCTTGGTTTTGCCCTCCGCATCATTACCTTCCACTGTCCCCCGATACACTCTGCAACACTCACCATGGATCTCAATATGGAATGCCATATGCTGTTTGACCGCCATTCAGATTGCGGACTGAACTCTTCTCCTTCCTTTGAACTTGTCATTGCCTGAAGGACTCTGGCTGGCCCTCCACGGGCCAACATTGTAATGTGGGGTTTGCATGGCCCTGTACTGCTCCAACTGCAACACTCCACTGAATGTGCATTAAACATTCATATTCACACAGATGTGTCATGTCTATGGTCTTTCAAGTGTGGAAGTATGGATGAATACAGGCTCATTGATTCCCCTTACATCCATGTTGCTCAAGTCGTTGAACTTGGGTCACAGGGCGACACATTGCCGAACCCCGTCCGGGTGGTGCCAGCATTACAACAGGGACACACGCTTTAGTTACTTCCTTGTCCAGCCCAGTACGGAACCATGTCTAGAGCCCCGGGGTCATTGTTCATAGCCTTACGCTGGACTGGCATACACCAGGCCACTCTGCTCACAGGGGGGGCAAAGTTACATGTCCCAGGTCTTCCCTGTAGTGATCTGCGGATCACAGGTCTAGTTGCATGCCACATCAACTTCCTCACGGCTGGTTTACACCACACCCATGCAGCACACGCATCACAGGACATGTGGCCCTGCCAATAAAAAGCACCAGGTGCACGTGCTTGACAGTATTTCCACTCTCTAACATCACATTCCCCGGGGCCGGGGGTGACATGCTGTCGTCCGCACCCTGATACTCAATCATAGGGGGTCCATGACTTGCGGGGCACAGACTTGGTGGCACCGGATACACTGCATCTAGCACAGGCATACCACCACGGGCAGTGACTTTCGGTGCACTGAGGTAGGGGCACCTTAAGTGCTGAGCGGGTGTGCAGCCTGCGATGATGCCCCGCCCTGGCGGTTCGGACTGGTGACGATCGTTGTTAGCCGTGCTAGACCGCAGTGTAGGCCTGAGCTAGCGGGCAGTGCGCGCCTACCGCCTTGTGGTGTCACCTCGCTGGTCACAGAGTTAGGAGCACCTCAAGGACTGAGCGAGTGTGCAGCCTGCAATGATGCTCTGTGCACTGGTATGTCCTCTGCCATGACGAAATCAAGACCCAGAATCAAATGTGGGACCTGGCGGCCCGCAGAGCGGGGTAGCATAATGTGGAGGGTGCCATGTTTGTGGGGCCCGAGCTTGGGGCTTGCACAGGCATGTGGTGGGTCCTCTTTGCGACATGAGGGTGGCGGAAGGTGAACAGTAAGGCCTGGGTGCGCAGGGGCAGGCATGCAATGCTGGGCGGAGGGAGGGGCTGGGGTGCAGCTGCCTGGGTGCGCAGGGGCGGGCATGCAAAACTGGGCGGCGCAAGGGGCTGGGGCGCACCTGTCTGGGTGTGCAGGGGCGGATAGCCATTGATGTTGTGTGCAATTGTATGTACTTTGCTATTGCATTCGCTTTGGCATCATGCGTAATTTATGGAAATCCTTGGACATCCTCCTCACGGCCTCTAGAAGGATTATGATACAGGCACTGGTAACTTCGCGTCTGGACTACTGTAATCTCCTATACCTAGGTACTAGCTATAGGTGTATGCGTAGATTGCAGGGCGTCCAGAATGCGGCAGCAAGATTTGTCCTGATGTGGTCCAAAAGATCATCAGCAAAGGCAGCCCTGTCTTGTCTGCATTGGCTCCCTATCAGGGAAAGATCCAGTGGAAGTGGGTTTGTGTGTGTCCCCAGGATTAAGAGGGCCAGGATGGGCGGCCGCTCTTTCCGCTACACGGCGGCTAAATTATGGAACACCCTCCCTCAAAGCCTCCGCCTGGAGGAATCCGAAACTCTCTTCCGGAAGGGTCTGAAGACTCATTTATTCCCAAAGACATAATCAGTGCTGTGCTGTCTGTGGACTTAGGTTCTTTTGCTCTGGTACCTAGCGCGGGGACACACTGGGTCAGTGTAACCAGGCGCTCTACAAACTCCCGTAACTTAACATAACATAACATGTATATGGACCTTGCTTCAGATGAGGGATCTGTTTCAGATGAGGGACTCGGTGAACTGCACTACATACTGGTACGTGGTTGGAGACACACCAGTGTAAGCAGGTGAGCAGTGAGGCCTGGGAGCGCAGTGTCGGTACTCTCTCTTCCTGTTCCTCTCTTCTTTTCTCTGTGCCTCTATCTCTGCCTCTCTTTACATCTTCCTCTCCCTCCCTCTCTTTTCGTCTTCCTCTCCCCCCTCTCTATCATCTTCCTCTCCCTCTCCCTCTCTGTTCGTCTTCCTCTCCCTCCCTCTCTTTTCGTCTTCCTTTCCCTCTCTTTGCGTCTTTCTCTCTCTCTCCCTCTCTTTCAGTCTTCCTCTCTCTCGACCTCTCTTTCCGTCTTCCCCTCTCGCTCCCTCTCTTTCTCTCTTTCTGTATCTCTCCCTCTCCTTCACTCTCTGTCTGTTCTTTGATGGGCGCATGACACACCTTCTCATCTGGATTTTTGTCTTGCAGGCTTTGACCTACAGATTGTTCAGATGAGACCCGCCATGAGTCTTTATTAATGTTCTTTTGATTTATTTTGAATACATTTTCTTCTGGTAATTCGAAGGTGAATGTGGGATGCTCATTTTTGTGACGACACATGCATGTTACATGTTGTGATTGTGCGACTTCACTCACATTTTGTGTACATGATTTCGTGAGGTTGATGTGACATGTCTTTGTCCGGGGGGGGGGGGGGGGGGGGGCGGGGGATTGGCGGTGGGTGTTGTGGCTCCATGGCATCTGTTGCCCTTCAGGTGTGGCTCAGGGCTGGGCTCCATTTTCTGGTGCAGGCTGTTGTTCGACTTTACAGCAGGTCAAAGCAGGTGTTAATTTCCTGCTGCAAACGAGCTTTATCGCATGTTTTATGATCTTATCGTCAATCTGGCTGGTCGTTGAGAATTTTGCGGAGTGTTGTTGTCGCTGGTTTTTGCACGGAAACGCCTACTTTGCATCTCATTAGCGATAGTTGCGGGGGTCATCTGTGACAATGTGTTTTGCGGCTGCTATTGCAGGTAAAATGGTGATATGGGCTGTTAGCACCAGCTTGTGAATGGGGCGATACATTTATTGCCGCTTTGGCTGTGATAAAGTGCCGTTACCTTGGCTATAAATCCTTGAGAATAGGTGTGTAAACCCCACTTGATGTACACATAGATCACCTTCCAAACCCCTATGAAATGTACAGTGGTCTGTTGATTCCTAACTAAAGTTGCACTAAATAAATAACAAGACATACATACAATGTGCGTACTGTGCCTCCTTTCACAAAAAGATCAGAGTAATTAGAGCCCACAAAAAGAACAATGTACGATATTGTGATCCCTGTCCCTTAAATGTATCCCTATAAGGAGCAGAAGTCAAAACGCTGACACATTGTGAATAGGAATACTGTGCTGAAGGTCTCTTGTCAAAGAGAGGTCGCCATCCTAGTATTGACTATTTTTTGTAAAGCGTCACAGTCATATTACTGCCTTGTTAATATTCACGAGCAGCCGCGGTCGGTAATGGGTGTACCTGCAGGGCGGTGACGTGGGGGGGGGGGGTGGGGGCAAGGGCATGGTGGGGGTAGTAATGTATGGTTTACAGAGTTTTACAGGTAAGTAAACATATAAATAAAGAAAATAAATTTTGTTGCGTTCACTGCATCCCCAAATGCGATGCAGTGCGCGCAACGAAATTCGTTTTATTTATTTATGTTATCTTACCTGTAAAGCTCCGTAATCCATACATTACTACCCGCCACCCTGCCCCTCCACCCCCCCCCCCGCCCCCCCATGTCACCGCCCTGCAGGTACACCCATTACCGACCGCGGCTGTTCACGAGGTGAGCAGATTTCGTATTTTTTGCTAAAACGCGTTTTCTGTTGCAAAGGCTTTTAGTTTCCCCTACATTGCAAAGGGAGCAGCTGGCCATAGTACCATGCTAAACAATCTCTTTCCTGCATCAGGCCCACATTACAGGCCAAGAGACACTAAAAGAAGGTGTCACCAGCAGGGGACATGAGAATTTCCCTTTCTTACCTGCATTTCATGCAGTTTCCTTATGCTTTCTCAGTATTATGTAGAGTATGTGCCCTGTGCAGATGATATTAGCTAATGTAGCAAAAGAAGTCAAATGAAATGGTACTGCAGTGCAATCTATAGAACATACTTCAGTTTCTATTTTCTTTGAGGTAACAATTTTTCAATGCTTCCAAATTAATTAATAATCTTATTGAAGTCGGGAAACCTGTAAGATTCAAAATAAACATTCCACTGATATGTAATCAGTGCATGTTCATATAGTCATTTGGGATTCTCTAGCAAAACTGACTTTAAAGATTGCTGTACTGCTTGAAATTGTTTTCAAATTTACCTGGAGGCAAAAGACAATTTCACTGAATTGGGCGTACTGATAAATGGAGATACACTATTGTAAAAAAGACATGCTTCATGCGATCACAAGATATATTGGTGCTACTAGGTTATGTGGACCCTAGTGATCATTTCCCCCTTGTCTGCATTTAGGTGCAGTCTGGGGATTTTGATTACACAATAAGTGTATTCAAATACAGTAATGATAATGGGTGTCTGTTGATGCCATAAGCTTAAGGGGATTTGACACTGTAGCAAATCCATCTTTTCTGCATGGTCACTCGAGATTTTCACCTTTATCTGGACCCTATTTTCGTTGTTTTTTAAAACTCTGTGCAATTTACCCATGCTCTCCTTTTAACATGGTTCAGTTTTCTTAACGTTGATATTTAATTTTCCTATAAGTCACTACTATATAGTGTAGGAAAAACACACATGGCCTGGAATAAAAATGCCTCCTGCGGACCGTAGCAGCTGTGGAGCCATCCACAGGGGTTAGCCTTTAGAACATGGCTTCACGTCTAAAAATGTGTTGTAAAATCTGTCAAAAGAACCCTTTTGACAGGCTGGAAACCCTTCTTTCAAATATCAATATCACCCCCTAAATGCACCTTGTTGCTCACAAGGTAGGGTGCCTCATATTTTAAAATGGAACATGTGCAAAGTTGAAAGATGCATGACTGCGCACATACCACACAGAATCATGGCCGCACCTTCTGTGTTGTTGCCCTGCCATGGATGCCCCCAGAAGATCACTCTTAAAACCCGTATTTTTAAAATGGGGTGTTAGGTCATGCTGGGAGGCGACGGCCCTGTGCTTTACCTCCACAGACATTCAAGCGCTCGCTAGGATTGGAAAGTTTGTGAGACTTCTGGTTAATCTCTTTTCACCCTCCCCGGCACCAGCGCTTCCTGTCCCTCCACCCCAAAAACTTATTACAGACTTTTTTTGCCCCCTGGTTTAGCAACTCCTGTCTTAATCTTTTTATTTCTGGGCTAAAGCAATAGTGTGATACCACTGGTAACTATAAGACTGTTTTTATATGTATAGACTTTTAAAACTGACAGTGTATCGCTCCAGTTTCGTTTCTTAATGTGATAACTGTGCTAATGTGGATATTTTATAGCAATGGTTTTAATTAACTGCGCTAACCAAATGAACCTGAAACTTGAAACTAAAAGCTGTGGTGCCATCCACAGGGGTTAGCCTTTACAACATGGCTTCACGTCTAAACATGTGTTGTAAAATGTGTCTAAAGAACGCTTTTGACAGGCTGGAAACCCTTGTTTCAAATATCAATATCACCTCCTAAATGCACATTGTTGCTCACAAGGTAGGGTGCCTCATATTTTAAAATGGAACATGTGCAAAGTTGAAAGATGCATGTTGTCCAGTGACTAGACAACAAACTTTTCTCGGGCAGGGATGTAACTGGATTCTAGAAAATTTCAAAGTACAGATCATACATTTTAATCTGTAACTGCTAACAGGAAATGGCTAAAAAAATCATTCAAATACTATTTTTAATATTTAGCAAAAATCCAATTTAATGATGGAGTCAAATATTTAATAAATATTTAGGAAAGGCAACTTTTAGAAAGTTACCTTATACCTGCCTGAACCTCCACTCGCTATTTAGTATTAGCCTACTGACAACTGGTCTGCCAGTGTTTGGCTTTAAACTGCTCCTGGAGCAAGAACAATGATGTGGGTGTGCCGTGGGTTTCTTCCCCTTGCAGGAAGACCAGTTAGGGTAGTCCATTAACTTCATTAACTTTTCAAATGGGCTGCCCTTTTTCAAGTAACTGTAAGGCGAGACTCCAGAAGGAAAACTTTTATCTCCCCAGCCAGCCTGGCACCAAACCCAATGGGAGGGGAGCTACTCCCAGAACCAGCTTTGAGTGACCACAAAGAAGGGAACTGTTCATTTCCCAGGCCATACCTCTTAGTGGGCACACTCGCACTGCAAAGGGGAGAAATAGTTTTTACAGCTTGAATTTTAGGACCAAGGTGCATTGTGGAATCGTTGTCAGCTGAGGTTGAGCCTGAAGGGACTACAGAGTTAGGCATATCTATACAGTTGTTCCTTGTTAGTCCTGTCAGTCTTAGGGTGGTCTTCCTCCTAGCTTCTTGCCTTCTCCCCTTCCACTTTGCTGAATTCATTCATGATAGCCTTAGGACTCATTACACTTTACTAATGCTAACCAGTGCTAAAGTGCTGTGCTCAGCCCCTAAAATATAGACCCTTCAATTTGGTCAGCATGCTTTCATAAACTTTTCTTGATTTTGTAACCTCTGATTTAATTAAGTAATATTGAGATGCTTGTTTGTTATGGTTTTAATTAACTGTACAATAAAATGACTTTAGTTGACTCCCTAAAACATGGTAACAGGGCCTTACATCCGATTGGCTCATTTAATTTACTTATAAGTCCCTAGTGAAATACTATTTATATATCCAGGGTAGGTAAATTAAATGGTAATAGTAGACCTGCAGCACATATTGTGCCACCCACTTAAGTAGATCCTTAAACATGTCTCAGGCCTGCATGCCATTGTAGCCTGTAAGCAGTTTTAAACTGACAATTCATCTTGCCAAATTAAACCCCTTGCCAATCTTCAAACTCACTTCTTATTAAATGTAGGTCACCTCTAAGGTAGGCTCTAAACAGCCCATAGGACAGGCTGCAGTATATTTTAAAAGCTGGACATGCACTAGGTTTTACATGTAGTTGAAAACTCCAGAATTTAGTTTCACTATTGTAAGGCCTACTTTTCCCATAGGATAACATTGTAATACCTTATTACATTTAATAAGTGATAACTTTTGTTTGGGAGCAAGTAGAAATATCATGCTTGGTGTCTAAGAAATTGTAATTTAAAATCCTCTCTACTTGTAAAGTCAGATTTTAGGTCACAATTCTGAAAATGGCACTTGTAAAAACTTGTCATTTTCTTGTCCTAACCAATTTGTTCCTGCGGCCTGTTCCTGGTTCACACAACTAGGTGTAGGTGGCAGTTGACCTTTCTGTATTCCTCACAGACATCCATGCAGTAGAGGGACTAAGGGGCATATTATCAAGAAAGGGCGATACATTATCGCCGCTTTTATCAGCAGGAAATTGCCACTAAAGCGGCAATAATGGGCTTGATAATATGCCCTTGTGAATTCTCATAGAAGCCCAGGTTCTGGTGTTGACCTAGGCTTCTATGGGAATTCACAAGGGCATATTATCAAGCCCATTATCGCCGCTTTAGCAGTTTCCTGCCGATAAAAGCGACGATAATGTATCGCCCTTTCTGGATAATATGGCCCTAGATGTTGGCTGAATGGGCTATCCAAGCAGGATGAGGGGTGGAGCTGTGCACAGCCCTACTTTCACTTCAAAGACATTGCCCTAAACACGCACAAATAATGTAATTGCCTAATGTGAATGCAATGAGCCTAGCACTAGGATAGAGAGGCAAGAAATTCAAGACACTTTTGTGGGGGTGGGGGGCTCCAGACAGTTTTTACAACTTCAAAGCTGGCATCATGTATAAAAATAGGACCCTCAGATCCACTCTTCAATTCACTTCAGGACCTGCTGAAGGACTCTTAGATGACTGCCAAGCTGCACCAAGAGGACTGCAGTGCTGCCTGAAGCCTGCCCTGTGCCCTCAGAGGACGGCCCTGCTGCAGGAAACATGCTTTTCTGTTGGAACCCAAGTCTTCCAGAGTGACTCCAAGGGCATGTTGATTGGCCTCCTGATCAGAGCCACAGGGACAGAAAGGGCTCCAACCATAATGAACCTGTACGTGGACCCAGCCTGAGTGAGCCTGACCCTCAAATTTGTGCCACTCCAGTCCTTTACCTTTAGAAGTGGTGTTCAAAATGGCCAAATAGCCCAAATGCAAATGTGTGACTTTGAAAATTTTCAGCCAAAATGTTCTCTGAGACCTGAGAGTAGAATGGTACCTACTCACTTGCTGATCTGCCCAAAATGCATGCCAGTCTGCCTGATTTCATGGTTGCTCCCGCTATGTTCTTCTCAGTGGCATAAAATCTTATGGAGCAGCTCCTTGCAAAAAGGTTATCCGGCTTTGTGGAACTCTTGTTCATTACAACCTGCAGCTTTGTCCCGCTGGAGAGCATCAACTTCCTAAAAAGAGACTAGGTTCGAATGAAGGAATCTTCAAAACGACCTCTTCCAGCGGCCCTCTGACGATGACACCTTCTCCTAGGACACTATCAGCTTCCCTTGCCACACTACATGTTACCCTTTCTTCAAAGATCAAGTCCTAAGGTAAGCAGAAACTCAGGATGGCTCTCTTTGGAAGTATTGCTGGTCCCCTTTGTGAGCAGCAGCACAACCTCCAATGGTGCAGCAGTACAATGCAGCTTTACTAGAGGATACATGCACACTACTGCAGTACCATCTGGGTGAGGCTTGAGCACAAGTACCACTGGGGTAACGCAGTACTTGCAAACTTATTTAAAATAAAATAAAAACAAAATGTAAATTCATAGTGGGTGTGGACTACGGACATCTGTAGGGGGGTGAGAGTGCGGGTTGGGTGCAGGCCCTGCAGCCAAATCCCTGCTGTGCACAGTTAAAGGCAGTATACAGCAGGAGGTTGATCATCCACTGTGGGGTTAGCCTGTCACAGATATATAAATATATATAGATATACATATAACTGTGTGATGTGTTTTACCTGAGACAAAATCACAGTTATAGGTCAGTTATGGTCCAGAGAGCACAAAAGTGTAAAACCTTGAAATTTGTATTTATTGTGTGAAATACACAATGAAAACCATCATGTTAATTTGTTCTATGTCGACAGCAATTTCCTATATGCAATCTCAATGGGCCTGCATTAAACTGAGAAAATTAAAAGTAGGTGCCACATTTATTAGTAAATCAAAAAACGTTGACCTCCATCAACGTTTACTGTGCCTGCCATTGGATCTGCCGGCAACTTGAGATACCTCCACTGTGTCTATATTGTTAACTACCGGACACATTTAATTTACAGAGTCATCAAGCAGGAGTAATGTCATAAGGAAGTGTAAAGTTTGTTTACCCTCCTTCTAATATTGTCCCCCATTAGTGATTGGCACAAATATTGACACACCAACAGAAAGCCTATTCTTTGACTCTTCTGTCAGATTTGGTTCCGGTTCATCACACAGGGCCAATGTTATTAGCAAATGAAAACTTTCTTACCCCCATCTGTTAACTAATCACCCTTGATGGATCTGCACACATTTATAAATACCAATAGAAGGATAATTAAGCTACATCACTGCCACATTTCCGGCATTACCATCAAACAAAGCCTAAAAAATTAAACATATTTTTCTCCATCCCTTTAACTTTCATATTCGATCTTCGCATACCCTTAAATGCCTGCACTGGTTGTAACTTGGTAGCTGTCACATCTGATGCAGATTTATCAAACCACCAAAGTTATAAGAAAATGAAAATTGTATAAAACAACCTACTTCACTTTACCCCTCTTTGACAGATTGGCATAAAACTTGACATACCAATAGAAAACTAATCCTTTCAAGAGTCTGCCAAATTTCATGTAGATTCATCACTCAGTACCAAATTTATTTGTAAGTGAACTTCTATTTGGCACTTTTTTCTAACAGGACCACCATTGATGGATCTGCACAGATTTGAAAATACTAAGAGTAACCTCAGCACACTAAGGGCCTGATTTGGAGATTGGTGGATGGTACTCCATCTACTGTCTGCCAAATTTAAAGTTCCCTACTGGGCCAAGAGTCATCTCTGTACCTTGGAAGGAAACACTGCATTAGGGATTCCTGCAAGGTACAAAATGTTTGGTGGATGTCCACTGTCAATTTCGCCAGCTGTCCACCAAACGTTTACAAACTTTACATTTTTCAAATAAAACTTCCAAAATGGGAGTTTGTTACTGCAAAACAAACAAACTGAAGACCCTCACATCCGGGGAGATTTTCCCTTGGTGTAGATTTAATTATTTTTTTTCTGTCCCTCATTGCTAGGTTTACCCATGGTGAGGGACAGAAAAATAGGACATCACATACTCTAAATAGGGCCGGGGGTAATGCCCATACTTTGACAGCTCCTCCTCTGTTGGGCCATCAGAGGAAGCTTCGATCAATGGAGCCAATGAGAGCTCTGTTGACAGAAAGTTGGAAGTCCTCTCGCCCCTAAATAGGTCAGATGCACCATTGGTGGAACATTGGTTTGGTGGATAGGGTACTCCATTACATTTGTTATGGAGTGTCCTATCCACCAAACTCTAAATGTCTGCCAAACTTCATGCACATTTATTGAAGAGTGGCAAAGTAATAAGTGAATCAACAAATAGCTTTTAGCTGACATCTGGCACCTTTTTCAAATGCAAATGTCTCAAATTATAATGAATGTATTAACACCAATTTTCTGAGTAAATCTCTCCTTTTTAAGTTTAGTGTAAATTGGTTCTGTGGTGGAAGCTAAAATTGAAAAACACATTTTATTCACATTCCCTGCCTCCTAAACTTTGTTTCCAATGCATGAAAGTTCATAAAGTTTGGTGTACCCGCCTATGGCTGACTACTCTAAGAGAATGCCTAATTTGGTGAAGATCTGCCAACATGTTCAAAGTTATAGGCAAAAAAAAAAAACCTTTTTAATGCAAAGTGTATGAGTAAGGTGTACCCATACATTATGGGCCCGATGTAGGTAATCCTCATTTACCGACTCTAAAATACTGAATTTTACTAATTCAGTATTCTAAATTCGGTAAATGAGATGTAGCTAAAAAATCCGTATTTTTTACCGAATCGGTAGGATTCGGGAATTACCGAATCGGTATTTACCGATTCGGTAATTGCCATTGATTCCATTGGAATCAATGTCAATTACCGAATCGGTAAATACCGATTCGGTAAAAATACAGAAATGTCAAGGGGAACAGGGTGTCACTTTGACACCCTGTTGCACCCCTGATTTTGGCTTGTGTGCCCTAAGGGCATGTATGTGTGCCACATGGCACAGGTGTACATGCACAGATGTGCATGTACACAGGTATTCGTTATTTACCACCAAATAGTATTTGATGGTAAATAACGAATCGGTAATGGCAGGTGGCACTGTTTAAAGTGCCAACTACATCTGGATTTACCAATTCGGTAAATTTACCGATTCGGTATTTTACCGAATCGGTAAAATTAAGGCCACCTACATGTCAAAACCCAAATACCAGTCGGTAACGGCCGAAATCGGCTGTTACCGACCGGTATTTGCCGTCCTACATCTGGCCCTAAATTCATATATTGCACATGGAGGGGGTTGTATCACATTATAAGCCACAAGGGCAAAGGCTGAGTGATTTGCAAACATCACCAGAACCCTGAGATGGCAAAACATGACCATGTTACACATTACCCCCTATGTCTTTTACATTAGATGTATATTTTGGGGTAGTAATCGATAGAAAGAAGTTTTCTTCAAATTGCAGCTAGCAATGGACGTTGACTGCAATTTCAATATTTATATTTACATTTCATTAATAAATTGTTGATAAAACAGTGTACAATCATGAGAGCCAGAGGATTTATATGGTCCTTTGTCTGCAGTGTATACCCATAATTGTGGATTTACTGCATTTGACAAATACCGTGCAGCATCATTTGTAAAAATTTGCAGATTTTACAAAAATGTGATAGTATTTTTTTGGGGGTACATCAGTTCAGTAGTTTTTAAGACATTAAGGTAAAAAAGTACTGCTGTGAAACTACTGTGGAGTGCTGTGATAAACATGAACTGATTGGCTGGCCGCAGCATGAAAAGAATGTTTTGGCCTCCATTTTATGACTCAGGGACTCAGTCCCTTTGCCATAGAAAAATGATAAACATAATGATAAAAGGGTCAGGGTAAGAATACCCTGGCCCTTTTGGGGTGGCTCCAGTGTGACACACCCTGAAGTCAAAATAAAAGATTTCATAGGTTCCATAGTGCTGTGAAAAAAGCACGTCAACAGGGTCTTGCTCACCTGGGGGGTTGGGCAAAATGCCTAACTACAGGCCAGACCCAGTGGCTAACCCCATACTATACAGGGCTGAAATTGGTTGTGATGGGGGTTGACCACCCAAAGGAGTTGGGTGCAAGGCTTGGCTGCAAGGCAGCAGCCAACTTCACGCCACACATGCCAGAAGATCTTGTGCAGCATGGGACAGGCCTAGTTAAGCATAGAAATAAAATATTACATCATTTTTTTTTTACTTAGAAATTCACTAAATAATCCAAAAGGTAAATTGACGTTATAGGTAGGCATAGTTGTGATATTTTACATAATTTTAAAAACAAAGAAATTTAATGAAAAAACAAAAAAACACTGAAGTTCACCATTATAGTTAACAGAAGTAACACATCATTTGTGAGAACACAGAGCAGGGTAGAGTGGTGAGTTATAATTAATGTAGTGTGGCGATATACATTATTTTAGGTGCTGTTTAAATTATTCATATCAGGTGTAAGTATAAGTTTGCAATTACCAAACTATTATAGTTTAAGTTTTGTTTGTATAGAAAGAATAAATAAAGTTATAATAATATAAAGCTGGTGAGTAAATTATACATTTATGGTATAACTATAACCTTAGCATTTCTAATGTTTGTGTAGTTTTATGTTTGGTTTGTACAGAAAAAATGAAAAAAGTTTTCCTAACCATAAAATAAGCTTAACCTTTGTTTTTTCAATTAATCTGAATGTTTTTTTTGTACAAAAATGTTTGTTTGAAATTGTAGAGTTCAGTGTCATCAAGTTTATTGTCAGTAAGTGGAGTGGAGTAGAGTGAAGTGGTGTCGCATACTGTGGACTATAGAATCATAGACTGCAGTGGAGTGCACTAGAGTGGACATGCGTAGCATAGATCTGAGTAAAGTGTTATAAATTGGAGTGGCATGTATATAATGGAATGGTGTGTTGTAGAGTGTTGGAAAGTGGTGCAGAGTGGAATAGAGTGTTGTAGAGTGGAGTGTAGCAATGTAGAGTGCAGAAGGGAGTAGTACAGTGTAGTGTAGGGGCATAGATTGGAGTGCAGTGTAGTATAGCGGCAGAGTGTAATGGAGTCTTGTAGAATGGAGCTTCGTAGAGTGCAGTAGAGTGTGGTAGAGTGAAGAGTGTAGAGTGGAGTGTTGGAGAATGCCACAGAGTGGGTTAAAGTGTTGTGTAGCACAGTAGAGTGTTGTTCAGTACTAGTAAAGTGGCGTAGCATACAGTGGAATATCATGTTGTAGAGTATAGTATCGTGGAGTGGCGAAGAGTGGACTGGGGTAGCATACAGTGGAGTAAAGTGTTGTAGAGTAAAGTGGCATGTGGGACAGTGGAGTGGACTGGCATGTTGTAGAGTGTTGGAAACTGTCGTAGATTGGAGTAGAGTATCGTGTCATGTAATGGATTACAGTATTATACAGTGGAGAGGCCGGAATAGAGTAGAGTGTCGACAGTATGGTAGAGTGGAGAGGAATAGATTGCATTAGAGTTGAATGGCATAGAGTAGTATACAATCGAGTGTTGTGGAGTGCAATGAAGTAGTGTCTCATAGAGTAGAATATAGTTAAGTGAGGTTGAGCGGTGTAGAGGGAGTTGCATAGAATGTCATAGAGTGGAGAAGAGTGTTGTGCAGAGACATAGAGTAAAGTAGAGTGCTGTACAGTGGCATTGACAGGAGTATATTTTCGTAAATTGTAGTGGTCTAGAGTGGAGTATGGTGTGGTAGAGTATCAGGGCGTTCACAGTTGTTAAGTGGGGAACAGTGTTGTTAAGCAAAGTATGCAGCAGTGAGGTTGAGTGGATTTGGGTAGAGTGGAGTGGTGTACATTGGAATAGCGTAGAGTGGGAAAGAATTGAGTAGCATAGAGTAGAGTAGTGTACAGTGAGTTGCATACAGTGGAACGGTGTAGAGCGAAGTAGCACACAGTGGAGTGGCATAGAGTGGATTAGCATAGAGTGGAGTAGTGTAGAGTGGGGTACGGTAGAATGGAGTAGTGTAGAGTTCAATAGCGTAGAGTTGAGTGCAGTTGTGTACAGTGGAATAGCATATAGTTGTGTGGCATAAAGTGGAGTGGGGTACAGTGCAGTGGTGTGGAGTGGCGTTCAGTGGTGATGAGTAGATTGGAAAAGCATACAGTAGAATGCTGTAGCGTGGAGTGGCATAAAGTGCAATAGTGTACAGTAAAATAGCATACAGTGGGGTGGCTTAGTGTAGAGTGTACTAGTGTCCAGTGGAGGAGCATACAGTGGAGGGGAGTGGTATACAGTGGAGTGAGGTAGAGTGTAGTGGCATATGGGGGAATACCGTGGAGTCGCGTAGAGTGGAGTGATTTACAGTGTAATAGGATACAGTCAAGTGGTGTACAGTATAGTTGAATGGAGTGGTGTAGAGTGGAATAGAGTAGAGAGTAGTTGCGTAGAGTGGAATACCATACAGTGGAATGGTGTAGAGTGGAGTGGCATACCGTGGAGTAGCCCAAAGTGGAGTGGCATTCAGTGGAGTTGTGTGTACTGGAATAGCATAGTCTGTAGTGGCTTACTATCGAGTGGCATAGAGTGTGGTGGCATACAGTGGAATAGCGTACATTGGAATCGTGTGGAGATCAGTGTTGCAGAGTGGCACTTAATGGAATAGCATAGTATATAGTGGTGTATATTAGAGTTGTGTAGAGTGGAGTTGCATAGTGTACAGTGGAGTGAGGCACAGTGTACTTTCGTACAGTGAAACAGCATACAGTGGAGTGGCATACAGTGGAATGGGGTACACTGGAGTGGAGCAGAATGCAGTGGCATACAGTGGAATAGTGTGCAGTGGAATAATGTAGAGTGCAGTGGTATAGAGTGGAATAGCATACAGTCAAGTGGCATACAGTTTAGCGTTGTAGAATGGAATAATGTATAGTAGATTAGCACACAGTAGAGTAGCATATACTGGAGTGGTGTAGAGTGGAGCAGCAGAGAGTGGAGTGAGGTACAATGTAGTGGCATACAGTGGAATAGCGTAGAGTGGAGTGGCCTACAGTGGAATAGCATAATATGGAGTGGGGTTGCATGGAGTGGTGTGGCGTAAAGTGAAATTGTGTACTTTGAAATAGAGTGGAGTGAAGTGGTATTGAATAGAGAGGCGTACAGTGGAGTGGCATTGAGTGGAGTGGTGTAGAGTGTAATACTGTACAGTGGAGTGTTGCCCAGTGGAACAAGGTAGAATGTAGTGGCATAGATTGTAGTAGTTTACAGTGTAATAGTGTGCAATGGAGTGGCATTGAGTGGAGTGGCATAGAGTGGAATAGTGAATGGTGTTGTGGCATAGAATGGAGTGCCCTAGAGTGGAGAGGTGCACAGTGGAATAGCGTACATTGCAGTGGCGTGCAGTGGCATTGACTGGAATAGCATAAAGTGCAGTATAGTACAGTAGAGTTGTGTACAGAGGAATAGCACAAAGTGGAGTAGAGTGGGGCGACATACAGTGGAGTGGTGTAGAGTGGAGGGCTATAGAGTAGAGTGGCATGCACAAGAGTTGTGTACAGTGGAGTGGTATAAAGTGGAATAAAAATGAATGTAGTAGCGTACAGAGCAGTGACGTATAGTGGAGTATCATAGAATGGAGTGTCGGTCAATGGAATGTTATGTTGTGTTGTGCTATTTAATTTTGTAAGGCGCACAGCTACCTGGAGATTTCCCTGTGCCACCTGATGCGAACATAGTAGAAAGGGAACTATTGATTAAATAATCACATTTTAAAACACTTTCGGAAATTTGCATAGATGGTTTCATTACGTAGTGCTAAGGGGAGAGAATTCCACAAAGAGGGGCCCAGACAGGAAAAAGACCTACCACCCATTCACGACAGTCTGGTTCTAGGAACCAAAAATTTCACCTGAGTGGAGGAACGAAGGAGGCGTGGTGGACGGTAAAGGTGGACCAAGGCCTTGAGGTACTGAGGTGCCGTGCCAGATTTGATTTTGTCCATGTAACTTAGGGTTTTGAATTTAATGCAGTTCTCCACCCTGAGCCAATGAAGGTCGCGAAGAGAGCCTGAGATGGAAGCCCTTCTAGGAACCTGTCAGAGCAACCTGGTAGCCGAGTTCTGTACCTTCTGAAATTTACGTGTCACATCCTTATTGGCTCCCAGATACAGGACGTTGCCAAAGTCCAGCCTAGAAGTGACAAGAGCCTGGACCACAGTTCTTTGAGTGGGACTAGGCAGCATCCAAAGATTTTTTTGAGCCATTTAAGGATGGTGAAGCAGGTTGAGGTGACCTTAACAGCTTGTTGCTTCATTGATAGCTGGTCATCAATGATAGCACCTAGATTGCGGACCTGGTGTGCAGGTTGGGGTAATGCACCCATTTCTGGAGGCCAGTGCTGGGGGCCCCAGAGATCTTTATTCTTCCACAAAATTATCACATCTTTGTTTTTGTCGTTGAGTTTAAGCAAGTTGGCTTGCATCCAACGTGCAATATTCCTCAGCTCCGACTAGAGAGATGATGACTTCGATGCCCCTTCAGTGGAGAGGGAGAAGATTATCTGTGTGTCATCAGCGTAGGAAAAATTAGACAACCCAGCATCTTTGGTGATCGACGCCAAAGGCTTGACATAAAAAATAAACAATAGAGGGCTGAGGATGGAGCGTGGTACTCCGTGAAGTGAAACATGGGTCTTAGAACTGGCTGACAGAGAGTACTTGAAACGTACGATGGGCCAGAAAATCAGTAAGCCAATTGAGTGGAGAGCCGACAACACCCATTAATTGTACGGCTTTCAATAACACGGTGTGAGATATCGTGTCGAAAGCGCACTCAAATCAAGCAATATGAGTGCCACAGATTCACCAGTATCCAGACGGTGGCGCAATGTTTCTGTGACTCCAAGAACCGTAGTTTGTGTTGAGAAACCTGCCCTGAAACCGGACTGTGAGTGATGCAGCAATTTTTGGGAATAAACAAAGTAAGTCAATTGCAGGTTGACAGGTTTTTCTAAGATTTTAGAAAAAAACAGGAGTAAAGAAATCAGACGGAAATTAGAAGGTTCCACCGGATCGGCATTAGCTTTGTCAAGAGTGGGAGAACCATGGCGTGCTTCCATTCAGATAGGACTATTGCTTCCTGTAAGGAGGCATTCAGCAACTCCATAATTAACTTTAGTGTAGACAGCTCAAGCTTCTGTAGTACGGTGACGGGAAGGGGATCTCTAGGCGAGCCGGATTTGAGAATATCTAAAAGCCACCTAAAAGAGGTTATATCGAGGGGCGAACAATTTTCCAGTTTATAGGTAGATTCGGCGATTTGACAGTCCAACAGTTCAGTGCTTCTCAATATTAGAGGGGAGTTCTTTGTTTGCTGTACCATGTTAGTTGTCTTAACATTCATTGCCGAGTATATTTGCTCCACTTTACTAAGACCATGTCATGAGTTATGTAATATGTGACGTCATCAGCAGTGCATTGCAGGCGCGCACGTTATAGTGAGTCCAACTAACTATAACGTGGAATTTCAATGGTTTTATGTCAGTAAAATTTCCAGCTAACTATAACTGGTGTGAAACCTATGGTTTTTTCAGTGAATTTAATAGGTTTTTTAAATGCTAATTCCTAACTATAACTGGTGTGAAACCTATGGTTTTTTCAGTGAATTTAATAGGTTTTTAAAATGCTAATTCCTAACTATAACTGGTGTGAAACCTATGGTTTTTTCAGTGAATTTCAAAGGTTTCTAAAATGCTAATTCCTAACTATACCTGGTGTGAAACCTATGGTTTTTTTCAGTGAATTTCAAAGGTTTTTTAATAGCAAATTTCTATAGCTATGAAATGTAATATTTTTTAAAATAATGAATCCTATATTGTATATTTATGGAATACTATTTTTTTTATGTATATTCATATTTTTTAATTTTTTTTATTTGTTTGCCCTGGAGCGCTCCCGGTGCGCGTACCGGGGCGCTCACCGGTGAGCGCAGTATTCCGGCGTGGCCCGGTGCGGGTACCGGGGCGCGTCCCGGTAGCGCACCCAAAAAATAAAGAAAAACAATTATGAAGGAGTGAGCATGAAGAAAAGGGATAGAGAGAGTGGTGTTAAGAGAAACAGACCTTGAGGGAGGAACACAGAGGGACTGTGTAATAGATAGTAAGACAGAGAAAAGGTGTTAGAGGAAGTAACTGAGAAAAGGAAAGACATGGGAAGTAACAGAGAGAAAGGACAGACAGAGTAAAGGAAAGAGTGACAGAAGGGGATTGAGTGAACCAGAAAAAAAAGGTAAGTGAGGGAGTGTAGGTGAGCAGGGAGACTGAAAGAAGTTTAAGGTGGTAGGAAAGTAAGGAAAAGAGAAGTAAACATAGAGGATAAGAATAAGTGAGGGAAGCAGAGTAAGGAAATAGGGGTGAGGTGGGGTGAGAGAAAAGTAGTGAGGTTAAAGCAAAGGGTGATGACAAACTACATTTTTTTAGTCACACTTACCATATAATTAATGTAAACTTAATTGCATGTTTAAACTACACTTTGTATCTGCGAAAGACAAAAGAAAAAATAAGTTATAATTAGTAAAATATATTTTAAAATAGAAGAGACAGGTCAAGAGGTAAAAAATCATAAAAGTGTACTAAGAAATAAAGCAAGAGTGAAGGATACAGAAACGGAAATAAAGTAATGTAGAAGGACAAAAAGAGGGAAAAAGAAATAGAAGGAGAGCAAATTACTGAAGGTAAGTAGGATACTAAAAGAATGTGAGATACCAAAACTAAATCAGGAAAGAGGAGTAAGTAAAAGGGGAATGAGTGAAAGGGAAAGGAGTCTGATTGAGGATCCATTTACAAGAAAGAGGAATGGAAGATGACTAAGAGTGAGTGAAGGGGAGTCACAGAGTGAAGGGATGAAGGGAGTGAGGTTAATATAGGAGGATAGAGGGAAAAGGAGTGAGGAAGTAAGTACACAGAAGGACTAAGGAAAGGACTGAGTGAAGTGCAGTACAATGAGTGAAGAAAGGAAAAAGAGTAAAGGAGCAAAAGAAGGAAAGAGAGGGGAAGAGGATTAAAGCAGTGGACCTTTCTACCTGTTACCATAGCAACTCTCTCCGAACTGAACTCTCAGGTTCAAACGTTTATTCTACAATGTTGCAAATGAAGTCAGCAAGGATGTTTGACCTCTCAATACACCAGCTTATCCAGGGCATTATTGCTTTAATTGACTTTTTCTTAACCATTCAAATTGCTTCTTTCACAAAACACAACCATGCACCCTAACTTTTAGTTTTCAACTATCTAAATCCACCAATCATTGCTTGTGATTCAAGAGCAGGGAAACTCCACAATTATTTTTTTGTAAACTCCTACTGTTCCAACTGCAATTTCATTCCCATACTTCATCTAACTGCACCAGAACCTTCTCTCACCATGTATTCTGTCTGGATTATTGGACATAGCTACATCCATTAGGCTCAAAGGTATGCAGCTAGCAGAAATTTTCACAACCTTGATTTATCAAATGTGGAAATCAAGTGGATTGGCCAGAGAGGATTGAGATCAGTAGCGGTCGGCAGTAGGTGTTTCTATAGGGCGGTGACGTGGGCAGGAGGAGGGGCAGGGTGGGGGGAAATAATGTATGGATTACGGAGTTTTACAGGTAAGTAAACATTTGAATACATAAAACAAATTTCGTTGCGCACACTGCATCACCAAATGTGATGCAGTGTGCGCAACGAAATTCGTTTTATGTATTTAAATGTTTACTTACCTGTAAAACTCCGTAATCCATACATTATTTCCCCCCACCCTGCCCCTCCTCCTGCCCACGTCACCGCCCTATAGAAACACCTACTGCCGACCGCTACTGATTGAGATGTCACCAATTGATACCATTGGTGAAAACCTTTTTGCATCTGCAAAACTCTGACCTCTTAATAGTGCACTGTGGTGGAAATGACTTGGGCACTTTAACTAGGGTAGGTCTGGAAATGCTTTTAAAGGACACCTTTGGTCAATTGATGACACTTTTCCCACAAACTGCGTTGGTATATTCCAATACATGTCAAAGACAGAAATGGAACTGGTCCAACCAATTTTGTCCACAATTTGAGGAAGCACGGAAACATGTGAATAAATCTGTTTCTGCTTACATGAGAGACTATGGAATGGGTTCAATATACAACAATAACTTGCGTTACAACATGCAAGATATCTACAGAGGAGATGGTGTGCACTTCTCAGATAAGGGGAATAGAATATTCCTCCTGAATTTAAGACTGTGCATTGGAACCTACTTGTAGGTACCTAAATCAGACACAGAACCCAAAAGCTCTTTTCAGGGCTACCCTACCTCTGATCACTCAAAATGATTATTTTACTCTTTTTTCACTATTTTTCACCAAAGTACGCTCCCCGGTACGCTCCCCGGTGTGCTCCCCGGTGCGCGTACCGGGCGCTTCCCCCGCGAAAATGTAATTTTTTTTTTGGGCCTACATAAACCTCCTAAGCCCCCCTCAGAAAACCTAGGGGGTCAGGGGCTGTCTACCGTGCCCCCTTCTACCCATTCCCAACGTTGTTTGTCCTCCATCTTATGTCTCAATTGTACCGAAACACAAGATGGCGGACTCCCGTAGCACTCCCGGTGCGCGTACCGGAGCGCGCACCGGTAAGCGCTCCGTAAAAAAATGTGGGAACTTAATTTTTATAAAAACCACAGGAGACACTTTCACCAAATATAGAATAGGCCCTACTACATAGCAGTCCCTACCATTTACCCAAATTTGGTGGTATTCCATTGAGCCATTTAGGCTGTAGCCCTGTCTAAATATCCTGAGGTAAATTGCATAACAAAAACACATATGAAACTGTTGGAATTTACAACCAATTAAAATGTTACTTACATTTTGTACTTTCATGTGCTGACATTTGATTGGTTAAGTACATGAATATATATGAAAAATTAGAGGGAAACACAGCCATTTTGACTAATACTACCTGAGGTACATTTGGAAAGAATCTTGACAGAAAACTTCAACTACTTTGAAAAAGGTAAGTTGTTAATTTGGAAGGGGAACTATGTTGTGCACTTTAAGTTAATTTGGGAAAACGTTTTCTGATAGTTATATACTGCCCCTCTGTAAGAGTTAGAGTTTGAGATAGACTTCTCTGTTATAATTATGGATTGAGTTAGGCTTCTCTGGTATAATTATGAATTTACTTAGGCTTCATCACATGCACTTTTTAATAGTTCTACTTCCTGCCTGAAACCATACACTGCCCAAAAATCACTTCACTGTTAAAAACTCAGAAGTACCTGTCTGAACTTAAACCCAACAGTACTCTAACTCCACTGATATAGTTATTTTTTATGCAATTTTCAGAAAGAAAATGGAAGGAGAAAAACAATCAACTGTTATTTCTTTTGAAGTAAAGGTGGAAAATCCAGAAGAACAAAAAGATTAATTTAATTTCATGGATGACTCTTTGGACCAACAGTTACTAGAATGTTTGGAACAAATAGATTCTTGTACTTGTGATTATGAGGAAATTCCGGACAATATTATGTTAGAAGTTTTATTAAATTTTGAAAAAGAATCAGAAGAATACATTTATATTTAATAATTGTTTGAGACATTATTCATTTTAATATGTAGTTCATGAAGTAGTACCTAATGATTATATTATAACGAGAGACTTATAGTATACTGTGCAACTTTTTTGTGTTACATAGTAAGTTTACTCATAGTTATTACCTTTCTCCCACTATATTATCTCCAATGTGTATTTTACATCTCTTTTTCATCATAAGGGAGCAGGATAGACTACCCATGATCCCCTAGGACCTCTCAGGGAGTGCTTAAATGATCTGTTTCTGCTTTCCTGACAGACTATGGTATGGATTCCATATAACACAATAACTTCTATACCAACATGCAAGATATCTACAGAGGAGACGGTGTACATTAAATTTAAGTCTCTGCATTGGTACCTATATGTAGGTACTTAAATAAAAAAAAATAAAAAACAACAAAAAGAACATTTTTTTAAAACAGCTACTTTTTTAAAAACTGTCATTCTTTTTTCCCCATGGTACGCTCCCCGGTACGCTCCCCGGTGCGCGTACCTGGCGCTTCCCCCGCGAAAATCGGAAAAAAAAATGTTATGCCCCGCGGGGCTCTTTTATGGCCCCCACATCATACCTAGGGGTCAGGGGGGTCTACCCTGCCCCCTTTTGGTCATTTCCCCCATTGTTTTTGCCACCTCTTGTGTCTCGATCCTACTGAGACAAAAGATGGCGGCCGCTCCGGACTGTTTGGAATGTTTACAGACACCCGAGAGCCAATCAGCTTTCCGCACGCAAGTCGCGTAGCGCACCCGGAGCGCTCCCCGCTGTGCGTACCGGAGCGCGGCCATAGATATATATATTTTTTTGAACCTAAATTACTCAAAATCCACTGGAGCACATATCTTGAGATATAGCAAAGGCACATTGGGCTACCAGTCCCTACAATTTTGCCAAGTTTGGTGGAAATCCATTCAGCCGTTCGGGCTAAAAGTGAGGTCGACCGCCCTAAGGAAATTAACATGGGGAAAACACGTTTTGGGACCCCCCTTTTATCTCGGCCCCCACTTGACAAATCCCCCCCCCAAACTTTCAGGGAAGGACCTGAGCGCCGCGAGGCAAATTTGAGGAAATTTTCAGGCAGATTCCTCAACCGGCGCCAAAGTTATTCACAATAGAATGTTGAGATTTTGTATTGAAAATAATCCTAACTATAACTACCTACTGGCGACCGCCAGAAGTAATATATATATATATATATATATATATATATATATATATATATATATATATATATACTTCTGGCGGTCGCCAGATATATTCACAAATAGCTCCGCAGCACCTCCGTGCTGCGGAGCTTGCTCAGCCACACCAGCGAGAGAGGAGACGGACCACAGGATCAGGTGCAAGATTTTATTAGCACAGAAAAACAGCTACACGTTTCAGGCTACACGAGCCCTTGTTCACGCTGTCAGTCATTTTAAAATTTTCGTTGCTTTTTGTATGTGATTGTGCCAATACATGCCCCAAACAGTGACTTAACAGATCACATGGTCATGAGCATAGAAAACATACTTAACCTAGTAAGTTCACTAAAATCTCTCATATCGGTTATCAACAACAAAATATAACTGCATGAATGCATGGTGTGATTCATATATAAGAAAGGTATGTAAAATACTAGATATACTAATTATTGATGTACAATATTAGTGGATGAATCCATTAGGTACAGATGAAAATTATTTTTTTCTTCAAATATATGTACACATAATTGTTATGGGTTACAACATAATGTGTTGATCCTTTAATGGTTAAATCCCAAATATCATCAGCATATTACGCTGATACTATGATGTTAATGGTTAAATAACACGCATAAAGTTAACACGATCACATGACCGCGATAAAATCTAAATGTATATAGTGCAAAAGCAGCCGATTTTTAAAGTGCAAAGAAGTAGTGCAAGATTTAAAGTGCCAGGGAGACATAAAGTGCAAAAATGTCTGATTGATATATAAGAAACGTATCAATATATTAAACACAAATTTGTTGCAGAGCCCGGCAACATGTGTTAAAATCTTATAAATTGTCTCTTTAAAATTTATTTATCAATACAGCAAAGAATACAATTAAATTGAGGAAATAAATAGGGAATATAGCCATGAAAAGGCTAGAAAAACTATTGAAATGAAAAAGGGGGATTCTATATACACTATTTCATAAAACTCATCATAAATTTCATATTTTTGTTTTGTTTTGTTATATACATAGGTGAATATTGAAATATATATAGATATAAACATATACAAAAGTATATAAAAACATCTATATACATATATACTACTAGAATATCAAAATGTATCAAAAGGTATCAAAAAATGGGGGCATCAAAGAGGTATCTAGAATATCATAAATAATACAAACATGACCTCAAATTCATCATAGGCAATATAAATACAAATGCACTGATAAGTATGTACACACAAGATGGATCTGTATATGTAATATTAGTGTTACCAATTTACAATTACCTATTTAAAAGAAGTGACATATATTTCTCAATATTAGGGAACCAATATATTGGAAATTATTGATATTATGTCTTATTGTTAGTTGGTAGTAACATTAGCCATACTACTATATAAAACTGATGAAATGTAACACTGAATAAAGAAAATAAATCAGGTTATATAAAGCTATGCATCTCCTCAATATTGTTTAATCCATTGAGCCACTTACTATCGAACTCTAAAATCATCCTAGTTTCAAGTTGTCTTAGTAAGCGCTCTCGAGTGCCTCCTCTTTTCAATTTTGGAATCGATCCCACCACATAATATTTAAGACAGTTCAAATCCTGATTATGAACATCTTTGAAGTGGCGAGCTACCGGGTAGGCTTGATCATTGTGGAGTATTGGCCTCAGGTGTTGCAGTATTCTCACGTGCACCTGTAGCTTTGTACTTCCGACATAATTTAAGCCACAGGTGCACGTAAGAACATATACTGCAAATTCCGTTTTGCAATCAAAATTGCCACGGATTTTTGTTTCATGTACATGAAATGGAGAGGAATATGCAGCTTTATTAATACCAAACTTGCATGCACGACACGTGGTACATTTCCTAAACCCCCTATTCGGTTGTAGCCAGGATACTTTTTGCTTTGTTTCCGGTGCTGCCTTATCCAAGGTAGACCTCATGTTCCTTGCTCGTCTAAAAGTAATGTTAGGGGTATTGGGAAGTTTGCCACTGAGAATTGTGTCTGTCAACACGATTGGCCAATTTTTATTGATTATGGCTCATAATTTTCTATCCTCACTACTGAAAGTGGTGATAAGTCGTGGACATGTATTAGCATTGCCTATGTGTGGTGTTGTTGTAGGGTTAACGTTGTTAAATTGTGTATTTACATTAGTTGCAGGAATGTTTTTAAATAAACTCTCCCTTGGTATTTGTTTAGCCTTTTGAATAGCTCTTTGCAGAATAGTGTCAGTGTAACCATGTGCTTTGAAACGTATAACTATTTCTTCCACACACCGGTCAAAGTCATCTGAAGAACTACAGATTCTCTTCAATCTTAAGATTTCCCCATAAGGACTGCTTGATATAAGATGTCTCGGATGCATGCTGGAAGCATGTAACGTAGCATTGCCAGCGGTGGACTTTCTGTGTAGGGTCGATTTGATGGTCTCATTGTCTATGTATATTTCTACATCCAAAAATTCTATTTTGGTTTTGCTTATATGGGATGTGAAATGTAAATTTGAGGAGTTAGAGTTGATATCTTCTATAAACCTATTAGCCTGCTGCTCATCACCTTTCCACAGGATGAAGACATCGTCTATATAGCGTAAATAACAGCAGACATGATTATCGACCCAATGTTTATGTTCCGTTAACAGGACCTGCTTCTCACACCAGCCAACGTGTAAACACGCATAGCTGGGGGAGAAGCAGGACCCCATAGCGACTCCTCTGAGTTGTTTAAATAGTTCAGAACGAAAGGCAAATAAATTATTATTCAAGCACCATTCAATTAAGAGAATGATCATTTTGTTGTGCTCATAATACTCAATACTTCTGCTAGATAAGTAATATTTAATGGCTTCTAGTCCCTGTGCGTGACTAATGCTCTTATACAGTGATTCCAGATCTAGTGTTATTAATAACATATCTGCACTCCATGTCAATTTTTGAATTTTACATAAAAAATCACTCGTATCACGAACCTAGCTCGGTAACACCTTGACAAAATCTTGCAAAAAATGATCTATATATTGTCCTACATGCTCGCTCATACTGTTGATGGCAGAGATGATTGGTCTGCCTGGAACGGGATTCACGAGCTTGTGAACCTTAGGAATAAGGTACAGTGACGACATCACAGGGAATTCAATATTCATAAATTTATACTCTTCAAAGGAGATAAGTCCTTCCCTACGCCACTGTCCCAACATTTTTTGCAGTTTGTCTTTGGCTTTTATATACTCTTTTTGATTAGTCTTTTCATAGCAGTTAGTATCACTCAATTGTCTTCTGGCTTCCGCAATATAATCTTTTTTTTGGCCAGATGACCAGGTTGCCGCCTTTATTTGAATTTTTGATTACAATTTCACTGTCTTCTGCAAGTCTCTTCATTAATTTGTCATATGCTCTTGTCATGTGTAGATTTTTCTTTCTCTTTTTATTGTTTATTGATTGATACAGTTTCTTAATGTCGTTTGTGACGCACTCATGAAATACATCTATGCAGTCTTTAGGCATCACAGGCATGAAATTGGATTTAGATTTAAATGGAGTTAAACCAGCACCTTTTTGGAAAATGTCAATCTTGTTAAGTCTCACTTGTGTAGCTTGATCAATGTCTGAATCAACAGGGTCTAAGTTATCTTTTAGATCATGCATTGTGATGACAATTTCCGCATCAGATGCTTGAAAGGGACCGAAACAGAAGGCTCGCCAGTGTCTATATTCGTTTGCATTCCACTTTTGGCGTTTTTTGAGGCAAAGTGTTTCTTTAACTTGAGTTTACGAATGAAACAAAAAACATCCACTCGAGTCATGCTATAGTTCATACTTTGTATGGGACAGTAGTTAAGACCAAGCGATAAAAGCTGTTCTTCTGCCTTGGTCAGAGTTATAGTTGATAGATTAATTATGGTTTTATCTTCTACCGTCTGTTGCTCCAATTGCTTTTTTTCTTCTTTTTTTGCTGATTTTTGTTTACATCTTCGTCTCCTTTCTTTTCGCCTTTTGTTTCTTCTTTTCTTGTTTGCTGCCGCGTCAACATTGGTCGTGACATTTGAAGTCTCTCTTCGACTAAAAAATCCAATTCCTCAGCTAAGTCTAATCTGGTTACCGGAAATTGGCTGGAAGAAAGTGATTCGCAACTTGAGCAACTCGTTAGCGAAATCGTATCAGTGCTGTTTGCAGCATCATTATTATCCTCATTTTCCGCATTAACTAAATTAGGTACTCCACTTGTAGAAGCATCGTTTGTGAGTACGTTGGATTTACTCTTACTCTTTTTATTACTATATTCTTGTCTCTTCTGTGCATTGTATTTTCGAGAGAAAGTAAAGATTCTGCTGTGATTGTAATCTTCCTCATCACGGGCAAATTTATGCACTTTTCTGATTTTTATCTTTTCCTCGTGCTTTTCCAATCTAACATTCATGTCGTAATTGGCCCGGCCGCATTAGCGATTAGCTGAACCTACACGTTGTCCTCCTTAACTTGGCTATATACGATAACGCCATTTTGAATGTTGCAGCGGCCATCTTAGACCATGAGCGGCCTCGTGGCCGACGTGCCCTTTAGTCCTTTGTCCGTTCCACTGACCACTCTTGTCTGCCCAGCAACAGGCTATTTTTAGCACTGGTCAAGCCACACATGCGCAGTTCCCACTGACCCGTAAGCCTTCAGGAATGTGCCGCTAACTGACCAGTGGGTTTGAAACCCTCCAATGAGCTGGCAGTATTCCAAAACATGACCATATATGTCCCTAAAACTGTGTCTTAACTTGTGCCGCCTATCTTTTATTGCCCCAAAATTGTGTATAAACGGGGTCACACCGGTGTTCGGTGTGATACCTCTTGCATTACCGAAGGGTGCTGTTTGAGTGTACCACCACCCCATGGGGTCTTAATAAACTTGTTCTTTGCATTTTACAGTTTCCATGCCAACAGTTCTTGAGTGTGAGTGGGTTATCCCCGGAGCGTGTAGGCCTTGGGAACCCCGAAATACTTCAATTGGCGACCACGAAGGGACTCATCGGCGACTCGGATGCCCGAAGGAGAGGTCGTGACGAAGGCTTGGAAACCCGCCATGGGCGCGCGCTGCCATGAGTGACCCGAGTCCTGGCTGCCACGGTGTTTTTTCCTTTCCTTCCGATCTGACCTTCCAGGTGGCGCCGGTCTCCGACTGAGTCTTTGAAGTGTCTGCATCGCTGCGAAAGTGCCGTTTGGCTGATTTGGCTTACAAGACCTTGGCAGTTGGAATCTGGACAGTTGGGAATTTGGTAAGCTTTGTGTTCGGTAAGGTAGTCTTCGGACGCTTACTGAAGTTCTGCGATTTGTGTTCGGTAAGGTAGTCTTCGGACGCTTACTGAAGTTCTGTGATTTGTGATCGGTGAGGTAGTCTTCGGACGCTTGCCGAAGTCCTATGATCTTTGATTTGAGTTAGCTAACATTGTGAATTTGTGATCTTTGAACTTATATGTGTAGTGCACTTCACATAGGCAGGCATGTAGAGATGTTTCTCTAACTTTGTTTTTTCCTTTGAGCGGCACAATCGTGTGGAGAACTGTAAGTGCCATTTTTGTCCGGTGTCACGCTTTCGTGATACTTTTTGAACATGCCTGTTTTCAGTACACTCCGAGGAATGTGTTGTTTAGGAGAAGGTACCTCAATTAGGTTAGCGGAATCACAGCCGGCTCCCCCAGAGGGAACACCAAATAGGGACATGTATATAAAATTCGGCCTTCCACCTATTATGTACAGTAAATTATGGCATAAGTACACCAAGGCCGATCCTGAATTGCAATGGCCCCTACACGGGTCGTACGATTTGAGCAAAATACAATTTGTAGAGCAATGTATGTTTCAACGCAGGTCTAGACAAAACATGTTTGATTGCGTGCGAATGTGGGAGAAAGCGGCGCGTGAGCGAATGAAGCGTGAGGTTGCCTTGGCGGACAAAGAGCAGCGCAAGGCTGCTCGGGATAAGGCTTTACAGCTTGAGGAAAAGGAGGCTCAGGAGAAGAAAGAAAGGGAGGAACGGGAACGTAATTTGCAAACGACTGGTCAATTTCCTATTCGCCGACCGCTTTATCCTGTCCATAATAATGAAATTGATGATTTTTCTTTGTTAGATCGGTCACCGCCTCCGTACGTTACGCCGACGGCTCCAGCTGTGGATTCTGATGATGGCGGACAGGATAAGTCGGGCAAGAAGGGCGTATCTGCTCTCAGGTTTACTGCGGAGAGGTCCTCTCATCTACGTAGTTGGGCTCGTAAAGTGAATAAGCGTACTGTTACTCAGGATCAATTGATATCAGAAAAAACAGGGTGGACGGATCTTGAATTGATGTATTTTCTCTCTTCCTTGGCTGATGAGGTTGTAGGCGCATATCGTGACCTTTCTGATACGTTAGAGCCCAAAGTGTTGTCAGTGTATCGTGAAAATTTGACTAAAGGTGATTTTGATCTTTCAGATGTCGATGACCTGTTTGCGCAATTGATCAAGCTGCGGGATGAGACAACTCGATTGCGGGAGGAGCGGAAAAGGAAACAAAAGGAGTCTGAATTGGAGCATGATGGGCAGGCCAGAGAGTGTTCTCTCCGTGGTTCAGATAAGAGTTCTGCGTTGCATGTTATGCCTATGCGTGAAGCCGCGCCTTTGTATGTTCCACCAAAAGGGGAAGGTACGGATGATGATAAATTGTCAAAGGATGCGAAAGGGTATTTTGTGTATAATTGGGTATATACGCCATGGAATAGAGCAGATGTCATGGCATTGAAAAATTCTTTACCTGATCTTCGGAAGAATCCGGCGGCATTTTATGAAGGGGTGGAGGGGGCTATATCGTCTTGTGTGATGACTCTTGTAGATATAGATTTGTTTTTTGGGCTAATTTTACCACCCGATATGTGGAGGCAAATTCGTAAAACTAATGATGAAACGATTTTGGGGGGAACATGGAAAGAAATAAATGCTGCAGATTTAGATAGAGAACCAGCATGTAAGCCTTGTCAGCTAATATTAGACCTTCCAGCAGCTATTTTGGATAAATTGAAAACGCTTGTTCCCTCCAAAAAGATTGATTGGACTATGTTAACGTCGTGCAAACAGAAACCCGATGAAACGGTTTCAGATTTCTTTACGTGCTTCGAGGAGGCCTTTCATGATTACAGTGGTCAATCTTTAACAGACGATACGGGTCGGCATTTGTTTGTAGATAAGTATGTGGCTAATCTCCTACCAGAGATTGCAAAGCGATTGAAGTCGAGTGAAAGTTCCTGGGCCACGGCGACCCCTGCGTCCTTGTTAACTATGGCTCAGTATTATGAGCGGCAGGAAGTGGAGGCTAAAGAAAGTGTAGAGAAAAAGGCGAAGGAATTGAAAACGAAGGCGATGTTGGCGCAGGTTCGGGGAACACAGGGTAGAGGGAATGATAGAGGTAGACGAGGTGGAGGAAACGCATCGTATGGTCGTACGGATATTGCGGAGGATCAGTGTGCCTATTGTAAGGAGTTTGGGCATTGGGCCGAAGATTGTCCGGTACTTCGTGAACAGCGTAGTCAGCGTGGTCGAGGCAGTGGAAGGTCAAGAGGAGGTTATACTGGAATGAGAGGTGGCGGAGGTGATCGTAGACAGGTTGAGGAGAGGGGCCATGGCCAGGACGAACGAAATACGTTTGATAGACGGAATCAATATCAGATTTCGGAAGGAGAGAATGTGGAACATCAGGATTATGTGCATGCATAGGATTGCGTAGGATGGGGTAAGGAATCAGTTGAAGTGCCGGTAGATCAGCAAGGTCCATATGTAACAGCGGGTATTTTGGGTTCTACTGATCAATTTCTAGTCGACACAGGAGCTACTCGTAGCGCTCTGTCGAAAAACTTGGTTCCGAGGGCTCCCCTGTCTGGCGAAATGATTACGTGTGTAGGGTTTGATGGCACACCCTCCCCCAGCCCATTGTCCAAGCCCCTTGCACTATGCATTGACAAATACTTTAGTTTTGGGCAATTTTTGTTATCACCCCATACCCCAGACAATATCCTGGGCATTGATTTGCTTAAATACTTCCGAGCGACAATACGCTGCGCTCCAGAGGGAGTGCGGGTTATTCTGAACGACAACTACCCTGACGATTGCCCTGACCCTGACAGATTTTATGCCATTCTAGACATCCCTGCTTTGGCCTCTCTGCCGCACACGTTGTGGGCGACATCAGATACGGATGTGGGAGAGATGCGCATTCCACCAATACACATTACTGTTAAGGAGGGGGGCCCTCTACCACGAGTGCCACAGTATAAGATCTCGAAGGAAGGTGAAATTGCATTGACACATATTGTTCAGGATTTGATTTCTGCAGGGGTGGTGGAGGAGGTCCCTTATAATGTTTGTAACAGCCCTATTTTACCGATTCTTAAGAGAGACTCAGATGGCAAGATCTATCGATTTATTATTGATATGCGTGAAATAAATAAAATTGTCATTCCCCAATACCCAGTGGTGTCCGATATCACGACTTTGCTTACTTTGGTTCCACCGACGGCCACCACTTTTAGCGTTATTGACTTAAAGAATGCGTTCTTTTCCATCCCTGTTCACCCAGATAGTAGATATCTGTTTGGTTTTACGCTCAATAATAAATCGTATAGATTTTGTCGTGTTCCCCAAGGATATACTGAAAGCCCTAGCATCTACAGCCAGGCTTTGAAACGACAACTAGATTCCTTTAAATTGCAGTCTGGCGTTGCGCTCATCCAGTGCGTGGATGACCTTCTGCTTGCCGCTGACTCCTATGCACAATGTGAACAGAGTACGCTTGCGTTGCTTTCCTTTTTGGCGCACAACAATCACAAGGTTTCCAAGAAAAAGCTTCAATACTGTAGACCCCAGGTGACCTACCTCGGTCATCTGTTGTCTAAGGAGGGGCGGGCATTAACATCTGATCGAATTCAAGCAATTTTAGACACACCAGTCCCCCGCACGCAGAGAGATGTGCGTGCCTTCATAGGGTTGACGTCCTTTTGTAGGCAATGGATCATGGGTTTTTCACATATCATAAAACCTTTGCTAGCATTACTGTCCAAAGCCACACCGATGCCTCTTGAGTGGACAGATGAATGTCAGAGAGCTTTTGAACAGTTGAGGCAGGCCCTTTGTTCCGCACCCGTGTTAGGGACACCAGACTACACGAAACTTTTCACATTGTACGTACACGAGAATGATGGGTGTGCATTGTCAGTGTTAGTGCAGTTACACGGGGATAAGCAGAGACCATGTGCATACTTCTCTGCCATTTTGGATCCTGTAGCACGAGGGCTGCCTGGGTGTTTTTGAGCGGTAGCAGCAACAGCAGTGGCCATACGACAGAGTGAGGGA